>NC_137891.1:128010287-128610287 GCF_963455335.1 Martes martes | reverse complement strand
TATCTGGACTCTAATCCTAGTGCCCCCACTAGGAGAAGAAAAGCCAACCACTGAAAGTAACAATTGCAGTTTTCATATTGAGAATTATATGTCAATTAGTGATAATGGATCACTGATGAAGTGGTGCATTTACTCTTATCATTGTCTTTCCCAAAAGGGTCTTTCCCACCTCTTCATCCATTGACCACACCATGTCCAGATGAGTTCCCCCAAAATCCAATCTGATCCTGTCTATCTCACACTTAGACCTTTTCTTTGGATTCTACGGTTTAAGTCCAGACTCCTTGGTGTGATATATAAGACCTTCCTTCCATAGTCAGATCCCATTCTGTCTCTCTAGCTCCACTCCTTCTGCCCTCCTCAAAGCCTATTCCTGAAATGTATTTCTTTTAGGTCATCACATTTTCTTCAGGAGCTTTGTGGCTTCTGAAATGCTGCTTATTCTTTTATGTTGACCTTGTTTGACATTCACTACTCTCTTCTTGATGACCTCAATGATTCTATCACCATTATGCTGCCTAAGTATGGACTCTACTGATTTAGGTCTGGCCCCCTTTATTATCTCCCTTTCCTCACCCCTCTCCCAACAAATGGATGATGTTTCCCCCAGAGTTCACTATAGTTTAATAAGCAGGATCCAGTTTGTTGATTCAATAGATAAATAAAACAAATGAAGATTTTATCTGTATACTCTGAGCTTTGCTAATTTATCCTTATACAAATGAGAAGAAGCTTTAGTGTATTTTGGGAGAACCACACTTGGAGCTTGGCCAATGACACAAGGTAGAATTAAATTGATGACACAATTTTCTATATGGGAGAAGAATTTGTATTTAATAAGGTCACAAATATGTAATGGGTAGACTTGTCAATGTGTGAAGTGTTTGAGCACTGATATCAATAAACAATCAGCACAAATATTTATTATTGGATAGATGACAACATATGGACAAAAATATATACAGTTTTACCCTGGAAAACAACTTACTTTGGTAATTAAATAATGCTGTTTAAATGGAAAAAATACAGCTTTAGGCTATTGTTAATCATTTATGAAAAAGAAACAAAAAATCTAGCAACTCACTAAATTAAAAGGTAAAGACTTTATCCTGAGATTAAAGACTAATTCTGTGGTAGAAAGTATAAAAACATACAAACATTAATACAGCTTGCAAATTTGCTAGGTACAAATATTTGCAATTGCTTTCTCCCTAAATCCTAAATTCTCTGTGGATTTTATTTTGAGATAGGTATCTCTGCTATAAGTCTGATAAATGATATTCCAACTCTAAAGAGCAAGCAACTGGAATGCCGCATTTTTGATGCATATTTTTGCAGCACAGAGGGGATTAAATTCTAAATGTCTCAGCTGTTAAAGGCCCCTTCAGACTTGCCCAAAATGAGGAACAAAGGAGGAGAAAGCGTTCCCTAAAGCAATTCATCAGATCTATTTGGGCACAGTGACATTCTCTCAGAGCTTGTGTGGATAAGTTTCACTGAATAGTTCAAGGGTGTGCAGCTGCCTGGAATATTGAGAAAAGATATCTCCAAGTTTTTATCATGCATTCACATGGGCTGGCCAATTCTTACCAACTGGCTAATGGCCAAAAAGGCTCTGACAATTAGTAGTTATAATGATAATATCTCCCATTTTTGAATACTCACTGTGTGCCAGAATGGTGCATTTTCCACCTGTTGTATTGTTTTAAGTTTGTACTTCTTTTTTTTTTTTTTAAAGTAGGCTTCATGCCAAACTCATGACTCTGAGATTGAGAGTCACAAGCTCTACTGACTGAGCCAGCCAGATGCCCCGAAAGTGCATACTTCTAATCTTAGAGGAAAGACCTATTAAATGTACTGCCTATTTTTGCAGTATGAAAAGTTTGTCAGACTGAGTCTTCTCCATTATAAATTTGGTATGTATTTAATTGTTGCTTTTTCTTACCTAGTTGCTGGTTGTTGGATCTAGGAGATGCCCTGATTACTTCATTAAAGGCAGCAGCGATCGCTTCCATAAGCAGATTGTTAGACACAGAGCAGAGAAATAAGTAGAGTCTTCTAATTTGCTGAGTGTTGCTGGACTCAAAACAATTGCTTGAACAAGTCACTGATGGAATAAACTTAAGTAACTAGAAACAAGGTGTTGTGGTGTGTTAGATGGCAATATCAAATACGATGACGTGATTGATACATTTACACTTGATTGGAAAGTGCAGCAAGTTTTAGAACTATAAAGCATAAAAACTTTTATGCATTTATCCTTTCATTATCCTAATATAAGATGGATGGGACAGATAATTACATCTGACCGAATGTATTTGGCATACTATTTTTTGTGTTTGGATTTGAACCCTGTCTACTTCCCTACCATCATCTCCCAACACATACAGTCTATGTACTCTTTATACCGAGTTGTTTGCAGGTTGCTGACCAATTTAAGGCCTTGGTCTATGCTGTTGCCTCTACCTGGAATGCCCTTTCGATCTTCACTTGTCTAACTCCACCTCATTCTTCAGGACCCCTTTTGAATACTGCCTCCCCAAATAAGCATTCCCTGTCCCCACGCACAACCCTTCCCAATCCCTCTGGACTGGCACAGCGCCTTGTGCGTAACCTCCATTACCTTATTTGACATGTGACATGCTACCCTTCTGTTTACTTGCCAGGGGCACTAAGGTGTGATTCTGGAGGCATCGTTTTATGACTTTTAGGGATTTATTTCTGCTTTTCAGCCCCTCACCAAGACTGTACAGAGCACAGGCTCAATGAGTGACTGTGACTTGGAGGAGTAAATGCATTCATATATATCATGCATGATAGTATTTTGTTACTTCCCCAACTCCCACATCCCTCCCACAAGCACACATATACATTCTCACTGCATTCTGGGATGGTAGACTTCCAAAAGCCTCATCCACGGGCTTTATTGTCATTGCTAAAGCTCAAGGTCATGATTTGCCAGGAATGCCTGCTAGAAGGATGCGTGTCAGTATGCCATCCTGTTGTCTTTGCTGTCTGAAGTACAGAATGTGCTTGAAATTATACCTCTGCTAGTGGAATTTCAGGGTGCTTTTATATCAGCACTCTGAGAATGCTTTTGTGTTAAAGAAGAATATTGCAGGGTAAAGAAAGACAAAGAATCTGGTCCAGGCAAAGCCCAAGCTATGAAAGGAACACTCTGCCCACTGCAGAATAGGATTCCAGGTCAAGCACAGATGAGTCTGTCTGGTGTCTACTCTCCATTTGCTCCCCTCATCCTTTCTGTGCTCATTACTTGGTTCCCTTTGATAAAACATGGGAGGCAGACATGGATTACCAGGGAGCAGACTCTTAGAACTGTGATTTCATTCCATTTTGAAGTTTCTCTCGAAAAGGTTGACTTATTTTCCTCTCATGTACGCATTATGTATGTGTGGCTACGCGAGATCAGCGAATTCAGAAAGGCCCTCTGTGCCTTTGTCCCCAAACCCCAAGCCACGCAATGCAGTGCAGCAAGCAGGAGAACCAGAGAGCCGAGCTGAGCTCTGAAATAGACAAAGGCACAAATCCCATCTGGGTCTCCTTCAAAGAAAACTGCTGTTTTGCAACAAGCTACCTGATGGTGATAAAAAAGGTTCTTACCTGTTTACTTAATGGGTGACTGGTCTCTTTGCTTTTATTTAGCCATCTGTTCTGGTCTGTGTCCCTTTAAACTTGTAAGATCCATCACCTCATTTAAGCTGTTACCTTGACACATTGCAATGTTGTGGACATAATGATTCCACAGAGGAGCAAATTAAAACAGTTTTTCATGATTAGAAGGTTAAATGAGGTAAGGCGGTGGTAGTTAGTGGTGAGATAAGGGTTTTGAGGAGGCAGAACTCAAGGGACTTTCAGGTGATTGGGAAATTAGGCTGGCTAGACAGAGGGATGGGGCTTTTATTAATTATGGGAGTTGAGGAAGAGCAGAGACTTCCTTTGGGGTCTCTGGCTTCTGGGGACTTATTCTACTGTCCTTGCCGAGACTGTGACCAAGGCCCAGGGAGGAACAAGGACTGGCTTTGGGTTTCTTTTCTTCTTGGGGTGTTCTGTGAAGAGGAAAAAGAAACAAGCTGGAAACACAACAACACGTATCTAGTCATTCCTGGAGTTATTTGGCTTGCCTTAAGTTTGAAGAAGAATCAAGGGCTGAGCCCAGCTTCAAGGGGGGAGAATATCTGGTTGTGTCTTCACTGTGGACTTCAAGGCAGAGTTATTCCTGACATCTGCCCTCCGCTCTGCTCTTCTTGCTCTAGACTTGAACTTCCATTCAGATGACCTGCCATCTGGAGAAAACCAGAACTTTGAAAGCCAAGGGCTTTATCCTATTACTCTTTTAAATCAGTTCTTGCTCTGACCACTCTGGTGTCTCTTGATATGACCAGGATTCTTGTAGTTACCTGGATTTGAACTCTTAGGCGTCTCTGAATTTTCCATCTGCACCTCTGTCCAATCAGGAGTCACGGTTTCTGCCTTTCACCTACATTGAGTTTCTCATATCTTTTTCCACCCTTGTATTCCCCTTGCCACTGCTCTGGTTCCCATCCCTCATCTGAACCAGTTGGAACAGCCTTCTAACAAGTTGCTGCCTAGCTTTAGTGTCTCCCTGCTCTAAAACATCTTAAGCACTTATGTTTGATTATAACTTATAACAGTCACTTTTAAAAAATCAAGCAAGCAAACAAACAAAACCTCCTTCAGTCTTTTGTCACCTAGCAAACTCAGTGGACTTCTTAGCTTGGGTTTTCAGGCAGTCCATCAAGTTACCATTTGTTTTTCCAGCTTTTTCTCTTCCTCTGTGCTCCAGGAAGACAGTATGCTATGTAGCTATGAATAATCCCATGTTTTCTTGCCTCCTTGCCCTCTACCTGGAAAGCTTCACTCACACATCTCTACTGAACAAAATTCAGGCGTTTTATCTTGTGCAAGCCTCAGCCACAGCTCTGCTCTCTCCCACCCCAGTCAGATGCCCTTTCTCCTGCTCTTGCTCCATAGCAACACATTTACACAGATGTTCTTATGCTGCTGGGCATGGATTTTGTCCTACTCGTATTCTTAGTTTTTTGAGTCTTACTTTTGTGCAGAGTTTCCTGCTGTTGTGGGTGCCAGATAGAGAAACAGAGTCATTGTTATTAAAGTGTCTACAAGGATGTGAAAAATCCATTCATTCATTCATTCATTCATTGATTCACTCAAATGTTTCTTGGACGCCTCCAGTATGTAAGTTACTGTGTCAAGGACCTGGGATACAGAAGTCAGTATGACAGTACATTCTTGTTCTTCGGATATCACAGTTAGATGGAGGAAAAGTCATTTAAATAATTATACAAAGGATCACATGCAACAGTAGAAGTTACTTTCAAGGTATGGGAGTGGCAGGACTGCTTGTTTCTGTTAGGGTAGATAGGTTGGGGTGAAGGGATGATGATGGGAGGGGACCTGAGCAGTTAGGACGGGCTTCCTGTAGTTGAGAATGTCTGATTTGTGTTTTGAAAATTGAATAGAAGTTGTTGAGGAATATAGGGAAGTAAGGAAGGGTAGGAATGGAGGGAAAGATAATCTAAAAAAGTTGCTCTGCTTGCTCTCAGAGGCTTATGAAAGCAACCTGGTCACCAAATGATTATGTTCTGTCTGCAAGTGAAATATCCTAAATGGAATCATCCTTTGATCCCTCTGAAAGAAAAAGTGAGAGAAACAGAGGAACCTCCCTCTGTGACTACTTTTGGTTGAAAGTCATTCGTTCATTCATTCACTCTTTTTTTTTTTTTTAATATTTTATAGAGAAAGTCTGTGATCGCAGTGAGCTTCATAGCAGCGTTCCTCTTCCTGCTGGTTGTGCGCCTGGTAAATGAAGTGAATTTCCCACTGCTGCTAAACTGCTTCAGACAGCCTGGCACAAAATGGATCCCATTCTCCTACACATATATGCGGCCCCTTCGAACTCACTACGGATACATAAATGTGAGGACACAAGAGGTAAGACCTCAGAGGGTTTCCTAGGATTCATGGGTATCCAAGGTAACAGGCTCCCAATCACTGAACTTACTCTTTCTGCCCCTACAAGCTTCTTTGGGTCCCTGGCATTTTCTGATTTCTCATTCTCCAACATTTACTGACACATGTGTGAAGTCTGCTGGCCCCCTCTACATCGAATCTTTGGATTCACTAGCTTCATGTGGAGCAGAGGAGGCAATTACTTGTTTTCCTGGTGGTTTGTGGCATAACATACATATCTTTCTATTTCAAAACTCTGATCAGCAGTTACCAGCTGGAGAACAGGCTGGCTTTATTTCCTGGAGGTCAACTAGTTGGGGACAGCTCTTTGTAGAACTGCAGAGAAGCATTTATATTCTTTAAAACTCTGTAATCTTTAGACCTGGAGTTAGAAAGGCCAAGCTGATTTTAAAATTCTCCGTGGCTGCAGAGATAATGGGATTTAAAGAGTTTCCAAATTTAAAGGGGTTAAAAGCATTTAAGTCCTGTAATCACTGAACCTCTAAATCTTTGTAGCCATTTGGTCATACAGGAGAGAATGGAGGTACATGGACAACTAGAAAGTATGCTACGCTGTGCTAGCAGCACTTTTATAAGCAAGAATTTATATCTTGGAGGGAGGTAAAGAATAATGAACCTTCCAAAATGTGTGAAGTATATAGAAGTGCTTAATGCAATTGTTTTCACTATTTGTTTCTATAAAGTAGGATATATGTGAGGTTAATATTCGTAGATGCAAAGTCCAAGCCTGTTTGAAGCTGTTGGCAAGAAGGGTACAAGTCACCAGAGTGTCTACATCATTGGGAAGAGTTTGGCTCAGGTCCCATTGACAGGTCGTTGCCCAGAGATACTAGAGAGGAGACTTAACATGCAGAAAGCTAGCTGCTCCTGTCCCGAGAGCTATTCTTAGCATCCAGGGAGGGATACTGAAAGCTATATTGGTCCATCCCCTTTTGTAGGCAATATCATACTTGAGTCACTGCTTCTGGTTAATTCGATTCTTTGAAAATTGTTTCTGTAGCTGCAGGATTTACAGGCTTTTTATTAGACATTTATAGTAAAAAGACAAAACGCCATTAATAACATGTAAATTCGTAGGAGTCTTGCTTGATGTTTACCTTTTCATTAGTTTTAAATTCCTTTTTTAAAAAGTGTCCATTTCTTGCATTTGTTGAGTGTCCTAGTAAATTGATAGTCTGTATAAAAATGTATCTCTTAGAGAATAGGTTGTGTCACTCTCATCTTCTGTTTCTTTCATTTTTGGTTGTCACTGAATATCCTGTAACTGCTGGATTGTGTTGATCATCTCACAAGTGCCTGTCACAGGTAGAAAATGAAACACATGACTAAAGTGTCTCATGAACTAATCTCTTGAGGGAAATCCCAGCAAATGTTAAAGACCCTTTCATTTATCTAAATATTAATGGATTGGATCTTGGAGCGGTACTGGAAAACTGACCTGAAATGCACTTATTTAATTAGTTACATCAATGAGCTACCTTTAAAATTCTGTTGGTATGGTTTCTATTTATATTTTTCTTTTTTATTTTTTTTGAACCTTGGTATAGTTTTTAATGCAATAGCTTTACCAGATGATATTGATCATTATTTTGCTCCCGCAGAGGTTCCATCTTGGGAGGAAGCATGATTCCTGGAAAGAGTTTTTAAGTTTTGAGGGACACAGGCATGGTTTACATGTCAGTTCTGTAAAGTCAACACCAATGTTATTAAAATACCAGGGGGCTGGAGACAGAGGGGGAGAGACAGGCTCTATGCTCAGCTCAGCGTCCAACTGACTCGGGGCTTGATCATGACCTGAGCTGAGATCAAGCGTTTGACCCTCAACCGACTGGGCCACCCAGCACCCCTAGAAGAACAGGAGTTCTTAGACACTAGGATGGGCAGTATAAATTGGAACAAGCCTTTTGGAAAAAACAGCTTCCTGTTGCCGAGTGAAGTTGAAGATCTGCATATACCATGCCCCAGCGTGTCCAGTCATTGATATATACTCACTAGAGGTACTCAGGAGCACACGCACCAGGAGCAGCATGATTCACAATAGCTAGAACCGGGCAGCAACCCAACTGACTGCCAGAAGGAGAGTGGATTCAAATAGTTCTCCATATACCAGAATATGCTACAGCCATGAAAATGAAGAAGCTACGTGTGTTAGCTTAGACACACGTCTGGAGTTTGCTCTGTGTGACACGGTGGGTGAATGATTTTGAGCCAAAGATGCAAGAATAACAAAATACAGAGTGATTCTGCTTACAGATCACAGGAAAAGACAAAACTAAACGATGTTGCTTAGAGACATAGATAGGAGGTAAAACTACAAAGAACAAAAAGAGGAAGAAAATCATGGTCACAGAAGTGGGAAGAGAGAAGTGTGCTGTTTGTGATCAGAGTGGGTCTCTGGGATATTTGCGGTGTCCTATCTTTTGATCCAGTTGGAAGTTACGGGATGTTCACATCCTATTTGTTAAGTACACATTAATGATGCTTCACTTTTATACTTGTCTATTTCATAATAAAAAATTAAAAATATATTCTGAGCCCAGGGAGGGTATTTACTGACCAAGAATCACAAAAAGCATTTCACCTAAGTTAACAGTAGGAAGTAACTAAAAAGAAGCAATGGGGCATCAAGCTTTCTAAAACAAACTAGAAATATTTGCAATAGGCAACTTCATCTTATGCAGAGACTAACAGATAGGTAACTTATTCCTCTAGTCTATGCATGACAGAAGGAGAGGTCCATGCTGTAATATGAGCATAGGTGATGAGCAGAAAATTTTGCGTGGAAGTTGAAAAACAATAAAATAACATCAAAAAGGAAGGAGAGATTTTCCTCAAACAATTTTAGGCCAACAGTTTTCGGCTAAATTGGGAGGAAAGCTAAATTTGGTGGCTCTCTACCTCCTTTTTCACTGATTTCCTCTTTCCTTCTCACAGTTCCACCCCACACCTGTGTCCACGCTTCACCCTTCCTCCCATACGCTCTATGTGCTGGTCTTCACCAGATAATGGCTTCAGATGTAATCCTCCTCAGAGATGGTTGCATTTAAATATGGTTTGCATTAAATAAAGGAAGAAAACGTCTTCAAGAACCAAAGTCATATAGCTTAAATGATAGGTGGTAGACTTGATCTCATGAGGCAGACAGCTTCCATAGTGACCCTAGAAACTTACCTTAAAGGTAGCCACCCACTCCTATGTTCCTATTCACTCTATTTTAACCTGGAGACGGGGCAATAGGTAGGGCTTAGCTGAGTCAAGTGGTCACCAAGCTGATATGTTTATTTTAATATCTTGGTCCTTGAGGTTTTCTTAGAAGTTTCTCAGAAGAAAGCACAAACTTTTTAGAAACCAACAGACTTCCCAGAATTTTTTGAGTATGTAAACATGCCAGCAATGGTTTCTAGACCTAGAACATCTACAAACATGATCATTGCTGATGATGGCTTTATTGCCTGATGCTGTAGCTGGACCAGATGCTAAACAAGGTTTTTATAAACAAAAGTGTTTACAAGAAAGAGTATCTTTCCACTGTTGTCTAAAACAAAGTGGGTGTGGGGTGGCAGAATTAGGTCAAAGGTGAGTGGATGTTGGGAGAACTGGATTTCTTGGAAACAAAAAACGGATTCTCCGGTTATCTTTATTATTTTTTATTTTTAAGAAGATGTTGTTTATTTATTTGATAGAGAGAGAGAGAGAGAGAGAAAGAGCACAAGCAGAGGGAGCAACAGGCAGAGGGAGAAGCAGGTTCCTCGCTGATCAAGGAGCCAAATGCGGGACTTGATCTTAGGACCCCGGGATCATGACCTGAGCTGAAGGCAGACGTTTAGCTCTGGTAATCTTTAAAAATCTAAAAAAATCTTTAAAAAAGATTTAAAAAATCTTTAAAAAAATCTTTTAAAAATCTTTAAAAATCTTTAAAAATGAGCTCTGGTCCCCTGGGCTTGGCACAGGTGGAAGTATAGGCAATCTTATGAATCTGTGACGGTCTGTTCTGAAGGCCTCATGGATAGTAAATTATACTCTGTTCAAGCTTGGGTTAATTTTATAAATCACCTAGTTCCTGAGAGAACTATTTTCAAGGGAAGTGCAAGAAGTAAAAAGTATAAGGAATATGAGAAAGACAAACAAGTGGACTTGCTTTTATTTTAAATTGTTGGAGGATTTTTTCCTGGTTCAGGCCTATGAAAAGGAGTATGTTTTGAAAACTATGAAAACTATTCTAGAGGAGTTAAATTGAAATGATTAAAATACCCTTCCCACCAAAACAGTGACAATCTAAATACAATGCAGTTGGTGATTGGCTCCTATTCTTTGCCCTTTGGCCCTTCTCTTTCTTAACCAATAGGGGCTAAAGTTCTTATCTTTGGGGGAGGAGCAGTCTTGAGAGGTAGGGAAGTAAAACGTCTTCCTACAAGGGAGGTGGGAGCTGAAATGCTGCAAGTCTCTGCTGGCCACAGAACCCAGAATTCCCGGCCAGTACTTGTGTTTGATCTGTCATCTGTCATTGAGCTGTTCAGATGTGCCCTCCAATGTCATTACTGTGTTAATGCAACTCTGCGTTTTAATAGGACTGCATGCGGGGTACCCCACCTATATAGCGTTATGGCAGAGTTAATGTATTGTCATTTGACCTTGGACATGGTAAAAAGCATATGACACTGAGTGTGTTTCCAAAAAATCCGTATCAGTGTTTGGCAATAACCTATGCACTCTGCTTTCTCCTTGATGCAGGTGTTAATGATTTGTTTTAAATTAGTTACTGCGGGGGCGCCTGGGTGGCCCAGTGGGTTAAAGCCTCTGCCTTCGGCTCAGGTCAGGATCCCAGGAACCCGGAGTCGCGCTCTCTGCTCAGCGGAGAGCCTGCTTCCTCCTCTCTCTGCCTGTCTCTCTGCCTACTTGTGATCTCTGTCAAATAATAAATAAAAATCTTTAAAAAAAAAAATTAGTTACTGCGGCAGGTAGAGAAGGTGTATAAAAGGCTAAGATACTGTAGGGCTTGGTTCAGGTAGCCATTGTTTCTCCCTGTTTGAAATCATGGTAGATTTTGAGGAAAGAGAAGGAAATGAACTTCAGGCTAGATTTTGTTTGGTTTCTAGACCATGGAATCAGTCGTTGTGTTGTCTTTTTTGTTGGGTGACCTGGTGTGAAGACATTGCTCAGAGCAAGGAACCAGCAACTTATTTGCATTAACTATTAGATAAGAGATTAAAGCTCTGGCGATCAATAGGATGCCCGGCCAGATCTTCCTGGTGATCAGTGGGGGTGACAGATGTCTCCCTCACATCTGATAAGAGAGTGTAACATGCTAGAGCTGCAGAGGATTTCTGGTATTCCTGGAAAAGTGCCCTTTCTGCTGGTACCTAAAGATGAGCTAAGGGAAGAAACACAGGATTTCTGGAACATAGCAATCAAGTTGTAGGGCTGCATATTGATTTGCCTAACAATTTAATGAGGCCAAAATATGCCTCTTTTAAAAATGAGACCATTTTAAAGCCTCAAGTAGACTAAATAAGAATACTTAGGATCAGTTGCTGTGACAGACAGGCCATACTAGCCTAATTAAAGATGTGCATAACATATTGATGTTGCAATAGAATTTCCTGAATTATGGTTATAGCAACAATTAAGGAACAGAACTGACTTTCTTGGCAATGAACGCACACACTCCACAAATTCAAATAAATGTACACATGTAACTAAAGCTGACATGAATAGGTTTTCTATATTTGGTAATATAGGCTTTGGGTTTTTCATAAGTATAGTGAGAGCAATTATATGCAAATGAATGTTCCAAAAGTTTAAAACTGATCGATTTAATTGTTAATTAATTTCTGAATATTCACATTTGTGTAATCGTAAAGTAAGAGAAATTTCAATTATTAAATTGTTATAGAAAAGGAAACAACTAAATTAACATACCATAAAGATTACTTATTTAGCATGTGCATATTAAATTCATCATTTTTAAGATAATTTATCATTTTCCTAAGTATAAGGGTATATATTTATTGAGTAGAGAAGATATGATGTTTCTCAGTGTGGTCATGAGGTATAAACTCCCCAGCAGTGGCTGCATGTCAAGTCAGTATCTGCTCCAGAGCCTCATGGGAGGGACAGACATAACTATGGGCTGGAATAGCTCCATGAAGCTTTCATGGGAGAAGTGAGACTTGTGCGTAGGAGAAGGATTTGGATGGCATGGAGAGAAGAGAGAAAGTTGAGCTAGAGAAAAGAGCAAGAGCCAAAGTTCTGATTAGACCCTGTCCATTTTCCTTCAGCTCCTACCACTCCCAGTAGGCCAAGTACACTAAATCGAAAGTTAAGGTGAATGCCTACTGTCAGTGTTGGACGTCACCCCTGCCTCACACTCACCTGATCCATTTCTTACCTCTTTCTGGTTCTGTCAGCCTTGTTGCTAATCTCTTGCCTCTGAATTTTGTTTGGCTAGTGACTGCAAGTCCTGGAGCGCTCATACTTTGGTCCTGCTGTACCGAAAGCTACATATGGGGTCACTTCTAATAATGCTTCCCTCTATGTACCCCCAACATAGACATGGCATCCAATGCCCAAGGAACGCCTGAGGAATGCCAGAGGCCTGCCTGATCCTCTGACTTTCCAGAGAAGGAAATCAGACACATGTGGGGTCAATAAGTAGGCCCATCTGCCTGGAATGCAACTTACTCTAGGGAATAGAAGGTAAACAATGCATTCATTGGGGAATGATGATGTAGGTTGGGAATGGGATCCCTGAAAAGGGAAAAACCACATGCATACTTGGCAAAACAGTAATATATACATACATACATACACATTCATGAACCAATATAAACAAATAATACGGAAAAGACATACATATATATATATACACACCTATATGCATGTGATCTATACATACACACATGTTTACAGAACAACTTATACTTTCTTAAATACACACAGACTATATGTATGTATACTATATTACATAATTAAATGCTTAAAATATAGGATTAGTCAGTTAGGTATATGTGGGGTCTTTTATGCTTGTCTCCTCTTCACTGCCTCTTTATTACAGAAATAATCCCTCCCTTCTGATGACAGGGGTGAGCAGAAAATTCAGGCTAGTAATGGGCCAATCAAGTGATTGGCCAAGAAATGGACACATGGCTCAAGATAAGCCATTTTGAACTCTTCCCAGACTTTATTATTTTCCTGGGTAATGCTGTGCTCTTTTCTTTAGTTGTAGAGCTGTTGAGATGGGATTCTCTGGGTGGCAGTGGCTGTGTTCCCTGTAGGGGACAAGACCAAGACACCAAGAGAAGCAAAAATCAGTTGCAGAGCTAAAGCGAGGGCTTGAACAAATACTCTGGTGCTGAGACCAGTCAGTCTACCCTCTTCTGTGGTTTGGGCATATAACCTAATAAATCCCTTCTTTTTATGTGTGCTGCCTTGAACTATGTTTTGGTCACTTGCACCAGAGTCCTAGCTGATACATACATTATATGTTAAAAGTATTTTATAAGAACAATAACCAAACATTCTGAAACTCATCTTTAAATAAGGTGCTGCCTGCAGGATGCGAGGAGCTACCTTTCCAAACCCATACTTTATAACCGCTGGGAGGCTTTGCACGAGGAGACACGTCTGTCACTCCATCAGTCAGTTCAGGTGTCCACAGAGATGCACGCTGTCTTCCTCATCACGGACATATGTTTAGGAAACTAGCTTGTTCTTTTGAGAGGGAAGTAAAGGTCATGATTTCCCAAGGTCATCAAACCAGAAAAGGGCCAGACAAGACTGATTACTTACTGACTTTCTAGTCTTACTCAACTGATAAATCATATAGTTTTATTATAATTATTCAGATGAAATCTTCCCTATTGCTATGAGGCATCATCAGTCAAAACAGATTGATTTTCACTTTACAAATCACATTTGTTATTGATGAAAGATCCATTATTATCATAGTTTTCAACGTAGTAATTTGTTACCCAGGAAGGTACAGGGAATTTTATTCATTACAGAACCTTAAGTACATAAATGCCCGTTTGCCAACTGCCGTGTTAACACACTTGAAAGGGGCCTATGAAAAATTGAAATTCATTTGTGACAAGCAAAGAAAGACAAAACAGAGCACCCACAAAAAAGCATCCTGATTAGAGAGTTGAAAAAGATGATAGAACTAGGGCCCCCATGGTAAGAGTGTTGCTTCAGCTTTTCTCAAGTTCCAGCCTGACAGAATGACTAGCACAAAAACCATTCATCAAGTGGCAGTTAGTATTAACCATGAATAATAGTCAATCCCAAATATTTGTAAGTGCTTGCTCAGTTCTAGATCTTAGCTATGCTAAGGATCAGCAAGAAACTCCAGTTTCCAAAAAAACTAAAATTGGGGTTCACCAAGGAAGAGAATGAGAAGGACCCAGTTACAAGTGTCCTGGAACAATACCATCTAAAGGGCTTTGACATTTCATCACAACAGATTTATTCCACTGCTGTTAAGGATAGAGAACGCTCAAGTAATTTTCATTAAACAATTGTACTCAATGTCTGGAGGATAATTTGTCCCTAAGTAGATGGCATCGAGCTGTGATTTCTCCAGCCTAGTGGTTTTCCAGAGTAGGCTTACAAAGGCTTATGTACAAAAGAAAAATATTTATTAAAGAATTTTTATTTCAAAAGTAACTCTACATCTCCTATATCAAATAGTATCCTGCAAGACTTAGGAAATGATATATCTGGTTCATTGAGCAATCTGGCTAATGGAAAAATTTTAAGTAGTTAATAAATAGATGATTGATTTAAAAGGAAAAGGAAATGAAGAGTTCTGGTCTGGCAATATGGTGGTCTATAAGAACATGACAGCTCTCTTGCTGTCATGCTAGATAAATAGGTTGCCTTATTTAATGCCCAGCTGACACTGCCAGAAAAAAATTAAATCTTTAGGCACTAGGAACTTCAAAGGAATGGAAATAGATTTAAGCATGAACGTGGATGTTGTGGTTTCCTGGAGTTTTATTAATATCAACAATGGAGGGGATACATAATATCGACCTCCCAGGAACAGAAGGCAAGGCCTTGGTCCACCAGTGAACACAGAGAGTGAGAACTCCACCCCACTCCCTGTCCACACACAGTCCTAAAGCTGGGCCCTTAACAGCTCTGCCCTAGTGAAAGGGGAGGCTGGGGAAGAAACCTGAAACCTGGCACAGAGTGCCAATAAGGAGGCTTATTTATATCTTTGGTTTCTGGATAACAACAAATCATCCCTGGAAATTCAAAATGCTAGACCTCTATCCTAGTGGTCTTTCAGTTTGAATTTTACTACTTAAATTTCTAGGCAACCAGCAAGATGAGAAATCAACCCCAAATTTGGTCTCCAGCTAGTGATAAACTGGGGTTAAAATGACTAGAACTCCCCCGGAAGGTGTTCCCACAACTCGGACACAAGTGCACCATTAAAAATGATAAGACGCGGGGTGCCTGGGTGGCTCAATGGGTTAAGCTTCTGCCTTTAGCTTGGGTCATGATCTCAGGGTCCTGGGATCGAGTCCCTCATCGGGCTCTCTGCTAGCAGGGAGCCTGCTTCCCCCCCGCCTGCCTCTCTGCCTACTTGTGACCTCTATCTGTCAAATAAATAAAATCTTTAATAAATAAATAAATAAAAATGATAAGACGGAAGGAAACAGTGTGTTTACTGTGAGGATTTGCATGCTTTGCTATAGAAGATATCTCTGTTGATTACAGTGTGTTCCCCTATCCTTAGTTGTGGTCTTCCATCATATGCTGTGCATTTGCTCTCGTCCTCCTCAGTGGGAGAATTCTCAGTTCCCAAATGTACCTGGTTCAAGGCATTTGGCTGGGACAAGGGATCATGGACCCGTGTACTTAAGCATTTCACATGCCATCATTTCTTTTAGTCCTTACAGACTACATACTATTTTACTGATTTAATTTATTTTGCAAGGCCCCAAATTGGTGATTCTGTGCCAGTGACTTTAGTCATCCTGTGAGGGCAAAGGCAGAGCCTGAGATTACATTGGTCAGCAAATTTCATTAAATGGTTTCACGAGGGTTGGTCAGTTCATCAAGTCAGAAAGGTCACTGGCTCATAATTGCTGAATGCTCTACATCCTGAGCCCCATGGTAGGTTCTGGAAGTGTAAAGATAAAACACTTTCATAATGTTGAATGGTGATAAGTGAGGTAGAGTAGTATATGTGGAGGATTATTTTAGCTCTTGAAGTGTAGGCCTAGAAAGATAGTTTGGAGACAGTAGCTCCAAATATTCAGTATAATGGTCTCTGTCAGGATGGTAAATGTAGGTGACCTTTCGCTTAATCATGTTTTCCATTTTTTCTATGATGAGCAGGTATTGTATTTGTTATTAGAAAAAATTAGTAGAATTAAACCCTTTATTTTTAAAGCAATATCTATCTGTGAAATATTTTAGAGCTGTTTTCATCTTTGAAAATAATTGAATTTAAGATATCTAGATAAATGTATTGGAGTATTTTAAAAGTGAGTACTCTCCCATTCCTTAAGTGTGGGTTGCTTATAGTGACTTCTTTCTGAAGAGTACAATATGGAAAGGGGAAAAATAGTAATTTTATAATGGAGAAACCTGACAAATACTACCTTGGACAGGTGAACAAGGTGAACATCAATAGTGATAAATCATGTGGGTACTATATACCCTTGGTGTTATGCCATGAAATGACACTTTGCCTCTACACTCTTCTTCTCTCAAACCCGTAACTCCTCTGTGTAATCGTGAGAAAAACCCTAGACAAATATAAATTGAGGACCATTCTGACCAGTACTACTCAAAACTGCCAGGGTCATAAAAACAAAGGAAATTTGAGAAACTACCAAAGCCAAGAGGATCCTAAGGAGACATGACTGCTACCTGTAATGTGGTATCCTGGATGAGTTCTTGGAACAGAATAAGGATATTAGGTCAAAACTAAGAAAATCTCCATAAAGTATGGACCTTAGTTACTAATAATTTACCAATATTGGTTCATTAATTATAGCAAATGTGCCATACCAGTACAAGATTTTGATAATAGGGGAAACTGGAGGTGGAGTATTTGGGAACCCTCTGTATTGTCTTCTCAATTTTTATGTGAATCTAAAACTGTCTTAAAATAAGAAGTTAATTTTTTAAAATGGCAGTAGGTTTTCAATCTTTCTATCTGGAAGGTTGGAATTGCCATTAACTGAGATGAGGAAGACCACAGAAAGAGGTGGTTCAAAAAAATTTGAAATTTATAATAGTCCAGCTCCACAGCAAGGGATGTATAAGACAAGTACATTGTAAATACACCATTGTCTTAATTTTCTATACTGAATATAATAGATACTTTTGGAGAAAATTGAGTATCCTAGAAATAATTCCTGTAGTCCTCAAAAAACTTAAAAAATTCAAATTTTTCAAAGATTCCTCCAAAAACACATTGGAAACCAACCTGAGCTTTTAAATTCCTGTTAGTTATCCTCATGCACTTAATCAGTTTCCTCTATTGTTAATGCAGCCCACTTTTTGGCAATGCAAATGATTTGTAGAATTCCTAGAAGGAAAGATTCAAGTAAATAACTTCTTGGTTCTGTATGGTATTATATTTTACCAATAACTAACTTTTTTTTCCCACCTTTTTAAAAGATTTTATTTATTTATTATTGATTTTAGAGAGAGTGTGTGCAACCTGGGAGGGAGAGGAAGAGGGAGGGAGAAGGAATCTCAAGCAGACTCCCCCACTGAGCACGGAGTCCCATTCGGGGCTCAGGGTCACGACCCTGAGATCATGACCTGAGCTGAAACCAAGAGTCAGAGGCTTAACTGACTGAGCTGCCCAGGCACCCCTTGCCAATAACTTTCTAATAAAGCTCAATAATGTTTATTGGATGGAGGACACTTACATATCTTTCAGTTATCTTTCCCAGAGCTCACAAGATGAGGTTTTCCAAAGCATGTCCCCAGAAGGTGTCAACAATTACATAACAGGAGTGATAATAACAATGATAATAATAAGCCAACACATACAGTGCTTGCTATGTGCCAGACACCATTCTAAATACTTTACATATTCTTATCTATTTAAAGCTCGTAATTCTAATAATTAGGTATTATTATTGTCCCATTTTTGCAAATGAGGAAACAGAGGCTCAGAAAAGATACCTTGTTGAAATTTGCATGGCCTTTGAGTGGAGTTGCTGACTCCGGAGCCTCTGCTCTTCACCACCACACGTACTGCCTCTTAGACTAATAGCTCACATGTATATAGAGCAGGGACATCTCTGCTCCTGGAAAGATGGAAAACTTGAGGATGAGCCGAGGGACTACTTTCTTGCTCAAAAAATGCCTCTTTCATGTTTCTTATATATGCCAGAAATAAGGTAAATGCCACTGAAGCATTGTGGCAACTTCAAATGTCCTGTATAGGTAATGTCCCCCTAGGTTTAGTATGCGGAAGTACTGTGCACCTAGGTTATATTTTTTCTGGTGTTTGTTGTGTCTCCCAAAACTCTTGAGACAGAAGTAGTTTCATTTAAATATCCTATTGCCTTAGTTTTCTATTTAGTCTTTCTCTATATGCAGACAGGGTTATGAAGTTATCATTGTGGTATATATAGAAGGTTGTGTATATTTTTTACATCGCTAACCATTTATCACTACATTCATTATTCTATAATCCCTTTTCCCTTTGTTTCAGGAAGCGCATTATATGGTTGTCTTGCATTTGTTTGTTATACTGCACTCTTTTGTGAGGTCCAGTTAAGTTTTAGAAGTTTCCTTTAGATTGTTTCTGTGTGTAATCTCGGTGTTTTTAAATGATCTTTTTCTCCCTTTTCAAAATTTTATGGCATTAACTAGAGCTTATCATACAATTGTAAACAATAGCTTCTAAAGAGATTTTTAAAAAGAGTGCTTCTAGTGTTTGATCACTCAGTATAAAATTGACCTGACTTGAATTTCTTTACCATATTAGGGAAGAATCCAATTGCTTTTAAAATCATTTTTCTAAAATCATATTTATATGTGTTAAATTTTGTCAGGTGACTTTTTGCACATCTATTGAAATGACTGTATGATTTTTCTCTTTAAACTTATCAAGATGGTACTTTCTTGTTTTGAATCACCTTTACCAACTAATTTCCTTTATTTCTTAGTGTAAGTATTAGTCAGAATTCTTCAGAGAAACAGAACCAACAGTAGATATATATATATATATATATAGTGTATATATAGAGATTTGTTTTAAGGAATCGGCTCATGTGATTGTGGAGGCCTGGTGAGTCCAAAATATGATGGGGTAGTCTAGCATTCTTGAGTTGCAGTTTGAGTCCAAAGACAGTCTGTTTTTAAAGAATTCCTTTTCTCTGGGTGAGGTCAGCCTTTGTTCTAGTAGGCCTTCAACTGATTGGATAAGGCCCGCCCACATTATGGAGGGTACTTGGCTATACTCAAAGTATAATTTAAGTGTTAATCTCTTGGGGTGCCTGGGTGGCTCAGTTGTTAAGTGTCTGCCTTTAGCACAGGTCATGATCCCAGGATCCTGGGATCGAGCACTGCATCGGGTTCCATGTTCAGTGAGGACTCTACTTCTCCCTACCCCACCCCCCCTGCTTGTGTTCTGTCTCTTGCCGTCTCTCTCTCTGTCAAATAAATAAATAAGATCTTTTTAAAAAATTAAAAAATAGGTGTTAATCTCATCCAAAAATATTTCACAGACACATCCAGAATAGCATTTCACCAAACATCTAGCCCTTATGGCTCAGTAAATTAACATGTAAAATTAAATATAACAGTATATATGGCTTTTAATGAATCAATGAATTTAAAAGTATCTCACAGTATGAGTTATGTAACATTATTCTCCCATATTGTGGATGAGGAAGTCAAGACTAAGAAAGGTTATACAACTTGTTCCAAGTCGCACTTGCTCCTGTTGGCAGGGCTGAGTCTTGAACTCTGGACTCCAGAACTCTAGAGTTAGTCATATGATCAAGAGCATCCAGTGTGTTGACATGTTATTCTCCATACTGGCCCCCTACTTCCTTTGGTCGGGGTTCAGCTGTCTGTGTCTCTCATATGTCACTTGGTCTTGTCTGCTTTTGTGGGTTGGATGATGAGTAATAAGAGTTGAGATTATACTTACTACTATGAGCTGATGTAAGTTGATCACCTTGCTGCAGTCTGCATCTGGGCTGAGTACAAAACTGAAGCTCTCTTCCTGACTTTACTCTATTGTACTGGTAGGCATAACAACCATAACACCACCATTCTTGCTATCTTGCTGATGAGTTGACCTCATACTTCTCTCCTTATATTTTTCAAAAGACACAGGCTGTTTTGCAAGTTATTTAAGCCCTGTTTCAAAAGCAGTATGGTTGATGACTGTTTCATCCCTGGCTGCACTGAGCCTTTTAACCCTGTATCCTTGCAATAATATGAGCTTTCTGGCAGGATGTGTTCAGGACAGCCTTTCAGAGCAAAAATGTTGATGTTCCCAAATTAAAGAGCTCATGGTCTATGGTAATATATTCTCTTGATTTAAAATTAGGTGGAAATTGGTATAGTTTGTCAGAAATCCACGGAGGATGAAAATGAGGCACAGTTTTGGGTGCTCAGCTATAAGCCAAATAGCCCTTGTGTTTCTTTCTTGAACATCTACTTCAAAGAGGCAGATTTGCTTTTGATATCCGTGGGAGCATGCATATGAACTGATTCTGGTGCCCTCATCATCTCCAGAATTATTTATTTGTTTGTTTGCTTACTTATTTATTTATTTATTTTGTGCACGGGTCTGTGGCCAATTTGCTTCTTTGTTTCTTGAAACCAGCACGATCATTATAATTCTCCTTTTCATTAAATAACTCACTCTCAGCCCATTGTTGTTATCCTCCACTTAGAGATTGGGAATGGAGTCACCTAACATAAGGTCATTCATCTCTTCAGCGAGTGCTGTGCCTGTGTTGCAAATTCTTATGCTGACAAAAACACAGGAAGCATGGCAACAGAATCATATTCACCACCTGAGCCACCTTGACATTTTCCTGCTAGTAGGAAGCTTTCTTTTTTCTCTTTTGCTTTAAACTCAGAAGAATGCATCCTAAATTCTGTAGGCTACCTAATCATGCCCATGAGCTTTCTCTTTTCAGTGCAACCTGCCCCCATAACTGGTTTTTTTCTGTAAGCAATGCTAAATATGCAGAAAGCCAATTAGGATGTTTCACTTAGGATTCCTTTGCTTAACTGTTTCTCAGAGCTTATGTGGCGTAACTGCTAGAAGAAGATGTTAGAAGAAGAATAACATGTTCTCTATTGGTCTTTCTAGTTCTCACCTTCATGCCTTAGCTCAGACTGGAAGGCTCCTACCTGTCATCTCTTTGTGTAGAAAATCTACCCACCCCTCAACGCCCTGCCCAAATGCTATTTCCTCCATGGTGGTTTGCCTGATTCTCCATAGAAGTCACAGTTCCTTCCTGTGAACCCCTCAGCACTTTCTATTGTCACTACTATTGATAAACACTTGCATAATTCTTCTTGCCTTACAAACTTTATAAACATATTATCCCCTGTAATAAATGATCTTGTGAACCTGATATAATCTCTGTTTGAATTAGACATATTAAATAAATGAAGCACAGAGAGACTAATTTGTTAGAATACTGCACACTGTCCACTGTCTTCTGACATTCAGTCTCTTCCTCTACCAGCTATATCCTTTTGGTCTTAAACTATTGTCATCATCTTAGCTAACCCTTACGGAGCTCCTCTTTTTGCCAGACATCCTTCTAGGTGGTTATATGCAGCAGAAATAATACCTAACACCAAATTGCAGAAATAATACCTAAGCTTCTTGCCAGATACTTAGTCTTCAAAGCAGCCCTATGCAGTAGATATCATTATCATCCCACTGTTTGCTGGTGATGACTCCAAGAGACAGAGAGCTGAAGTAATTTACTCAAGAGCAGATAGCTGCAGGTAGTTACTGGGAGCATCATAGTCTTTCCACGTCACGAATATGGTGTCTAGTCAGTGAAAATGCTGTGGAAACTCAGAATTATCAGAGGCCACACTTCAGCCACCAAAGAAAGATTATCCATCTCCTCTGCATTTCAGATCTTGCAGTAATGCATTCCATAGGCAGAATATAAACGCCATCGAGGACCATAGTGATCAGGAAGTCTGTTCGTTTTTCAGCCTTTGCTCTGCAAGATAGGGGAAGAGCGCAGAAGAAGGTAAAAATAGATAGTGTGCGCTAATAGCTGATACCTAGCGTGGCTGTGATGCTGATGTGAGGCTCTTGGCTGTTCCTTCTGAATAAGACCCTGTTAAGATGGTTGTCGGATGTTGTCACTCAGATCTGTAGTGGTTTCACCTGACCAATGCAGGGGAGATGAACAACCGTATAGTTTGATGTAGAAAAAGGTTGCTTGTTAAGGAATAGTGGAATACAGGACTGAGGAAGGAGTGGATGTTTTCTACAGCTTATGAGCAGGCGCCCGTTCCATCTTTAACAGAAAATTAATCGGGCAAACGAATGCCCAAGGACTATATCCAGCTGTGTTCCTAATGCAGTCAACTCAGTGGATATGCCACCATCCAAAGGCTTCTTTAATCTTTTAGCTAAGTAATGATTGAGTAGAACCTTTGTTCCCCCTTTCCTGCTCAAATGCTGCTTCATTAACATTCTTGTTTGGAACCATCATCTCCTAAGTGTTCTGCAACTTACCCCTCTAATTGCTGGATGGATTGCTCTCAATTCTTCATCTAACTCAGTTGCTTGCAGGTTCCTTCTTCAGTAACAGTCCTAGCATGAAAATGTCGCATCACCGAAATTCCCCACTACCGCTGACTGATTAGGGCGGGCTTTGCGCTGATGAGTATGTGTCTGGGGGGGCCTTTGTTTGAAAAAGTGTCAGAGACTCTGTTTATGGGGGAATGAGTGTAAATGTAAATGTAGACATTTGTTTACCAAAAAGAGTGGTTACTGAAGAATTACTAGCTAATAATCACCCCACTCGTCAGTGTACTGTGTCTTTTCCAATTAGTCCTCTCTTTTTATGAAGAAACCTGCCTAGAATATCTCACGGATTTTTCTCCCACAAGTGTGCTTTTGGGAAGTTTCCTGGAAGATTGATCGGAACACAAGGATTTCAGTTCATGGCGTCCTGTTAATCAGCTCAGATTTGTTAAAGTCATTAGTGTTATAAATTTCCTTGTACTCGCAGTTTTCCTTACCTGGAGTTAATTCTGTGTCAGCGCATTAGTGTGGGCAGAGTACCTTCCACCAACTCAGTGTTTTTAATGGAGCTTACTTGGTTTAATAACAATGGAGATCCCCAAAGGGAATACAAGGTATTTGGTTCAGATGTCTTGTGGGAGCTGAACCCACCAGAATGTTCTGCTGGGGGACTCATCACTAACCTGCCAACACTGGTTTCTGTATCTCATCAATTCCTTTTCACGGAAGCCGTGAAGTGATGTGCACTGTCTTCATTTAGTCGTTTCTTTTTTCTTGCTTTTAATGCATGAAAGAGACACAGGAACATTTGGAAAAGTTGGGACTTGGCAAATTGTAAGATTGATTTTCCTTTGTTGGTCCCCATAGTAGTCAGATCGAGATAAGATACTTAACTTCACTGGGCTCTAAGTTGCCTTCTATAGAACAGAGTAGACACCAATTCTTGGAAAGAAATAAGGCCGTGATGAGTCAGGTTTCCACCATGCGTAGGCCCTGCTAGGGGTTTAGGGCTAATGGCATTCCTTGAGGGAGTGGAGAAGTTGGTTACAAGGTTAGAGCTTGTGTTGTGAATCCATATAGAGTCCTTATGACTGTTTGGTCTACAGACTCTGACATGTGTCTGTCTCTCACTGCACCCCTCCTCACAGAGCTTGGTGCTTTGGCTGTGCTGAATCACTCTGAGTTCCAGAATGCACAGTATATTTTACAGCTTTCTGAATTTTCAAATGCTTGCCCCTCCCCTCATTTACCTGGTGAACTACTCAGCTTCCAGGCCTTTTCTGATAACCTCCTCTTTCTTGGTGTGCTTGTGTTCTTGCGTGGCCTCAACATATATCTATCAGAGCCTCTTTAACTGTATATTGCCAGTACTTGTGTGCAGAGCCGACTTCTGCTCCATAACCATGTGGCACTTACAGGTAGGATCCTCTTTATATCTCAAGCCCCTTTCATTTTCTTTCTGCCAAGATTAGTGCCTCCACTCAGAGAGAAGCACATCCAAAAATATTTTATAATGTGTGAATTTCAGTGTAGTGTTTATTTCAGCCCTAACAGAAAAACAGATTGATTTTATCCAGAGATGTGCCTCTCCTCACACATAGTATATTCAATGGGTAGAAATGCTCAGCAAGATTTGTATTTTAAAATCACGGGAAGGAGGATAAGTGATCAGAAAATATGAAGGCGGAGTTGAGTTCAATATAAGTAATAACTTTCTGGGCATCCAAACTGTTCAAAGTTGGAATGTGCTATCTTGTCAAATAATGGGGTCTCATAACTGGAAGTGTTCATACCAAGACTCACAGGGATGCTGTCAAATATATAGTCTTACATTGTTTTGGAAATAAGTGCTTGCCAAGATCCTTTCTAATCGTAAGAGTCTATTTTTATCTCTGTAATTCAGTTCAAATATTATTAAGTTCTCATAATTTCCAATTATGGAGTTGATATCCATCAATTTTTCTCAACCTTCATTAAAAATTTTTTATTAATCCAAGTCAATGAAACAATTATCTTCTGCCTCACTCCCCAAAGAATGTCACTGTCCTTGTTTATCCATGTTTTGTTTCTCTCCTTGTCTATAAATACATGGTAAAATTCCTAAGACTTTTAAAAGACTTATCAATTTGAGTCGACCAATACTTGAATAATGGGCCAGGTGCAATAGGACATAGTGAAGATACTAAAATGATTATGGTAGCTGACATTTATCAAGTGCTTCCCGACATTTTACATATATTAACACATTTGTTATTCACAACAATGCTATGTGGCAGGTAAGTAGTTTCCCATTTTATACATTAGAATCCTGGGACTCGGGAAATTTAAGTGATTTCCTCAAGATCATAGAGCTACTAGGTAGAAGAAACCCAGGACTCTGAACCTGTAACTTTAAGCATTACTGACTTTTGATGAATAAATTTAATAAGATACTATCTCTTACCTTCAAAGATGATTTCACCTGGTAGAACTACATGTGTTTATTATACACCGGACAAGGCAGTGCTTGCTTTTTCTCGTTCTGAAGATTTCTGCCTTCGTGCTTCTCTTTGTTGTTATTGCTTCCTAGCATTCTGGCAATGGCATCCATGCTCCTTTGGTCTACAGCATTTATGATTTTCTAAACTTGCTATCTAACTTTAGCAAGTTTGAACTGAGTCTGAACTCAGAGGAATGGGATTCTGTCTCCATGATTATGTTAATTATCCTCCCCTGAAAGTATCCCTTTGTATTTTGCTTTTGTGGGAACCACAGTAGTGTGCCATGATCCACCAACAGACTGATTTCTTCTATGAGCACACCTTAGACCTTGTAAAGTATAATTTAGAGAAGCCATGTTCAAATTTTAACATTCACCTGAAGGATTAGGCAAAACACCAGTTGCTGGGCCCCAGCCCCAGGGTCTCAGATTCAGTTGATCTGAGATCAGTTTCAAGAGTTTAAATTTGGAATGTGTTCTCAGGTAGTGCTGATGTTTCTGGTACTGGGACCATGCTTGGAGAGGTTGGGCTTTCTAGAGGTTAGACCGGGTCACAGATAGCAGAGGTGTGTTTAGAAAGCTTCACAGGTTATGCTAATGCACACCCAGGAGTTACACATATTCACAGTATTACTCTAACTTTCGAAAAGCTTGAGTCAGTGCCATTCAATCCTCTACTGACTTTGTTAGTCTGCTCTGAGCACTCTCTACATTTGTCACTCCTTGGTAACATGCCTACACCTACTTGCTTCAAAAGATCATTTGGGAGCAGAACTCAGGCTGATGTCTATCTCAGTAAAGACCAAGCAAGTAATTAATAGAAGATTTAATATACCTTCTTTTCCCAGTAATGTTTTCCAGTTACCACATATGGTATAGCACGTGGTAGGTGCTCAAGCAATGTGTGTGGGATGAATGACTATCTCTTACAATAACACCCTTATTCCACCAGGCTAGGTTGACTGACCATATATCTCTAGCATGCTAGAATGATAACTTACTTCTGATAAAAATACTGATTTTATGAATCCAAAAGAGCCATGCAAAATCGTTTTCCTCTTTTTACTTGCTATTTTCAGTTTTCCCGACTTGGGCTCAGCCAGCAGTGCCATAGCTGGACGGGCTACATTGATTTTAATAAGGACTCCTATTTCGGTGAAGAATAATAAACAGGTCTGGAGGGCAGGGGCATACACCCAAGTCGGCCTGACACAAGGCAAGGATGAAAATGCTAGAGCAGGCTGAGCAGGCTGTAGGGAAGATGCACTTCCTCACTGTGGATTTCCTTGGAGTGCCATTAGCTTGCTAGGAAGAACACAGGGTAGATTGCATTTATATGAGGGAGGCGAGGCTGAGCTCAGTTATCTTAAATTTTTTTTGGCATTGTTTCAATTATTTGTTGGAATAATGGAACTTTGATCTAAAACATGTTACTTAGTATCGTATTTCTTAGCATGGCAAGGCACAGACTGTTTACCGTTTTCCATAATGATGGTCGTGGAGTGCACTTAAATTTGCTACATAAGTGAATCCCAAGACAGTAGTGTAGAAAGCTCGGATTCTAAACAGTAATATGTCTTTGTGGTATAAACAAGGCCCTTGTATCCCATTTGACATCGATGATGTAATCTCAGCACGTTGGGTGGTTTACAACAGTCATGTTTTTATTTGATCTCCATTAGAAATTGGTGAGATAATCATTGGGATCTTAACCTCATTATACAGGTGAGGAAACTAAGTCACTCCAGGTTTAACTGATTTGTTCCAAATGAAACAGCTGTGATGGTGAAGTCCATGAGGACATCTCAGGTTTTCCCACCTTCCCCCAACTCCGCTCAGTGCCTGATGTGGGACATGGGACTGCCCAGCACCTCTGTGAAGAGGAGCTCTTTTTATTCTCATTTGTCTGATTAGAGAAAATATGAGGCAAGAGAAAGGTTGGTGACTTGGTCCAGGTCAAAGGGCAAGGCTGATTCAGTGGCGCAGGCAAGGGTGAGAGTGGTGGGAATCTCATGTCCTGAATTTAAACAGAAATGCACCATCTCTCCCGCCCCGCTCCCAACCATACCAAAAGGATTCTTTAGTTATCCCCCCTCCTGTCCGCGTTTGGTCTGGTCTGCGCCGTGTTTGTGCACAGCAGCTGCATTATCAAGTAGCCAGGGCTTCCTCCAGATGAGCTAATGTGCCGCTGGAGTGGGAACTCGCAGGGCTCACTTCACAGGCCAAAGAAGGCATCTGCATTTGCCTCACAGCCCCAATTATTCAGATCTGCCCGCAGCTGGAGAAGTGACGTCCTGGGCAGAGGCCAGCCTCTGATCTCCGGGCTCTGCTTACACCCAGATCGGTCCCCTCCTGTTGCTTAAGGGGAGGCCAGACTGGGCCCCCTTGGACACCGTGCACAGTCATTCTGCAGTCCCCAAGCACCCTCTGGCTGCTGTGTCAGCAACTGGATGCTCGCCCGGGCTCTGCAGGACTCTGGAGTCTGGAGCCTGCCGGCCTGCAGGCAAGAGAGCTGCCAGATGTGCGTGCTAATAAATGGCAAGAGCTACTGTGCAATTATCGTGGTACAGAAATAAGTCGTGAAATTATCTCTCCCACTGGGTTTGGAATCCAGAGTAACCGAGGCCACAAACTTCTCTTTGTGTGTGAAGTAGGACTCGTTACCAGTGGCTTCCATTCAGGGGTGTGCTCCTCTTGGAATGAAGCCTTTCTCAGCAGTCTAAAGGGTGAGAGGCTTAAGAGCGGGTGGTCTAGCATTTGATACCCAACGTGTGGCCTGCAGACCACTATCACTTGGGTGCGGTTTAGAAACGTGAAATCAGGGGCGCCTGGGGGAGCTTAGTCTGTTGTGTCTGACTCTTGATTTCAGCTCAGGTCATAATTTCACAGCCATGGGATCGAGCTCCTCGTGGGGCTCCATGCTTAGTCGGGAGGCTGCTGGAAATTCTGTCCCTTTCCCTCCGCACCGCCCCCCCCCCCCCCCCCGCCCACCGCTTGCACGTGCTCTCTCTCACTCTCTCAAAGAAATAAATACATCTTCCAAAGAAAAAAGAAAGAAATGTGGAATCAGGGCCCGTCCCAGACCTACGGAATCAAAATCTGAATTTTATGAAGATCTCCAGAGCATTTACTTGCATGTTTGAGAAGCTCTGACCTCAGTACAAGAACCTAAGGGGCTTGTGAGACCTGTGCGGGCTGTGCCCCTTCCCTGTGGTTCTGTAGCATGCCTTGGTCACACCAAATGGGGTCTTCCCTGAAGTGCTGAGAGTGCAGGGATATTAACCTTGCTCTGGGCCATAGTGACATTTCCGGAGGGCTGTGTGAAGTGGTACATGTCCAGACAAGGACTTACCGGTTGCGTGAACTTTCTCCCAGAAGTCCTTGAGCTGCGTGCGTGGCCCCCACAGACCAGCCTCTTTCTGTCTCGCACCTTATCTTCAGAAAAGCCTCAGCTGTGCTGTGTGGGGGAGCCGCAGAGCTAATGGAGGAGCAGCACGCTGAAAATGATGTTGTGGCTATTAACATTTTTATGGGTGGACTGCTTTGCAAAGCTGAGAGAAAGTATTATTCTTCTAGGATTAATATATTTAACAAAAAGTCTGCCAGGAGAGGAGGCTTTTGCTGATAAATATAATTCTGCTGTTGATTTATCTAGTAATGGAGACTTGAAATTACAGGAATCAATGTGTATGTGAAAGCCATTGTCATTTGGTTAATTATGTTTTGCCAGCAGTATGGGGAAGCACTTTATACTTGGTGCAGCCAAATGTATTTCAGCCAGAATCCTGCATTATAAGTGATGGGCCTAAGTGTGGATGAAGACAAAGACATCTCTAATTCCAGACTCCTGGACATGTGATGCATCCCTCTCCCCTCACACTGTGGCATTTAGGTCTGTTTCCTCTAGGGAAGTGGTTCTCAAGTGAGGTGATTTCTTTTTTTTTTTTTTTACTCCCTCCCCCACCCTTGGGACATTTATAAATCTCTGGAGACATTTTGGTTGTCATAATTGGGAGAGAGGTGATCTGGGGAGAGGCCAGGATGATACCTATGGAGAACGTCCCACTGTGTATAGGCCATTGCTTACTCTCATCCCCAGCAAAGAATGATCTGACCTGAACTATCAGTAGTGCTGAGGTTGAGAAACTCTGCTCCAGAGCACCCCTGTCTCTGATCGTGACCCAAAGAATTGGGAGCAACTCCATATCCTGTTTGTCAACAGATAAAGAAATTAAGTCTACGGGTATCACAGTCATCTAGGATTATCTGCCAGGGTATCCACCTGGGATGGAATCAGGAGGAGCATCCCGTGAGAGAGACTGGAATGGTTCCCAGCTGTCTGTCATTGGTAGTGATGCTGTTATCAGGGACTTTCTCAGGATTCCTTTTCCTTCTTTTTGATGAGTCAGCTACTGGTTTCAGAAAGTTAACCTACACTATAGTCTCAGCATTGATATTTACTATTGAGTGACCTTGAGTGTGGTAGGCAGAGTCATTGCCCCCAAAGATGGCCCCATCCTAATTCCTGTAACTATGTTAGCTTCTGGTAAAGAGGACTTGCAGATGTGATGAAGTTAAGGATCTTGAGATGAGGAAATTATCCTGGATGACCTGAGTGGGCCTAGTGTGGTCACCAGGGTCCTTACAGGTGAAAGACTGAGACAAGAGAGTCAGTCAGAGATGAAAGGTTCTGTGCTGCTGTTTTGAAGATGAAATGAAATTCGAAGAAAGGGCGAGAGGCGAGGAAGGCAGACCACCCATAGAAGCTGGAAAAGCAAAGAAAGGGATTCTCTCCTAGAGCCTCCAGAAGGCTCTAGGATACTAGTATTCAGTGGATACTTTGATTTTAGCCCAGGAAGGCCCAGATTTGGATTTCTGACTTCCATGACTGAGAGATAATGAATTTGTGTTGTTTTAAGCCACTAAGTTTGTGGTAATCTGTTATAGCGGCATTAGCATACATTTATTAGCATATGTTGAGTCAGATGTTTTCCTCGTGCTATCCTGCTGTAAGACAGGGCTTGCTCCACTGTAAAATGGGCCTCATTCTTCAGCAGTTACTTACTGATTATGTATTATGTGTCAGGCACAATTCTAAGCACTTGGGGTGGAGCAGTGAACAACACGGACCAACCGCTGCTCCAGCCTAGTGACAGGAGACCAGTAAACAACAAGAAATGTGTGGATGTGTAAGGTTACGTGAATGATAAGTGCTGTGAAGGAAAGTTGAAGCAGATAAGGAAGCTGGAGTCCATGGCTGTTCTTAGAAGACATTCAGGGAAGATGACATTCTGTGGTAAGATGACATTCAGCAGAAACCTCAAGGAAGTGAGGGAGAAAGCCATGCAGGTATCTGAAGGAAGACTGTTCTCAGCAGGGGAAAAGGCAAGAACACGTGCCCTGAACACATGCTCCTAGCTTGCTTCAGGGATTCAAAGGACAGGGAAGGAGTCATTGTGGATAATGATAATAATTGCCTCACAGGGCTATTGTGAGAAATCCTGACAAAATATATGAAACCCCTTGGTGAACTTCAAAGCACTTGGCAAATATTAGTTATCATTGCTACGGCCCCTTAGAATGGATTTGTGGGGCTGCCAGGTGACCCAGAGGGTGACCTTCATTTTCTCTCTGAACAAGAGTGAGGAGGAAACAGCCGATGGCCCCAGGCTCTGGGAATTGTGCACAGAGGTCCAGAAAGAGAAGCAGTTTCCCAGCACGGAAATGCTGGTGAGTGAGTGTGCTGTTTAGATTGGCAAACCTTGGGGGCTGGTGAAGACAGGGTAGGATGGATGGGAGATCATGGCCACTGTGGCCAGTCTCAGCCACTCAGGAGGGTGTTCCCCGTAAGCCAGCTGGGGCTTAGAAGTGTATTTGTCCCTCATGAAGGCTCACAGCCACTCTGGGAAAGAAATCACTGAGGAAAATAGGGACCTTGAACCCTACCTGGTTAGGGACCAGTGAGAAGCACTTAGGATAGCTTCTGACAGTCCAGCCTTGCTGGCAACTAATCCCCCAGGAAGAGTTAAGCTCTGCCAAAGGATGAAATTGAAATATTTGAAATATAATCCACGCACTTCTTTTTCTAAGGCAAGTGGTGAAATGGTCTAGTTTTTATAAAAGCCTGAGAACATTAAAATATTGACATGCTGTGCAAGGCTTTGTGTTTGGAAGTAAGATTTTCCTCCACAACTATGGGGTATTGGAGGAGGCTCAGGGCGTGAAGCACCCAGAAGGGTCACAGAGTCTAGAGCTGACCTATCTGCCTACCCATTAACATCCTAGGTTTAAGGACTTTTTCAGTACATTTTGTGTCTAATCTCATAATGACCATGGCAAGGTCATAGACGATGTGTGTGTATTTCATCCTTCTTTATGCTGAATAATCCACTTGTAGCTGAAAGGCATTTCAAGTCATCATTTGATTATCCTGTTAGATTTTTTTCTTTCCCTAAATGAGTTTCTCTAAGCTGTCTTTCCCTACTTTTTGATAGATAAATGGAATATCTTCGGAATTGAAAGATTAATGTGAGTGCTTTATCATCTGAGTAGGAAAGCTTTCTCTTTTGAGACACATAGTAACAAAAGTAAAATGGACATCTTCAGCCTTATCACTCTTTCTGTGAAAGAGCCTCACGCATAAAACTTGGGCTTTGATACCAGTTTGCTCTGCAGTCTGGAGGAGCTGTAAGAGGAAGGGTAAAGGAAGGCTAAGCAAGATGAGCAAGTCCATGGGGCACCTGGGTGGCTCAGTGGGTTAAAGCCTCTGCCTTTGGCTTGGGTCATGGTTCCAGGGTCCTGGGATTGAGCCCCCTGTCCGGCTCTCTGCTCAGCAGGGAGCCTGCTTCCCTTCCTCTCTCTCTGCCTGCTTCTGTGCCTAATGGTGATCTCTGTCTGCAAAATAAATAAATAAAAAAATCTTAAAAAAAAAAAAATATGAGCAAGTCCAAATCAGAAACGAAAATAAAAAGAGGGGGAGATCTGTGTGTGCTCCGAATACTGTGGGAGCTGAATCTGGATCCTAGAATGCCTGGGAAGATAGTCCAAACCAGACAGAAAGCAGGCATACAGCCAGGATGAACAGCGAGAGCTGCTCTGAGGAACCGGAACCTGTCTACTGCTGGCATGTAGGCAGCTTCCCCTGTCCTCAAGGTCAGAACAAATACCTCTCTTCCTTCCTCTTTCTTCTCTTCAACATCTGAAGCAAAACCCTGTGGACTACAGAGAAGTGAGGACCAAACACGTCCCTTTCGCTTTGAAGTGCTTTGATATTCTTCGCCTTTTATTTTCTTAAAACCTCAATAGTGTGTTAATGCCATGAAATAGCACAATTCCCTTGCATTCCAGGATAAGTGTGCTAGTGGAAAGTAATTGCAAAGCAAATTTTTACAGACGAATTAAGGCAGTCTGAGCATTGCCTCAAGTAGCATATTCATTTATTTATGTGTCAAAGGGCCGTGGTACCTTCTAGATGATAGGCACCGAGCTAAGCACTGGTCATGGGATAGGTGTGGGGCAAGACCTTATCCTGGGGCTCCTGGAACTCAGAATGTAAATGGCTGTGGAGACAGCATGTGATGAACAAATAGGCAACTGAATTCTAGTTTGTTGAAGTGGTGTGAAAGGACAGACATGATATTATGCTAGAAGGGAAGAACTGCAGTTATAAGATGAGGAAAGCAACTTCCAGCAGCCAGGGATGGCCTTCCTGAGATGGAATCTGAGAAGCCAAGTATACCGTTAGAGACCAGGAATGGAAACTGTTCACTCTGGCTACTCTGGGAAGACGGCAAAGCCTGTGTTTACAGAAAGGGCTGTTCATACCATATGATTTCAGGTGTGGAATTAAAGAGACAAAAACAAATGAACAACAATAAAAGAGACAACAAAAAACCAGATTTAATTATAGAGAACAAACTGGTGATTGCCAGAGGGGAGGTGGGGGTGGGCATGGGTGAAATAGGTGATGGGGAGTGAGAATACACTTACCATGATGGGCACCAAGTCATGTATACAATGACTGCATTACTAATTGTACTCTCGAAACTAATATAACAACGTATGTTAATCACACTTGAATTAAAAATAGATTTTTTTTTTAAAGAGGACTTTGATTTATAGTCACATGGTTTAAAAGGGGTCTTTCCCATATGCTTCTAAGGAGACTACTGGGTACCCCCCCTTCCAAACCACCCTAACTTTTTAAAAATAATTAACATATAATGTATTATTTGCCCCAGCGGTACAGGTCTGTGAATCATCAGGCTTACACATTTCACAGCACTCGCCATAGCACATACCCTCCCAAGGTCCATAACCCAGCCACCCTATCCCTACCTCCCAACCCCCAGAAACCCTCAGTTTGTTTCGTGAGATTAAGAGTCTCTTATGGTTTGTCTCCCACCTGATCCCATTTTGTTTCATTTTTTCCCTCCCTGCTGCCCATGAACCCCGCTGCCCTGGCTCTCAAATTCCTCATATTAGAGAGATGATATGATAATTGTCTTTCTCTGATTGACTTATTCGCTTAGCATAATACCCTCTAGTTCCATCCACACCTTTGCAAATGGCAAGATTTCATTTTTTGATGGCTGCATAGTATTCCATTGTGTGTGTGTGTGTGTGTGTGTGTGTGTGTGTGTGTGTGTGTATACACACCACATCTTCTTTATCCATTCATTCATTGATGGACATCTAGGTTCTTTCCATAGTTTGGCTATTATGGACATTGCTGCTATAAACAAACATTACTCTAAAGATACAAATGTAGTGATCCGAAGGGGTACATGCCCCTTTGGATCACTACATTTGTATCTTTAGAGTAAATACCCTGTAATGCGATTGCTGGGTCATAGGGTAGTTCTATTTTCAACTTTTTGAGGAACCTCCATGCTGTTTTCCAGAGTGGTTGCACCAGCTTGCATTCCCACCAACAGTGTAGGAGGGTTCCCCATTCTCTGCATCCTCACCAACATCTGTCATTTCCTGACTTGTTACTTTGAGCCATTCTGACTGGTGTGAGGTGGTATCTCATTGTGGTTTTGATTTGTATTTCCCTGATGCCGAGTGATGTGGAGCACTTTTCATGTGTCTGTTGGCCATCTGGATGTCTTCTTTGCAGAAATGTCTGTTCATGTCCTCTGTTCATTTCTTGATTGGATTATTTGTTCTTTGGATGTTGAGTTTGATAAGTTCTTTATAGATTTTGGATACCAGCCCTTTATCTGATATGTCATTTGCAAATATCTTCTCCCATTCTGTCAGTTGCCTTTTGGTTTTGTTGACTATTTCCTTTGCTGTGCAAAAGCTTTTGATCTTGGTGAAGTCCCAATAGTTCATTTTTGCCCTTGCTTCCCTTGCCTTTGGTGATGTTTCTAGGAAGAAGTTGCTGTGGCTGAGGTCAGAGAGGTTGCTGCCTGTAAACCACCCTAACCTCTGCTCTCTTTTCCCTTCCTACTTTCTTTCTCAGCACTATTTTTTCTCCCTAGCTATTACTAGTATCTGACATACTTTCTAATTTACTTACCTGGTTTATTGTCTCTCTTCCCCACTAGAATGTGAGCTCTGTAAGGACCCGCATTTTGTCTGTTTTATTCATGTTGACTGTGTCTCCAGTTCCTAGAAGAATAAGTAGGTGTTCAAAGAATACCATTTCCACTACACTGAGCTATTTCTTTTTGCCCCTAGAGAGGAGTAGGGCATAGAAGAAAGATCAACAATTTTGAAAACTGCCAGATCTGGAATAATATGCTATACTTCACAGGGTTGTTAGGACATTTGCATGAGAGAATGTACATAAAGAATGAATGCCATGCTGGTGTGGAAGGGCTGAACAAATGTTGTTCTCTCGTGGTTCCCCATCTCTCTTTCTTTCAGCATACTCACAGAGGGCAAGAGCTACAAACCTGATGAAGTAGGAGAAGATGATACTTAGTGTTTTTCCACTTCCTTGTTGGGGGTCCTCCTAGGCTCTCCCGGCCTTCCTCCAGCCTCCCTCTGTCACACATTGCTCCCAGCTCTAGCCTTCCATCGTTCCCATCCAGCCCAAACTGTCTGTCATGCTAGGTTCTCAGAATCCTTGGTTCTGGTGTACAAGGAACAGATGATTACTCACAGCCAATGCATATTGAACCCCTAGTGACTGCCACTGTGCCAGGAGCAGGCCAGCCTTCCTTCCCACGGATGGGTCAGAGCAGGCGACACCAGCAGACACCATCACCCTGCATGTGGGCTCAGCCTCTCTCTTCTGGGCAGTGAGGAACAGACGCTGACACTGTTGGCCTCTGCCTATCCCATTGCCACGCTCACTAACGAACCTTGAGAAAAGCCTTCTTGAATCCGTTTTCCTCAGGAAAAGCAGGAGGATGAAATAGTACTGAAGAAGGGAGACAGCAAGGCAGGAGAGCAGAGGCATAGAAAGAGGACAGGTGTAAAGACTAAAGGGGCAAGGGAGAAGAAAGGGGATAAGAGAATGAATGAAAGAGCAAAGGAGAAAAAAGGCAGGTAACCAAGCCTGTTAGATGCTGCCATATCTCACATCCACAGAAAAGATGTTAACACCAAAGTTTGTGAAAATCCTAGTAGTATCTCTACCTTGGAATATGATTTATAATGATAAAAGTAATAACACAATAACATTTATTAAACACAATGCTAAGAGTTTACATACATTATCTCTCTGCATGGTCCTTTCAACTGAAGGCAATCCTGCCATTCCTTTGTTCAGAATACTTCAGTCATGCCCCATCTTACCCACAGTAAAACCAATATCTTATAGGACCACTCCTCAAGCCCACCTCTTTGTAGGATCCATTCCCATCTCCATCTCTGAAAATATTTCCTCTCACTCTCTCCCTTGCTCTCTCCATTCCATCCACATTGGCCTCCTTGCTATTCTCCCTCAAACTAGTTATCCTGCCTCAGGGTCTTTGCACTGGTTCTTATTTTTCCAAGAGCAGTCTTCTCCCAGATAACCACATGACTTTATCCCTTGCGTCCTTTGGAGCTCTTCTTCCTTTACTTGCTAAGCAGATTTCCCCCTGACAGCTCTATTGCCATAACTTTCTTCTGCTCCCATTCTCCTCATCTTGCTTTTTCTCTATGCTACTTATCCTCACCTGGCATATAATAGTATTTTATGTCAATTGTTTATTTTTTGACTCTAGACTATGAGTACAGGAAGTATGTCAACCTTCTTCTTGACTCATAGTAGATTCATGATTACTATGTTCTCACAGTAACTTTAGAAGGTGGTTTTTATCCTTCATAGTGCAAGAATAGAAGAATTAAGCTTACATCAAGTAAGTAAGTTTTCCAGCATCATAGATTGAAGGTGGTAAAGCCAGGGTTCAAATAGCCATCTGCTAGGGTGTAGGGCCAGTACTCTTAATGGCTATGCTAGCTGGTTCTCCAGGGTCTTCCCACACTGTAAGGACTCCTCTCTCAGAGGGTAGGTTAGCATACTACCTGGCTCATGGTAAGAGTTCAGTAAGCATTCAAGATATCAGCATAATCATCATGGAGTTAACTTACTGTATATATGCAGAGAAAGCTTTGGTTGAAATGTTATCTATTCATACATTATTATTTTTTAAGAAAGAACATCTAAAATTTGGAAATGTGGCAAAAAGATGATTGCATATCCTTTCACTCTCATACCAGAGCATTATCTAACATGTTTTCCTAAAGGTTGTCTGACTTCATTGGACCATATCATTTTGTCTTATTATTTACCATTGATTACAGTCCAGACTCTATAAAATTGATGTTAATGTATATAAAACTACGAAGATGTATATAAAACTATGAAGAAATCATTACTGTCCAGTAGAGAAACAAATGACTTCTAAACAGTAGAGATGATAACTCCAAATGTTCAGGTTTTATTGCTTTCTAAACCATTAGGCAGTTTTGGTTATATATCTTAGAAATGTTATTCCAGCAATCTTTTCCCCCACCAATCCCTCCATCTGTCTATCTGCCTGCCTACCTACCTACCTACCTGTCTAACTATTTACTTACCTCTCAGTTTCTTGTATTCTCTTTTAAATCAGCTTTGTTGTCTTGCTGGTTCCTTCATTAATGATTTTAATATATGTTTTACACATGCTTTTAATTTTGTCATATGTATTACAGTAAAATAGCTAGAATAGAATAGAGTGATGATATGATATGATATGATATGATATGATATGATATGATCTCCTAGTAAGGAACTGGTGTACCTAAGATATTGAAATCCTGGTGTACCCTAATAACTATCTAGTTCCTATACTGATCCTATATTGTTCCTATCCCTGATGAAATTGACTACTTACCATAGAGTTTACCTCTTTGGCTTACTGGATGTGAGAAGGATATATCATAGTGGTTAGGAACCAGGACTCTGGAGTCAGACTACCTGGGTTCAAGTTCTTGCTCTGCCACTTATTAGCTCTGTGATTTTTATGGTTAATTTTATGTCAGCTTGATTGGACCATGGGATGTACAGATGTTTGATTAAATATTATTTCTTGGGGTCTGTAGGATGTTTCTGGATGAGATTAACATTGAATCAATATACTGAGTAAAGCAAATTGCCCTCCCTAGTGTGAGTGGGCTTTATCCAATCTGTTGAAGGCCTAAATAGAATAAAAGCTTGAGTAAGGAAGAATTTTTCTTCTCTCTGTCTTGACTGTCTTCAAGCTAGAACACTGGTCTTCTCCTGCCTTTGGACTTGGTCTTGGACTGGAATTTCTACCACCAGCTCTCTGGGGTCTCCAGTTATTAAATGTAGATTTTGGACTTCTCAATCTCTATAATCATGTGAACCAATTCCTTATAAAAAATCTATGTCTTCCTATATATCTATATATACAACCCAACTGAAACTGTTATCTCTCCACCCATCCGTCCGTCCATCCATCCATCCATCCATCCATCTTCTGATTCTCCAGAAAACCCAGACTAAAACAATGATCTTGGACAAGTTGCTTAGCCATATCAACAAAATGGAGACATATGAGTGGATCTTATCTCAGAAGGTACTTGTAGAAGTAAATGTAGTAGTGGATGTCAGTTGCTGAGCTTGGTGTCTGGTACTTGGTGTTTAACAAATATTAGTTACTATGACTTCTGTTTGTTTTTCATCTTAGGAACTTAAATAAAGAAAATGAAACTTTACAAATCTATTGACAGATTTTAATTGTAATACTGTCTCTGCAAACTACAGCAATATTTGTATAATAAGACAACTTTTTCCCTGTTCTTCCTAGAAGCTTACTAACTAGAAGCTCTGAAAACAAGTGTTTACCATGAAGGATATTGTATTCTTAGAGAGCTGTACAAATTAAAATAGCCCATTCTGGATGTGTTTGAAAAATGGCCTCTGTTATTTATTTTCTAACTTTCTACATTGTGTTACAGACAGAGATAACTTATTATTTAACACTGTCCGGTCTGTAGTTTTATTGTCTTGTGCACTTTCTGACCCTATTGATTTACCCTGAAAGTCTAATTTAGTGTGAGAGACCACTTGTGATTTTTGTGCAATTCAGAATGTGGAAGTATCTTTCCCAGCAACCCGTACATTCCGATTTCCTTTGCACATGAGAGTTGATGTGGCAAAGGCAGCTGAGCAGAGGTTGGCAACCTTTCAGAAGTGTTACGCCAAGTGTCCATTTATTCACTCCAACTTCAGGGTTTCCATGCCAGGAAGAAGCTCCTCTCCTCCAAACCACTGGAGACTGAGAACTTCCAAGGCAGAATGAGGCTACGGAAATTGAAATTATCAATTTAAGATAGATTTTCCCATTTTTCCTTTCCCCCCAAAAAAAGAACTTTGAAAAAGTGGATGCCAATTTTATGCAATCCAGGCAGAAGTGATTCTATGTTTGATGAAGCGGTTGGTGGACAAGACTAGAGTTCTGAAATTGTTTGAAGCTTTTCATGCAGTAATTGTTTGTGTGTGCAAGCACCATGATAGACATGTACTGTGCATTCATTTAGTAATTCATTCATTAAATCCATAATGAGTCCCTAACTTTACATATACAATACTTAATTTTTTATAAATAATTAAATAAATAAATGAATAAATAAAAGAATAAATAAATAAGAATAAATATATAAAGATGAAATAAATACAAAATAAGTAAATAAAAGAAGATATTTAAAGTACCCAACACGGTGCCTGCCTCATAGTAGGTATTTAGTAATGAAAACCACTAGTTTTAATCTTCTCTTTAAATATTTTGCAAAAGTAATGTACGAGGTAAAAAATCTAATAGAGCAAAACTGCTGACATAAAAAGCAGCAATTCCTTACACTGCTTCTGTTCTTTTCCAGTCATAGTCTCTGGAGCTTTGATTTTTAAAACATTTTTTTCCTATAGTTGCCTGTAGAGCATTAAATAATCCCGGTGCCCAGGATGATGCATCCTCCATGTACTCTCACAGGGACAGCCCCTGCGGGGTCAGTCCAGATTTGCCTTCATCAGGGCAAATTTCTCTCTTACCCTGTTTCAGGTGGAGGTCTTACCAGTGTCCCTAGTTAACGGATGCCAGACCTGTCATCCAGGGGGATGAATTGGAGTGGGGGAGTCCACGGTTGGGGAGTTTATCTTCGGAATCCCTTGTGCGCTGCTGTCCAGACCTTGACGGGAGTGGCTTTTCTTTCTGTTCCACCATGATGCATTCCTTTCCCTTTCACTGGGTTGGCCCTTTCCTTCTCTCACACTTTCCCCAAATCCAATCTCATTCAGTCTCTGCAAGAGGAAAAACTCTGCTGACCTCTTAGTCTGGCTCTTTGAATCTCTGTTTTCCCCTGTGCTATAGCCTAAGGGTAAGTATGGAAGGAGGAAGTAGCTCTTCCGGGTTGGAAGAAGGCAACTGTTAGAGGAATGCACAGAGAACAACTAGATTAACATTTTGAGATATAACCAAACTGCCTTACTCCGTTATTTTACTGTTTCTTGATTTATCAACTTGAGACATGATTTATTTTTCTGATCTATGAAGAGGGAGAATTTAGTTCATCCGTTTTTCCTTTTTTTTTCCTCTTTCCCCTCCCAAAGCCTGAGGGTTATGTTAGATTTTCTTCTTCTGTTTCCTTTTTTATTTTAAATACTGCATGATTTTTGTCACATCATCTTCAGGCAGCCTCTCTTGTCTAGCCACCAAGATAAGCATGCGTGCGCTATTCTTCCCTCCTCTATTACATTGTCAAGGCCAGTCATGTTCTGTTCTAGAACCACATTTAAAGTTTCCACGTTTTATAGTTTGATTATAAAAGTTGAAAACCAATAAACAGGATTTATATTCTAGTGTTGATTAGCATAATTTGTAAATGGACTGTATATTGGAAAATATTGCTTCCCTATGAAATTTCCTCAATTTGGTAATTCTATTTTGCTTACATAGACTATCATTATACTTACAATATACATGCTGAGGGACAACAGCATGCTCCCATTGAGGTCTGCAAAGCAGCACACGGGATTTGGAAGACCCCGAGGTCTATAATGTATTTGCAAATAATTTAAACAAAAAATAGGTATATATAGAAATAGAGAAAGAGAAATGGATGGAGAGAGAAAGAAGGTAAATGTGGCAGGATGTTAACAACTGGTTGTTCTAAATGCAGGGGATATGCATGTTTCAGCTCCATCCTTTTTTTTCTTAACCTATAATGTATTATTTGTTTCAGACGTACAGGTCTGTGATTCATACACAATTCATAGTACTCACCATAGCACATACTCTTCCCAGTCTCCATAACCCAGCCACCTTATCCTTACTACCCTCTCCCCTCCAGCAACCCTCAGTTCGTTTTGTGAGATTAAGAGTCTCTTATGGTTTGTCTCCCTCTCTGGTTTCATCTTGTTTCGTTTATCCCTCCCTTCCCCTATGATCTTCTGTCTTCTTTCTTAAACTCCTCATATTAATGAGATCATATGATAATTGTCTTTCTCTGATTGACTTATTTGACTTAGCATAATACCCTCTAGTTCCATCCACACCTTTGCAAATGGCAAGATTTCATTTTTTGATGGCTACATAATATTCTATTACACACACACACACACACACACACACACGTCTCACATCTGCTTTATCCATTCATCTATTGAGGGACATCTAAGCTCTTTCCATAGTATGGCTATTGTGGACATTGCTTCTATAAACATTGGAGTGCAGGTGCCCCTTCAGATACCTTTGTATCTTTGCAGGTGCCCATTCAGATACCTTTGTATTATCTGGTCTGTAATACCCAGTAGTGTGATTGCTGGGTCATAGGGTAGCTCTATTTTCAAATTTTTGAGGAACCTCCATACTGTTTTCCAGAGTGGCTGTACCAGCTCACATCCTCATGAACACTGTAGGAGGGTTCCCCTTTCTCTGCATTCTCACCAACATTTGTTGTTTCCTCACTTGTTAATTTTAGCCAGTCTGACCGGTGTAAGGTGGTATCTCTTTGTGGTTTTGATTTGTATATCCCTAATGCTTTTTCATGTGTCTGTTGGCCATTTGGTTGTCTTCTTTGCAAAAATGTCTGTTCATGCCTTTTGCTCATTTCTTCATTGGATTATTTATTCTTTGGGTGTGAGTTTGATAAGTTCTTTATAGATTTTAGATACTTCCCCTTTATCTGCTATGTCATTTTGCTATGCAAAAGTTTTTGATCTTGATGAAGTCTCAGTAGCTCATTTTTGCCCTTGTTTCCCTTGCCTTTGGTGATGTGTCTAGGAGGAAGCTGTTGCAGCTGAGATCAAAGATGTTGCTGCCTGTGTTCTCAAGGATTTTGATGGATTCCTGTCTCACATTGAAGTCTTTCACCCATTTTGAGTCTATTTCTGTGTGTGGTGTAAGGACATGGTCCAGTTTCATTCTTCTGCATGTGGCTGTCCAATTTTCCCAATACCATTTGTTGCAGAAACTGTCTTTTTTCCATTGGACATTCTTTCCTGCTTTGTCAAAATTATTTGACCATGGAGTTGAGGGTCCATTTCTGGGCTCTTTATTCTGTTCCATTAATCTATGTGCCTGTTTTTGTGCCAGTATAATAGTCTTGATGATTGCTTTGTAGTAGAGATTCAAGTCTGGAATTGTGATGCTACCAGCTTTGGTTTTCTTTTTCAACATTCCTCTGGCTACTTGGGTTCTTTTCTGGTTCCATACAAATTTTAGGATATTTTGTTCCGGATCTGTGAAAAAAGTTGGTGGTATTTTGATAGGGATTGCATTAAATGTATAGATTACTCTAGGTAGCATAGACAGTTTTACAATATTTGTTCTTCTAATCCATGAGCATGTCACGTTTTTCCATTTCTTTATGTCTTTTTCAACTTCTTTCATGAGTATTCTATAGTTTTCTGAGAACAGATTCTTTGCCTCTTTGGTTAGATGTATTCCTAGGTATCTTATGGCTTGGAGTGCGATTGTAAACAGGATTGACTCCTTAGTTTCTCTTTCTTCTGACTCATTGTTGGCGTATAGATATGCAATTGATTTCTGTGCATTGGTTTTATGTCCTGACACTTTACTGAATTCCTGTATGAGTTCTAGCAGTCTTGGAATGGAGTCTTTTGGGTTTTCCACAAAAACATATCATCTACAAAGAGCAAGAGTTTGACTTCTTTGCAGATTCTGATGCCTTTTATTTCTTTTTGTTGTCTGATTACTGAGGCTAGGACTTCTAGTACTATGTTGAATAGGAGTGCCATGTTCCTGACCTTAGGGGAAAAGCTCTCAGTTTTTTCCCATTGAGGATGATATTCGTTGTGGGTTTTTCATAGATGGCTTTGATGATACTGAGGTATGTGCCCTCTATCCCTACACTTTGAAGAGTTTTGATCAAGAAAGGATGTTGTACTTTGTCAAGTGCTTTTCCTGCAACCATTGAGAATATCATATGGTTCTTATTCTTTCTTCTATTAATGTATTGTATCACATTGATTGATTTGTGGATGTTACACCAACCTTGTAGCCCAGGAATAAATCCCACTTGGTTGTGGTGAATAATCCTTTTAATGTACTGTTGGATCCTATTGGCTAACATTTTGATGAGAATTTTTCCATCCATGTTCATTGGTATATTGGTCTGTAATTCTCCATTTTGATGGGATCTTTGTCTGGTTTTGGGATCAAGGTAATGCTGGCCTCATAAAATGAGTTTGGAAGTTTTCCTTCCATTTCTATTTTTTGGAACAGTTTCAGGAGAAAAGGAATTAATTCTTCTGTAAATGCTTGGTAGAATTCCCCTGGGAAGCCATCTGGCCCTGGGCTCTTGTTTGTTGGGAGATTTTTGATGACTGCTTCAATGTCCTTACTGGTCATGGGTCTGTTCAGGTTTTCTATTTCTTCCTTGTTCAGTTTTGGTAATATATATGTCTCTAAGGTTGCATCCATTTCTTCCAGATTGTCTAATTTGCTGGCATATAGTTCCTCATAATATGTTCTTACAATTGTTTGTATTTCTTTGGTGTTGGTTGTAATCTCTGTTTCATTCATGATTTTTTTTTTTTTTCATTCATGATTTTGTTAATCTGGGTCCTTTCTCTTTTCTTTTTGACAAGACTGGCCAGGTGTTTATCCATCTTATTAATTCTTTCAGAGAACCAGCTGCTAGTTTTGTTGATCTGCCCTGGTATTCTTTTGGTTTCTATTTCATTGATTCTGCTCTGCTCTTCTCCTGCTGGGTTCAGGCTTTCTTTGCTGTTCTTTCTCCAGCTTCTTTCGGTGTAGGGTTAGGTTGTGTATTTGAGACCTTTCTTGTTTCTTGAGAAAGACTTGTATTGCTATATGCTTTCCTCTGAGGACTGCCTTTGCTGCATCCCAAAGATTTTGGACTGTTGTGTTTTCATTTTCATGCATTTTTAAAATTCTTCTTTAATTTCCTGTTTGACCAGTTCATTCTTTAGTATGATGCTCTTTGGTCTCCACATATTTGAGTTCTTTCCAACTTTCCTCTTGTCATTGAGTTCTAGTTTCAAAGCATTGTGGTCCAAAAACATGCAGGGAGTGATCCCAATCTTTTAGTACTGGTTGAGACCTGATTTGTGACCCAGGATGTAATCTATTCTGGAGAATGTTCCATGTGCATTAGAGAAGAATGTGTATTCTGTTGCTTTTGGATGGAATGTTCTGGATATATCTGTGAAGTCTATCTGATCAAAACTGTTATTTAAAGCCCTTATTTCCTTTTTGATCTTTTGCTTAGATGATCTGTCCATTCCGGGGGGGGGGTGTGTTAAAGCCCCTTACTATTACTGTATTATCGTCGATGTGTTTCTTTGATTTTGTTATTAATTGGTTTAGATAATTGGCTGCTCCTGTGTTAGGGGCATAGATAATTAAAACTGTTGGATCTTCTTATTAGATAGACCACTTAAGTATGATGGTGTCCATCCTCATCTCTTATTATAGTCTTTGGCTTAAATTTGCCTGATATAAGGATTGCCACCCCAGCTTTCTTTTGATGTCCATTAGCATGGTAAATGTTTTTCCACCTCCTCACTTTAAATCTGGAGATGTCTTTGGGCCTAAAATGAGTCTCTTGCAGACAGTATGTGGATGGTGCTTGTTTGTTTGTTTGTTTGTTTTTAAAGATTTTATTTATTTACTTATAGAGTGAGCAAGAGCTAGAGATAGAAAACGCATGAGTCAGGGGAGGGACAGAGAAGCAGATGCCTGGCTGAGCGGGGAGCCCAATGTGGAACTCAATCCCAGGACTCTGGGATCATGACCTGAGCTGAAGGCAGACACTTAACTCCCTGAGCCACCCAGGAGGCCAGGTCTTGTTTTTTTTAATCCAGTCTCATACCCTGTGTCTTTTGGTTGGGGCATTTAGGCCATTTATATTCAGGGTAACTATTGAAAGATATGAATTTAGTGCTGCTGTATTGCCTTAAGGTGACTGTTACTGTATATTATCTCTGTTCCTTTCTGGTCTATGTTACTTTTAGACTCTCTCTCTGCTTAGAGGACCCCTTTCAATATTTTCTGTAGAGCTGGTTTGGTATTTGCAAATTCTTTAAGTTTTTGTTTGTCCTGGAAGCTTTTTATCTTTCCTTCTATTTTCAATTGCAGCCTAGCTGGATATAGTATTCTTGGCTGCATATTTTTCTCATTTAATGATCTGAATATATCATGCCAGACCTTTCTGGCCTGTCAAATGTTTGTGGATAGGTCTGCTGTGAATCTAATGTTTCTACTGTTGTAGGTTACAGACCTCTTGTCCTGAGCTGCTTTCAGGATTTTCCCTTTGTCTCTGAGACTTGTAAGGTTTACTATTAGATGATGGGGTGTGGATCGTTTTTGTTTTTTGTTTTTTTTTGTTGTTGTTTTTTTTTTTTTTTTTGAGGAGAATTCTCTGTGCTTCTTGGATTTTGATGACTGTTTCCTTCCCCAAATTGGGGAAGTTCTCCAGTATAATTTGCTCCAATATACCTTCTGCGCCTCTCTCTTCTTCTTCTGGTTTCCCATTATTCTAATATTGTTTCATCTTCTAATATTGTTTCGTCTTATGGTATCACTTATGTCTCAAATTCTACTGTCATGATCCAGTAGTTGTTTATGTCTCTTTTTCTCGGCTTCTTTATTCTTCATCATTTGCTCTCCTATATCACTAATTTTCTCTTCTCATTTATGCTATCCATTAGAGTCTCCATTTTTATTTCACTGCATTAATAGCCTTTTTTATTTTGACTTGGTTAGATTACAGTTATTTTATTGGTCCACAAAGGGATTCTGTAGTTTCTTCTATGCTTTTTGCAAGCCTAGCTAGTATCTTTATAATTGTTATTCTGAACTCTAGTTCTGATATCTTATTAATGTCTTAATTGATTAGGTCCCTGGCAGTCGGAATTGCCTCTTGTTCGTTCTTTTTTTTTTTTTTTTTGAGGTGACTTTTCCTGTTTTGTCATTTTGTCCAGAGAAGAATAGATGAATGAGAGAACAAAATGCTGAAATGGTAACAATGACCCCAGAAAAAATATACACTAAACAAATTAGGGGAGCCCCAAAACTGGGGAAAAAGAAAGGAAAAAAAAAAAAGAATATGATTAGGCTGTTGAATAGAACAGAGCCAGACACTGGAGTCTGGCTGTATTTTGGTGTGTTAGAGGAAACTGCCTCCCAAAAATTTAAAGAAAGAAAAGCATGTATATATAAAAATAAGGATAAACCCAATGAAGGGATAGAATATGAGTGTAAAGATGAATATTAAGAGATTTTAGATTTTATTTATTTATTTGACAGACAGATCACAAGTGGGCAGAGAGGCATGCAGAGAGAGAGGGGGAAGCAGGCTCCCTGCTGAACAGAAAGCTCGAAGCAGGACTCAATCCCAGGACCCTGGGATCATGACCTGAGCCGAAGGCAGAGGCTTTAACCCACTGAGCCACCCAGGCACCCCCCAATATTAAGAGATTTTAAAAAAGGAATTGATAAAGTTGAAAAAAGAAAGAAAATAAATTAAAAAAAGAAAAAGAAAAAAGGAGAGCATGTGATCGGGGGAGACTAGAACAAAGCCATACACTAGATTTAGGGTATATTTTCGTCTGTTAGAAGAAACTGTATCCCAAAATTTTAACGAAAGAAAAACTTTTATATACATATATATAAAATAAGGTTAAATACAGTGAAGGGATAGAATATGAATGTAAAAATGAAAATTAAAAACTTTGAAAAAGGAATTGGTAAGATGTTGGTTGAAAAAGGAAAGAAGAAAATTTTTTTTAAAAATAGAAAATATAAAACAAAAATTAAGAAAATTAAAGTTGAAAGACTAAAGAATCATGAGTGAAAAGCCATGAATTCTATGCGCTGGATTCCCCTAGAGCTGTAGTTTTGCAGTTCTCATTGATTGGTAATCTTGGTCCTTCTTGGATGTTCTTGCTGATATTCTGCCCATTGCAGTGATTCTTAAATATCTTTGCCCAAGGCAGAATTGTACCACCTTTGGCAGGGGCCAAGCTAAGTATTCTGGTCAGGTTTGCTCTCAGTAGCTTTTGTTCCCAGAAAGCTTTCTGTATAGTTCTGGGGGACAAGAATGAAAATGGCGGCTTCCCAATCTCTGGCTTTAGAAGAGCCGGGAGCTCAGAGGCCCCCCTCTTCAGTGAGCCCTCAGAGAAAAAGCAGTCAATCACTCCTGTCTCCCTAGTCTCCGGGCACACTCTGTGCTCACCAGGCCTGTGAGTGAACATTTCTGTCTCTGGTGCACGGCCCCGTTTGGAGTCTCCAAACCCAGTAGATTCCTGCAGTGTACTCCCGTGCCACTCCTACCCATGGAGGAAGTGGGGGGAGTCCCCGGATCTCCCCGTATCTGCCACTTGAGGGGTCCCTGCTTGACGAGCAGTGGCCTGACTGTACCACAGATTACGGTTCATGGCAACCCGAGCTGAGAACCCCCTCCTTGGCTCCACCTCAGCAGCTGGCTTCACTGCACTGACACTTGGGAGCTCTGCCACACTCAGGCACCCCCAGGCTTTCTGTGACCCGAGTGTCCTGCACCCGCACTGTCCCAGTGAGGATTCTACTCCCCCACTTAGCCTTCAGAGCGATGTCCCTCACTGGAGCAGACTTCTGAAAGTTCTCATTTTGTGCTCTGCTGCTTTCTCACTTGCTGGTAGCCGGCTGAAGGAGTCTCCCTCCCCACCCTGGTCTGTCTTCCTCTATCACCTCGGATTCACTATTCCACATGTCCTAACTTCCAGAAAGTGGTAAGATTTCTGTTCATAGAATTGTTGCTATATTTTTCTTCAATCTCCTGTGGATTTTGTAGGTGTTCAGAATGGATTGATAACTATCTAGCTGAATTCCTGGGACCTGATAAAATTTAGGTTTCCTACTCCTCCACCATCCCGTGTTTCAGCCCCTTAGTCATGTAACTTTTCTGTTGGTTTAAATGTTTTCAAAAGTCCATTTCAAAGTCCAGAATTTTCAACAGTTTTAAAGTAGATGAATGTAATCATGCTTCTATCTCTCTCCCAAGATTTACCAAGGACTGAATTCAATGAGGACTATTTAAACTTTAGTTAATATAAGGTATAACTACCTAGAGTTATTAATTTTAAGAAAAAAATGAAAGTGTCCATTGAGTGATGCATTTTAGAAGCATTGATTTGAGTCCGATTTCTTCAGCTCCCATGCAGTTAATAGTCTAGATAAAGAATCATCAGTAGATGGTAACCATGTGAATCATGTCTTAGATTTTTAAACTAAAACAGGTTGAAAATAAACACATTTTCCAGCTTCTTAGATAAGCTTTCTATTATACCAACTCTCTGACATGGATTAAAATTATAATAATGGATTAAAAGTATTGTTTTATCTCCTCTAAAACACAAAATATTTGTGTCATGAAGTCTTTTAGTGCTTGCACTAATATAGGGCTGGCAGTTGTGAGGCAAACCCTAAGCTACTAGGGCTTTCCAAAGCATTATTATTCTGATATATGATCACACTATTTTAAACACCACATCTCAATTTTCTGACAAATTTTTCACTTTTATAGTTCTAAGGATTTGTAGCATCCCATTTTTCTCTAACTCCTTGTTCGTGTGAGTAAGAAAAGTGTTAAATTAAGTATGAAAGTTCAGAGTGTAATGTAGTGTAGAGAAGTAAGGTCAATTTTTTCCTGAATCATGCATACTAATCAGCTTGTGATAATAGATTAATTTGCTATAATTTCTTTTGCGTGTGCATGCCCTTATTCATATGAGATTAGGCTATAGTTTTCTTTTTTGTGCATTAATTTTGTCAAGTTTTCATCATTAGGTTTATGGTAACTTGATAAAATGAATTGGATACTTTCTTTTTGTTCTGCTTGAGAACAGATTATGTAGCATATTCTTATGTGTTTTCTGAAGACTTCAAATAATTGCTTCCTAAAGAAATGTATATCCTATTTCTTTCTAGACATATTTCATTGTTAATATTTTCAGTTTCTTTCTTGATTATCTATAACTGTTGTTTTAAAGTTTTTATTTTAATTCCAGTTAGTTAACATACAGTGTAATATTAGTTTCGTGTACAATATAGTGATTTAGTATTATACCCAGTTATATTAACTCAGTGTTATTTAGATAACACCCAGTGCTTATCACAAGTGCCCTCCATAACCCTCATCACCTGTTTCACACAATCTCCCCCCTCCATGAACCTCCCCACTGATAACCATCAGGTTGTTCGCTATAGTTAAGTGTATGTTTCTTGGTTTGTCTCTCTTTCTCTTGTTTTTTTCCCTTTTCTCATTTGTTTGGTTTCTTAAATTCCATGTATGAGTGAAATCATATGGTATTTGTCTTTCTCTGTGTAACTTATTTTGCTTAGCATGATACTCTCTAACTCCATCCGTGTCATTGCAAATGGCAAGATTTCATTCTTTTTGAAGGCTGAGTGATACTCCATTGTATGTGCACATATATCACATCTTCTTTATCCATTTATCAATTGATGGACACTTTGTCTGTTCCTATAACAGCTTTATAGATAAAGCTGCTATAAACATCTGCATGCACGTATCCCTTTGGATTAGTGTTTTTGAATTCTTGGGGTAAATACCAAACAGTGTGATTATTGAATCAGAGGGTAGTTCTTTTTTTAACTTTTTGAGGAAACTCCCTACCCGTTTCCACAGTGGCTGCACCAATTTGGATTCCTACCAACCAACAGTGCACAAATGTTCCTTTTCTCCACATCCTTGCCAATATCTGTTTAGCCATTCTGACAGGTGTGAGGTGATATCTCATTGTAATTTTTTTTTTATTTTCAGTGTAACAGTATTCATTGTTTTTGCACCACACCCACTGCTCCATGCAATATGTGCTCTCATTGTAATTTTGATTTGCATTTTTCTGATGGTAAGTGATGACGAGACACTTTTCATGTGTCTGTTGGCCATCTAAATGCCCTCTTTTGAGAAATATCTGTTTATGTTTTCTGTCCAGTTTTAAATTGGTTTTTTTGTGGTGTTAGGGTTGTAAATTCTTTATATTTTTTGGATACTAGCCCTTCATTGGTTACATCATTTGCAAATATCTTCCCCATTCCATAGGTTGCCTTTTTGTTTTGTTGATTATTTCCTTTGCTGTGAAGAAGATTTTTATTTGGATATAGTCCTAATAAAAAACCCAGAAATAAACCAACAATTATATTTTCAATTAATCTTTGACAAAGCAGGAAAGAATATCCAAAGGGGAAAAGACAGTCTTTTTAACAAAAGGTGTTGGGAAAACTGGATAGCTACAAATGAAAGAAAGAAACTGGACCACTTTCTTACACTATACACAAAAATAAATTCGAAATGTATTGAAAACCTGAATATGAGACCTGAAACCATAAAAGCCCTAGAAGAGAGCACAGACACTAACCTCTTTGACATTGGCTGGAGCACCTTTTTTCTAGATATGCCTCCTGAGGGAGGCAAGGGAAACAAAAACAGAAATATAACTCTTTTTAAATCCTCAGTCCATTTAAAAAATTTATACTCTCCCAGAAAATTCTCTTTTTACCTAGATTTTAAAATTTTTTAGTATAAAATATATACAGTGTTCTGTGATACATTTTACATAATTATATCTATGTGTTTGTATTGTCTTATAACTTCTGATTTGCTTTGTGTTTTCTCATTTTCCTAGATTTTCTATGTTTGACCTTTTCCATCATTTTTCTGACAAACCAGCTCTTAGGTTTATTTATTTGCCCATTTTAGAGTTAAGTTGTTGCCAAGTTTATCTTTATAATGTTTTTCATTGTTTTATAATGAGTAGGAGGGTCACACATTGTACTTTGTCTGGGATATTTTGGTGTATGCCAACTGTCCCAATACAATTACCAATAGCACCCTCTTTCCTCTCAAAAATATATTGGTTGGATAATAAATTATAATGATAAATCACCATGAATAAATTATACAATTTCCCCTAAATGCAACTTTAACTGTAGTCTATAATCATAATTGATTCAAGAGTAGGGCAAAAGTTCTTTTTTTTTTTTAGATTTCTTTTATTTATTTGACAGAGAGAGACACAGTGAGAGAGGGAACACAAGCAGGGGGAGTGGGAGAGGGAGAAGCAGGCTTCCTGCTGTCCAGAGAGCCTGAGGTGGACTGGATCCTGACCTGAGCAGTAGGCAGACCTTAATGACTGAGCCACCCAGGTGCCCCATTCTTTGATATTTTAATGGTTTGTGGCCATTTAAAGGGTTACACTATGTAAGTAGATATACAGTCTCTCTGGGGTGTTAAAATTTTATAGGTGTGGCAGTGCAATTAGGAACCAAGTCTCCTTGAAGGGGCAATAATAAAATAAAGGTGGAGAAACACTGTTGTAATGCTATTTGAATGCTGCCATTCATTATTTTGTTACTTTTTTTTTTTTTTTTTTTTTTTTGCTTAATAGTTATTCAGGTGTTTTATAATTTGAAAATAACTGTAGTTCTGTTTAAATGATAAGTTAGTAAAAAAAAATAAATAAATGATAAGTTAGTGTTTCCACACAGAAATGCCATTGTTGACATTTGTGACATCACTGTTAGTACAGTTGTCTCGTTCATGTCTTTGGCTGACTTCCCCTCTCAACCACCTCTGACCCTGTTGACAACTTTCTTCTTACAAAGTGAATATTACCAGCTGCAGAGGAATCAGTGAACTGACAGTGACTTGCTCAGAATGAGTGTGTCTCTTGGTTTTCCCTCTACCTCCCTGGCCATTTTCAGACTTGTTTGATTGTTTTGTCACCTCTGGTTGATTTCTAATTGCTGGAGTGGAAAGACCTTGAGCCTGGGTCCTCTTATCCAACCCCATTGCTTTAAATCCTCTTCTATAAACTTGTATCTCCAGCCTGGACAACTCCCATGAGTTTCTAACTTAAATAACGCATTGCCTGCTTGACACTTCTGTGTGGTTGTGTAAGAGTTATCCCAGTTGCATACATGTTCAAAATAGAGTCTTCTCTTCACACTTATGCTTTATTCCTCCTCATCTCAGTAAGTGACAATGACATCCACTCAGTTTCTCAAGCCAAAAACCTGAGAGGCATCCTAGAGATTTAACTGCCTCCTTCCTCCACATCCCATCCATCAGTAGTTGTATCTCCAAACCTGTCCACTTAAATTTCCCTGTTACACCAAGACACCCCTGACTGTCCCCTAGACTGGTCTCCTGCTTCCACTCTCCTCTTTCAGCCTCCACCCACCCACCCATTCTCTAGAACTGCCAAAGGGACCTTTTAAAAATATAAGCCAGACTGGTTGGCTCCTCTCCTTAAAATTGCTGTTGGCCTTTCATTGCAGTCAGAATAAACGCCAAACTCCTTTTCCTGGCCAATAAGGAACCTTGCCCACATATACCCCCTAGCCACACTGGCCTCCCTCTGATCCCAGAAATCACCTCACAGGTTTCAGCCATGGAATCGCTTGCTCTTTCCTCAACCTGGCTGCTCTTTAGTCTCTGGTCTTCATGAGCTGGTCAGTGTTTTCTGAAAAGTCTCAGCTCACTTACCACTTTTTCAGAGAGGCCTTCCCTTCTGGCACTGTAATTCACGCTGGCCCCTCTCCAGTGACTATGAAGTTATTGTGTCCAGTTTTTTTGTTTTGTTTTTGTTTTTGTTTTGAACCAGACTGACTATTGCAGAAATTTGGTCATGGTTCCAGCAGGATGGCCCCATCTGATTTTGAGCTGGGGTTTCCTGCCCAGGCTGCGCAGGTGAGGCAGTGAAGGGTTGAAGGAGGGCTTCTGAGTATAGTCTTCAGAGCTGTGCGATGATGGGGGAGGCCAGTGTTGAAGGTGAAGCCTGTCTCTTCAAGCTCTGCATTCAGGGACTTCACCACACCTTCATCCATTACCATGGAGAAACCCTTAAGCCAAGCAATTCCAAAGAGTGGCAAACAAAGAATCAAATGGTAATAAATTTGTCCCCTCCCCGAAGGCCCCACAAGGGTCAGCGAGGAGCTGAACTTTGCCTTCCATACTGAGGGCTCATACCCACCTGCCAGTCACAATGACACTGATGCTCATTGGCTTGGACCCCTTTGGACATTCACAGCCCCAAACTACTGCACAAACCCTAGCAGGTGGGTCTTGGGACAGCCTAAGGTTGAGGCCCCTTCTTTCCCTTGCACAGCTCTTCCAGGTTCATCTTTCCTTACATAGCATCCACACCAGATGGCATCTCCCATCCTGATAGGGGTGATGACTGCAAAGGCACTGCTGAAACTGCTCTACCCTTCTCTTTCTTACAGTAGCCACTTTGATTCCACTGCTGGTGGTGGCACAGACTTGCAGTAGCTGCCCCAGTGATTACCATCCCATCCCAGGCTGCTCAGTTTTGTCACCCCCTGGGCCACCATTGCCTGGTCCTGAGGCTTTGACTGACCCACCTTCCGTCTGGGCCATCACCTGCCCTACACAGGAGTCCTAGAGTTAATCTTAATTTGGGGTATGGCTCTTTCTTTCTTGTTGTCCCTCTACTGCTGTCTTGTCAGCTCCAGGAAAGAAGGGATCTTGTTGCTCTATTTATAATGCATCCTCAATAGCTAGAACCATAAGCTGTCCTACAGTAGATATTTGAGCGTGTATCTTACATAATGGACTTTTGGCTGAATTTTCATAGCTCCAAATGATGACTCTTAAATCATTGAATGCGGAGGATATACTGTATTCAGAAGTTTTTGTTGATTGATTGGTTGGTTGGTTTTAAAATCATATCAGGCTTTATGTTTTGAAAATGTTATGAGGGGCACCTGGGTGGCTCAGTCGGTTAAGCATCCAACTCCTGGTTTCAGCTCAGTCATGATCTCTGGATCGAGCCCAGATGTGGGGTTCTTCCCTCAGAGTAGAATCTGCTTCAGATTCTCCTCCTCCTCTGCCCCTCCCCAAAGCACATGCGTGTGTGCGTGTACACGCTCTGTCTCTCAAATAAATAATAAATAAAATCTTCTAAAAAAAAAAAAAGAAAATGTTATGGAATATGATAAGGTATGTGCCTGTGCAAATGAGTATATAGGGAAGAGGTTTCTATTTTATTTCCTTTCAAATGACTAGTTATGCTTTGCCACTATTGCTCCAGAAAGTCTGTGAATATTGGTTTGGGGAATGTAACCAGTATTGAGAATTTACATTTATCTGTATTTGGCTATCGAACTGGTTATTTTACCCCTTGCATTCTGCTATTTTTCTTTTCTATTATGGTTCTTTAAAACAAAGCAAAGAAAAACAAAACAGAATTGTTTTTGCAGGCTCTTACTGAGATAGGAAGGGAAATTTTAAGAGGTAGAAAATACTGATTTTTTGGAAATAATTTTTGGATACCAGGGTTGACTTTATTGATTAAAACAGAATTTAAGTATCTATGAATTCAATTTAATTTAATATACTTAGCATCTCATCAAAGTGATTAGAATTACCCATGCTTTTGTTGTTTCTTTTTTTTTTTCTTAAACGCAAAATGATTTGGATTGATATAAAATCTACCCCCGTTAATTTATTCTCTCAGTAGAGATGCCATACTGCCAGAATTTCTTTTAAAAAATGACCGATGAGCTTATTGCCAAGCAGCTTGAAACAGTGATAATTTTTTAAAGAAACCTTTAATTTATTTTCTCTAGTTGGAGAATAATATACATGGCAAAGAAATAAAATAGAAATTAAATATATTCCAAAGAAAATTTCCATTTTAGTATATTTCCTTTCAGTCCTTTTTCTGATATATAATCTTTTTTCTTTTCTACTTTGAGATATGCATTGTGATCTCCCTTTGTGATAAAGAGGATAAATCTGCTGGCTCATTTCCCTTTATAGACTGCCACCTTCTCCACAAACCAAGAAAAAGCATATCCTGGATTTCGCTTGGTTTGCAGCAATTTATGCTAGAAGAATTATAAAATGTAGAATCTGTAATCTGAATTTGGCCCACTCTCTATCAGAAAAAATAACTTCCAGCACAGCCAGACAGGAACTTTACGTATCACTCAGAGAGCCAATGCTTTTGATACATATTTTATGATCACAGCTGAGGCTTTTCCAAGCTCAGAGTGCCATATCATTCATTCACTCTTTAAAACTACAAGATTATTTTTGGCTCTTTGTGTTGGCACGTAAGACTTCCCATTACTGATCTGCATGAACCATTTATCAAGTCAAGGGTTTAATCTATCAAAGTCAGAATTCCTTTGTTCTGCTTCTCTCTGTCTCGCCTTCCCATATGGTATTATCTTGTATGTGTATACCGTTGGCTTAGAGAAGGTTATTTGAATGCAAGGATTTATCACATTTCTCTGCTTTTTCAAAATAATATATTACAAAATAATATATTACAGCACAAAGTGATGTTTTATAGGGAATTATAATTACACTGTTAATCAGTTTTTTGAACATTAATGTCCAAACTTGTTCCCTCACTCATATTCTTGGTTCTGTCCTTGCCAGTGACTCCTACTTTTCCTACTTACTCAGCCTGAAAATCTCAATTATCTTTAATTAATTTCTTTCCTTTTTTCTAAGCATTTACAGAATTGCCAAATCCTTTATATTCTACCTCCCTGATTTTTCTTGTGTCTACTCTTCATCACCTTTGTTTACTGGACTCTTGATGCTGTCTTTTGTCTTCTAAGAAGCAAGACAATTTGTTTAGAATGCTTTTGATAGGATCCAGATATAAAGACCAAAATAAAGTAATTCGTTCAGTAACACTGCCTGCCTGCCATGTGCCAAACCCTGTTTATACCTCTAGAGATACAGCAGTGAATAAAAGAGCAAGTAAGGTTTTTTGGCCTCATGGAGCTTACATTCTAGTGGTGGAATGGAAAAGTCACCAATAAGTAAGTAAATAAGTAAGGTAATAACATAAGTAAAATAACATAAGCGTGTTGTCAGTTGTTAAGTGCTATGAAGCAAAGTAAAGCAATGAAGGGACATAGGGAGAGCTGAGGTGGACAGGGAAGGTATAGAAAGTTAATTAAATGAAAGTTAACTAAAACTTAAGCAGGTCTGAACAAAAGGAATGCAGCAAAAGGCATCCTAATTCTATAAACTGTTAATTTGAATCTCCTGATACTGATGCCAAATCATAGTGATCATCTATGCCGAAGCCTAATACAACGAGAACTATTATAATAGCTACTAAGCTACTAAGCTATTCTCTGTCTCTCTGAACTATCCCTGTTCCTAGGTCAGTACTTTCAGTGAAATTGTACTGAAGGTAGGAAGGCAGGCAGGCGGGCAGTACCGAAGGAAGTGGGGAGGAAAGGAAGGAAGGAAAGAAGGAAGGGAAGAAAGTAGGAAAGAAGGAATTGTGCTTAGAGAAAAGACTAAGGTCAATCCAAAGAGGCATGCTCAAGTAGGTAGGTCAAGGTACATAAGATGGGACTTCCAGGAGCTACAGTGAGACATAAATAGGAAATATGAATATTTAGCAAGTTCATACTGCCAATAGGAAAAAAGTCTAAAATCTTCACTGTAATATTCATGGCCCTCCACCATCTAGCTTTCTAACATCTTTCCTTCACACTCCCCAGTACCAATCTTCTAATGTCTTTCCTTGCTGCCTTTATTTTATTTATTTTATTTTATTTTATTTTATTTTCTAGTTGGAAGGTTTTTCTCTGCCATCTCTTTGACTCCTAAATCCTGCCCACTCTACTGGACTCAGCTCAAATGTTTCCTTTTCTAGAAGAACTTAATGGAAATAATTACCTCCTCTGAATGTTAATAATAAACTCCTTTTGGCAATTTGCACTGTATTTATGAGTGTACCTCTACATTTCTGTTCCAGTTAAAGCTCTTTGAGAATAAGCTTCTGGGCTGAAGGACAGTTCCAAGTGATAAAACATAAGAGAAACTAGGGGACAGATTATAAAAAGTTTAGTAAACCATGTTAAGACATTTTAGCCTTTGTCCTGGGGGCAGTACAGAGCCATTAGATAATTTGAAAAGGAAATAACAGGACCATATTTGCATTTTATAAGTGTTATGGGTTGAATTACGTCCCCCCATTCATACATGGAAATCCTAACCCCAGTACTTTAGAATGACACCTTATTTGGATATAGGGTCATTGTAATTAGTTATGATGAGGTCATATTGGAGTAGGATGGGCCCCTACTTCAATATGACTAGTGTCTTTTTCTAAAAAATGTCAAGTGAAGAGATGAACATGCTCACAGAGAGAATGTCATGTGAAGATGGAGTTATGTTGTCAGAAGCCAAGGAACTATCAGAAGTTAGGAGAGAGTTCCTGGAGCAGAGGTGACGGCAGAGGGAGTGAGGCTTGATACCACCTTGAGATCAACACCTTGATCTCACACTTCTAAGCTCCAGAACTGTAAGACAGTACATTTCTGTCATTTAAGTTACTCAGTGTGTGGTGCTTTATTCTAGCAGACCATGCAAATACACGTAGTAAGGTCAAGTCTGGCTGCGGCATGGAGAATGGTTTGGAAATGCACAAAACTGGGTAGAGAAAGACTATTCGGGGCTGTTAAAATAAGAGAGGACAGTGACTGTGGGAAAGAGGAGAGAGCTAAACTGACAGTAGAATCAACAAGGATGGGTGAATGGTTAGACCTGGAGAGTTGCGGGAAGAAAGAAGGGCCTGAGAAATGATGAAGGATTTCAAGTCCCATTCATTGGCGGGTGAGTCCCAGATATACATCTTTAGCTGGAATTTCTCTCCAACCTTCCAGAGTCGCCTATCCAAGTGCCAAGTCAGCTCCTCTAGGATTTTCCACACCCATTTGATGAATGTTTAAATAAATGAATTAATTAATTGCTAATAATTAATAAGGGTTGCCATGTAGATGCAAGAGGAGAGAATGTGTTAGTCCTCCAGATAAGTGTATGCGGAAAGAGACAGACTTTGATTTCACTGAAGAAAGAAGTTTTAGTCAACCAGAACTCCCCAAAATGGAATGTACATGGGAGGTAGATTTTTTTCTCATGTCATTAAGCAGAGTCTAAATGACCCTAAGACTGCAGCTTTAGTCTAATTTTTCTTCTCTTTTGTATTCCTACAGCACCACCAGCCCCCCCTTTTTATAGCTCTTAAATTCTCTTTCCATTCTAATTTTATAAAGGTCTAGCTATCTTCCTCATTTGTGGTAGGATCTCTAGAGCAAACACTATGCTTTCTTCATTCTCCCAGTACCTGGAGCCTAACACTAAGCTATATAACTTAATAACTAGTGCTCTGTTGAGAATGAACAGCTTTGGGCCCTGATTTCAGATATTCTCTACTCCAGCTATTTCTTTCAATAGTTTAGTAATAAATAAACCTGTCTATTTCCTTGCTTAATAATGAAAATACAAAATGTTGGGGTGAAATATTTCTGGTGACTGATCAATGCTCCTGTTATCAATTATCCATGCCAGAGTATATTATGCATTAATTTCATTGCATGCTCCATGGTATATGGTATGTGGCTTGTGCAAAGGCATAATTGCTTGTGTTCATACATAATAAGTAGGTTGGGGAATTGGTCTGATGGTATATCTTAGTTATTAATAGTGATTGTCAAGTGTACATTTCAAGTTTAGAACCTCATTGGCCTTCTGGGAGTCAGCATCTCAATTTCAAGGAAAATTTAAGCCTTTCCTTTCATGTACTCCTGTTCATTTAATCCTGTCAAAATAGGAGATTTTGTGTCTAAGAAAAAGAGTTGGAGGCTAATTAAAGGACTCATGGCAAGGGTTTCATGGCCCTCTGATTTCTCTGCAAATGAGCAATGGATTAAATGTAAATGAGTCAGAAACATAACTTACTTTTTTAATTATGGTAAAAAATGTATAACATAACATCTACTGTTTTAACCATTTTTGAGCGTACAGTTCGGTATTATTAAGTACATTCATGTTACTGGGCAACAAATCTGCAGAACTTTTGCATCTTGCAAAACTGAAACTCTCTACCTATTAAACAACTCCCCATTCTCCCCTTCCCCTGGTGGCCACCATTCTAACTTTCTGTCTCTATGAATTTGACTACTTTTAGATACTACTTAAATACTTCATATAGGTGGAATCCTAGAGAATGTGCTTTTGTAACTGACTTATTTGACTTTACATAGTGTTCTCAACATTCATCCACATTGTAGCATGTGACAGGATGTACTTCCTTTTTAAGGTTGAATAATATCCCAGTGTATGTATATATAGCAGTTTGTTTATCCTTTCATCTGTCAGTGGATACTTAGGTTGCTTCCACTTCTTGGTGCTTGTGATTTTATTTTTCTTTTTATTTTTCTGATTTTTTTGTTGTTTTTTTTTTAATTAAATGTATTTGGAAATACAAAGTTCTTAGATTAGATCGGTCTTTAATTTCCTCCTATAAAGTGAAGGAAGGATATTTTAATATGCTTAAAGATTCCCAAAACTCTTTGTCACTTAAGCCTTATTCTAGGTTGTTATTCTCTGACAATAATTGTACCAAGTACTTCTTTAGACAGAGTGATGTTGTGAAACTCAGCACAAGGAACATTTAAAACTCTAAAAATGGGTATTGGATGTTTGGGCAGTCTAGTGGATAGACTGTGGAAATGAGTGACTTTTGACCTGAAGGACCAAGGACACTTTGGACAGAATTATTAAGACAAATCCATCTTTTTACAAAACTCTTTAAAAATTAGATTCCTTTCCATACTTCCTAAAGTTGAAGCTATTATTTTTGCTTTAACACTAGAGTGAATCAACTTCTTTGGTGATATCTTAAATAATTCTAGGACCTGGGAGTCTCAGAGGTCTGTGCCAGTGAAAACTCAATGTGTCATCCATATAATTAAGATCTTTTCAAGAAAGAATTCACAAGAGCTTTGAGTAGTATGTATGTAAAAATAGGTCCTAGAATTCTTTTAAAATAATGACAAGCATAGTCTTTCCATTTGTCCGCATTCTGAAAATTGATAAACTAACAGAGCCGTTTTCACTCTCTTTAACAAAGATCAAGTTCATTAGTCTAACTCATGGATATCATTCTTGTGTCAATGGCATAGATGTGTGTGTATATATATATATATGTGTATGTGTGTGTATATATATATATATATGTATATATATATGTAAATGTAATCTTTTACTTTTCCTCACTTTCTCTCTCTTCTTTACTCTCTCCCTCAAGTCCTTATCTAATCCACAATCCCTGACAAAACATATGTGGTAGGTGTGAAATTAGGGAACTGCCAACGTCAGAAAAAGCCATTGCCTTACTACCTCAGACTGAGTCCCTCCCTTTTCACATTGGAAGCTTTCCTTATTTTCGGAATTAAATTCTTGAATTCGTTTTCTCTAAGCTGATTCATAATCCGTTTCAGAATTCCTTTCCCCTATGCCACGTTTTCCCTTTAAGTCAATCTGTGCATGAAATTAGTTTTTAACCCAGCTTGATTGTGTCCAGCGCCCCTTTTTTGGCTTTCAAAGCAGACCAGAAATGTGTGAGTTCAAGTCCCTGATCTTTTAAAAACCTAATCTGATTGACCCCTCCAAAATTCTTTTCCTTTGATTTTTAATTTAGCTTCTAAAATGGAGTGCCTACTATTTATATTTTTAGACATTTGACAATAGATCCTAAGTGCAAAAAAAATGTACATGGTCAATTCTAGTCAATTCATGCATTTGTTGAAATATCACCTATGAGGTTTTTTCCCCATGGATTATCTACTTACCAAAATAATTAAGTGATAAGAATAAGAATAAATACAAGGATACAAGGTTGTGACATGACTGCCATGTACCATGATCTGTCTCCCATTTTGGACACGAACTGTGTTGAGAAGGTTTAGGTCTTTCCCTGTTTAGTTTGATTTCTTCTACATAGTCGTGAGTATAAAACAATTAAATGGAAAGTTCCCATCGAACAAATGTCAAGGTGCCCTTGGTGTCATCATTTGAAATCAATCAAGAAATCACCATTTCTGGTGCCCGGCTGGCTCAGTCAGCTAAGCTTCTGCCTTTGTCTCAGGTCATGATCCCTGCCTCCTGGGATCGAGTCCCACTTTGGGCTCTCTGCCCCGTGGGGAGCCTGCTTCTTTCTTTCTGTTTCTCATGAATAAAAAAATAAAAATTTTTAAAATAAAAAAAAAGAAAAGAAATCACCATTTCTTCTGGATAAAATCTCCCTCCCTTCTCTCGGGTCTGGAAAAAAATGCAAGTGCTGAAAACAGAAAACTATTGCAGATAAATAGGACCATGGCTAGGCATAAGATTTGGAAGCCAGCACTTTGCAGGGGAAAATTAGAATAAACAAAACTCCACGGAAATACAGCTAGTTACATCTCTTTTTATAGACGAAGAGAGATTGAGAGGTATTTACAGTAAGTATTAACAATTCTGATGTAAGGAAGACCTCTCTAGCAGGTCAGTACTCGAAAATGACAGGGTGGGACTCTGAGACAGAGAATCAGGGGGCTTGCATAACCTGGACCCAGAAACCAGAAGTAGACATAAACTACGCCAGAAAAGAGAAAGTTCTCTGAGTGACCCCTGGCTAATTCTTTAGTGCGAAGAAAATGGGGGGTGAAGACAGAAACATAGGGCTCATTAATCATGTAATTATGCTTGTGAACTGAAGAGTAAACCGTATGTAAAATTTTCATCCCATAGTATTAATTTCATCATTTTTAGTTTTTCCTTTTCATTTATCTCTTAAGTAACTATATATTGAGAACCCAGAAGTATTTCAGGCACTGGCCTAAAATGGTAAAAAGGACACAGCTTTGCCTTCAAGGATCTGACAGGAATGGGGCAGATGGCAGGCAAGAGACACTGGTACACACAGTGTATCATGGGAACAGGACGTGGAGATATTTATCTAATCCTTGTGGGCAAAGGAAATAAATATAACTAAGAACAAAGGAGAGTCGGATGCAAAAGGGGAGGGGAGAAGCGTCCAAAAGAAGCAGGTACTAAATTTTGAATAGTTCAGCAGTTCAGTGAAGCTTTTGTTATTATAAAACCCCAAAGTAAGAGTCCTTTGCTTATATAGGCAGCAAAGCTTCTCCAGACTGGATGCCAAGAACTGACAGTGTGGCCATGCTGGTGTGCCGTCCACCTTCAGCATGTCGTCTCAAGAGGGCTTGCCATGGGACTTGTCAGGCTGTGTTTATTCTTCATGTTGCTGCAAATTTGAGGCCATAATCTGGAAGGTTTTTGGTCTCAGCAGCACACAGTGAGCCTTCCAGAAACTTGGATAAAAATCTCTTATTAAAAAGGTTTCATTAAAAAAAAAGGGGGGGGGCTCCTCGGTGGTTCAGTCGGTTAAGCATCATCTGCCTTCTGCTGGTGTTATGATCCCAGAGTCCTGGGATGGAGCCCCTTTGTTGAGCTCCCTGCTCAGAGGGAAGTCTGCTTCTCCCTCTGCCTGCCACCCCCCACTGCTTGCACACTCTCTTTCTCACACACACATTAGTAAATAAAATATTTTTTTAAAAAAAGATTCCAGGAAGCAGAAATGTAAAAACATGCCACAAAGGCACATTTCATGGTGCCACAGGGACTGTTGCTGTGAATTTGACTTGTAAATCGTGCAGAAGAATATAGCTGTCCTCTCATTCTATCTGCTTATACCACTGTCCTGGGACGCCTGGGTCGCTCAGTTGGTTAAACCACTGCCTTCAGCTCAGGTCATGATCCCAGCATCCTGGGATCGAGTCCCACATCGGGCTCCTTGCTCCGAGGGGAGCCTGCTTCTCCCTCTGCCTCTCTGTCTGCCTGTGCTCACTCTCTCTCTCTCTCTCTCCGACAAATAAATAAATAAAATCTTAAAAAAAAAAATCCATTTATACCATTGTCCTGTCCCAAAGCAGGGTCGTACTAGAGGAAGTTTCCCGGGAGAATGCTGCCCACTTTGCCACTTGCCCGCTCTGATCTAGTCCATGGCTCAGCAAATTTTTTTGTGTAAAGGTCCAGATAGTAGCTATTTTAAGCTTTGCCAAGTAGAAGTAAGTAGTGCATTGCAGCATGAGACCAGACAAAGACAGTATGCAAACATGGTCATGGTGGTGGTCCAACAAAAATGGATTTGCAAAAGCAGGCAGTGGCCCGAGGCCACCATTTGCTGACTCCTGCTGACATAAGTTCTCTAAGTCAAGCACCTGGACCCTTGCACATACAGTTGCCATAGCTTGGAATGTTCCTCCTCCCTCTCTCTGCCTGGCTAGGTTTTAGTTCTTCTTCAGCTCTCGGTGTAGAGGTCACTCGTCAGGGAAGAAGCCCTCTCGGTACCCCAAATTCAGACAATATGTCTCTCACGGTACTCCCACAGCACCGTGTACCTTCCCCTCCAGAGCAGGGACTGCTTTCCAGTAGCCTGGGGTCTTGTGTCTCTCACCCCTCCAGATGGTCAGCTCTGCCAGAGCGGAAACCTGCTTGCTTTTTCTCTCCCTCTGGTCTCTCGCACCTAACACACAGTGCCTGGGACATAGGAGGGACTTAGGAAGTATTTGCTTAATGCTTAGTGAATGAAATCATTTATCCCTTCCCTGACTTTTTAGGATTGTAAGCTTAGCGGGGGAAATTTATTTAGGGCTTTGTAGTTTATGAGTCACGTTGCCATCACCATATTGTAACAAAGCAGAAGTTTCACTATTATCTTGGTTCCAGTAGCATTCAGAGGGCTGTGCTAATCTGTAGTTTTAGCCATTCTTTAGCAAAATGCCATTTGCGCTGTCTTTGACCTCTAAGAGGTTGATGCCTGCCCCTCCTCCCTCTGGCCCTGCTCCCTCTCCCCCACTACTTTTCTGCTGAAGGGGAGGATAGTGTCTTACACTCTTTTTTTTCAGAGACAGATGCAGAACCGTGTTGTCTGTTCTCCAGTGTTTTACAGAATTTTTAGTAACTGTCTCTTTCCCTTTTAATATACCTCATTGTCTCCCTAGAACCAAATAGGTCTGTTTGACTTATGAGACTAGTCTAGAGTCAGATCAGATGTAATCAGAGTAACTCTTTCTTCCACTAAGACCAAGGCTTTGTTGCTGCGTCCAAATTGTGGGGCTCAGCATTTGGGAAGAATTATTTCCCAGGAAGCCCCTCTATCCCTTACAGGCCTGCACTTCGAGAGGCCTGCCTCCCAATCTGTCAACGTGCCTAGACATCGCTTTGAATCCTAGCCAGAGAAAGCTGGGACCGTGGCCACAGAAGAATCTCTTTTTTACCTCTTCTACGTGTAGGAAGAATGACTAATAACAAATACATGGAGCTCACCATGCACCAGGCATTTACTCTCTATAAGCTATTTATAGATAGTAACTTACTGAACCTTCATGGCAACTTTATTGCAGTATCTTTATTTTACCAAAGGAAAAACAGTAGCACAGAGGAACTGAGCTACCTTGCCCAAAGTCACACAGATAGCAATTGTGGATCTAGGAGAGGAACTTGGACACAATCTGATTCTGAGTTATTCCATTAAACCATTTCACTGATACTGTAATCGCTGACCTCCCCCTCCCTGTTCTGTAACACTCTATCCACTTCTCTCTTAGGATCTCAGAAAATAGGAATGAAGAGGGAAAGGAAACAAGTAAGAGTGCATGGCTAACTGTGGAGACTGAAACTGGAGTGAAATGTTCAGAGGCCACATTAGACAGTAAGCAACACTATCTACAAAAGGCAGAAAATTCCCAACCCAGAATATCGGGAGCCTTGAAAATCATGATGGAAATGAAAATGTCCTTGAATGGCTGTGGTGCTTTCTCTTTTCAAAGAGCTAGCTTGGAACACTGAAAAGATGTTCTTACTCACTGAGTGGTTTTACACTGAGTCTGAAGTAGACTTTCAGCCATAAAGACATATTTTCCCTAAGATTGAAATCAATTTGTGAAATAATGTAGAGAATGTAATGCCTATTGCTATTTTTCTGGTGACAGTGCAACAGAGACCAATGAGAAATGTGGTCATCCTTTTGGACTACTCATTCATCTCTAGAATGGTGACACACGAAATGATTCTCATATTCCATGTTGCAAATAAAAATTAGTAAATTAGTAATAATAAACCTAATGAACTCCTTTGTGATATAGGAACTGGCCACTGTGGTTCTGAAGATATGAAATCCCAAATGCTTTGTGAAAACTAAGCCTAGAATAAAGATTTGATTAAATTAGCATAAACAGATAACACATCCATGTTTCAGTGTAGAAAGTCTTCCTTCTCATATTTCCATCTTCAATGGTTAATTCTTATTTGAAAAGATCTTTCTTTTTTAGGGAGTATTGCCAGATAAAAACATGCTTTTTTTCAGACCCAAAGAAACTGTTTCTTCAGAAAGTCATAGGCATTATTATTATTTTTTTTTTACAAGGTTACCAAAAGGGACTTGTTCAGTGGCACCTGAAGTCAATATAGCAATAAATTGAGAAACCAGATTCTCTGTCCTCTATTTTTGTAAAATTATTGTGGATGAAACGAGCATTACTTTTTTGGCTCCAGAAGCTGATTTATATAGAGAATAGACAGAGTTTCGGGCAAATTTTTCCCCCTACAGGTAAAGTCAGTTTTTTAAAGGTGTAATGATTCCATTCACCTAGGCATCCATCCCATCCATCCAATCCAACCATCCAACCAGGCAATCTAAAATTTCAACTATTCTGACCTATTTTATTTTCCTTCTCTGCATTATTTTGCCTCGCTGAGCTTGTAATCTTTGCTGTTCTACATAGCTTACTTATTGTGTTTATTGTCCGTCCCAAACTTTAGAATGTAAATTCTATTAGGTCAGAAAGGCTAGTCAACATTGTTCATAGCATATCCCCAGCCCTTAGAATAGTACCTGGCAAGAAGTGATAATAAATGTAAGGACTGTTGAGTGAATTTTTATTAGACAAATCTTTGTTTAGCATCAACTGCTCTCCAAAGTACTGGACTGAGAGCCAAAAGGATCTAAGATGAAACAGATGTGGATCTGACTCTCAAGGAGATTCCAGCTAATAAAGTCATTACCAAAATATGTCCTTTAAACAGCATCATTATACAGGGAAAATTACTTGTTTCCATATGAGAAATGAGTCAGAGGTACTATTTATACTTCTCCCTGAGAGAAAGGCTTCCCTGAGGAAGTGATATATGAAATAGAAATTGAACAAGGGAAAGGATTTGGAAATGGGGCATTGGAGTGGAAGACGTTCCAGAAAAAAGAGTGATACTTGTAATTCAGGAGTGAAGGTGGGAAATATAAGATCTGTGGGAGACAGAAAGGCAAGTGGTTCAGGTTAGAGGAAACTTGGAGACCAAAAAGGGAGTACTGGGGTGGGGGGGAGGGAGTACTGGAGCACCTATCTGGGAAGAATGATTGGACCAAATTACAGAGAATTTTGACGACGCTTGCTGGCAGTGGAAGTTCAAAACAATTCTCTTTCTCTGATACCTGAACCCTTCCATCTTCCCTACATTATAACTTCTGAGAGACAACATGTTGTGCTTTATGTTTTGGGTTTCAAATCAGCAACTTGGCCAACTTCATTTCTAGAGCCTGGAAGGAATCTTGTGTGAAATGCAGATTTGGTCTTTGATCTACATTTTGTAGGTCAACAAGCTCAGTGACTTGACAGGAATCACAGGGCTCACTGGGATGGTGTTCTTGAAAAAATTATCTAATAGATTAGCTACAGACAAGCTTTCACCACTGAGCATCTCACTATCCCTGTTCCTGCTTTTCAGCAGGGAGCCATGAATTGTCCCCAGCTCCAAGAGATTTCTACGAAGCTGATCTGGAGTATGGATTTCCACCTTCACAAGTGTTTCAGCCCTAGAGCGGTGTAATAACAGATAGTATTTTCTACTCCTAGTATCATTTAGGGAGGACACCAAGAAGTGTTTTTGTCTTGGCATGGGAGACTGCCGAGTGTGTCCTTGTTCCATAAGAGTGCTTTGGCACTGGGAAGCAGAGACAGCAGCTTTCAAGTGATAGGAGAAGCAGGCTGATTAAGAGCTCTGCATGGGCAGACGGTACAAAGCTGCTTGCATAGTCCTTGCCTAACAGTTGGGGGTTTTAACAGAAAATTTTCCAGTTTTGGATCTTTTGGTAGATTCTGTCATTTCCCCTGTCCCCAATTCCTTTTCCTCTAAGTCCTTTCTCTCTCAGTTAATGTCACCACTGTCGTATCTTCCCAGGTACTCAGATGTGAAACTTCAGTGCCCTTGAGAAAAACTGGTAATAGCACAATTTATTTTTTTAGTTAAGTTTAGGCAATTTATTTATCTTTAAAAATTAAAGAAAAAGGGCGCCTGAGTGGCTCAGTGGGTTAAAGCCTCTGCCTTTGGCTCGGGGTCATGATCCTAGGGTCCTGGGATTGAGCCCCACATCAGGCTCTCTGCTCAGCAGGGAGCCTGCTTCCCCCTTTCTCTCTCTGCCTGCCTCTCTGCCTACTTGTGATCTCTCTCTCTGTCAAATAAATAAATAAACTCTTTAAAAAAAATTAAAGAAAAATAATTTATTTAAATTAGCAACAAAGTACTGAGCTCATTTCCACAACACAGGTATTTGTTCTTTCCATTCATTTCCATTATTTTTGTCTTCTCTCTCTTGAATAAATTCTGAAATGGGAGTAGTAGGAAATGTGAATCCACGAGTTGGTGATCTGAGTGTGCCAGTCCTCACACTGTGCCGAATGTAGCAAGCTGTCTCCTCACAAAATGATCAAAGTCATTTTCCCGAAGACTTCCCTGGTCATACCAGCCAGAATGCTCCTTGCCTCCGCCACCTTTCTAAAATAATACAAAATTGTAGCAGAAGTGACACCATACTTATTTTTTTTTACCACACTTGTGACTCTAATGACGATGACATTGATGTGTTATCGTTTGTTGAAGGAGCTCAGTTTTGTGGCCAGGAAATCCTAGGTTCAAATTATGACTCCACTACCTACTTGATAGCCTGGGGCATGTCATTTGAACTGCCTGGCCTGCTTACTCCCTTGTAAGATGGAGATAATAATAACAAATACCCTTCTGGGTTGTTGTGGGAAGTAAATAATAACTGTAGGGCACAGAACATGAGACCTAGAAATAGGTCCTGATGGAAGTAACTACTGTTTTTTTTATTTTTTAATTTTTTTAAAGATTTATTTATTTGTTTATTTGGGGGGGGGGAGAGAAAGACAGAGAGCAAGGAGGTGGAGGGACGGAGGGAGAATGAGAGGAGAAAACCCCCAAGCAGACTCTCCACTAAGCCTGGAGCCCAATGCAGGGCTTAATCTCACAACCCTGAGATCATGACCTGAGTGGAAATCAAGAGTCGAACGCTTAACTGACTGAGCCACTCAGACATCGCTATTGTTGTTTATTAATAGTAAAATGGAAAATTCTCCAAGACAGAAGCTGCATCTTCTACATCCTTGAAGGGTAGTGTTTTTGATAAGCGACGATGTGTGTGGGGTGGGGTAAGGTGTGAGCATTGAGCTGCGGAGGCCTTCTTTGCCTTCTCCCATCATTTTAGTAGATTTTCTTTAGTATCCTGCCTCCTGGTAATGAGGAAGGGGTGAAGGCAGCTTGTACATTTATGTTTCATGAAAATCATTTTCATCTCTAGGGCACGGGTATCTATTTGCAAGGATGCAATCTGCGATAGCTCAACATTTGCTTTGTTTTCCAAAATCAAGCCAAGAGAAACAAATGTAAGTTTGATGTGCGAAGAGCTCTTACAAGAAAGAGGTTCCTATTTTCCATTCCCCCCAAAGCATTCTAGAGCCCGAAAATGTGTTTCCTTGCCCGGCATTCTTTTCTCCCGGTGCCTGGCAAAGATTACATTAAGACATGAAGGAACACTCCAGGGTGCCCAAGCGCCTGCGTTCAGGGGCCACAGCTGAATTTCTGAGTTCTTTCTCCTGTGATTCATGCAGCCTGTGGTTTGACTAGCGCTAGTTAGAGAGAAGGAAAGCTCACACATTTTGCAGTGAGCCAAGGTAAAAGAGAACTCTTTTGTCAAGGTAATAATAACACTTAGCACTTATATAGGGCTTTTTATCTTCAAAGGGCTTTCCAAACATTAGCTAATTAAGAAATCTGTGCAATGTGCAGCAGCTGTTGAAAAAATAAATGTGATGCTTGGGTGTATTAATAAAGGGAGCAAAAACATGAGGACATCCTATATCAAGCAGCTGTGGTGCTCTGTCTAAATTGTTTGCTTCACCTGGTGGAATAGATCAGACGTTAAAATAGTCTGGCTGCGCAGAGTAATAATGGTTAGGGAGATGGCAGAGCTTGCACATGATGGAATACTGCAAGGGCTACAGAATATTTGCCTGAAGAGGGAAAGCCAAAGAAAAGCTTCATCACCGAACTTGTATTAAACTTCCATAATCACAGGCCATGCAACACTGATAAAACAGACATCTGACGTGTAGACACAGATGGTCTAAGAAAAACCATTGACCGGAGCCGGCATTCTCATTGCTTCATCCACGTTTACTCAGCGGGTATATAGAGAACACTTACTAAATGTTAGGGCCATATGTTTTAACATTACATGGAATAACTTAAAAATGATTACATATGTGTCATGGTATGTCATTTATGTATAGTACCTTAATTTTACACTACTCCTGACACACACACACACACATTCAGTTCACGCAGCATATTTTTGCTGTTGTTGTTGACTTACTGGCAGAAACGAGCTAACATACCAGTGTATGAGCTGAGTTGTGACTGGTTATGGAAACAAAGTAACCAAAAACACTCTTTTGTTATGGCTTTCTGCGCTTAGGCATTGGGAAGTGGCCAGTTTTTCTTTTTCTCTTTATTTTTTTAATAGCAAAATTCTTTAATTTATACCTGCCATTCTGTCTAAAATGCCTCTTTGGGAGTTGGCAAATTGCGCAGAGATGAGGGGAGGTACTCGATGAAACAAGAAGGGAGAGGGAGCATACAGTGTTCAAATATGGGTGCCTGCCCCCCGTTATTGTAAACACCACATTATTTATACATGCTTATACAACTGCAAGGCATATTAGAACACCTTACTTCCATTGTACTCAAGGAGAAAGGGTTATTTGTAGCTTTGAGCTGTTTGTCAAAATGGGGTGGCAAGAAAAATTATTTCATTTATTCAAGGAGGACAAGTCATGGCAAAGATGGTAGGGAGGTAAAAAAGAAAAGAGGGTGTTCTAGGTAATTGGGAGAGAACTGGGAGGGAACGTTCTCATTAAGTGGAGGAAAATATCTTCAGAAAACTATGAACAGTTGCACTTTTGCTAAAGAAAAGTTATAAGCTTAAAAATAGAGTAAACTAACAATGAGAAGCTGAGTGATGCAAAGCCAGGGACATGGGCACGGAGATAAATAAGCCTCTGATCAGCATCTCCTGAGTTCAGAGTGCTGCACACTATGATGTGACTGGAGGGTCTAGGCCTGATTCCCAGAAGCCCAGGACCAAGGGTGGTTTTTTGAGGGTATATGTATGGTATCTGGTTAGATATGGTTAGAAAAAAACCCAAGTCAGTGATCAGTGGCCCACCCTGGAACATTGTCTATTATAGGCACTATTTGGAAATAAACTACATGTCTGTTTTTTGTTGGATTATGTTTTTCTGTGAAGAAAACATTGATTAAGTAAACCAGGATTCATTCATGAGTTGGAATACTGTGGAGCTGTTAGAACAAGGAGCTCTATCTCTGCTCAAAACGCAAGATAAATTGATAAACAGACTCTTAACTGTAGAGAACAACTGATGGGCACCAGAAAGGAGGTTGGCGGGTAATGGGCTAGATGGGTTATGGGGATTGAGGATAGCACTTGTGATGAGCACTGGGTGTTGCATGGAAGTGTTGTATCACTATATTAGGCACCTGAAACTGATAATAGTCCGTTAACTAAGTGGAATTTAAATAAGAACCTTAAAAAAAGATCAATTAGCAAAGCAATATTCGGGGAAAGTGGGCTTGCTGTTAAAACTCATGTAAAAACTCTAAACCTATATGTGTGTATGCGTTCACTCTATTTATATATGGAGAGACTGTAGATTATCTCCGACAGGATGTGTAAGAAAAGAGCCACAGTAGGGATGCCTGGGTGGCTCAGTTGGTTAAGCCGCTGCCTTCGGCTCAGGTCATGATCCTGGGGTCCTGGGATCAAGTCATGCATCAGGCTCCTTGCTCGGCAGGAGCTTCCTCCTCTCTCTCTGCCTGCCTCTCTGCCTGCTTGTGTGTACTCTCTCTCTCTGACAAAAAATAAAATCTTTAAAAAAAAAAAAAAAGAGCCACAGTAGTTATTCCTGGAGAACAGAATGGAGGGATGCAGAGACAGAAGTTGATGAGACTTCTTTCTCAGTGTGTATTTCCTTCTTCATTTTAAAAAAATTTTTATTTTGAGATAATTATAGATTCACATCAGTTGTAAGAAATAATACAGATAGGCCTTGTATACCTTCAGTGGTGTACACCTTGCAGAAATATAGATTAACATCACAACTAGAAAGTTGGCATTGAAATCATCCACCAGGCTTACTCAAGCTAACATGCAATTTTGTGTGTGTGTGTGTTCAGTTCTATGCAATTTTATTATATGTATAAGTTTGCATGAAGAATATCACAGTCATGATATAGAGCAGTTTCACCATAAGGATCTCATACTACTGTTTTATGACCATATCCACCTCTCTCCCTTTCTCTCCTTCTTTACCCTTGACAACCACTGATCTGTCTCCATATCTATCATCTTGTCATTTCAAGAATGTTGCATAAATGGAATCAAGTAACCTTGTGATACCGACTTTCTAAACTCAGCATAATTTCTTTGCGATTCATCTAAATTGTTGCATATATCTCTTCTTATAAACAGCATATTGTTGAATTGTTGTTTTTATCCACTCTGGAGAAATCTCTGACTTTTGCTTGGTGTTTTTAGACCATTTACATGCAAGGAAATTATTGCTATATTAGAGCTTAAGTCTGCCATATAATTACTTGTTTTCTGTTCGTTTCTTCCACTTCCCATCCCTATGTTTCTCTTTTCTTATCCTCCTGAGAGTTACTTGAATATTTTTGAGGATTTTATATTTATTTATTTACAGTGTTTGTGAGCATTTTGCTCTGTATTGTATTTTTAGTGGTTGCTCTGAGTATTACAATATACATATATAAATTGGCCAAATTTACTAGCATTCTATTCTTTTTTTGCCTTTTGGCTTACTTTTTATTACCTGTAAATTCATTTAAAAAAAAAATAAAACTAGCAAACCAAAATGTCCTCCCCTAATCACACTCAAAATAAATGAAACAAAAACTCACCTGTGTATAGTCAGACTATAGATGGGAAAAATGAAGACCAGAGCACTTCAGAAGAAATAGCCCAAAGAAATCTTGAAGAGGGAGAAAGTGCTAAATCAAATGTTTCCAGGGCATGCTTCAGAAATTGAAAATTGGGAGCCTGTCCAGGAACTCTAAAGTATAGAGTAGAGAAAGCCACATTGTTGAGTATCCAGGCCATGGGTTTTTTATAAACCTGCCACTCACCTGTACCACCTGGGGGAACTCCTTCCATTGCTTAAACTCTCTAAGTCCCAACTATAGAGGAAGTCAATAATGGAACTAGCTTCCTAGAATTGTTGTGAGAATTTGCTGAGAGAGTATATATAAAGTTCCTAGTGCTATGTCTGGCACATGGCAAAAACTCAAACAAATCCTAGCTATTATATAACTGAACTTTCTCCTGAGAGCCTGCCTGGGTCCAGGAATTGCAGATGTACAATGTCATGGTGCCATTCCTCAGGAGGAGAAGATAGTGTCTCTAACCATGCCCCTTTGCTGGTATTGCTCACTCCTGTGACTGCATGGATGGCACCATCTTTCCACTTTTTCATGAAGGCCAGATTTTGCATATAACAATGTTTGGGGGTAAAAAGAGCTTATTCTGGGCCTTTTGGTTCATTTCTCTACCCTTACTTAGGCTGATGGTCTTAGTACTTGGTAGTAGTTGGATATGAAAAACAAAGAGTAAAAAATAAAATTTGGATATAGATTCAGATGTTCTTACCCTTGGAGGATGAGAGAAAGATGTCGGAACTGTTAACATTGTTCCTAGCAGGAAGATACATGATCAGTCTTTTCTAGCTTTCATGCATCCTTGTTGACAGATCTTGGGATAGAAATGCATACCCTGCTTGATGTTTACTTACTTTATATAGGACCCAGAATATATGTATATGACCCTTATAGTTGCTTTTTTAGTGCTTTTTGTAGTGCAAGAAATCATCCAGGTCTGTTGGATGGCACTTCACACAATCAGAATGGTCATTTAGGCTATTCTAACCACACAGAGAACATTTTCTTGGAATGGTCTTTCATTTTATTTCTTTCGTTCTTCACTTGATGCATAACTTTCACAATGCAAAGACCTGGCTCTATTTTCAGAGCAGCAGATTATCATCAGACCTAAGAATATTTTCCTCTCCTTGTCCCTCATCCCTGATCCTTTGTTTAAACAGTTCCAAATTCACTTGACTGTCCATACATTTTCTTTCAGGGCTTTTTTCCCATGCATCTTGCCAATATCCCTAACCTCATTTCACCCTTCACCAGACCCTGCTAAATCTCCCCCCATAAATTTTATTCCCAGATTAGAAGTTTGACCCCATCTCCCATTCTGTTGAGCAAACTGCAAAGAGATTAAGACTAAGGGCAGTTTAGAGTCATCAAGAGCTCAAAATCCTTGCAGCTGTTGGTACCATCTGTGCCTGTCAAACTGTGGCCAAGTAGTCTTCCATGGTGGGGAAGGACAGAGAATCTGATAATGGCTTTGGTTTGAGGTTACTGAGACATGAGTCTGACCTAGAGGAGGATTAGGAGAGCTGGTAGGCAGCTTGTACTACTCTCTGTAATGTGTGGCTCATCTCCCAGAGAAACAGGCTTCTTCCAGCAAAGGGTCAAATTTGACATCCAAGGCCTTAGAGTGACGTCCTGGGTGGGTCCTTTCTTTCCTAGCTCATTTTCAGAATTCATTCTATGCCAAGTGGCCAACATGGCATAAGGGAGTAGTAGAGTCATGAGAGGGAATTAGAAAAACTCACAGAACTTAAAAAAGACTTCTATGCAAAAGAGATGTTTCACAGGATTTTGGTGATGCAGAATGAGGAAGATGATAGAGACTAGCAGCAGGGGAGGAAGGGGGAGAATTCCTGCTGGCTGCATCCCAGACTCTCCTTGGTTAGAGAGAATCTGAGTATTAGAAGAAGCAAAGAGATAGGAAAAAAATTATGACAGCTAAGCCACATCCATCTGGGTTAAGAAAAATGGATGAGAGTAGGTGAGGGGCAAGGAGTATGCCAAATTAGCCACATGGACTGGGATGAAGGAGAGGCTTCTGAGAGAAGAGGAGGAGGGAAGAAGGAGACTTTCAAGAAGTGTTCTTAAATGGGCAAGAAACTTGAACAGGCACTTCACAAAAAAGGGTCGTGAAATGACAATAAATGTGTGAAAGAATGCTTAACCACCTTACTAATCAGGGTAATGCAAATTAAAACTGCAATGAGATAAAAATATTACCAGAATGGCTAACCCGAAAATGACAACAAAACCAAGTGTTGGCAAGGATAGGCAGGGAGTGGACCTCTTTTATGCTGCTGATGTGAACACAATTAGTACAACCTCCATGATAAACTATTACTATCTATTAAAACTGAACATATGCATATCCTGTAACCTGGCTATTCTACTTCTAGGTATATGCTCAAATAAAATGAGTATATGTGATCACTGAACTTCATGCACTTACATGTTTTTAACAGCTTTATTCATAATAGCCCTATGTGGAAATAATAAAAATGTCCATCAATATGGAATGGATAAACAAATTATTTATATCATGGAGCACTATATAGCACTGAAGAAGAATGAGGTGTGGGCAAGTCTCACAAAATAATAACAAAAGATAACAGATATTAAAGGCTACATACTATGGGATATCATTTATATGAAATTCAGAAACAGAACAGGTTAGTCTATATTTGGGGTAGTGTTTACCTTTTGGGCACACAGAGAGAGAGTAGTATTAGGAGAGGACATGAGGGGTTTCTGAGATCTCTGTAACATTCTATTTCATGACTTTGGGTGGTGGTTACACGCTCATGATCAACTTGAAATAATCCATCAAGTTGTAAATTTATTATTTCTACATTTTAAAATTGTATACTTCAATTTAAAAGTTTATTAAAAAGAGGGAAGAGAATTGGATTATGAATTAGATATGTATCCATCTATCTATCATCTATTTTTGATAAACCAAAGTGAGATTGGAATTTTTTTTTCAGTGTTCCAAAATTTATTGTATATGCACCACACCCAGTGCTCCATGCAATATGTGTCTTCCATAATACCCACCACCAGACTCACCCAACCCCTCACCCCCCTCCCTCCCAAACCCTCAGTTTGTTTCTCAGAGTCCACAGTCTCTCATGGTTCGTCTCCCCTTCCAATTTCCCCCAACTCACTTCTCCCCATCTCCCAATTGTATTTGTTCAACTCAGTTCCTTCTAATGTGACATTGTGCCTAAATAAATGATAGCACATGGGACCCAGGAGGTTTACCTTTCTATACAGTGTTTAGTTGTTTGTCTTTTCTCTTTCCTTCTTCCTTCCTAGTCCTGTGTAGTTCTCTTCTAGCAACAAATAATCTAAGATTGACATTTAGACTATCCTGAGTCAGACATTTCTTTGATTGTCTGCTGCTTCATTTGATGCTTGTTTATTTTGGATGATAAACAGGCCTGGTACGTCAGCTCTGATGTGTATTTGTTGTTATGGAGGGAATATAATGCTAATTTGGATTCTGATGAGGACAAAAGAGTGAAGTGATGTGTAAACATCACTAGAAATTAGGGTTGAGCCATGCCAAACTTTTCTCTAGTGGAACCTAATGGAGGTAAAATACTGGACAATTTTTTCCATATTATGGTATTAATGTTTAAGTATTCTTTTGTTCTAAGAGATGCAGTGTCCAGAAATTATCCCTATGGTAATAGTTTTTAAGTTGGATTCCTCAGAGCTTTTGGACTCTAAGACATATTGCTCAGGAGTATCTATCTATCTATCTATCCATCTATCTACCTGGAGGGTTGAGAAAATAGTGGGTAAAATAGGTAGCTTTGGATACATTTACTTGGGATCTACATAAGGTTTGGTTTGAAAATAGTTTGGGTTGTTAAAAAGACAATCACTTCTTTAGAGAACTGTTAATATGGTGATAAAAGATTACCAGATACAGGGAAATGTCTCGTGCATAAGACCATGTAACCTAAAGGCAATATCTGTGTACTTATAAGGCCAGGGGCAAATATGAGAATAAAAAGCAGTTGGAATTGGGAGTTTGAAGTAAGACTCCCAGGAACATTACACTAAAAGATGCCCCTGAACTAAAAGTTAGCTGAGATGTAGGAATAATAATGTTTATTTATTATTATTTAGTAATGCTAGCTATTTTTATACATTATTTAATCCTCACAAGAGCACACTGCTTGCAGACATAATGGAGTGGCTGCTATCAGACTAACTGTCCCACTAAGAAGCTGGATAAATTACTGCTAGAAGGCATCAGAAAGCACCTAAAGAGACTAGAATTTGAAGAATTAAGACAGCTGAGAAAAGGAAATGCTTTGAGGTGAGCATGACCCTCTGTGGCCTTTTTCCTTTGATACATTTGCAATACGAAAAAGGAGTATAGAGGCCAAACAGAAAGTAGTGGCCTAGATCTTACAGGAATTTCTGTGGAATTAGAAGACAAAAATTCTTCCAATACTAAGAGAGCCATGATATGAAGGACCAAGATCCTAGAAAAAAAAGAACCAGAGATATCTGAGCCAGCATTCTGCATGCAACAGTTCCTGAGGAATCTGTGGAGTTTACACTGTGCACAAGAGAAGCCAAGAAGAATCCAGAGTTAAGAGGCCAAAGTCTATGCAGGGATTTAAGCAATTCCATATAACTGAAGAAACAGAAACTGTGGTTCAGAGGCTCCTGAGGAAGAAGAGTCTTGATAAAAATGACAGACACTCAACTGAGACTCGGGAAGAGCTAGACTTACAGAGTAAGGGCAAACTGGAGATAGACCATTCCCTACTGGATCAAGATGATGAGTCTGTGCTCTGTCTTTCAGAAGAAAACAATATCCTCCATGTAGGAAGAACTTAACTAATTATTTCACCTAAAATGTAGAAATAATATTAAATTACCAGGCATGTTAGGAAACAAGACCAAATATCTGAATTTCAAGAGAAAATACAAATAGATGATAGCTAATTGATATACTGAGATCATCAGACAGAATTTTAAATAACTATAATTAATATGCTTAAGAAAATAGATTATAAATTTATTATTTTCCCACAGGAATCTATAAATAAGGATCAAATAGAATTCCTAGAACTGAAAAACATAAATTAAGAATGCAAGAGATGGGGCACCCGGGAGGCTCAGTCAGTGAAGTGTCTGCCTTCAGCTTAGGTCATGACCCCAGGGTCCTGGGATTGAGTCCCAGGTCAGGCTCCCTGCTCCACAGGGAATCTGCTTCTCCCTCTGTTCTCTCTCTCTTCCTTTCTACCTATTACACTTGGTAGAAGAGAAGATTAGTAAACCCGAGAATGTTAGTAAAACATAACAGATTGAAGCATAGAGAATAAAAGGATGAAAGACCCCCCCCCCAAAAAAAACGCATAACAGATATATGAGACCAGTGGAAAAAATCTAACATGGTGCTTCTCAAAGTATGATTCTGAGACTGCTTCTCATACTGGTCCCTGATAATATAAATAAAAAAAGATAGAGTATTTACAAATATTTATAACAACAGATTTAGCCACAAAACCTTTAATGTATTTTATGACAGAATTGGTCTACAAGGAATTATAAATAAAAGGAGAGCATATTCATCATAAATAGTTGGAGAAATACTGGTATGACATATGTACACTTGGAGTTCCAGAAGTCAGGGAGAGAAAGAATGTGACAGAAGTAACATTTGAAACTGTATTGACTGAGGATTTTAAAAAACTAATAAAGACCTCAAGGAACAACTTCATGAAGCTCCATGAACCCTGAGCATCGTAAATACAAATAAAACCATACCTAAGGATATCAGAATGAAGGTACTGAGCCTAAGATAAAATAAAAAAATCTGTAAGTCTATCAGGAAAGAAAACTTTCAAAGGAGCGATAGCAAGACTGAAAATGCCCTTTCAACAAAATTGGTGGATTCAGAAGTCAGTGGAATGGCATTTTCAAGATGTTGTGAAGAAATAATAATAATCAGGCTGCAAACCTAATTTCTTCAAAGTTTAGATAAATAGATATTTGTGGACAAACAAGAACTGAGAATTTGGTAATAGCCGACTCACACTAAATATTAGAGAGAACTGTTTAGGTAAAAGGAAATGATCTTATACGGAAGTTCAGAAATGAAAGAAGGAATAAAGAACAAAAAAAAAGTTTAAAGTGAAGGTAAATATAGGTGAACCCTGGGCAAAATAAAAATAATGTCTAGGGAAATTAAAATACATGGCAATAATAGTCAAAATGCAGAAGCAGGGTAAAGTATTAAAGTGTTGTAAGAGCCTTGAAATGTCTGGGAACTGGTGAAAATATTTAATTATATTGTACTTTAATAAGTCAAGGAAAAAATAATGTAATTTATAGGATAACAACTGAAGAAGAATAATGCAAGAATGTAGAAGTAACAGACTACTACAGAAAAAATGGAAAAATTAAAAAATTTCTTGATTAATTTTTAAAAAGACAAAATATATAAGAACAAAGAACAAACGGAAATGAGAAATGAACAAGAATGTGGTGGATTTAAATCCAGATATATCCATAATTATATTAAATATAAAGAGTCTAAATATTCCCATTAAAAGACATACTATATAAAAAATACTATTTCACAGACCTGTATCCCTGGTGCTAATAATACATTATCTGTTAATAAAAAAAAATACTATTAATGTTACCTGAATATACACACTCTTAAATAACAAAACAAAAAAGTTGAAAAAGAAAAGAATGGAAAACAGATATACCTTGCAGATACTAATCAAAAGGAAGCTGATATAGTTATACTGGTATTAGACATTTTAGATACTACGGAAAGAAGTCATGCTAGAAATGAAAAAGTTAGGTCAATAGTAACTAAATGGACAATTTGACACTGATATCCAATAATATTTTTTGTAAGATTTTATTTATTTGACAGAGAGATAGAGAGAGTCAAAGTAGGTGGAGCGGCAGGCAGAAGGAGAGAGAAAAGCAGTTTCTTTGCTGAGCAGGTAACCCAATGTGGGGTTGCATCCCAGGACTCTAGGATTATGACCTGAGCTGAAGGAAGATGTGTAACCAACTGAGCCACACAGGTGCCCCGCGATATCCAATAATCTAAAAAGGTATACACTTAAAACAGTTAAAGCAAAAACTGGCAAAACTAAGAAGAACAATGGACAACCCAACAATCATAGTTGGAGATCCTAATAGCTATCTCTCTCTTTAATTGTTAGCATTAGCAGACCAAAATATGAGTAAGGATAGAGTAGATTTAAACAACATAGTTAAAAAACTGGCCTTAAATGACATGTATATACAGCTCTGCATCCAAAAGCTGCAGAATGCACATTCTTTTCAAATAAACATGAAACATTTGACAAAATTGATTGCATACTGGTCACTAAAGTAAGTCTTTAAAAAATTCAAGTGGAGTAAAATCACATGTAGTATTTCCTCTGATCACAATGGAATTAGGGTATATATCAATAACAAAAAGATAATTAGACCATACACTTATGCTATGACCCAGTAATTCTGTTCTTGGAAACCTAACACTAGTGGGTACATTTGACAGGAAAGGAAATATACAATAATGATCATAAGGTTGAAAATAGAACCTTTTGTTCATCTATAATAGACTGGAAAAATTATGTTACATATTCATAATGAAATAATTAATGAACTACTGCTACACATAACAACATGAATGGATCTTGCAGGTACAACGTGAGCAAACAAAGCCAGACACAAAGAATGTGTACATATTACATAATTCCCTTTGTAAATTTCAGAACAGGTAAAATTAAGCTGTAATGATACAGGTCAGAAAAGTGTTTTGTTTTCTTACTATATGCATGTTATACTTCATTAAAAATACATTTTTTAAAAAATAGCAAAACCCAAAAAAACCCTCAAGATGAAATGTAGAAGTGCTTTTTGGGTGAAGAAAGGTGGGCAAACATTACAAACAGGGAAATTTCTTGGTTTCAAGTTTTATAATCTCCATGAACTTTCTTTCACCTAGTAAAGTTACTTTAAAACTCCATTAGCATTCTCATTGATTATTTATTATGGAAATAAATATGCCAACTAATTGTATTATTTAATTCTCAGATCTGTTTTCTCTCCCATCATGAGGGGCATGTAAGGCAGTGCGATGTAAAACAGCCTGGAGACAGATTACTAGATTTAAATCCCAGTCTAACATTTGGACAAGTAATTTAAACTCTCTGTGCCTTGGTTTCTTCACCGTAATGAGTGGCAATGGCAATGTCATCGTGTTGTTTTGTGAATTTAGTGAGTCAATAATTACCTAAAACAATGTCCAGTACAAAAGTGAGCACTCCATAAATGTTTGTGATTATGACTTTAACTACCTTGGGGGGTTGGGTCACTCCTTCTATTTCTTTTAATTTTGTCTAATACCTGGAACTATACTGAGCAATCAAGAAGATGGGATTTCTGGAAAGCTGGAGGCAAAGATATTTTGAGAACTGACTCTGTTTTCTCTCCATGGATGAGGATGAGCTTACACTGATGACAATTTTGGCTCCCGACCCAGAAGCTTAAATAGAGCTGCATAAATTAGTATGTTAAGAATAAGATGGGAACAAAATTGTTTTCTCAACACTGGCAGCACCCTACCACCCTGGTGTCAAGAGCAGCTTAGTACTCTGCTACGGAACTGAGTGATAAGTGCCAAGACATGTGAACTCAGTCCCTTCCCTGTGCAGTCACCTTGCTTCCACCACAGTCTTCATTCATGGCTCAGTAGGCTGGGAACTGCTAGCAGTGCTACGTGTGTGTCCATTTTTGGCAAATGTGTAAATGACCTGAACTCTGAAAGCCTTTATGTTAAGTCCTCTTACTGCCAATAATGTTTGTGGGTTGAATCAAATCAGATTCTACTGATTCGAAATGAAATGACCCTTGAGAGATGACTAAGAACCAGAATAGCTTAATTGTTTAACTCACAGGCTTTGGAGTCAGATGGGTTTGATTTCCATTTGCCAGATGTGTGTCTTTTCACAAGACATTTAACTTCTCGGGGTCTCAGTTTCTTCATTTGTAATATGTGGTCAATAATTATAAGAATTTCATAGGATTGATATGAAGAGTAAATGAGGTATATGTGCCTGATACATATGTTAAGCCCTCAATAAATCATAGCAATTACTGTTCTTATAGATGTTATTTATATTTAAAAATTTTTCTCAGCCAAGAGGCTCCACCTGGTAGAATGGAATTGTGAAAACTAGGTATAAGCTTTTCAAATGTGTCCCTTCCTTACTTTCTAAAATCCATTTTGTTTTTATTCTCCTGGCGACCCTGAGAGTTTGGACAGTGTAGACACTATTATCTGCAACTGACCTATGAAAGAATAGCATAAAAAGATAGAGTTGTTGGTCTAACAATCTCATGACTATTGATGTTAGAGAAGAACCTAGAACCCAGGCCTCCTCAATGCTAGCCTTGAGGTTTTTATTCCTTCCTGCTCTGTCTGCATTCTTATCTCTGATAACCAGTGAGAGTACTTATCACCACCACCACCACCACCACCCCCACCCCCGCCAGTGGAGGATTCTTCAAAGAGAGTTGTTGTCCTAAATTTCTAGTGCAACACTCATCTTTTCAGATGTGGTAGTAAGATGGTTGACACTGGTCAGTAGAGGTTTCTAAGAGGTCTAAGAGGTTTGATGTTGAAGTTTATGTAAGGATGCTCCCTCTTTCTGAACCCAGTATTTTACTTTCCTATTCTAGAGCTCAATTTAGCCTCTCTGCAACATAGCCTTTCATCTTGCCGAATTCTCCTTGTTCTGAGGTGGCTTTTTTCTGCCTACCAGCCTGGATATGGTTATCTTACCCATGACTCCTGAATTTGTTGCTCCTCGTTTCAAGCCACCAACAGAGACTCAATAATGTATTTACACTGGAAATTAAGTTTCCTTGAGGAACCAATAGATCAACAGCCATGCCATTTAATTTTCTTCAAGGGTGACTCTAGGACTGGAGGAGGTGATCTACTTGCCCTCTCAGCACTACAGTGAGTTTCATGAGGGGCTGGGGTCATGGAACAGAGCAGATGCTCATTACATATTTGCTGAGTGAAAGAATGATGTGGTAACTCAGAAACCACTCATATTTTAATTAATGACCTACCTTTTTACATGATACATTTCTTGACTTACATTAAGTTATATTAGATTCAGTTTAAATTTTTTGGGTTTTGGTTACCAAGAAGGCCAGAGAATTACTTTGTGTTACTAGCTGGATTTTAAACTTCCCGGCTCCTTAGAGTAGTGTCTTCTGCCCATACCCTTGTCCAGGTGTTTATGACCACAAATTTACCTGCTTTTGAAGGTTGATTTTAGAGTAAGTTAGTTAAAAATAGCTTCTGTTTTGTCTTAATTAAATTTCAGCCCTAAGTTACTTAGGAAATTTTAGATGTAAGGTTTTCTGCTGATTAAGGTCATAGGATATTCATAAAACCGGCTTTTTTATCTTAACTGTGGCTGCCCACTCTCGATGCCAGATCATACAGCATTTACTCTAATTAGTCAGATTTGATCTTCTGTAATAGGACATTCAGCAGCCTCTTCTGACCCCTGAAAAAACCCAGCCAACCAACCAACCAACCAACCAAAAACCATGAACAGACCAACTCAACAACAACAAAGTGTAAGCCAGCCTGCACTGGGCATAGAGGTGAGTCTCTGGGAGACCCTTGATTGGAAAGAGTGAGCTCCTTCAGAACCCTGGGCTTCCATGATGTTATGTGGGGAGCAGGGGAAGGTTTTCTTCTGTTTCCCTTCTGTGCCAGGGCAGCTGGAAAAGGTTTTCATCTACTCTATTTCAGATGGTTGCAAGCAAAGAAAAAATATCATGAGAATATCCAGACTTGGATAGATAACAGCCCTACTCTTTATATCCCACTTATTAATCCATAAGAAGCAGGGGTAGAAACAGTCCTTGGATGGTCAGCTATCCATGCATGGTAGTGTGATGCTGAGCCCTTTTCACATGTACTCAGAATAAAAATGAAACCCTACTACTTGTTTTGCCCATTAGGTAGCATTATCTCCATGGAATGCCAATTCATATCTCTTTGTGCTGTGTGTGGTTCTCACATATGGGATTTTAATAACCTCCATGCTGTGCTATGAATTTATAAGCAGGGCCAATAGAGGAAAAGCACCACAGGACTTTATTTTTTCATTATTACTCTTTTGAAAAACAGGGTCTGCCTCATTTCTATAGGTTTCTTCTGGCAGCACTAGTGGTTGCAGCTAGTGGTATAGTTGTTACTGTGGAACAGAATAAGCTCTTTATTTATTTGTTATCTGTCTTTTCTGGACTCCCTTTCCCACCCCCCATCGTGCCTTTCGCCTCCTCCATAATATCCTATGGCGTTGCACTTGCAGCCTTCTAGTGAGCTGATATACAGAAACAGGCCCTGTTCTTCAGCCCTATAGTTCATCTTACGTTCTCATTTTCCCCCCTGCACTCCCTTTTAAATGTGCCTGTGTTTGTCCTCCATACCATTCTGCATGTCCAAGAAGCCTGTTTAGTACGGTGGCTAGGAGAGCAGGCTCTGCAGCCAGCTTGTCCTGATTGCAGATGCTGGCTTTTCCCTCTGATCCTGGAGAAGTTATTAGGACTTTGTTAACTCATTGATAAAATGGTAATGATAAGCCTTCCTCCTATGACTGCTGTGATGGTTATTGGTGTTTATCTGTGAATTATTTTGGACAGTATTTGACACAGTGTTAATAGAAGTTGCCGTTATGGTTATTATTCATTTGCCAAATATTTGCTGATGGCCTGCTAGATATCAGACCAATTATGGATGCTGGAGTTATAGTAGGAACCAAACAAATTCCTTGCTTTTATAAAACTTACATCTACTTATTAACTAAGCATTAAAATTGCAGTTGAATGTTGTTATGCTTTGTACCCTTTTCCAATGACCCTTAAAATCTGCCTTTTTCTTTTCTCAATTAAACTTAAGAGTTAAACATGATTTTATACTCTTGTTCATAGATGAATACCCTACTGTAATTTTATACTTTCCTTGTTTTCTAACATCTCTCCATTTTCATGTTGTGCCCATTTGGACAGGCCTGCTTAAACAAGAAACGTCCTGTGATCCTGGCTTCTCCAGCAATCATAACCTTTTCATTACAAATTTAAGTCTCTTTTAGATTCTGCCCCTCTAACTCAGTGTGATGCTTTATCTGAAATTTCATACTGGACCTCATTGATATTAAAGTAAAATGTGGGTGAAGAAAGCAGTCTTTTGAAAAAGTTCAGGAGAAGAAAAGAATCGGGGACTAAACCATGACATGTCTATTTCAGGACAGTCTGTCTGGCAGGGTCCCTGACTAGGAATCTGCTTATAGGTGAATTTGGATACATGCACACATTTATATGGTGTAGACAGTGTGACTACACTGAGTGTACTTTACAGTTTCTTTGTTCAATAGGGGATGGATAAACTGTATGCCCCAATGGTACCAGAGGTCTCTCTATTCTTGGAGATTCCTCCAAGTTCATTGAACTTAACAAAATTTAAGATTTATGCACTGAAAATATGAGATGCTTTGTGAATAAAGTGGTATTCTACTTAACACTGATGTTGGGAAGTGGTGCTGAAACCACTCTATCAGTAAACATCACGGCTCAGTCTTTTAACCCGTGTGGTATTTACAGTGCATCTAAAACTACTTTTATGTTTTTGAAAATATTGATTAACATCTGCTTTGGGCCAGGCAACTTGTTAGTGTTGTTGATACAGTGGCAAACGGAATGTCCTCCTTCTCCAGGAAACTTTGGGACTTTGGGGGAAGACTGACAATAAATGAGTGAATGGGTTTAGAAGTACACAATTATAATGACGATGAGGGTCTCTGAAGGTACACCACTGTGTGCTATTTAAGGGCCTAAGGATTTACTTTGAGCTTGAACAAGCGGTCAGAAAGAGACTTCTTTGAGAAGCTGACATTTCAGCTAGGTCCTACATGATGAGAAGGAACTTGTGAAAATGGCAGGAGGAGTGGAGGGTAGAGTGTTCCAGGAAAAACGAGACAGTGTTCCAAGTCCTGAGGCTGTGGCAAGAGCATGACATGGTCAAGAACAAATGAAGTTTGCTGGCTGGCTAAGATTGAGAGGGCCAGAGTCTAGGGCGCCTGAAGCCACATGAAGGGTTTGGAGTTTATTCTGCATACAGTGAGAATCTTGCGGATTTGGGGTTAACAGAAGTAACAAAGCAATCTCCCTAAGGGTTCTTCTAGCAAGGAATGCCAGAGGGCAGCGTCTTATTTTGTGTAGTTAGTGTTTTGATTCAGTTACTTTTATGGACCCACAGCTTTGTGAGAGTATGAGATGTGAATTCCAGAGTTTACAGTCTCCATGTTTATTTTGAATGCTAATTACCCCAAATATGTTTTTAATTGGTAACTGTGTATCTTAGACACACTTCATTACATTTAACCTTTGAGATCAGTTTTAATTCACCCTCTTAAAAGAAGTTTTCTATTAAGACAGTATGGCACACATCAACATTTTAATTACTTTCTTCTGGAAGCTTTTTGTATTGGACAGAATTTGTCTGTCAAGGGGGAAATGAAAAAATGATCGTACTTTGAGAAAATAATGCAAAATAAGATCAAGTGCCAAACATCCCAATGTGTTTGTTTTCTAGATGATTTAGTATTCTGCTTTTACAGAATACTGTTTGTACCCTCAGCCTAGCTTTTTCATACCATTTATTAAGAATGGATATAGTTTGGGGCACCTGGGTGGCCCAGTCAGTTAAGTGTCTGCCTTCAGCTCAGGTCATGGTCCTGGAGTCCTGGGATCGAGTCCTGCATTGGGCTCCCTGATCAGCAGGGAGGCTGCTTCTCTCTCTCTTGCTCCCCTTACTTGTTCTCTCTCTCTCTCTCTCTCTCTGTGAAATAAATAAAATTAAAAAAAAAAAAACAAAGAATGTATATAATTTAATTTTTCATAATAACCAACAATTTAAAGCAGTTGGATATTTGTTTCCTCCCCTTTGAATGATTTGCTACCACTTCCTATCATTGTATCATACTGACCTTTCATTCAGCCTCTACACCCAAACTCAGTTTTATGTTTGATTCTTGTTTTAATGGATTTTGATAGATTTCTCTGTTCATTTATTTATAGAATGATTTATTATTTATGTTGGTTTCATGGTGCATTTACTTCTGTGTTTTGTTGTGTTTTGGTGGAGCACCTTGTATTCCAGCAAATATTTCATCATGGGGTATATGTGAACTTTAGGTAAGTTGTTGCAGATAAACAAATGTTCATGATTCTTTCTGCCTGCTATCTGCCTCTATTATTTTCTTTAATCTCCAAGGTTTTTTGGTTTGGTTTATTTGTTTTACTTTTGAAAAGAAATTATGAATTAAATAAATTTGAGCCAGTGAGAGGGACTTTGGTGTTAACTAAAGAGATGGCTTTAGTTGGCTCTCTCTGGCATCTACAGTATTGATACTCTATTCACTACTGAATTTCTAGAACACTAGTATCCTTCCAATTCTAAAACTTTGCTAAGATTTATTAAGGATACTGCTACTGATAATCAACCTTTTAGCTAATGGAGCATATATTGATTTTGTTGCACAGAGGATGTTTCCCTCCCAAGGGCTTTTGGCTTCAAAGACTCAGTGTTGCTTTGTGGATTTGGCAGGCCTCAGAGGAGCCTGGCTGCTGGGAACTGAACTGCTCAGAGCTTGCCAACCCCAAACCACTGTGTTTCTCACAGCTCTCCAGTGCCAAAAGTTGGTGTGCCAAGGAAACAGAAACCTGTCTAGAAAATAAACTGTTTTCTCTTGACTTTTCCTCTAGGAAGACTGGAAGTTAACCTGTAAGTTGTTTTGTGGTTAAAAATGATTTAGGACATTACGTGGGAAGTTTAATGCTACAATTTTACAAAGAAAACAAATTGATGCATGAATTATGCTCCCTGAATCACTTTGCTCCCAGTTATCAAAATGTCTAATTTTTTTTTAGTTTAGTTTAGTTTTTATGTTTTTTTTTAATTTATTCATTTGAGAGACAGTACAAGCAGGGGGAAAGGCAGAGGGAGAGGAAGAAGCAGGCTCCCCGTCCAGCAGGGAGCCAGACTCGGGGCTCAATACCAGGACCTGAAGACCATGATCTGAGCCCAAGGCAGATGCTCAACCATCTGAGCCATTTAGGCACCCTGTCTAATTTTTTTTTAAAGTGATCAGTGTAATTGTTGCAGTGGTGATGGTGGTGGTTGTGAGCTAAGGCAGCCCCTGTGCGTGACAGGCCTCAGGTGTGAATGTGTGTTGTGAGTGTGGGACAGGGGATGGAACTTACCCCAGCTTGTTGGTTGTATATGAATGAACTCAAGTTCTGTGGGCAGGTAGTGCTGATGAGATCGGGAGAAGAGGAGTTTACTCCCTAACAGAACTTTTTGCAGGATTGCATATTCTTTAGAAACAAATTGCAAAGCTATTAGAAGCATATATATATTTCATAGCACTAATGTAGCCAAATTTCATTAGAGCCATTGCCTGATTGTTTATTAGAATTCTTTCATTTCTTTTAGATCTGAGTTTCACAACCTCAGCACTATGGACAGTTTAGGCTGATGAATTCTTTGGGGAGAGTGTGGCTTTGCTGTTCATTGTAGGATGTTTAGCAGTATTCTTGGCTTCTACCCACCAGATGCCAGCAGTACCACCCCAGAATCCCCAATTATAATAACCAAATATGTCTCCAGACATTGTCAAATATCCCCTAGGGGACAAAATTCATCCTAGCTGACAACTACTATTTTAGACTCAGGTACTTGGGAAAATGATCATATAAATCAGTACATTAAGTGCATTAAGTGTAGGTTGGTTGTTGTTTTTTTTTTTTTTAAAGACTGGATTTCCCCATTTTATCTCATTATTTTCAATAACATTCAAATTCAAAAGCTGTTGCCCAATGCTACCAAAGTCTGAATAGATAGAAAGTAAACATCTTCCTTTTTATTAGATAAGATGTCCAGCAATGAAAATCCCTGGATTTAAAGAGCTTGTTAAGATGTATTATGTCAGATGAAAAGTGCTATTTTAATAACTCATTGTTATTCTTAGCATGGACCTTTTATTTTAGAAAAATGGATAATTAGCATTTTGGCTTATCACTTTCTCTCCATGAATACAAATAATTTGATAGACAGACAGCCAAGAGAGACTTCATTAAATAATGGGTCTAATCAGCCTGGGACTAGAGTAAATTAGGGGTTTGACTTCCAGCTTGAGAGTTGGAACTCAGGGTTTGGTGGTCATGTCAGCTCATTCATCCAGGATATTTTTGTTGACTGACTTACTGTTGCAGTCAAAAACCAGAGCACAGGTCAATTGGTTAGCAATGAGTCAAAACTCAACTTGGGAAGCCATAGGCTACCCTGCATTTAACTTGGCAGCTGGAGAACTGCAAGAACACATTCAGAGCATAACTACAAGTCCTTTGGAGTTTGGACTTACCAGCTTCAATTCAAGATAATGGCCCATTATTAATGGGGAAGTATTAGAATGTTTTCCAGGGGAAAAAATATCAGCTTGGAACTGTTCCCCTGTGCATACATTATACGCTTCACTGCCATCTGTGGGGATCCATACTCTGCATAAAGCCTTACTGGTTTTCCAAAAAGGACTACAAATAACCCCTTATTTTTTGAGAACAGTCTTCCTAACCCCCAGCCAGGAAATCTATTTTGAAATTAATTTTCTTTCTAAAATTTTTAGCTTAATCTATCCTTTTGTTTCTAAGAGACAAAGCCCAAGCCCAGTGCCGTGTTTGATTTCGCACGGCCTCTCACTGTCACTCGGAGGAGACAGATCACCATTAGAGGAATTTTCCTGGCCTTGGTTGTCTTTTGAAGCTTGCAGTGCGGTCTTAAGAAAGGATCACGATTGTTACTTACGTTTCCTCCTTGGGGCAGAGGGAGAACTTCGATCTGAGGAATTTTTCTCATCATGAGATAGAGGAATGATTTTCTTCACAGTGCGTGCTCTCCATTCACAATCCAGCCCACTCGGAAGCCTTCATTCTGATGTTTTCTTAGTAGCACCTATGTACCGAGCAGACTTGTGGGGGGAACAAAATGAAGGAAACAATTGTCTGAGGCTTCTGAAACATACTTAACTTTATTACTAATATCTTCTAAGCGAAACAACAAAGAGCTAAGTCAAATCAGAAAGATTTTACTAGTCCTAAAGGAATTCCTCCTCACATGATATAATGCAGGAAATAACAAGGCCTCATTTCCTCTTGTAAAATGTGTGTATGCATGACTTTATCAACCACATGATCTGTTATTGATACATCTCTATAACTCCCGAGAGCAGGGTCAATCCTGGTAACTAGAGAGTCGTTAGGGGGCCGAGTGAGTGATAGTCGTGTGGATATGAGCTTGGAAGAACCAGGAGAAATATACTGCTTTGTGAAGAAATAGAAATAGTGAAGAAATATTTATTTTTTCTTTGTGAAGAAATAGAGTCAGTAGGAAGAAATGAAAATCCCAGAGGGGAGAGCCCTCTTTTGTACCTCCTGGGTGTCTGCAGCTAGATTTATCTTGCCCATGAATGACTTGGTGGGGGGATGAACGGTAATGTTGAATTTTATTCAAGGTCTCCATGTGAGCAAATACAGTGGTTGCTCATGGATGACTAATGAATGAATTGGAAAAGTTATAAAACAGAGTCACAAAGTTGATAGATGGATGAGGAAGTGCCCAGCTAGAAAGTGACAGAGACGGATTTGAACACAGGTATGATGACGAAGTCAGTGCATCTCTGTGTTCTATTATCCTGCTTGAAGCTGGTTGAGAGAGAGAGAGAGAGACAGCACAAGCAAGGGGAGTGGCAGAAGGAGAGGGAGAAGCATAGGGCTTGGTCCCAAGACCCCGAAATTATAACCTGAGCCAAAGGTACACGCTTGACCAACTGAGACACCCAGACACCCCAACAAGTCCCAGTTTTATTTGAAGCATTTCCTATTCTTTGCAAAAAATTAATACTTCCTTGTGTATAGCAGTTAGATACACACACACACACACACACACACACAGGCAGACCATGTTCATAAAAATCAGAACTAGAAAAATTATTTGGCTTTTTACTTCTCCACTTTGCAAATGGAATTCTATAGAACAGGGTTATTTATTTATTTTTATGGTCAGGCCCGTGTGTTCAATAATATATTCATACATAATTTACTAACTTGTTAATTAGGCCCCATGTTTCAGTGTGGAATGACAGACAGACATGAGGCAGGGGAACCATGAGAAGGGCACGTGTCATGACTGCAGCACACGGCCACAACTTTTAGCAGTCAGATTTCCTTCTTGGAAGGAAAAGAAAGGACACCCGTTCTTTTCATAGCCTGTCGGTAAGCCTATTCTGTAAATGAAACAAAAATAAAAATTTGTTTACATTTTGGATTGCCTATGCCTTCTCATGTTATGGCAATTGATCTGTTTTAACTCTGGGGTCTTATTTCTTTTCAGCTTCAAAATAGGTAAAGTTACTACAATATTCAGTGCTTGAGATGTTCAAATTGCCCTTTATCAAAATGATCCCATGGAGAGTTCTAAAATTCAGTTACATAGGTTTTGGAGAAGACTCTAAGAAGTCTGTTCTTAAAACTAGCCACAAGGCACTGTCATTTTCGATAAAGCACGTTGGTTCGTTCATCCTGTGAATAATTATTTATTGTTGTCTCTTGATCTTCTGAAGCCTAAGTAAAGTCTCTAGTTTGTCTGGTTTCCACAATCTTGGGTTCTAGAAGGGTGGTAATTTTCAGTTTTAGCTAATTGCTATGCTTTACGTGGTCACGGGGAGTGAGCATTTTAGAAAGCCACTTCATTAAAGCATTAAAATACTGTGGGCTCAGTAATTTCATTTACTGGGTCAATAACCCATGATATCTAGAAGAAGATTTAAAATAGTTTAAAAATAATTATTCAAACAAGAAAGGAATTTTAGGCTATAATTACCACAGTAATAAAGGAAAGAGAGACTCCAAAGCAAGAATAAACATTATATTTAAATCCTAATATCGGATTCCTATAACTCAAAGGGTTTATTTAGCTTGTTCAATAGTGGATCACCAGATTTCAGGCCTGAAATAAACTTTAGCAAGCATCTAGTCTGGATGTAGACCCTCAAGTATTTTTTTTCCCCTTAAAAAGCCACTTATAATTCCATATCTGGACTGGAGGCCTACATGTTCATTTTTCTTAGAGCATTCACAAATTTCTTATTCAGTTTTTACCCCTGGGTATTTTGCATTTTGGTGATATTATACATTAAATATTTTTCTATTGTAGTTCTGTTTTTTGCTGATGTACTATGAATGGTAGTTTTGTATATCCGTGTTGTAACTCGCTACCACTTTAAATTTTTCCTATTCTAATACTTTTCTCTGGTTTGTTGTGTTTGCAAGGAATACTAGCATATCATCTGCAAATAATGCTGATTTTCACCCTCTGTTCCAGTATGAAAACTTCCTCCAACCCTGCCTCTGGGCTTCAGTTATTATATTGAGTAGAACTTCCAGAACAATGTAAAATAATTGTGGAATCAGTGAGCATTCACATCTTGTTTCCAGCCCTGAAAAGACCATATCTAGTACAGACTTTCCAAACCATCTTCCAGACCATTACTCCGTAAGATGTTAATCAGTCTCCTAACAACAATAACAACAACAACAAAAAGAAAGAAAGGAAGGAAAGAAGAAAGGAAGGAAGGGTGGGTAAGGTTTCCATATAATTTTCTGGGACTCTAAATTAAACAAAATGAGACAGATTTCTTTAGCGAATGACTTTTCATAGCCTTAGTGTATTTTTTAATATTATAGCTTTTAGGTGTTTTTTGTTTGTTTGTTTTTAAAGATTTTATTTATTTATTTATGTGACACAGAGATAGAGACAGACAGACAGAAAGGGCACAAGCAGGGGGAGCAACAGACAGAGGGAGAGGGAGATGCAGGCTCCCTGCTCAGCAAGGAGCGGGATGCGGGGCTCCATGTCAGGACCCTGAGATCATGACCTGGGCCAAAGGGAGATGTTTCACTGACTTAGCCAGCCAGGTGCCCCGGGTGTGGTGGGTTTTTTTTTTTGTTGTTGTTGTTTTGTTGTTGTTTTTAAAGTTTTATTTATTTAAGTAATCTCTACACCCAGTGTGGGGCTCGAACTCATGACCCTGAGATCAAGAGTTGCATGCTCTTCTGACTGAGCCAGCCAGGTGCCCCAGCCTTTAATATTTAATATGCATTGGCCATCTCCAGGAGGTGGAGAATGTATGTAGCAGTTGCTGACATATTTGTTCTCAGCACACCATTCTGAAGAACACTTAACTACCATCTTACCATCAGTGCCCCTCTAGCAGGGCATTGTTCCCTGTGATGTTGGTTATGATTTCAGAATGATATTCCTTATCATGTTAAGAAAATATCCTACTCATAGCTTACTAAGAGGGTCGTATAAGTAGGATCTTCTACTATATGTCCCTTTGTGTCTGGCTTTTGCTTGACATAATGTTTTAAGAGTCATACATGGTGTTCATTTTTTTTCAATGCTGGATGGTATTCTTTTGCACAAGAGTGTTGATGAATGTTTGTGTTATTTGCAATTTGAAGGTGTTAAAACCAATGCAGCTCTGAATATTCTTGTACATGAATCCTGGTATATAAAGACATGCATCTGTATAAGCTATATAGCAGGGAGTAGAATTCTTGGGTCTTAGGGTTTATATATATATATATACACATACATACATATATATACACACACACACATACATACATATATATACATATATATATATGTATGTATGTGTGTATATATATATACACACACACTCAAGTATACAGGAGAATGCTTTCGTTTTCCAAAATGTTTATGAAAAGCTCACACTCCTATCAGTTATTGTTTGAGACTTCCAGTTCCTATACATTCTTTTTAACATTTGATATTGTTAGACATTTTAATTTCCAGGCAACCTGGTAGAGGTGCAATAACATCTCATTGTTTTAATTTGCATTTTTCTGATTACTAATGACAAGCACCTTTTCTGATGCTTATTTTCCATTTGAATTTCCTCTTTTATGTAATGACTGAATCTTTTGCCCATCTTTCTGTTGCTTTGACTGTCTGCTATGCTGTCATTAATTACTGATTTGTAAGGATTTGTTATATATCTATATATTGACTCTTCTTAGGATATGCATACATATATATATGCACATATACGTATACACATACACACACATCACAGGGTGGCAGAGAGAGAGAGTAGATAGACACACACACACACACACACACACGCACACACACCTGTAGCCTGCATGTTTGCTCTCTTAATATTGTCTTTTGGTGAAAGACAGCCATTTTTAAATTTAATATAGTTTATTTTGTCAATCTTTTCCTTTATTGTTAGTGCTTTTGTATCTTGTTTAAGAAAAAGTTGTCCTGCTATGATGTTATAAAACTTTTCTCCTACATTTTTTTTCTAATAGAGTTGTACTATCTTTCAGATACAAGTTTCCAATTCTTCTCCATATAAATAAGGGTCTAGACTTAATCTTTAAAAGATTCAATTCTTCCAACTCCCCTTTCTTCAAAGCCTGATTTTTTTTTCCTCCACTGCTCTGCTTGGCGCTTTGATCTCATATTATTTGGGTTTTTTTGTGTGTGTGTTCCATTGGTCTGTTTGTCCATCCTTATGCCTGTTAACATCTTCTTCTTCATCCAAGGGTATCCTAGCTTTTATGGCCCTTTTCATTTCATACGCATATTACAGTCAGCTTATAAAATTTGACGAAAGAAATCCTGTGGTATTTAGAATTTTGACTGAGATTACTTTGAATCTGTAGCTCAATCTCAGGACAGGTTACATCTTTACATCATTAAGTTTTCTATTCTATGTACATGTTATATCTCTTCATTTATATAGAGTTATTCTTAAAAGTGTTTATCATTTAAGATCTGTTATTTTCTCCACAGAGGTCTTGCACATCTTTTACTAGATTTATTCCTAGGTGTTCTTTATTGTGATAGTTATAAATGATATACTTTCCTCGACTTTCATTGTTGCTGATTTGCTTGAAATACAATTGATTTGTATCTAGCAATCCTACTAAGTCTAATAAAAATGATAACAAATCATATGTGCATTTTTTATATTGTCATATCATCTGTGAGTAATTATATTTTTGTTTCTTCTTTTCCATTTCTTATGCTTTCATTATTTTTTTCTTCCTGCCTTGATGCACTGGTTAGGACCTCAGTATAATATTACATAACAATGGTGGTAGTAGAAATCATTGTTTTATTCCCAGTTTCCAACATTTTATGATTAAATGTGCAGTACAATGTTGACTGTAGAAGTTTTATTTTGTTTTGTTTGTGAATGTTGTTAATGTTGTAAATTACATCGATATATCTTTCTCCCCAGCCTTTTTATTCTGAAAATTTTGTATGAGTTGCAAGTTTCTTTGAGTACCATTTTTTACTTGAAATAACAGCCCACAGACACATTATGAATATTGAGATTTAGGTATCTGGCAGACATCATCTTAAAAATGAGTGAAGTGAACCTGTCACTTCAAGAAAATAACAGACAGCATATTTTACTAATGACAAGAATTGAGCTTTCAAGTCAAAATTAGCATTTTGGAAAACTTATATTTGTCACCATCAGCTTTCTGGTTTTTCAGAACTTAAAAGGCTTTTCTGATGAGGTCAGTGATAATATCAATGAATGTGTTTAAAATATACATTTAAAAATTTCAATGCATTAAATATCAGCATAACTCATTACACTAATATTTTTCAAAGACCAGTGTGTGATGTTATAAAATCATATATCACAGTATTAAAGATCGATGAAAAGTATAAGATAGACCAATGGATTCTAATGTAATAGTAGAAAATTTTATTGATATGACTTCAGGTTCCATATTGCAAATAAAAGTTAAGATATCACCATTTGTCAAATTTTGTTGTATTTTCAAAGAAAAATATCTACAATTACCTCCCTTTCCCTACTACATATCTTTGTGAAGCTGGATTTTTTTTTCTTCTGCTTCAACCAAAAACATACACTGCAGTGTATTGAAAGCTGAAACAGATACGCGAATCCAGCTATTTTCAATTAAGCTAGACACTAAAGAAATTTGCAAAAATTTAATATAAGTGATGCTACTCTTTTCACTATTTCTGTGAAAAATACAGTACTTTTCAGTAAAAATGTGTTATGTTAACATGACTGGGTATATTATTTTTTTTTAATGAATTGATATTTTTAAATTTTCTCATTTTCAATTTTGAATACGGTAAATATAGATATATGTTCAACTCATGTAAACAAACTATCTTTGGAATCCTCAATAATTTTAAGAGTATAAATCACACCTGAGACCAAAATGTTTGACAACCACTGCCCTAGAAATAGCACCAGACGCCCTAAGCTTATGAAAGTATAATTTTATTTGGCACATTTACCGTCTTCCCATGACAATGGAAGAACCTCAAAATATTTTAAGTCCATTTACCCCCTCCCAAATTATATGCTCTTTTATGGTCATTTTAATTCTAGAATTTCCTCTTTGCTTTTGTGTTTATGAAGCTTCACTATGCTATGTTTATATGTAGATTTTTATTTATTTTCCCTATGAGTCATTAGCTTAACCTTTCGAATGTGCGGATTCTAATAAATTGTGTAACATTCTCAGCCATTATTCTCTGTTCCATCTCTCCTATCCTCTGGTATTTCAAAGAAATATATGTTAGGTCTTTTTAAGTGTGTTCTTTGTGTCTCTTATCCATTTTTTAAAATCTCATGTTTTATTCTGAACACTTGCTTTTATCTTCTTTTTTAAAAAATTTTTAAAAAGATTTTATTTACTTATTTGAGAGAAAGAAAGAGCATGATCAGGGAGAAGGAGAAAGGAAAAGAAAGACTCCCCACTGAGCTGGGAGCCCAGACACAGGGCTTAATCCCAGGACCCTGATATCATGACCTGAGACCGAGGCAGACTCTTAACCAACTGAGCCATCCAGCTGTTCTTGCTTTTATCTTCTAATTCACTAATTCTCTTTAAGCTTTGTCTAATTTGTTATTAAAAACATTCATTGAGTTCTTCTTTCATGTATTATATATCAGTTCTAGATCTTTTTTTTTTTTTTTTAAGGATTTTACTTATTTCAGACAGAGAGAGAGAGAGAGTAGGAGTGGGGGTGAGGGCAGAGGGAGAAGCAGACTCCCCACTGAGCTGGGAGCCTCACATGGGGCTCAGTCCCAGGGTCCTGGGATCATGACCTGAGCTGAAGGCATATGCTTAACCAACTGAGTCACCCAGGCACTGCAGTTCTGGAACTTCTAAGTGGTTCTTTTTTATATACACTCCATCACTTTTTATAGTTTTCGTTTTCCTGTCAACATTTCACTTGGCTTTTATCTCCTTGAATGTAGTGAACATAGATTGTTTCAGTCTATACCCTGTAATTCCATATGTGGAGCTCCTATGGGACTCTTTCTTTTTTCTTTTTCTTTTTTTTTTTTAAAGATTTTATTTGTTTATTTGACAGAGAGGAAGAGGGAGAGAGAGAGTACAAGCAAGGGGAGCAGCAGAGGGAGAAGGAGAAGCCGGCTCCCCACTGAGCAGAGAGCCTAATGTGAGGCTTGATCCCAGGATCCTGGGATCATGACCTGAGCCGAAGGCAGATGCTGAACCGACTGAGCCACCCAGGCAATCCGGGATTCTTTCTTTTGGTTTTCTCTATTGATGCTTTGTCTTTTAATATGTCTGGGTTTTAAGATTGTGTGTTGGACATCATGTTTGAAATTTTATTTGTAACAATAATTTGAGGCCTAGTATGCTATTACCTTCCTCCAGAAAAGGTTTTTTGTTGTTGTTTTATTTTTTGGGGTGTTGTGTTTTGTTTGTTTTTTGCTTTTTCCAGAAGTCTATGGTTATTAGAAGTTCAGGACTATATAATGCAGTTTCTGAAATTGAAGTTTTCAGAGTTGGCCCATCAGCATGAAAGAAGATGAAAGATTTTGGTAGACCAGTTTATTTCAAACTTACTGTTACCATACATTTTAGGGAGTCCCAGTCCAGAGTAGTTGTTGATTTATCCTTTTTGGGCTTTGGATTCTTATTTCTGCAGAAGCAGAGCTCAGCTATTTATTTCAGAGCCACAAATGCCTTGAGGACAAAGCAGCCTTTAGTGTTGGTCTATCTCCCCAAGTTCCAGGCTTCTCCAGGCTGGCAATTCCTCACTGTCCTATTAAGTCTTGGATGATCTCAAACAGATTGTTTCTATATGTTTTTCTAGCTCTTCTAGTTATCTGCCATGGAAAGTTTGTTTGAACTTTCTAAGTTAATTTGTTGAATCAGATCTTCTCATGCTGATACTTTTTAAAAATAATGAATTTGAATGTCCTTTGTCCGTTGCTTTTGCATTTCCAAACTAGAGTTTATTTCCTGAAGACTGAGCCAGTTGAAAGCCTACAGAAACCACATTTTTCTCCTTATTCCTAAAATAAGCATAGTCTTAGGATTTACAGCACACACATATCTCTCCCTGTCTCCAGTGAATGAACCTAACCCCACTGAGACATTCATGTTTCCTTATCTCCTCCATTTGCTCATTTTGCCACCATTTCCTCCCACTTTCTGCTGGGAATCCATGTTACTAGTGCTCATAATAATTTCTCAACTATGAACTTTCAGTAGATCACTTGCCTCAATATCCAGCCCTGGATCAAGCTGTTAGCTTCTTCATTCCTGCCTCTGTGCTCCTGAATAGCACTAGAAAGAATGTATAATCGTGCAGTACACGCATCGAAAATCTATAATTTCTAAATTCTGGCTGTGGCACTACTGGCAATCCTTTTGATTCTTGTTCAAAATATTCTCTTTCTCAAAATTCCATCCCTCTTCTGAAGTTGGTTAACCTTACTTCTAAGTATCCCATCACTCAATTATTTAACCCTTCCTTGCTTTTTAGAAATGCAAGAGAATCCTGAGCGAAATCTAATTGCAGTCCTCTCTTGTAAGGTTTCTCCTCTCATTCTTAATTCCTTTTTCCTATCTCAGAGGAAGAAGTGTCTCTGTCTTTTCAAAGGATAACCATTCAACTGTACTCTCAGATTATTGACTCCTGTCTTCCCGGGATTCTCATTCCATTCATTGGCCCTTCTCTTTCATTTGCAATCACTCCATCTTCACCAGCTCCTTCCTCTCAAAGTATCCTTTAGCCTAGAAAATGAAACAAGGTGGGAAAAAGATTATATTGAACAAATATTCAGTTTATCACTAGACTTAAATGCTGGCAGAAATTCCACGTGACAATTAAGAAAATTCATAAGGTAACATGATTTTCTTCCTTACTTCCAAAGCAAATGTTAACCAGAACATACAGAGGACCTCTAATGCTATGTAATTAACATAACTTTGTGGGAAATAAAAGCTCCCATGCTTGGGACTACATGCATACTTCCAATATCTTCTTCATTTGCTCTTCATAGCCTCTGACTTCTTGGGTTGATTTCAGTTGTAAGTGCTGCTCACCAATCTAGTAGTATTCAAGTTTCTAACTGGCAAGATTTACTACCCTAGGGTCTTCTCCACATAGTACCCCAGGAATTGACCTTTACCATTTTGTTTTTCATCTCTGTAATCAGTCATTACGGTCTCCTTATTTATCATTGCTAATTCCTCTAGGACAACATTTCTCAAAGCTAGATATCTATTGGAATCATCTGCGGAACTTGAAAAAAAAAAAACTTATGTGTGGGTGCTGTCCTCAAGAGTGGTCGGGGGTAGAGTATCGCCATTATACATTTTTTAAAGCTTTCCTGGTCATTGTAGAATTAAGTTGAGAACCATGTCCCTAATTGAGTGACGTTTTAAGATATCAATATTAAAGCATGAATCAGTGTTCTTTCTTACTTTCTGATATGACATGGGGGGTAGAATGTTAGCACTGTATCCCTGAGTGCATCATCCTGAGAGGAAAATAATCCAGAGGTAAGTTGCCTACAAAATTAGTCTAATTTTGTGACCTCCAGTGATAGTGAAATATGATTTCCTTCCATGATTCCAGCCCGTAGGAGAAAACTCTTAGTTTGAGAAGACTCGTTTTTTTTGCCTTCTACTCCAGAGAATGCAAGCTGTTTTCCTTTGGCATGCTTACATGATTATACAGATTCATTTCCCTCAAGGAACTTCCAAATAAAAAGAACACATCATCTATGGCAACTGAGAAACATAGCTTTATGTTGCCTGTTTTAGAATTATTTCTTGACATTAACATTTTTATGTACCCCCATTTTAAGTTTTATGCTTAGATGTAATGCCACAGGTAGAAATCAAGGTAAATGCCATATCCCAAATCCACAGAGAATCAGAGCCAAACCATGGGTTATCAAATCTGTCTTTTTATGTGCTGTTACTCGTAGTGTGTGATTTATATACACTCCTTTTGAAAGCTGCATTAACTGAAAGATGCTGGTTTGTAAAGGGGCAAGGTAGTACATTTACAGGCTGGCTTGGTTGAACTGTGCTGCTTTCTCTCTAGAACAGTCTTTACAATTCTTTGCTCACAGTTAGAGGTCTGCTGAAAGTGACTTGGTGTAGATGAAAACAGCTTGCTTAATCATTCCTGAAACACGGGAAAAATTAAAATACATTTTTTTCTTTGTCAAGCAATAAAAACAATGCCAGATTGTTAATGCCTCTTTTGTACCTTTCACTTGAAAGACCTAAAAAGAACATCAAGGAGAATAAAGGCAAAATCTATTCCCCAATGGCATCATTATACATGTTGAAGCCTCTAAAAACTAAAACTCTAAAGACATTCATGAAGAGTAGAGGAATAAATGACAGCAAACTGAAGAGTGCCTCTCTGGAGCTTTGTTCAACTTGCTCTGTTCAAACTCACTCAAATTGGATGATGAAAAGCGAAGATCTCATTTGTTTCAATATTAAAGTAGTAAATTAGTGAGTGGTGAGTTGCTAATTGTCCTGTAAAGCATTTAGGGTGCCAGGAGTGCCCCATGGCCAATATTTTAAATTGCATTCTTATGATTGAAATGAAAGCAACCATTAGAGGAGTGTAAAACAATGTTTTTAATAATTTAAGCTAGTTCGATTCAAACATGATTTTCATTCTGAAATATTTATCGAAGCTCCTGTTTTTATTTGAGATGAGCAAGTTTCATTTTAGACTTCAAGGCTTCAAATAGAAATTCATGTTCAGTATGGGGCTAGTGTGGGGAGAGAGGTTAGCCCTCTCCAGTGTAGTGTTTCATCCCTGGCTGTGTCTGCTTGCTTCTGGGTACAGAAGTAGCAGGTTTGGTTAAATTTTACTTGAGTTTTTGGTGACCTTTTCTAATCCTGACTGTTTCATAATTTAATGTCTTGACCTTCGTTTTCCATAGAGCCACCTTAGTGATAAATGCAGAGATTTAATAACTAGAACTGGTTGGCAGGTGACCTTTCGTACGTGGCCATTTCTCTTTGCTGGGGAAACCATACTGTTTTGCAAGTTTTAATTCTCAGATTTTAATTATCTATTCTATAAGCTCTAATTATCTTGTCTATAAGCTTATTCACAGAGAAAAAAAGGAAAGGTTAAATATTTCATTCTTCTTGCTGATTAAAATGTAAAGTGCTTGGCAGTTGTCCCAATATATCATTCAAAAAAGACAGGGCAATTTGTCAGGTTCTTACCCAAAGAAGAGAAAAGGGGAATTTTCCAGAGTGGTTAGTAAGGAGCGGGATGAAAAAAGTGGCTGTGAGAGCGAGTGGTCTCATTAGCTGGATGAGGATAACTGCGCCCACGTGCGTGCACACATGTATGTGTACGTGTGTGGGGTGTGTGTGTGTGTGTGTGTGTGTGTGTAAACTTGGAGCAGAGAAACAGAAGAGTTCTTAACTAGATGTGTACTAATCTGAAGAGAAAAGTGACCGCAAAGTAACAAAAGGATAAACTTGCCAATCAGGGTGGTGACATGTTAGTTTTGTTAATTTTTCCTTTTTAAATTTTTTTTTTTTTAAACCGGGAAAGGATCAGTTGGGCATGTCATGGTAAGCTGGTTTCCAGGGTCCACATAAATTCTATTTAAACACAGGAAAATAAAGCTCATTATTAAAATGTCACAGATTCTTAAAAAAAGGTAAAGAAGAGCGAAATTTCTTCCCACCTTCCCTCGTAGGATCAGAGAATATAGGAACTTCTTGATTTCCCTGGGCTTCATTCTTCAGCATTTTTACAAACAAAGTTCATTTTTGTGCCAAATACTCATGCTCCTAATAAAACAAAAATAAAATTTGGCATGGCTGTAAAAGGACCTATCGTAAGGACCTGATCTCCCAATCAGCTAGTATTCTGGAATCTACAGAGGGAAAAATGACTCATGAGTTAGAGAAAGGCTTGGCAGTCTTGAGCTAAATTTGATTCCCAAGTAGTTGAAAGCAGCCATGTGGGCTTCTAAACTGTTTACCTCAAGGAGGTTTTCATGCTTGGGGAGATATTCCCTTTAGCCTTGGAGAGCAGCTTCTAAAAACATCATCACCATGTCCTTTTTTTCCCCTCAGACATGGATTGTAATCACTTAATGCTTCATAAAGAAATACAGCTCACTGCTGTTATGAAAAAGTTTTGAAAAACAAATTAAGTAAAGATGTGGAGAACAATTTGAGGCTAATAGAGCTGATCATGATTAGTTTATCTTTGACTGAAGTTTCAGCCAGATTTCAAATAAAAAGTAAGAAAAGATTTTCTACATAATTTCTTATGCCATGCTAATACCATTACCAGAGAGGAGAGTTTAATTCTGCTCACATGCAAACCTTAATATCCCTGAGGAGCCTCTCATCAATTCAGAAACATTTTCCTCTTTTGGTGAAATTCTTGGCCACCAAGATGTTTAAAATCATTAATTTATAATTTAATATCAATAATTTTAGTACACTAGTGGGTGAGATTTGAGCTATTTGCCTAAATGTATATTAGAAATAATGCAAATTAATAATAAATATTTCTTTAATATCTTAGTGCTACGAGTGCCTTTTGTGAAAGATAACATATGCTCCTCTTTTTAACCTGAAAGATGTCTAGTACCCACTGGATATCATGTTCATCTCAATTTCCTCAACTCTATAACGGGAAATTAAAACAATCCAACTTATGAAGAATTTATTATGAGAATGAATAGAATAATGTAATAAAGTGCTGGGCAGGATGAATGGTCCATAATAGATGTTCAATCCTGTTTCTATCAATAAGTTTAATACACTATGCTTAGATGTCTTTCTCACTCTGTTTCTTCCCTTCCTCCCTCTCTCATCCTTTCCCTGTGCCTGAGATGGGAATCAAGTCCTTTTTTCTTATAAGGAAGAGAATGCCATGATTCATTTTAGCAGAGAAAGGACTTGTTTTTCAAGGCAATCCCTAAGGCCTTTAAAATAGTGAATGAATTGACCCTAGTTAATCATGGAACTCTGCTGTGCCCCAGAGCTGTGTACTGAGATTAAAAGCTCACACTGATTAGATTTCTAAAATTATTTTATCCTTCATGGTGTCTTTCACAGAATAAGTACTAAGTAATAATTACTTGGTTGTTTAATAGATTTTGCCAAATTCTTAACTTTCCCCAAGCCAAGTGTTCATAACCAGATTTGCAGGTATAGAGTTTGTATCCTTTTGCACGGGAGAAATACCCAAATCAAATACAGTGATCTTACCATTAAAAAAAATTTTTTTTCATTATTTTAGACTTTAAGTAAATGGCTGTTTGGAGGCACCTGGGAAGCTCATTTAAGCGTCTGCCTTTGTCTCAGTGACGTGACGATCCCAGGCTCTTGGGATCGAGCCCCAAATCAGGCTCTCTGCTCAATGGAGAGCCTGCTTCTCCTTCTCCCTCTGCCCCCCACTTGATGTTTGTGGGCTTTCTTTTAACAGGGACATTGTTGCCCAGACACAGTTGGCTGAATATTTGTGGCAATCTCAGTTTATATACACAGCACAAGCCCAACCAAAGCATTTGCCTTGATGATGCTTTGAGTGGACAAGAGAAAAAGATGAAGAGGTCAAGTTTGTTTTTAATGAAAAGAAGCAAAAAAATAAGGACAAGTCAACTAAAAAGGAGAATTCAAAATTAAGATAGGACTTGACACAGTGGAGCTGGCTAAATCTTTCCAAAGGTCTCAGAAAATCCAGGGCCTCAATCTGGAAAGAAACTGCTTACTGAGGCAGAACTGAGTGAGTAGAGACATATGGAATACATTTTTGAGCAAGGGCCCCAAGTCAAATAATATAAACGAGTTCAAGAAACAGCAGTACATTTTAACAAAGAAAGCTGAGATCACGAGATGCAGGGATAAAGCTAATAAAAGGAACTGAGATAACCAGATAAGAGCAACTCTTGGGTCAAACCGTCTATTCGTGCCTAGGTATTTCTTTCTTTTTTTATCATGGCTTACCATAGTTCGAAGTGTCTTCAAATGTATAAATGAGTCCTTTGGGCCTTAGCAAGCTCTTGGTGTTACCTGAAGCTTCTGATTATAATTAGGACTGTTGCATTCATCCAGCCTGGCTCTCCCAATGTACTGCAAAATGGTCCCTGCCACCAAGTGGCAAATAGAGCATCACCATATGCAGCCATGTCTCCTGGTACCTCATTTAGGATGCCAGGCAGCCAGGCAGGCCTGTGGCCAGGCAGGATAGGTACACGGAAGGCTCTTTCAACTCTGGCTATGGTCACGATATATAAAGGAAAGGGACGATTTCAGGATCACCACCTATCCTCCAAGCCATTACATTCCCAGCCCTCTGCCCAATTCCATATTTGTTACATAAACAAGAGGCAGTGGTTGCCAATGTTTGCCCTCAAGTTGTTAGTCAGCTGCTGACCTCATAATCTGCACAGCTGTAGCCTCCCAATATGTTGTCATGAAACAGATTGTGATGTCTTAATTGATCACTTTCAGAGGTTACAATTGTCAAGTGAAACCAGGATGCTGATTCTTATTAGCTAAATTAAGGCTTGTTACAGCACGACCAGCTAATTCACTCAACGACTAGGAAATCTGATGCGAATCTATAGATTAGAACACATCTGAGGCTCTTTCTTTTTTTCTTTCTGTTTTTTTTTTTTTTTTTTTAATTTGTGGAGGCCATACCCAAAAACGCTTTTATTATGCAGTCAAGCAACTTCTTGGAACAGAAAATGGAATGTAACCTCCCTGCGCCATATGCATCTCGGTGATAAGTTGGAGTGTGCCATATGACACGCACAGTTTAAATCAGGCATTGATTTGCATGACTGTAAGTGGGTTTGGAGGACTCAGCTAAATGTAATGTATGTTAGGCCCTGCTGCAAATCGTTTGGCAGGAAGAATATTGTGTTCTTGCTCATTGCCCTGAAAAACTGTGACTCCTAGATGCATGAAGGTCTTAGATCACAGTCCCATTCCAAGAGGCATTCTCTTATGCCCCCATCTGACCATGAGTGAGGTCTTCACTATGATACCACCCACAGAACCTCATTTCCAATGTCCTAATATACTCACCCACCTAGAGCAGAACTATTCTAACCTGCTGTTCAGAAATCTTATTGTAGCAGGGGTGATGGACAGTCCCTTTGATAGCCAAGTTTTAAGACACTTCATAAATGGCAAGACCCCAAGGGCATGTCCAGTCCATGCCTGAGCCCATTTTGTTTCATGTCCAACCCTGTTCAAACCCTACATGATTCTAACAGTTCAGCGAATCTCTTTATACAGGAAAAAAGAAACCTCATAAGCAGAACTTTGTGGATGTAACCAGTCACGTTTTTTCAAAATCCTTCATTTTGGCATAAAACAAATGGAAACATTTGTCCATCTAGCCTATTTCACAGGTGAACAATAAAAACTAAAAGAAGTAAAGTTAAATTAACCTAATAACCGCTAGCATCCAAAATACAGTGGGAAACACAAGGATGTTCATCAAAGTAATTATACAAAGGAAAAAAATCAGATAATACCCAAATGCCCAACAGTAGGCAAATAGGTACATTATGGTATGTCCACATAAGGGAATATTGTATCAGCATTAAAAATATCTCTAAGGAGGGGTGCCTGGGTGTCTCAGTTGGTTAAGCCTCCTACTCTTGGTTTCAGCTTGGGTCATGATCTCATGGGTCCTAGGATTGAGCCTCGCCTTGGTGCTCCGCGCTCAGTGGGAGTCCACTTAAAGATTTTCTCCCTCTGTCCCTACCCCCCAAAACAAATAAATTTTTAAAAAAATACATCTCTAATGACTATTTACTGGCATGGGAGAGTTTAATGATGGGAAATTAGTTGAAAAACCATGGTTGCCAAATTTTATAAATACTATTTTCAACCTGTCTAATATATCTAAGAGGAGGAAAGTAACACGAAAGATTGTAGCAGTTGTCAAGTGGTGGAAATATGGAGAATTTTTATTCTTTTTTTTTTTCCAAGTTTCTACAATGAGCCCATATTACTTCAATAATCAGGGGGAAAACGTGTTTTAAAGGAGTTTGAGTAGTTCTGTTATAACATTAGCTGCAGGGAGTCTGTGTTCAAAGCATCTCTAATCTAACAGGTCTAGAAATGAGCTCATTCTCCTCAGCTGATCCTGCTCCTCCTAAAGCCTTTGCCTGCTCATTTAAAGCCAGCTGTAGTCTTCTAGTTGTTTAGGCTAAAAACTGAAGTTATCCTTGATTCTTCCCTATCTCTCAGATTCCACATTTCCTCTTACTGGTCAACCCAATAGGCTTTACCTTCAGAATATGTTCAGCGTGTGGCCAGCATCTTGCTACTTCTTCTGCTACCCTACCTAGTCCAGGCCACTATCGTCTCTTGCCATGATTGTGACAGTAGTCTATTCTCTGAGTTTCTACCCTTTCCCTCTTTGTCAGTTTTTAACACTGCAGCTAGTGCTTTTAAAATATAATGCAGATCAGCCCCTCCCCTATTCAGAGCCTTCTAAAAGCTCCTGAGTAAAAGTGCCTCCGTGGTGTCTCCCTGGTCATCTCTCTGATCCCAGTACCCTCTGACTCTCCTCAATGCCCTGCCAGGTCACATTGCTCTCCTTGTGTTCCTCTCCTACCATGGGGTGTTTGTGGTGGCTTTTGGTTTCGCTTTGCAGGAATACTCCGCACACACACACACACACACACACACACAAATCCCCATAGCCAGCCCTCTTATTTTCTTCATCTTTCCTCAAATACCATTGTCTACCCAACCCCAGGCAGACCTTTTCTGATCATTCCACTAACACACACACACAACACACAACACATACACACATGCATCCTAACCCCCCTTCCTTACTTTAGTTTCCTCTATTTAGCACCTGTCTTCACCTAACATATACTATGCTGATTTATCAATTGCCTTTCTCCTCCCAGTGGAGGAGAAGTTGTATGTAAGCTCTATGAGGTCAGGGGTTTTGGTTAAAATTTTCACAGCTGAATCATCCCCAACCTCTAGAACATGGCATATCGTAGTTGCTCAATAACTACTTTGGATTCCTACCATTGATAGGAAAGACATCTTGTGACAGTTGTGTGGTAATTTTACTGATGACTTTTCTGAGGTACTTTGTCTCTCAATTTACCTACCTAGACTGAACCTGTTTGTGTATTGATAGGTTTCTTCTGGATTGTGTTTCTCTTTCATCTAAATCAGCAATTCTCAATGAATTTGGAAAAGTCCCTTTCCTCCCTAATACTGAGTTCAGTGTTCAGGCTCCTAATAAATTAGTCTGATTCAGTTGTTCTCACTTCCTAACTTAACCACTATACTGGGTCCTATAGTAATCCCAGGACTTCTCGGGAGCGGGATTAAAATGAAAAAGACAGACCCTTACAGAGTGTACTGTACAGTGGACAGACATAATTAAACAATAAAATACAACATAACTAATAAAATAAGGGCAGTACTCAGTGTGAGAAGAACTAGACCAATAGGCACAATAAAAACACAGAATCAAATGTTAGATACAAAATGTGCAATCTCTTAATAGGAAGATGAGAAAGACGTATATCAACAGAATGCATTGCTCCTTTAACACTGTTTTAAAAGATAGAGTGACTTTTCCTCACGTAGGAGGAAAGTGGCAAAAGGAATTTATTTGGTTTGCCTGGAAGGAAGGAATGTAGGGAATGATGGAAAGAGCAATGGGTTTAGAGCTAGAAGATCTAGATTTGAATCTGGCACTAGAACTTGAATCTATCCTCTGCAAGTTCTGGAAGCTGGTGCTTTACCCTCTATGAGTCTCTGTTACCTCATTGGTTTAAAACAAGGAAGGTGGTGGTTAGACCAGCACTAGAGATTATTATCTCTCTACAACCCTTCCCCAAGTTTTTAAAAGAAGCCTTTCATTATCCATCTAAAATAAATAAGAACACAAAAGCCAGTTAACATGGTGATACGGGGAAATTTTTAAGGGTTTTTAATAAAATGTTTGCCCACCTGAGACTTGTCTTCAATAGTTGTTGGTTCTGAACATCTTTTTCAGAACCTCGTCATTTGCTGAATTTTTCATATTTTTATCAACTGCCACATAACTCTTCATACATACAAGTAAAATACAGAATTGAGGCCTAGATATATTCCCTTTGCATTTCTTTTTTTTTTTTTTAGCCACTGTCTTTATTAAAGAGATCAAATCTTCTCCTATTGCCTTATTTCATTTGAAATTATGGTTTTGAAAGAAAAGTCATTATTTAGCATGGAAAACAAATGACTTTTTCCATTTAATTTTAAACAGACAGAAGGGGATAGAAATTAAAATTATTTCTTAGCAGTCTGTATTCACTTTTTATTTTTTTTAAAGATTTTATTTATTTATTTGACAGACAGAGATCACAAGTAGGCAGAGAAGCAGGCAGAGAGAAAGGGGGGGAAGCAGGCTCCCCGCTGAGCAGAGAGCCCGACGCGGGGCTCAATCCCAGGACCCTGAGATCATGACCTGAGCTGAAGGCAGAGGCTTAACCCACTGAGCCACCCAGGCGCCCTGTATTCACTTTTTAAATGGAAACATGTCCCTACCCTAATAACCTGTGGTAGCTACTATAGGATTGGTCCGAATATTTCAGAAAATCCCACCTCGGGGACTATACACAACATCTGAATTTCATTTTCTCAGAGGAACTTATTTGGATGGCTGGAACTTACTAATTTGCATGTCTCTCCCCTGTCTCATTTCTCTGTTTTTCAGCCTTTGCAACTGGACTGTGACCTTTGCGCCATAGTGTCAAACTCAGGTCAGATGGTTGGCCAGAAGGTGGGGAATGAGATAGATCAGTCATCCTGCATTTGGAGAATGAACAACGCCCCCACCAAGGGCTATGAAGAAGATGTGGGCCGCATGACAATGATTCGGGTTGTGTCCCATACCAGCGTTCCTCTTTTGCTAAAAAACCCTGATTATTTTTTTAAGGAAGCAAATGCTACTATTTATGTTATTTGGGGCCCTTTCCGCAATATGAGGAAAGACGGCAATGGCATCGTTTACAACATGCTGAAAAAGACTGTTGACATCTACCCGAATGCCCAAATTTACGTGACCACTGAGAAGCGCATGAGTTACTGCGATGGCATTTTTAAGAAGGAGACTGGGAAAGACAGGTGAGTCCTCTGAGAGGCAGCCTCATTGTCTTTTATGCTAGCCCCTTGCTGAGTTCTTCTGCCAGCTATCAAATGAACAGAGTTATTTTTCAAATTGATTGTTACATGTTTTTTGACTATTACGATTACTTGATGAGCCAGCGACTAGGCCGCGTTTATTCCACCTACACTACCTTCTGTTCTCTCCATTTTGATTGGCTTGAGGATCCAAAAAATACTGGATGCTTCCCCAAGATATCTTTAGATTTGTTCTTATTTAGCTCAATTTGCTATCGGTTAAATTGGATGTTAGCCGAAAGGAAGTATACACATTTCTGTTTCAAAACAGAAATGTTAAGGAACTTTCGGACCTAAACTCCTTTAGAAGTTGTGATAAAAATTTACCTGAGACAACAAAACACAGCAGGCTATTTATTCTCTAATAAGGTTGCGTCGCTTCTCGCATGCAAATAGACCGTATGATCGTGAGCACCATACCTGATATCTAGAGATGTGTTGGTATGTTCAGCAGAATACCATATTGAAATGAGGCATTACTGAAAGTCATTAACAGTGGTTTCTTGAAGAGAAATGAGGTATAAATACCATTCACTCAATTATCCCACAAACCATTTTGCATTTTTCATTACATCTGTTTTTATTTTTTTTTCCTGTAGTCTTCTGTAAACCACCTTCCCATTTCCTTTTCTTGAGGCCTGCTCACCTTATTTTTCTCCTACTCCTTACATCTCCTGTTTTCTCTCTCTGCTCCCTCTAACCAACCCCCCCATTCTCCCATCTGACTCCACTGGCTACCATTTTTTCTTTCTTTTTAGAAAGATAACCAGTATATGGAAGAGAAGTAGAATTATTAGTTCGTATTTCTAATAAATAATTGTTGAAGGAAAATATTGAAGCCAATTGCAAAAGTTTTAAGTTACGTGTGAATTGTACTTATTCATGTCATACCATGGATAAATTGAGCATTGGCTATAATTCCAATATTAACAATCTGATTTCTATAAAATATATGTCTTTCACTCTTCAATATTATCAAATCTGGATTTTTAACTACATTAGGGTATGTGCTTGTGGGGGGAAGTTTCTGATATCTCTGTGTATAATTTGTATGCTGTTAATTATTTTAAAATCTTATCTGTCCTGATTCTCCTATTGATAATGTAGGCTGAACATAACATTTTCTACTTCTGAGCACCCAAAATGCACAGCTTCTACTGTAATGCAAAACAGGAATTGCTGTAATGCTGGTCTTTTCCACTGTTAGAGTTCACAAGAAGAATCCCAGTGGTTAGATTTGAATCAGTGTAGCAGAAGCTGTCCAAAGAGATAGGCACGAGAGATAAAGGAGTGGGTATGTGGCACAATTCTATATAAATATTTTGACCATCTCAAGGGGTTTGGAAATTTCTGGTCTCTCATTAGCCCAAAGCAATGCAATTAATTAGATATATTTGGTATTTCATTAGTCATAGTCAGCCTTCAGGGTATCCCCCAGTCATAACTATATGCCCTAGAATCATTTGAGGCATCAGAGAAGAGCTCAGCGTGTTGTATGGTTCTATGTATTTATATCATGTTGGCTTTTGCTGTGAGCTTTCAGTGAGACAGTACACTGTCACAGATGTGTGGATTGTATAGCAAGAATCGGGAGAGAATAGCTTTTGAAGACTCAATTTTCCTACTGGTTGTGATGAGGAAAGCTGTTTGTATAATGGGAAAAATCTTGCTTGATAAAATTAATTTGCAGATATCATTCAATTGGTAAGGTTACCAAAATAAAAGGCGGGGGAGGCAAATTGATTTTTTAATGCTTCCTTCTGTTTTCCTCACTGTGTCTATTCATGTCTGGTTGTAACATGGAGTATTGCAACCAAATTGAAAAAGACAACTGTGCTAGTGTTTTAGAAATGAACAGAATGGGTGGTTTTGGTGAAATCTGGTTGGATGACAAAAGGTTGACCAAATGTCCTCAATGACCTGTTATCAGCTCTGTGATTTAAATCCGTATCCTAACTTTAGCAATATGAATTTTATTGTTTAAGGATTTCCCATAGTGATCTGTTGTTCTTGGCCAAACTTCATTTAAGAATGTTTCTTAACTTTTTATGAAGAAGAATGTCAAAATTATAAACTAGAGAGACTAATGGTGTAATGAACCTCTGTATACTCGCTGCTCAGGTTGAATAATTATTAACTCATGGACAGTATTGTTTCATCTATATCCCTACACTTTCTTTCTCCCCAAGAATTATTTTGAAGCAAGTGCCAGACATCATATTATCTCATTCATTAACATTTCGGCATGTATCTGTAGAAGATAAAGAAATACAATGTCATTGTCCTATATAAAGACCAGCAATATTTCTTTAATAACATTATATAGTTTTTCAAATTTCTCCAGTAATCTTATTAATATTTTTAAAATTTAACTTGAATTAGGATTAACGTTAAGATACATACATTGCTCAAATCAGGATTAGCCTAAGGTTTGTACATTACAATTAATTGACATGTCTTCTGTATTTCTCTGAACCTATATCATTCCCCTGCTGTCTGTTATTGAAAAAAAAAAAAAGTCATTTGTCCAATAGAATATTCTACAATCTGATTTTTACTACTTGTCCCCCCATGATGTTTTTTTGTTCATTGGTATTTCTATATTGAGCCTTTCTTTATTGGATTCAGGTCATATTGCTTCTTACCGAGACCAATAGGTGGTACTTCTATCAGCAGGAATAGTGTCTAGTTTTCTCTTTTTATGTTGGCAGTCATTAATGATCATTGTCTAAATCCAATAATTCATTAGATGTTGCAAAATGGTGATATTTCATCATTTTTTCACTTATATCAGTTGAAGCTTTATAAAGAGAAACTTGTCCTCATTAGCCATTTTTTTAAGCAGAGATAGAAGATAGTACCAATCCTTTTTCTTTACTGGTTCTAAGGCATCAGTCTCCTAGCATCCTCCAAAAGTGACCAGTAAGTTTATTATTATTAATATTTACATATTAACATATTTAGTCCATGAGACTTATGTCTCTATGCTCAAAGTGTCCTATTTTGTGCTATTGGACCCTCTTCAAATTAGTTTCGGAGTCCTTTTATAACCTGCTAGTAATTTTGGATAGCTTCTTTGATTCCTGGTATTATAGGATGATTCAGGTTCTTCTTGTATGTATTGTGATACAAACCTGGATCCAGACATATCTCCAAAGAATTTTGGTCCTTGTAGTATTTAAGAGAGCATAATCTTGGGCTCATTGCTACAAAGCTTGTCTTTGTTTCTTGGTGTTTTCATTGGACATAGCTAGCATAGAAACAATATATACTGTATATATTGTTTAAAGATAAAATCATTATCCCTTCAAACTGAAATTTCCAATTCAGATTCAGGGCTACTGGGAGCATTTTAATTTTACCTCATGTATCTTATGTATGTTTCTCCTTTTGCCATATTGGAAATCACAGGTCCTAGAGACACAAAAGTAATTCCTCATCTATGTTATCCCAAAGCATACACACAACAATCTTAGAGTAAGAATGCACCACATTATTACTGTCAGCATTTTAAGACTGTTTTATACCAAAGAAGATGTTTTAATGGCAAGCATTTGTGTGGGTCCATGCTCACAAAGCGTGTATTGGCTTTATCATAACAAAAGTTTTAAATACTTTTCTCCAGGGCCACCTGGGTGGCTCAGTTTGTTAAACGATTGACTCTTCATTTCAGCTCAGGTCATGATCTTGGGGTCATGAGATCTCCAAGTGGGGCTCTGTGCTCGGTGAGGAGTCTGCTTTGGATTCTCTCTCTCCTTCTCCTAATTCTCTCTGCCTCTCCCCCTGCACATGTGCTCTCTCTCAAATAAATAAATATATCTTAAAGTAAATACATACATACACACACACATATGCACATTTTTTTCCTCCTAAGTAAATAAGAGTATGTGTAGTGGATATACCATTGCTGACATTAGGGAGTAAGGAAAAAGGGACGTCCATTTAACTTGACTTTTGTTGTGAAGCTACTTTGGTTGATTTTCCTGAACTTACTGGAAATTTTTAGTAAGTGTTCATTTTCATCATTAGGTTTTTAATAGAGAGGTTATGTCACCATTATGATGTATAATTTATAGAATTAAAAAAATTATGTCCCTAGTAGTTAAAATGAATCATGATAGGAAAATGACTACATGGAGTTTCTCAAAGAAAAAATTGGCTCTCAGCTTGTGTCTTCAAACTGTTAAAATCCTTTTAAAGAAGTATAAATCCTTTCCCCATTTAAGGTGTGCACCTTTTCGTTGTTTCCAATGCTTTTTATTTTTGTCTTAAGATACTCTTCACTGAGGAAACACAAAGTAGTAGAAGAAATATATGTAGTGTTAAATTTCCTAGTATGAGTTTAGACCAATTCATAAACATATTGGAACGCTTTTTCAAACCAAATGAAATTTAATTTGCTTTCTTATCAGCTACCAACTAAAATTATTTGGCTTGTCAGTTAGAAATTGTGACCTTGTGGGAAAGGCTGAGAGAACAGAAAGAGAAGGCATCTTGTCCTTTCTCTCTTCATCCTCTGGAGCCTAGTTTTCTCCAGAATTCTAGGTTGTTGGGGCGGCGGTCACCTTTATAGTTTCACTTAACCAAATATTTTTTCTGGAAAACAACCTTCAACAAATCAGAAATCTTTGGAATTAAAAGTCTTATACTCAAAAGAATCTGGACCAAAATAGATCTTTTATTTCCCCCTTTGAATGATTGGTATGCATAAATAATATGAGCCCTCTGACATTTACACATTTACATTAATACATCTTAAGACTGAAATACCCTAGAGGTGATGGAGGGCTGACAGTGGCACGTATCTCCACACTCAACATCTGAGGAATGTGATTAGGTGCCTGGCCATGTACCAGCGCAAAAGGAATGTGAACAGTGCTCCTAGAGAAGCAACGGGGACCCAGTGTGAGACATTCTTCTCACCTATAGGCAGGTGGGCAGTGGCAGCTTGCCTCCCACTTTAGAAATACACTGGCAAATGCAAGCACATTATTTAATTAAGTAATAATTGAGAAAGCTACAGTCCCCATTAAAAACGCAAAGCTAATTTAGGGCTGATAAAGGGCCCTGAGCTGCCCTAAATAGGTCTTAATTAGCTGGCACCAATGTGACTCCGCCTTCAGGGATGGGGGAAATTAATGAAAGTTAGCAGCAAATAGATCAATGTTTCAAGATGTTACTGCCTCAGGTGCAGAGGACAAGAAGGGAGGGAGTTTCTTTTAAGGATCGTTTAGGAACTAGGGTGCACAAAAGTCACTTTCGGAAAACATTGTCAACATGGCAGACTGATTCATAAATATCAAGATGGCTGCATGTTTAATATTTGCCGGCACGCTCCATCCATTCCTCCTCCATCTTAAGGAGAGAAAAAGAAGTCAGTGAGGCGTCATTTCTCACTGCCTTCTGTTGGAGACAGGTTTGTCATCTGGCATGTTTTTAAGTATAGCCTGGGTTTTGCTATTTCAGCTTGGCCATTTTCAGAGTTTCTTATGCTGCCATGTGATCGACTTTAAGGATTAAGTTGGCTCATATCCCTTCGGTCTGCAAACCCTTCGTGGTTTCTGGAGTGGGGAGGAGTTTCAAGCCTCCTCACCCTGAGAATTTGGGAACTCTCTGAGAGTCTCCTGGGTTGGGTTACAAGAAAGGTAAGCTGCCTCAACAAAAGGAGGGCAGCAAGGGGCAAGGGTGAAAACAAAACCAAAATAGAACAAAACACTGCACGAGCCCAAGAGTCAGCCACAAGGCACTGAAATGTGCCTAATTCACCTAAATTAGCACTATTATTTTACCTGGACTCTGAAAACAAACACTAGTTATTTAGAACTCAGAATAAATAGGTGTAACTCCAGGAAATCCTAGACCAACAGGAAATAGGCAAAGTGGAAAAATTCTTGGATGGAAAGGCAGGACACATTATTAAAAACGGTATTTTTCCTTTTTGAAGGAGGTCTTTGCAAATATGGCATCTCAGCATTTTTTCAAGAGCAGTGTTGACGCACCTCTGTGAAAATGAATTAATGTTCCCATCCCAGCTGATATATTTGGCAGGAACAGTAAGTTCACATAGCAGTCATGGGCAGACCCATAGGGCTCCTGAGTCAAAAAGTATAATAAGGCACCCAGGGCTCTGTTTTCATACTAACAAGCATTAGGAAACAAGGGACTTCATTTTTCCCATTATTCACGGTGGCATCCAATGACCTATATTAGGCCTTCTCTATAGGACACATGGGCTGGAAATTAAAAATTCAATAAAAAAGAGGGAAGAATCTCTTTTAATAATGGGAGAAGGGAAGATGTTTGTAATTTATCAAGCTATCAGTACCTACCTGCCTTGTGTTTTAAAACGCATACACTGGGTACCCGTACACACACTGAGTGAAAACTATGACAAGACAGCTTGGTTGAGGATTAATAGAAGAGAAGCAGCTAAGATTCAGTGACCATAATTTTCAGAGGAAGGCTGTACCAACTGACATTGGTAGTTGTAGAAATCAAGACTTGCAACCAATCTATTTGGGGAAATAAGTTCTCCTGGGCCTTAGGATATGACTTGATAGAACAGCATAGCCAGATTATACAGTAGAGAAAGAAAGTCATGACAGACGCTTAACGCTGAACATTCCCTCAATATGAAGGCTTTTGAACACTATAAAGGGTGTGAAACTCAAAGACAAATAGGCCTGAAATGAGAAGCCTCTTAGAATATGTCTATACTTCTAAATTTTATAAGGGCTTTAAAGATTTTTTTAACTTCTTCCCTTGTTGATTTGTCTGTTTTTTTATTTAAAGTCAGGGATGTGTCTCTTAAACTGGTTTACTTCCCTCCTATAGTTTGGATTTCTGCTCTCCTTTGATTTTTAATCTCAACCATCTCTGTCTCTCTTCAAGCTGAGGGTAAAATCAAGAAAATTATGAATGGTTTTACACTCATCCATAAAAAACTTATGAACCAGGAACAGTCTCCTTCCTTTTTCCTCAATTGTTGCCTGCCTTGACTCTTAAGACAAAGTTGGTTGTTTTGAGACTTTTCATACTATCCGGTATCCATCTGGATTACTAGATTTTTAATTGCTTAGACAGTCATTTCAAAGTAAAAATCCTGTCTGAGATATTGTAGGGGCTTTACAAGTGTCTGCTGAATTGAGTTTTTTGCTTCTCTGAAAACAAAAATACGAGAGTTCTTATCAGGTGTGGTATTATTGACCTTCTAAATGGACTTCCCTCCTTGGCTCTTTTTCTCACTAAAGAATGGGTTCTCTAGATCAATACAATACTTTTCTCTTTTTAACACAGTACTTTTTGAACTTTCATGTGCATATAGTGACCTGCTGATGCAGGTGATTTAGAGTGGAGCCTGAGAATTTTCATTTTGAACAAATCTCCAGGCCACACCCGTGCTGTTAATCTGCAAATGATACTTCGAATTGTGCTATTTTAGATGGCTTTGATTGAAGGGACAAGACAACATCTCATTTTTCCTTGAGCCAGAGGAATGCGTAAGTGAAGAATAGCTGTTTTCCAAATAGCTTGGTTATCTGCTTGTGGTTGAATCCCAGTTTTGTGACTGCTTTGTTTCTGACCAATTAAGCATGGGGCCCATCTTAAGTTGCATCTTAAGTCTTAAGAATTCAACAAGAATTGGGATGCCTGGGTGACTGAGTTGGTTGAGTGTCTGCCTTCAGCTCAGGTCATGATCCCAGGGTCCTGGGGTACAGTCCCAAGAATTATTTATCTGACCTCACTGTGTTTATTTGTCCTTCTCGCATTGACAACGCACTTCTTAAGGACAGGGACGATGCCCATCTCCATTTTATTTTCCAACTTACTATAGTGGTGGTTTGCCACCAGAATACCAAATGTGTTGTTTTCACTCTACTTCTTTCAGCTAAATGGCTCACAGATATTTCAGGTTTCCTTGAAATGACCTCAGCAATAAGTCATTTTCTTTCTTTTGTCATCACCACTACCCCTGGTCCAGGTTAGGCCTTCTTTGCCTCCCACATGGTGACTACTAACACAGCCTTGACTCTGTGGCTTTGCAGAGACTGTTCCCTTTGCCTAAATCATACTTCCTCCCCATCACCATGCACCCAAGTACATCCTTTATGAGCAAATCAGATGTCACCTCTTCCATGAAGTCTTTTATAATATCTCTAATTAGAACTCCTATTTCCTCCTCTGAAAATCCATGGTGTTTGGACTTTTTTAAAATGGAAATCATCACTCTCTACCATGAATTTTTGCCATTGATGTCTGATCTCTTCAGGTAGTCCATAAACTCTTTGAAGGAATATCAGTTCTTATGTATTTGTTTCCCTAGTAAACATTTGATGGATGAATAAATAAATAGAAGATCAAATGAGCAAAAAAAGTAGTACATGATAGTTTTTTTATTATAAGTTTACAAGTCCCTTTGCCACTTGTTGAAATACTTGTGAATTTCCAAACACTTTTCTTCAGTATATAGAGGTCACTATGATACGAATAAGGCAAGTTCTGGGATTGTGTTTTGTTAGAAAAGTTTCCACAGTTCTATTCAGACAGACCACCCCTTGCTCTACTTTACCCAGAGGTTGGCAAATCTATTACCTTCTCTAGGGACCTTGTGACTGGGCGCTGGGTTTTTAATAAGTCACTGACAGAGCCATTCCTCAAATACAGGTTTCCATTTTAGTTTCACGTCCACAGCAAAGCAGGTTCTGAAACTTCACTCTCAATTCTGTTAGCTGTCAGTTGCCTAGTGAAAAAACAGTTGCTAGCACCCAAACCCCAGATTATACTCTCATGCTCTAGGAAGCAAATAAAACAACCATCCCAGAAGGCAGAGAACAAAAGACCCAAGTAAAGGAGAACTGATCACTACCCAACTTTATCTTCTAATTATCTCCCCCAGAACATTTTCTCCTTTGATAACAAAGAAAGTGAATTGCCTTAGTGAAAATTCTTTCTAAAAGCTTCATGATGAACATAAAAGAAAAGAAAAGATGGTAGCAGTATCTTCCAATCGACTGCATAAATGGTTAGTGAATTTGTACATGGATTTAGAGGAGAATTAGTGAAAGTGTTTTGACATAATTCAGAGCTTGTCACTGTCCCACTCGAAACCCTGGTATAGCCTCCTGTTTTACACAAGTTTTTACAGTGATTTACCATTACTTTCAGGATGGTCTGGCCCCTTGTTGCCTCACTGACCTTCATTGATTAATCTTCCTTCATGCTCACTTCTCTGGTCCCGTAGACTTCTTAGCTGCACCTCAGACATAGTAGGCATCCTCCCTCCTTCAGCCTCTACTTTAACCTTCTGCTGGACCACCCTTTCTTCCCACCTATTGCATGATTCACTTCATCATCTCCTTCAAGCCTTGGCTCACTTGTCACCTACTCAATAAGTCTAACATAATGTCAATTAGGATTAAATCCCACTTCCCATAAATAGCATTCCCACTTATCCTTACCTTATTCTGCCTTTCTTTTTTCCCCATAGCAATATTTTACTTCTAACATTCTATATAATATGGGCTTTTTTTTTTTTATTGTTTATTGTTTGTCTGACTCCCCCACTAGGATAAAAGTTTCTTAAGCCAGAGATCATGATCTATTTTTGTCACTCATAAATCCCAATCACCTAGACTTGTGTGTGGCATAGAATACACATTTAATATTTGCTGAATGAATGACCAAGAGAATGGAAAAACAAATAAATAAAGGATTGAGGCAAACTTGGAAAACTTGTCTCAGGGGGTCAACCAAAGTAGCTTAAAAAAAAAAGAAAATACATATGTTCAAAAACTATGCAATGAAGGTAGGAGTAAGGCAGTTTGCTGTTCTGCAAAAGGTTAGTAGGATGACAACTCTGTTCTAGGAGATCATCATGTCACAGGAATGGTTTGACTGATTTTTTATTCTTCAGCATATGGACGGGTTGTTTAAACTGAATTGACCAAATTAGCTAATTTCTTACTACATAGCAGAAAGAGCAACAATCTTTTGACTCTTAACCTGACTTGGTAGAAAGGTAGATCCTAAATGTAGGCTGCCATCCCAATCACCAGGAGGGCTGGTTAAAACAGAGTGCTAGGCCCATCCTGAGAGTTTCTGAGTTGTTGGATCAGGGGCAAGGCCGTAGAGTTTGTGTTTCTAACAAATTCCCAGGTCATGCTATTGCTGTTCTCCTAGGACTACCCTTTGAGAACCACTATGGTAGAGAAAGATTCTAAGATACCAGGAATTATATTCAGTTATTTGAAAAACATTTAGTCCTATAATCTTTATACTGTTGGTGTAGTGTTATGCGAACACCTAAAGTTATTTTTATTATGATATTTTTAACGGCACGAATTTTTTAACCTCCTGCAAAAATCCAACTACAGCTCTGTCGTTGTATTTTTCACTTTCTTAAGATCTTGCTCGTCTGTAATCATGCCAGATGGTGCTGCTCATTAGCTTATGAGGAAGGGATGCTTTATCATTCTAGACAGAGAGACAAATCATTCTGTTCCCTGACTTTGAGTCAAGAATCAACATTTGGGTGTATGCTCGGCCTACTATTTGCTTTACAATTTTGCTCATTAGGTATTTATTACCCTGACAATATATGAGCTAGTCATTATCCCTCTGTCAAGGATTTCTTTCAAATTATATTAAAGTTCATATTGGCACTGTTTGACAACTGCCATCATCACGGCTTTACCTCTACTGATATGTCATTTCTCTTTTGCCTAAATTATCTGGGTAAGGTGGTTATCTAGGAAGTATAGCCATAAAATTAAGATGCTGGATAATATTCCATTCTATGACTTAACCATGTTCCAAGCAGGTAAGGGGGGCAATTGCTATTGCTAATTTGTGAAAAACAATAAAAATTGAGGAGAAAAAAAAAAGTAACATAACCCAAATCGTTGCATTCTTTTCATTGATTGTATGTTTTTCTTATGAAGAGAGCAGAGTGAGGAAGGCATATGACTTAAAGAAAAATACTAAAAAACAAAACAAAACTTCAGATACTTAGTGAGGTAAATAGGGACCCTCTTACCCTGGGAGGTGGAGAACTAGTTAGAATTCAAGATCTTTTAAAAAAAAAAAAAATATATATATATATATATATATATATATATATACCTGAGACATTAAATTATTAGAGGAGAAAACATTTATAATTTTCACCAAAAGGATAATTAAAATTATTAGAGAATTCTTGCAAAGACACTGTGACAGGCATATATGTAACAGTCTCCTGATATGAACAGTTTATTATCCCCAAGAATGCTTCCCTCTACCATGGTAATACTGAACATGTCAAATTTTCCTGAACTGTTGAGTAGAGAGTGGGAAAAAGACAAGAGGATATAGTCAAAGATTTTTGGGAGGGGTTGCCAATCTGTCTTCATTCTTCCAGTTGACTGTAGATAATTGACTTTTATGTCTTTTTTAACTAAGATGGTAATATGCTTGTGATGAAATGAATATCCACAGCCTATGTGTATCATTGTGGAGGTACAAGAGCTCTGAATATAAATGCAAAACAGAAAAGGGTTGCTGTTTCAAGGTGACTTGTTCATGACCTATTCTGTATTTTTAATGTATTATGCAGTCCTTAACAAATACCGTCGTGTTTACTTAGGAGTGCATTATATTTTTTCCCAACAATGGAGCAAATTTCATTTATGTTTTTACACAGTTATAATTAATTGGCCCTTTCTCTCCTCTTTTACCTTGACTTCATTCATAACTCATCTGATGGTTTACCATCCCCCATTTGATCAGAAGAGAAGAGGTTTCCAAAGACTGAACCGTTGGCAACTTTGTCACCTGGAAAAAAATTACATAAAATATGTTAAAACCAGAAATGACTGCGTAACTGGTTCATCATATTTTCCTTAGCAGGTGGATTCTTGGTGGGCAGAGAGTGTGTTTCTGGTGTTCTTGCTGCCAAGCACATTGAGGGTTCTCAGTAAATATTAAATAATAAGAAGAATTTCCTAATTAAGATGAACATTTTTCTATATTAAGCAGATGGTGCTCAATAGGAGTAGCCCATTATTTATAAGTATGACACAAGGTGCTGGCAATTGTCTAGGAAGCATGGCTCTCACATCAGATGATGATTATATGTTAAAGCAAACTTTTGTGACAAACAGCTTGATCAATATTAGTTAATATTTGCGGATAAAACTGTGAATAGGGGTGGACTTTGTGTGTATATGTCTGTAATTCTGCTGTTTTGATTATGAATATTGACTTCAACTATAAGAGTATTTCTTGCTATTTGCTGTAAGGCATGTTTTGGCAAATCAGTGGATATCTGATTTTCTCCCATAGGCTCACCATTTGACTTGAATCCTTGTTACCGCCTGATTTCTAAAGAAATTTTTCTTTCAAGTCCTTTGAATATCTCTTTATGATTTCTAAAACTAGATGTGAACACCTCCATGGTATCTGCAGTGTGCTTATATTAGTAGCTGAAACCTCAGTGGAACTAAGGAGAGTTAATTAGGCATTCCCAAAATACACATCATTTTATGATTTTGCAGATCACCCCGATGGAAATAACAGTCTAATTTCGTCAAGTCATGTAAATTACAGTGAGAGGGATGATGAGAGTAGGCAATTCTCAGTTCTTTGGAGAAGTTAATTTTGTTGTCAGCACACACACATCTCCAAAAATCACAAACCACGGGCAGAACTTTCTAGCTCAAGTGAGATTTGGTGATCATATACTATTTCCATTTCTAACGTCTGCCTTCTATAAAGGGTCTATGCAAATAGGGACTTTCAAGGATGTAAAACTGGCAGCTTCCTCTACTAGGAGCTTAGGGAGCAGCTGCCATGCTTTCTCATACAGGATTGAAAACATCCTGTTTACTAACATACACCCACACGCCCTCACCCACTATGCTCACACCAAGCTATTCTATCTAGGCAGAGCTTTTATTTTGGTTTGAGATAGGCAGCACAGACATGCTCAAGTCTTTTACAAACATTTCATTCATTCTTTGAGCACATATTCCCTGGGTGCTAACTAAGTGTCAGACGTTCCCCTAGACATGGGGAGTACACTGATATTTGAAACATATTCTCTAGTTTTATTGGGAACTTATCAGAGGTTCTGGCATGTGTTGGCAGGTTCTTTGCATCCGGTCTCACCTCCTTATTTTTAATATTTATGAATCATTCTCATCAGGCTGTCAGTAGGTAGGAAATGAAAGTCGCCAAGAAACCCTGCCAAGACAGAAAAAATCCCAGAGTGAACTAAAAATACGTTGACCACAAGGATGTGCGGCAAACCAAGATGTGCTCTTGAAGCGGCAAAAATCGTGGTGGTGCCAAAGTCCAAGCTTTACCTCATTGTCAGATCATCAGTGGGCTAGAGATTTCACCTGTGCCCTCCCCAAGCTCTGGTAAGAAATAATGACCATGTGCTTTCTACAAGCCTGGAGTCTGCCCAGAACATGAGCTCATAAATATGTGAGCTAAAGCAAGGCTTTTGATAATATAGAAGATGAATCATCTTCCTCTTTTGAAAAGCATGTATTCAGTAACTCAGTACATCTTGGAGTCCTCCCAGAGACCTCTGCGATTTTTATCCCTCATTGTCTTTAGGTCTTGTTTCAAATGTTGCCTCATCAGAGAGCCCTTCTTTGACAGCACCTTCAGTGTGCCCCCCGCCACACAACCTGCTCGCCTAACTTTATTGTCCTTTCTGTCACTTATCATGTCCTGACACATAATGGGTTTGTTCTTGTCCATCTTCCCCCGCCATCTGACTGTAGGCCTGGGGAGAGCAGGATGGCATATGACCCAGTGCTGCATCTCTGCCCTGTCATGTAGTGCCTGGCCCAGAGGTGATGCTCACTCCCCCGGTTGCTAGATGGATGGCATGAGTCTGTTTGGAATTGTTAGTTTCTTAATTTAAGAAGCGACATTGGTCAAGAACTTTTAGGGTTGGACTGGGACTTAGAAATCTCTATCCTGCTCGGTCCCAACATTTTCATACCAATACTCCTTTGTGCAGTTTTACCCCTGCAGGCTTTATGCTTTGAAAAATGGGATCCACGAAAGAACTACATTTTTTCCATCTACGTAAATCTGAAATAAATGTAATGTCATCAGGAATTCTGGTAACCAGAGGTGATAGAGTTCTAGCCAGAAACCAGAAAAGTGGATGTGTCAAAAAGACTTTGAATTGGTTATCTAAATGATTCCTGTTTGACATTTCAGAATTTTATACATGGCCCAAAAATCTCTGTTGCCAACTTCACAGTTCCCTTGTACAGAGATCACAGTAAGAAAATTCCACAACGAGCCCAACATGCATCTCATGGGTGGGAAACATAAGACCGCCTAGATCTAAGGACTTTATCCAGGTCACTCCTGTTGTTGTAGTGGAGCTTCAACCACAAGGGTCTTCTGAATCCTATACTAGTGACATGTTTACTGGTCCATGTGTCTTCCCCACCTTTGCATTGAGCACCAGCTACAGCAGTGTTTCTCGATTGTATTCTGTGGACAACCTGTTTTAGAATCTTCTGGGATGTCTTGATAAAAACAGCTCCTCAGCCCTATAGCTTAATAATCTCTGGGTTCTGCCTTTTAGTCAGTTCCTCAGGTGTGTCTTACATATTACCAGTGTTTGAGGATAAGTAACCTATCATGTGCCAGTATTCTTGAGTCTCCTCCATTGAATGGAAAAACAAAATATTCAGATCTTATCACTGAATGACCTGAATACATATTTGTTGGACACTTTGACCAACAGTTTTTCTCAGGGAGGTATACTGGGCCATGTTCAAATCTGTTCTGTTTTACCATCAAGTTATATAATAAGCTGTGAACTACTTCGAAGTTTTGGGTTTCAGTCTAACTAGTTCATTAATTTCTTCCATGAACCTTGTGGAATGCAAGGTGCCCAGGATTCAGTCATAAGGGGGCAACCCTAAAGCAGTGAGGGGGAGACACAGAGGGCTACAGGGAAGCCCTGAGGGGCTTGTAATGAGGCCTCAAGACCCAAGGAACACAAGCAGCTAAGGCCAGGTGTTTTCTATGCTACATTTCTAAATCTCTTTTCATACTCTTGGACACCTCTCCATGTCACCAAATAATGTCAGACTTCACCAAAAGAGTATCAAGGGGCTCTGCGATCTCTCTGCGATTAGTGGTTAAAAATGAAAACTTTGTTAGATGTTGCTATCATTGTTGCTGCCTTTTTTAGTTTGCAAGACTCATAATCACTGTTGTCATAACCATTGTCCATTCGCATCACCCTTTGCTTTGTTCTAAGAAATATCTCCCACTCTTCATCATCTTTGAGGATGAATCATACAGTTCATCAGCATTTTACTTCTTGACACACAACCTTGAGACTGAGCAATTCAAAAAATTTCCCAGAAATGGCTTTGTGGGCTGTTAATTTAATTCTCTGAATGGTGAAAACTGCATAAGACATTTTTCAAAGGTTAGGCTATTGAATATTTCATACCCTGGAAACCGACTTAAGAAATATCAGATACTTAAGGCCACAAAAAATGAGGGGAAAATAGACTTGAGAAAACCTTATAAGCTAGAGCTTCTCATAAGAATATTAATATATTATTTTTCTTCATCTCGAAATATCCTCAGGCATGTGTTGAATGAGCTGACTTCATGGTTGTAGTTTTGTTGTTCTTTCCATGTTGCTTTGCAGTTCTCCCTGTGGCCATCATATTGATTTGAATACTGTGGTCATCATTCTAGGAAAATGAAGGCATTAATAACTGAGTCTCTATGGACAGATTGTAATAGAAAACCTCATAAATAATTGCCCACTAATGGGAAAATTGAAAATATGTGCTGTATTATAATGGTCATAATGTAATCATTAAAATTATAATTATGTGACAATGAAAGAACTCATTATGTGTTAGTTTATCTTTACATAATGTTAATAGCTAATGAAAGTGTGACAATTACATCTAATTAAGTTTAACAACATTTCTGCACTTCTTGTAAATGGACTATATTTTGCTTGAAACAGTGTATGTGGAGACATTAGTGAAGCTGAGGTCCATCACTATTGTGAGTTTTGAAATGTTTAGTGAAGCTGAGGTCCATCACTATTGTGAGTTTTGAAATGTAACCATCAGTCCTACTAGAAACCGGAACTTGGTGCCTTTTTATTAAATCAGCCGGACATGGGAGTTCTTACCAAGGGTAGCTTTATAAAAAGGTTTCTTGGATTGTGTCATTCAAGTAGTTAAGATACCCATGAGCTTTTCTCCTCCCACAAATTTGTGTGTGTGTGTGCTTGATTAATTTATGTTTTGTCTATAACAAATTAGTTATACTAAAATTTCAAGTTAGAGGACATTTATCCATATTGGGGTGATAATGCTGGATGGGCTCTGATGTGTTAATGCCTTGCTGTAGTTATCCTATGTTCTATTTGTGTGTTCCATGGCAACTCTATGTGCTTCACTTCTCTTGTGTGTAAAGTTAAGGTGAAAGTGGGGTGCCTGGGTGACTCATTCGGTTAAGCATCTGCCTTCGGCTAAGGTCGTGATCCCGGGGTCATGGGTTGAGCCCCGAGTTGGACTCCCTGCTCAGTGGGGAGCCTACTTCTCCCTCTGCCTCTGCTCCCGGCCCCCCACTGCCCGTGCTTGCTATCGCTCTCTCAAATAAATAAAACCTTTAAAAAAAAAAAAAGTTAGGGTGAAAGTAATAATATCTGCCTTCTGCACTTTTGTCAGAATTAACATTTATTTACACATTTAATTTATAAATTTATAACATTTAACATTTAGCCAGGGCCTGGCACATGGTAAGCATTAGTAAATAACAGTGATTATGCTTTATTTTACAGCCATAGTACAATATCAAGAGAACAATTCCAAGCTCAGTATCAATTTTCCTTCACTGACATTTTATTATGTATTTGAGTAGTCATTGAGACTTTTATTTTTCCCTTCTTTAAAAAAAAGTTCTTAGACATGTCATATTGAAAACAGCATGGGACCCTGAATAAGTGATCAGCATGTTCTCCTGAATGGATTTTTGAGATAGGAGGCATTGGCTGAGTCCCCAGAGCTTCCCACTGTTCCGGTTTTACTTTCAGAATGCTGGGCTGTGGGTTTCTTCCAGACCCTTGGCCACTGTCATCAGTCTTGGATCATTAGGAGGCCTGGACTATAGAAGGAAGTTCAGGTAGAAGTTGGCAGACCAGTCTGTTGCTATGGTAGTCCCAAGAAGCTACAAAGCTGGCCTTTCTTTTTTCTTTCTCTGTTCCCTTTGTATGTTAAGCACAGAGTCAGTGTTCATTCCAGAGGACTCATTCAGCTGCCTAGTGTCAACCATCATTGTTACATGTTATCTCAATCTCTGATATCATTTCTAACCATTGTTCTATCAAGCTAGATTAGCTATTGGGTATTTTCTTCCTGAAACGTAGTCCAGGTCTTAAAACTTGGCTCATTTTTCCAAACCAAATTCTGATTGTGGTAATAAATCCTTGGCTTCTTGCATCATATGATCGTATGCTTTACTTTTATTTTAAGACTCTCATCATCTCCTGTCTAGACTATTAAAATTTTCTCCATCTATTCTATTTCCCATCTTTTGCCTTTTAATCCACATATTGTACTTCCAGCAGAGTAAATCGTACTGAATCATGTTGGTATTTCCTTCGCCTACCCACGAATCTCTGATGGCTCCTCATTGCCTATAGAGTCTTTCATCTGGCATATTTGTCCTGAAGACTTTGTCCTACCCTCTCTCCAACTTTGTCACCAGCGTGTTTTTACACACACCCCCTAGCTCAACCAAATGATCGCCATTATCCCACAATACACTCTGATCTGCGCATCTTTGCTGGCCCTCATTCCCCAGCTGAAATGCCCCTGCTTTTGTATTCTTGTCATACACATCTGTTTAGGCACAGCTCAAGAGTCAGCTCTTTCATGCACCTGTCTCTGACAGCCTTAGTTGTCTCTCTTCCCTGTGAATTCCTCGGGCATTTATTTTGCCAGCCCTGGATCGTGCACTCTGGACAGGCTGCTTTGGCTATTTCTTATCCTTTATGTATGGTTCTGGCTGCCCAATGGGATCGGCGAGTTTGGAAGCCTCTCAAGGCTGTCTTACATTTCTCTGTGCAGAGTACTAAGTGTATATAAGGTCCTCAACAAATATTTGTTAATGAGAATGTCAATTTTGTAAGCACATGGAGATGATACTCAAAAGCCTTCTTGCAGGTACGGGAATCAGCCTGGAGCTAACTTCATACTTAGAACTAATGTTTTCTGAGCCTCCTTCTTATAGGAGTCTTGTCAGATCTCTTGGTAGAATTAAGCACAATCCCCTCTGCCCTGAATTGAAAGGCGTTCTCCTTGGGGAAGTATCCTTTTAGCTGAGAGTTTATGAGAGAAGACAGACAGGCAGGGATTACCATCCTAGCCCTCTCAATCCCAGCTCTCTCAATCTCCCATTTTAGAAGAGTCCCTAACTTACCTTGTGCTGGGTCCTCTGTAGCAAATGACACTTAGCAAACCCCAGATGTAAAAGCAGTGAACAAGGAGTATGCTTGCCTCAACTTTGTTACTGGCAAACTAGGTAACCTTGGTCAGGTCACTTCCCACAATCTCCAGGCTTTGTTTCCTGCACTCTAAAATGTATGAACATTAAGATTATATGATTTTTCATAGTTTTAATCAGCAGCTAGATCGATCCAAAGAAAATGAACATTGTTATTTTGGTGAAAAAACAAAATTCAAGACAAATCTACCTGATCTCTTTGTCACTCTCCAACTCGGAGTGGCCAATACATCACAGATTCTCCCCTTTCCCTCTGTTCGTGTCTGTGATTCTCTGTGGCTCTCTGTCCCTCTTTGTCTCTCTCCTTCTCTCTCTGTCTCTCTCTCTCTGTCTGTCTGTCTGTCTGTCTCTCTCTCTCTCTCTCTCTCTCTCACACACACACACACACACACACACACTTCTCTATCAGAACAGTTTTTTCCCAGAAAGCTCTTGCATGCTGGGCTCTCCTCTCCACAGAATGAGCCGCCAATAAAATAAGACATGGCACTAGGATAAGAAGCTGACTTCCTTTTAGAGTGGCTCATTTTATACGTGAAAAAATTCTGGCTGAAATACGTAGCTAAGTTGCCTTCATTAATTTTTTTTTAATCTTTTGTAATGCTGAGTGATTTCCCTTTTTTTTTTTTTTTGAGTTAGGGATTTAACTATAACTAGAAGTCTTTCCTTTCATCTGTACCACCTTAAACTATTTTGATTGTTTAACAAAAATAAAACAAAGAAATAGAGCAGTCCACAGATTTACAGAGATGGTCTTCCAGGGTAAAATAAGGGGTAGGGGGCATCTTCGTTCTTATGCTGCTTTTCTTCCTGTGGCCATTCCTGCTGCCTTCTCCCTCTCTGCTTGTTCTTTTCTCTCTCCTCCTGGTACCTGCTCACTCTGTTCTCTCTGCACCTCTTTGTTCTGCCAGAGAGCTCTTGCTTCTGCTACTGATGCTTTTCAGTGCCATGGTTTTTTGAGACAGGCTGGTGTGATCACTATCTTTTCTTCTTCCTTTTGAAAGCTTTCTCTGTCCTGCGTATCTTCTGGATGGCTGCTAACGCTTGCTAGGTTTTGTTCTTGTTTTGATTTGATTTTTCCTGAAATTCTTTTTTCTTTCATTGTATGAGAGAGAGATTTTATCCTCACTCTAATTCCAGGTTTTCCTTTCTGTCATGTTTTATAATGTGGATGTGAAATGTGTTTTAAAGACCAAAAGGATAGATAGCAGAGTGGGTGGTGGGGTTGCGTGTGATTTCTGTTTTCTTCATTATAGCATTCTATATTTTCTGAAATTGTTTCATGGCACATATGTGCAAATATTTATAGTAAGAAAGAAAAAGCAATAAAACCATTTCCATTTGGCAAAGAAAAATATCTTAATGAGTGCTCGGCTTCGGGTCTTGCTTCTAGCTCTCCATCAAACCTCCTTTTCCTTGTCTGTCTTCACCACCAAGCGTGACAAAATGGCTGGCTGAGCTGGAGATGGACAGTAGTCCATGGGGATTGTAGAAAGGAGCTGATGGTTAGCAGCCGCCTATAAGACCGCAAGTCATGGGTCACTTCTGTTGAATCCCCAAGGCCAGGCTCTTGCTGCCAGTTGTTTCTAAGTGTAAGAAATGCAGGGAAATAGCACTGACTGCCTTATGAAATCCAGGAACCTTTGTCCAATATGGCAATTATTTTTTTTAATTAATTTATTTATTTTAATAAACATATAATGTATTTTTATCCCCAGGGGTACAGGTCTGTGAATCGCCAGGTTTACACATTTCACAGCACTCATCATAGCCCATACCCTCCCCAATGTCCATATCCCCACCACCCTCTCCCGTCGCCCCTCCCCCCAGCAACCCTCAGTCTGTTTTTTGAGATTGAGTCTTTTATGGTTTGTCTCCCTCCCAATCCCATCTTCTTTCATTTTTTCTTTTCCTACCTCCCCCCAACCCTCCCACATTGCATCTCCACTTCCTCATATCAAAGAGATCATATGATAGTTGTCTTTCTCCGATTGACTTATTTCGCTAAGCATAATACCCTCTAGTTCCATCTACGTCGTTGCAAATGGCAAGATTTCATTTCATTAGATGGCTGCGTAATATTCCATTGTGTATATATACCACATCTTCTTTATCCATTCATCTGTTGATGGACATCTAGATTCTTTCCATAGTTTGGCTATTGTGGACATTGCTGCTATAAACATTTGGGTGCACGTGCCCCTTCGGAGCACCACGTTTGTATCTTTAGGATATATACCCAGTAGTGCAATCGCTGGGTCATAGGGTAGCTCTATTTTCAGTTTTTTGAGGAACCTCCACACTGTTTTCCAGAGTGGTTGCACCAGCTTGCATTCCCACCAACAGTGTAGGAGGGTTCCCCTCTCTCCGCATCCTCGCCAGCATCTGTCATTTCTTGACTTGTTAATTTTAGCCATTCTGACTGGTGTGAGGTGGTATCTCATTGTGGTTTTGATTTGTATTTCCCTGATGCCGAGTGATGTGGAGCATTTTTTCATGTGTCTGTTGGCCATCTGGATGTCTTCTTTGCAGAAATGTCTGTTCATGTCCTCTGCCCATTTCTTGATTGGATTATTTGTTCTTTGGGTGTTGAGTTTGATAAGCTCTTTATAGATTTTGGATACTAGCCCTTTATCTGATATGTTGTTTGCAAATATCTTCTCCCATTCTGTCAGTTGTCTTTTGGTTTCGTTAACTGTTTCTTTTGCCGTGCAAAAGTTTTGATCTTGATGAAATCCCAATAGTTCCTTTTTGCCCTTGCTTCCGTTGCCTTTGGCGATGTTCCTAGGAAGAAGTTGCTGTGGTTGAGGTCAAAGAGGTTGCTGCCTGCATTTTCCTCAAGGATTTTGATGGATTCCTTTCTCACATTGAGGTCCTTCATCCATTTTGAGTCTATTTTCGTGTGTGGTATAAGGAAATAGTCCAATTTCATTTTTCTGCATGTGGTTGTCCAATTTTCCCAGCACCATTTGTTGAAGAGGCTGTCTTTTATCCATTGGATATTCTTTCCTGCTTTGTCAAAGCTTAGTTGACCATAGAGTTGAGGGTCTATTTCTGAGCTCTCTATTCTGTTCCATTGATCTATATGTCTGTTTTTGTGCCAGTACCATACTGTCTTGATGATGACAGCTCTGTAATAGAGCTTGAAGTCTGGAATTGTGATGCCACCAACTTTGGCTTTCTTTTTCAATATTCCTTTCACTATTCTATGTCTTTTCTGGTTCCATATAAATTTTAGGATTATTTGTTCTATTTCTTTGAAAAAAATGGATGGGATTTTGATAGGGATTGCATTAAATGTGTAGATTGCTTTAGGTAGAATAGACATTTTCACGATATTTGTTCTTCCAATCCATGAGAATGGAACATTTTTCCATTTCTTTGTGTCTTCCTCAATTTCTTTCATGAGTACTTTATAGTTTTCTGAGTACAGATTCTTTACCTCTTTGGTTAGATTTATTCCTAGGTATCTTATGGTTTTGGGTGCGATTGTAAATGGGACTGACTCCTCAATTTCTCTTTCTTCTGTCTTGTTGTTAGTGTAAAGAAATGCAACTGATTTCTGTGCATTGACTTTATATCCTGACACTTTACTGAATTCCTGTATAAGTTCTAGCAGTTTTGGAGTGGAGCCTTTTGGGTTTTCCACATATAGTATCATATCATCTGCAAAGAGTGATAGTTTGACTTCTTCTTTGCCAATTTGGATGCCTTTAATTTCTTTTTGTTGTCTGATTGCTGAGGCTAGGACTTCTAGTACTATGTTGAACAGCAGTGGTGATAACGGACATCCTTGCCATGTTCCTGACCTTAGCGGAAAAGCTTTCATTTTTTCTCCATTGAGAATGATATTTGCAGTGGGTTTTTCATAGATGGCTTTGGTAATATTGAGGTATGTGCCCTTTATCCCTACACTTTGAAGAGTTTTAATCAGGAAGGGATGTTGCACTTTGTCAAATGCTTTTTCAGCATCTATTGAGAGTATAATATGGTGCTTATTCTTTCTTTTATTAATTTATTGTATCACATTGATTGATTTGCAGATGTTGAACCAACCTTGCAGCCCTGGAATAAATCCCACTTGGTCGTGGTGAATAATCCTTTTAATGTACTGTTGGATCCTATTGGCCAGTATTTTGGTGAGAATTTTCGCATCTGTGTTCATCAAGGATATTGGTCTGTAATTCTCTTTTTTGATGGGCTCCTTGTCTGGTTTTGGGATCAAGGTGATGCTGGCCTCATAGAATGAGTTTGGAAGTTTTCCTTCCATTTATATTTTTTGGAACAGTTTCAGGAGAAACGGAATTAATTCTTCTTTAAATGTTTGGTAGAATTCCCCTGGGAAGCCGTCTGGTCCTGGACTTTTGTTTGTTTGGAGATTTTTGATGACTGTTTCGATCTCCTTACTGGTTATGGGTCTGTTCAGGCTTTCTATTTCTTCCTGGTTCAGTTGTGGTAGTTTATATGTCTCTAGGAATGCATCCATTTCTTCCAGATTGTCGAATTTATTGGCGTAGAGTTGCTCATAGTATGTTCTTATAATTGTTTGTATTTCTTTGGTGTTGGTTGTGATCTCTCCTCTTTCATTCATGATTTTATTTATTTGCGTCCTTTCTCTTTTCTTTTTGATAAGTCTGGCCAGGGGTTTGTCAATTTTATTTATATCTTTCAAAGAACCAGCTCCTAGTTTTGTTGATTTGTTCTATTGTTTTTTTGGTTTCTATTTCATTGATTTTTGCTCTGATCTTTATGATTTCTCTTCTCCTGCTGGGTTTAGGCTTTCTTTGTTGTTCTTTCTCCAGCTCCTTTAGGTGTAGGGTTAGGTTGTATATTTGAGACCTTTCTTGTTTCTTAATAAAGGCTTGTACCGCTATATATTTTCCTCTCAGGACTGCAATATGGCAATTATTTTTGAAAAGCTACTGATGATACCTTATAACGGTGAGATGGGATGAGGCTTGTTCATTCAACAATGTCATGCAGTGATTTGGAAGTTTTTAAAAAAATTTTATCTATTTATTCATTCACTTATTTTGTTTAACATTCTTTTTGATTGCTCTTATTGATGAATGGATGCTCATTTAAGTTGCATGACAAGTGTTGCTATTTGCTCACTCCCTAGAGATAACGATCTCAAAGAGCAAACCATGGCAGGTCACCCAGACAAGGTGGTAGGAGTCTGAGATGGAGGTAATGAACTTTGGCCAGAGAGCAGAGCCCTTTGTACATGCCAGTAAAACTGTTGTCACTCACTGTATACATGTGAACGTAGGCATGGGATTCCAGGACTATGAAGTGTCCTATTCTAAATACTTTGCTCTATTTGGCTGTCCACTAAATGCAGATTTCTCTCCTAAGGAATCAACTCACATAGTATGACAAATCAGCATTTCATTTACTTTTGCACCAAGCATTTATTAAACATCTACTATACCCACTATGTGCTAAAAGCTCTGCTACAATGAGTAACAGAAATTCTCTGAAAGTACTTCTTTTGGTGAGGGATGTGGCCATGTTCACAAATAAGTGCAAAGCAAGATTATAAAAAAGAATTATAGATGAGGTAGCTATTTACAGGATACAGTACAAGGAGACATTAAAGTTCTTTTAAACCATTTTTATTGTCAAATGAACAGAATTGTCTTTGTATTGAATTGACTACAATGAACTGATATATGGGTATAGTTGCATATTATGAGCTGTCACTGGAAGATAACTTTTCATTGCTATTTTATATTTTAGTAATTCATATTCAGTACTCTTTGCCACTTAGTTTTATAATATCTCATTCTCCTTATCTCTAAAGTTGAGTTAATAATTCATGTATTCAATATTCAAAAAGTATATAGGTTAGGGATATTAAAAATATGTGCCAGGGGTGCCTGGGTGGCTCAGTGGGTTAAGCCTCTGCCTTCGGCTCAGGTCATGATCTCAGGGTCCTGGGATCGAGCCCCGCATCAGGCTCTCTGCTTGGCAGGGAGCCTGCTTTCCCGCCTCTTACTCTGCCTGCCTCTCTGCCTACTTGTGATCTCTCTCTGTCAAATGAATAAATAAAATCTTTAAAAAAAATACATGCACCAAAAAGTTGATTGAAAATATGAAGAAGACGAATCTAAAGGCAATTTGAGAATATATCTAAAATTAAAGGTATTATAAATGTTATCATTATTAACTTATATGTGGGGAAAATAAGTGATTAAATATATATATATATTATAGAGGACAAATTTTTAAAATATATGCATATAGCAAATGGAGAGAAATCTAGTATCTCCTCTTTCAGAAATAAGGAACATTCTTATTCAGTTGCTAAAGGAAAGGTTAAAGAAAGTTAGAGATTTGACATTCCCATGTTTGAATGATAGATCATAGATAGGATTGTCCTCAATGCTGGGTAAATAATTTAATAAATCTAAAAATGTGAACTGTATTGTGCTGTATGATACTCTCCTTGGATTCTATTGTCTGGTCGAATCTAAAAAGACTGAACTATAATTCTCCTAAAATTAATGTTCTTTTTTCCTTCCTGCAAAAGTAGTTTCCATAGGTTTCAGGTCAATATTCCAGTGTAATTTCAAGATTATATTAATTTTATGGATTCATGGTTTGTATTGGTAAATTATTTTTGGTTGATGATGAAATATCTACAAATTATAGAGAAAATCAATAGAAAATAGACCTATTGCCTTCTGCTCATCCTCTTCTAAAGCTCCTCACGTGGAGTGAAAACCAAAATCACTATGTTCATTTCAAAAACTCCTTTGAATGAAACTTGTAACCCAGTGCCTTTGCATTAGAGTATTCGGCTGCAAGATGCATGCATCTTCTGTGTCAATATGCAATTTTCTAAACTCACTTAAGCTCCGACTACTAATAATCAAATGAGACTGATTTCTAAGCTAGATTAAAGGATAACCGACTGAGTATGGCAGTAATTCCTGAAGGATCGGGAAGTCCATCAGAATATCACATTTAGGAAACGGTTGGTCATTAAGGCTATGGGTTGTGAATTTAAGTCTAGAGGGATGTTGTTTTGTTTTAGAATGAATTAGCCAGTCTTAGTATTGTAGTATCCTGTTACAGTGTTTTCATTTGCTGACAACTGTGTAACTCCTAAGAAATCAGGGTCAACATTTCTTTTACCTGATTGTAGTATATCAGCCATTATTTAATACACTAAATATTGGAAATAAACTCTTAACTAAAAATATAGTGGGTATATAAATGTGAGGACTTCTTTTTCTTCTTTTAAAAAAAATGATTTAACAAATCCTTGGTTTTTACCTGACCCCATGCCCATTCTTTTCTTCTTTTCTTTTTTAATTTAAATTCAATTAGCCAACATATAGTACATCTGTTGTAGCAATTATTTTCCTTACATGATTTCACTTAATCCTTACAATAATTTCATGAAGAAAAATATTACTCCCCCTACACACACACACACACACACACACATACACACACAGAGATAAGGGGATTGAGACAGAGATGTTACATGCAGTCAAAATTTATTTCTGTCTAAGATGATATATAACATATGGAGGATTTCTTTTTTAATTTTAAAAACTGTCCCCATTTTAAAAATGGAAACAACTATTGATTATGGTATCATCATTTTTAGGAACTGAACCATTACATATTCTAGAGATTTTTATCTCCAATCCTCAATCCAGATGGCATGAGGGAAGTGGATCCTCATTCTGACCAGAAAAGTTGCTGTGCATCTGGTCGACCTAATCTTACTCTTGTCACACAGGATTCTTACAGCTCCTTTTTACCCATAATCCCCTGTGACTTCATGCACTCATACCAATAGAAAGTGCAATACCACAAAATGAGCAGAAGCTTTTTCTTGATCCCTTTTTTTCCTTAAGTCTTCACATCCTCAAAAGAAATGTTTTATAAAATCAGTGTGAATGAGAAAGCAAAAGCCCCACCTAAGAGGAGAGAGGACCTGCCCTTGGAGGTTGATTTTTTGGGGGGGGTCCAGCGTCCTTGGGTCTCTCAAGATGCTGACTCATAACCCTTTCTCTGAAGTACAGGACTCCCCATTTGAGTAGCTCTGTTAGGTTTGACATCATTGCCTTCCAACAACCCAATTCAGTAAGATTTTCTTTGGTCTGATTGTTCTCACAATCAGATGTGCTTTTCTGCTTTCTATGGTGAATTTGTTCTCTAGTCAATATTTCCTTGGTTTACTCTTAGTGTCCAATTAAGCTTCTTTTTAAACTTACTGAATTACTTATTTCAGAAAAATACATAAAATTTCACATGAGTAATAAGATTGATTATTTAGTCTCACTTGGAACTTTTTTCATTTTTGTGTTTTCTTAATCTCTTAAAATCAGTTCTAAGAATTTACTTAATAAATAGTAGGTTCTCAATAAACATTTATTTTGAAACAACAACAACAACAACCACCTAGTGTTAAAATAAAATGAACCTGAATATTTGAAGTGTGACAAAGGCCAAATCTAAACTTATTTTGCCCAAATTTATCTTCTAAATTTCTGAACCAAACCTTGATCTTAATTTTTCAAATACTGATGACTTGTGGTCCAGTTAGGAAGGCCATATGATTTTCCTTAAGTAGTCCAGACTTCATTAAATGCAGTGCTTTCAAACAACACATTCTGATTTCCTAATAAGTCATTTAATTGCATTTAATTCCTATAGATTTCTGATTTTCTCCTTTGTTTTTTTTGCATGAGATTCATTCTGCCTTCCTTCTATGCAGTAGGACAGAATCTTTTTATTCTCACTTCCTCTTTCTCTCCTCCTTTTATTTCATTAAACACCCCATGTTGTAACAATACCATATTTTAAGCTTCTCTTGTTGCTTTTATGCTCATTATTGCATTTTATTCTATCTATAATTTCAGTTTCCACTTTACCTCCTCCATACCTGTCTACCAGGCTAAATCTGGTGATTCCTTGAGGCGTAAAATTGGGACCTCCTCCACCAATCCTCCCTGCTATGCCCATGTCTACACAGAATGGTTCCTTCTTTCCTCTGGGCTCTCAAACTTATGGCGAGATTATAGAATGGAGTAGTTATTTGAGTAAATGTCTTCCTGATCACCTAGAATGTGAGCTTTCTTGAGAGCAATGGGCAATTTTATTATCTTTTTGTCTGTAATACCATGCTCAATGACTTTTAACTTGGAAATCAGAAAAGTAGTGGTATAAGGAGCTGAATGTCCACAGTTCAATTTTCTTCTTTGAAATAAGGACCCAGTTGTTCCTTGTTATATACCTTTCTTGAAGGCTGAAGTGGATACCAAGATCTTGGCTTTGGAAACATCTGAAGGTTTTGCATAGTGACATAGTAACTCTGCTGTAGTAATCCTCCCCTGGTAGCTCTTCACCTAAACTATTGGTCCAGGTAAGTGATGTCCAAGGGAGAGCATGAGATGTCATCTATCATTGGTTTTCCTGTAACAGCTAAGGGGAAAAGTGAGTCCTGGAGAAATGGTGTAATAAAGAGTCCTTGAGGAAGAGTTACTGTCAGAACCAAACTATGCTGTTTCAAGAGACTCTTAACTCTCCCTAATATGTATAGCTGAAAATAAAACCTAATGTTTAGAAATGAAAAAAGGAAGTTTGTTTAAAAAGGTTTGGGGCTTTGAAAAGCTATGGTTTATGTTTTCAATTTCTCCTTCTATGCTTCAGTAACTCTTCAGAATTTAGGAGTGTGTAAGGCATTTGGTTATTGCTGTAGGTTGAAGCATGTACTTTTAAAAAGTATACCATCTCTGCAACTCTTTATGTTCTCTTGTCTGCCCACTTTTATTTTCTATTCAGTTGACACTAAACCTATTTTTGCAACCAAATAAAGACACGGTAGCATACATGATGTTAGGAAAATCTATACAGAATGTAGCTGTATTTTCCTTCTCAGGATTCATGCAGTTAGTAACCTTCCATTAAGTGCTAATTAAATGTAAAGTATAGTGACTGAGTATTCAAAGGTAAATAAGAAAAGGAGCTTATAACACAGCAAACTCCAGCAAGCACCGAAATGGTCATATAAACAAAATCCTGCAATAGAAAAGAGTACAGAATTAATTCTGATTGATCAGAAGTAGCATCTGCTTACCAGCAATTTGACTCTGGAAACAATACTTAACCTCTGTGTGCCTCAATTTCTCTTCTGTAGTGATGATAATAATACCCCCTCATAGGACTTAGTGGATGCTGAACTAGTCTGTAGTGCTTGTAATTACTTACAACTATCCTTGGCACCAAGTGTATACTCAGTAGAATCTACATAAATTTGTTTTACAGAGGATATTCTTGATTTTTAGGAACAAAGATGAAAAGATTTCCCCAGCAGAGGTAACAGCCCAAGTAAAAACCACAAAGGCATTGAAAGTAAGAGGTGTGCTAGAGGAATTCAGTGTTGGTAGAACTTTCTTTCTTTTTTTTTTTTTTTTTTAATTTGACAGACAGAGATCACCAGTAGGCAGAGAGGCAGGCAGAGAGAGAGGGAAGCAGGCTCCCTGCCGAGCAGAGAGCCCGATGCAGGGCTCGATCCCAGGACCCTGAGATCATGACCTGAGCCCAAGGCAGAGGCTTAACCCCTGAGCCACCCAGGCGCCCTGGTAGAACTTTCTTTTAATGGAAAATGTTGAGAAGTCCTGGAAATGTGGTTAGGCACCAGATTAGAGGAAAGCATAGTATATCAGATCAAGAAATTTGGACCGTGATGTTTATATTTTCAAAAAGTGAGCTTTGTGACCAAAAAATGATGTCTTGTAAATAAGATGTAGCCAAAGAGCCCAGTTAAGAGTTATTAACCAGTTATTGCTACAGACCAAGTTAGAGATGTTGGGGGCTGGGCTGGGGACATGCCATCCATGGGAAGGCTATGAGAATCAGAATTTGAAGCAGAGACCTGACCAAGGGCAGAGTACCCATTACAGATATATCCTTTCTCTTCTCTAGAAAATAGAATTGTACTTGATAAAATCTTATTGTTCTTCATCAAATTCTGTTTGAGATTTTTACCTTCAAACCACCTAGGAACATGATAGCCTCATATGTTATAATTAATTAATTTTATGACTCACTATTTAAAGTAAATGGAAATTTTAAACTTGTTTTTTATCATGAGAATGTCTGTCTGGCAGTAACTAGGCAGAAAAAAATTAGATAAAAGATGTACTTATTTTCAGGAGCCACTGAGTAGAAAAAGAAAGAAAAAAACAACGTGGCTACCAAACCTTAAGGAAATATGAGAGAATGTGGATTTGTTCAACTTAAAAGATTGAACAAATGTTTATGTCCCTATAATTACTATTTTAATACTAATAAATATCATTTCTTAATCCTTTATGTTATGCCATCCCTGACTCATGTATTATCTGCATTTTCTCATATGATCGTCTCAGTAACCCTATGAGGCAGTTAAAATTATTATCTTTGTCTTACATGTAAGAAAAGTGAACCTCATAAAGATTATGTTAATTTTAGCCTAAGCTAGAGAGGAAGCAGCTATAAGCGGTGTGGGGGGAGAAGGGCTCAAAGCATAATCCAAACTCAGAATTTATTCTAGAGCCCATATACTTGGCTGTTCTATACTGAAAACATCACAAAAAATATTAGCAGGGAACACTGTGTAGAAAGCTAAAAAATGGGGCGCCTGGGTAGCTTAGTCATTAAGCGTCTGTCTGCCTTTGGCTTAGGTCAGAATCCCAGGCTCCCACTCAGAGGCCTCCTTCTCCCTCTCCCACTCCCCCTGATTGTGTTCCCTCTCTTGCTTTCTCTCTCTCTCTGTCAAATAAATAAATAAATAATCTCTCTCTCTTTTTTTTAAGATTTTATTTATTTATTTGACAGAGAGAGAGATCACTCTAAGCCACTGAGCCACCCAGGTGCCCCATAAATAATCTTAAAAAAAAAGAAAAGAAAAACTAAAAATACTCATATTGAGGCATTGTTCTTCATCAAGTGTGGTTCTTTCTCTAGACAAGGACATACCTTAGAAAAGTAGGCTTCTCTTGATGTCAATCTCAATCTTCAAAGCATAATTTCTCTAAATAACCCTTTGATGTTCTCTCACCAATTTGTTAGCATCTTTTGTCACCCCGTTTGTGTCCTTCCAGTCCTCTCGGGATAAGTACTAATATCCGGGTAGGTAGAACAAATAGTGTGACCAAGTGGGAGGAAACTTTGAGTCATAGCCAAGGGACTGGGGCCTCTACCTCTGTGTCCTGGGTTAGGTGAAGTAATATCAATTGTAGTTTTCCCTTCCAGAAAATGAATTGATGTCCCCTGTCCTTTATGATCTAATGATTAATTAGCTCTAAATTTGCCACCTGAAATCTGTCTGCAAAAATTCTGCATTCCACCCTGATTTATTTCTCCTACCCCACTTGTCTCCTCTACCAGATGTGTGTACTAGAGACACCATATTATTTTTCTCAGCTCCATAAGCAAAACATAAATACAAAGGTAAATCTGATACTTCACAAATAGTATGGTATATTTTATAGACAAAAACAAGTGATTTTGTGATTTTGCTTTGTTTTGGAATATCTGCATCACTGATTGTTTTCATTAGCATGACATGGTTCAGAGTTGACTAGATTGGTTTTGCTCCACACACTACTCAGAAGCAGTCTACATGTGTTGTGATAGAACTCATCTTGGGCTTTAGTGAGCCATGGTGTGGACTGGGGGAAAAGGTATCTGCTTTTTGCCCAATCAACCAAGAATACACTTCTTGTTTTTCCTCCTGTTCTCAACAACAGATCTGTTATCTGATGAGAACACGTGACTTGTGCCCTGCTTGGCATTCTCATGCCACCCAGCAGGGATCCTGACTCAGTGGACATCTTGATCCACTGCTTCTTTTAGTACCCTTTTTTTTACTTCCACCAACAGAATGTGACTGCCAATGCAAATATGTATTTCTTTAATCAAAGTAAGACTCAAAAATTTGAGTGGAAACAGCTGGGCAATTCATCTTTCTTCGGACTCCTAGGGAAATTCAGCCCTCATTTCTTCCCCACATTGGACTGATAAGGAAGAACAAAATGGGCTCCTGCTGTGTTTAAGATCTTTTCTTTTTTCCTCCTTAAATTATTGGCTTTCTCTAACTTCCTTCTGTGATCTCTAACATCTCTAGTATCACAATTATGGTTAGTCAAGATCTCTCCTCCTTAAAGTCTCCATTTCTGAAGTCTTAAGAGCACCAATTTGGTTTTATTCCAACACATTTACTGGTGTATACCTTTTAATTGTAAGATCCGAGAGTCTTGGCTAAACCAAAGCCAAAGGCAGACCTGTCATTGTTAATGCAAACACTTCCTTGGACATGTTAAGGCATTGTGCTCCAACTTGGCCTTGAAGAGTGATGACTCTATCTGTTCATTCAACCTAGAATTGGAAGGGCTCTGCCTCCAGTCTGTGAGATTCTGTTGCAGAATACAAGGCAGGACTTCTTAGCCTTGCTAACCAGGCCAGAGAACTAACTCTTGGCCCTTTGTAGTTCCTAAACACCTTTCTCCTATCCCGCCCCACACCCGCCAAGAATTCCTATACCAAAAAGAATCTTCTTTTTCTATTTTGAGTATCTTTGGCCAAAGTGTGAGGGAGATTGTGGTTTAACTTTTTTGGGCCTTGCCAAGTTTTTAAAGCACAGTCTGATGTTCTGTAAAAGTTATTCTATGAATTTTAAAACAAAATGATTTGAAAATGAAGATAATATGATAGAAAATAGCCTTCTGATCTTGCCTTATGCATTACGAAGAGGTCAGGCTTACACCCCAGAGAGATGGCAAGAGAACATATTTCACATAAATGTTGTTTACTCTCCCTCTCTAGGAAACTCCATAATAGGTATAATTTGGCATATTAAAAATTATACAAGTATAGAAAATAGTGTTTCCAATTATTTCTCAGCAAAATTTTCATTAAAGTAGTTTTTTTAGAGTACTTGAGCCCAATGCTTCAGGTAAATGGAATTGACTTTTTTTTTTTTTTTTTTTTTTTTTTTTTCAGAATCAGAAGCAAAGAAGTTGGCACCCTTCTAGAGGGGGAAGGTTAGCTTTTTTTTTTTTTTTTTAAAGATTTTATTTATTATTTGACACAGAGAGAGATAGATCACAAGTAGGCAGAGAGAGAGGAGGAAACAGGCTCCCTGCCAAGCAGAGAGCCAGACGCAGGGCTCGATCCCAGGACCTTGAGACCATGACCTGAGCTGAAGGCAGAGGCTTAGCCTGCTGAGCCACCCAGGCGCCCCTAGCTTTTAATTTATGATAGGCTTGGCCAACTCCAGACTTCATTGTACCCACACTTAAGAGTTTTTCCTCTACCAGTAAGTCAACTGACAGCTAGTAGCATGGCAACCCTCTTTAGTATTCATCTCTATAAAACAGATCCGATTATAGAGTGTCAGAGTTAGATAAAGGGGTATTTAGATTATTTCTCTATTTTTCTGGGGTTGAGGAAGGAAAACCTCCTGCATGCTTGAAACTTGTTCCCCAATTCTCCCAGACAGCTTATACAACATTTGTTTACCCTTTATTTAACAATTTCTGTTCAGTACCAATTCTGGGACACTTACTGTGTTAAGATGCAGTCCAGTTAGAGACAGGCAAGTTCATGAAACATCGAAATGGAACTGGAGAAGCTTTCAAGAACCAGCTCATGAACAGCCTTTGATGCCATTCTGATCTTGAAAATCCCTGGCAGATAATAGTGGCAGTGTACAGACCCTTTATTTTCCAAAGTATTTTTTTGGTTTTGATGTCATTGGATTTCTACGTCCACCTTGTGATGTAAAGAGAGACAGCCTTTCTGTCTGTTGATGATGGATAAAGAAAAGGCTTGGTGAAGGCCACCCAGTTAGTGAGTGACAGAACAGCCATGAGAAGCCAGGCTAAGGACTCTCAAGTCAAAAACATGTCATCGTTCAGCCTCTGCTTATACACTTTGAGCAGGTGGTGATATTCCCACTAATCACCTACTTGCTCATGGGCAAGTGCTTATGCTCTGGAAGATGACAGGCTCGTCTGTCTGTCCTAGGTAGTGCTCCACACAGTGCCTTCAATTGAGCAGTGCTCAGTAGATGACTTTCTATGATGTTATCTTATACTGTTTGGATTTTACATTGCAAGTCTCCTTTATTTTTGTCCTTTGGGTGGGAAGGGGAACAAATGTGAAAAAAATCAATGAGGAAAAACTAGCTGGCCAACGTGAAAGCAGGTTAGTTTTTCTGATGAGTCCTTACCATCCTACCCACTTAGGGATACCCCTACCTTTGCAGGGCCTTATCAAGGGCATGGGATAGTGCCTAAGCTCTGGTAGGGAGTCACTAATGCTAGTCCTCGTCCGTTTTCCACTGTTCCCTCTTCTCTGGAGAAATGAACAGAGAAACAGCATCAGTAGTGAGCAGAGTCCCAGCAGGAAGCAATTGTCGCTGACTGAACCAGCCAAGGCAAGCCTATGTCCTCTACTTATTAGACTAAATCAGAACCCCTTTCATTTCATTATCAAGGACCCCAAACTTATGTCAGCCTCTCCCAGTCATCCCTAGCTCAGAAAATCTTGGTCATCAAACTACAATTCTTAAGCAGTCATTTTTTTCATTTCTTCATGTTGTCAATCAAAGGCATATGAAAATGGCAAGCAGAGATGCTGAGTTATCTGAAATCACCAATACTGACTAGAGAATTCTAAATCAAAGCAAGGAAATGTGTTGTTTTTACTTAGTATATATAATCTTATCGTTGGTAAATCCAGAATTTCCATTAAGCTCTTATTAGCATTTGAAAATGGTTTTCCACCTTCGTCAGAACTTCAGAGACTACTGAGAACCATTTAGGATATAACGGGGACATCTCCTCCAGAATGGCTTCCCCCTGATGCCCGTGCTGGGCCAAGTGTGTCAGAGAACTCTGCTTACAACAATCTTACAACAATCTCCAGTGTAGTCCCAGACAAGCAGCATCAACATGTCCCAGGAACATGTTAGAAATATAAATTCTTGCCTCCCCTCCAGACCTGTTAATCAGGTCTGGCATTGGCCCTGCAGCCTTCATTGAAACAGGCTATCTCTCCATGCAATTCTGATGCATGCTCAAGTTTGAGGACCCCTGCATCTTACTGACAGACACATCATATAAAATGATCAGCTTATATGTGTGCCTCTATACTGGACCGGAAGTTATTTGCAGGTAGAGACCATTTATTTTGTATTGTGTGTGTGTGTGTTATAAAAATAGGATCATACAGTAAATACTGCTGTGACCTGCTCTTATCCCACCCCCCCCAACAATATAGCATGAATATTCTTTCTTTTGGGTACAGATATTTTGTGATATGGTATTTGATGACTGTGTAACATTTGATTATATCAAAATTTCTTTAATTCTCTAATATTGGACAGAATGGAGTTCTTTTTTAAATTAATTTTTATGAAAATAATCCATGAATATACTTTAAAATCTGCTAAAAAAAAATAGCAGCCCATCCACCCCATCCATCCTTCCCCACTCCTCATTCTTACCTGTAGAAGCAAACTCTTCATATGCCTTTAGATAGTGCTCTTTATATCCATATTTCTAAATAACATACATGAACTTCCCTGATATCTCAAGTTTAGATATTTGCTATGAAATTCCTGGGCTAACAGTTGAGAATTTATCTCCCTCATGTCCCTAAATATGTTCTTTACCTGTTCTTCCAGTACAGTTTTATCATAATTTTTAGTTAATATAAAAATTCGATATTTAAAACTGTATGACTGTTATTCATTGCAAAGCCAAGAAATAGGCCATGGTTATATTTCTTTTCTTGAAAAAAAATTTTTTTAATGACTTTTGTTCCCCAGCATTTTTACTTACACAATTTTCTAAATAATCTGTCAACATTTCCACATGCACCTCAGTTCCCCCCTCCTTTAAGCCTAGTGCCACATCTGTCCAGGCTCTATGGTTGTCCCCACATTACATTTGTTGCTGGACTTCTGATTCCTGGATCCCTTTCTTTTTTTCTTTCTTTCTTTCTCCGTTAATGCCCTCATTTTGTTAGATTACACATTCCAGAAGCTTCCTAAGAAAGGGTGGATTAAAAGGATAAGTTTATTTTGCATTTTTGTCTGGAACAGTCCTCATTCTACCCTTACACTGGATTGGTAGTTTGATCACATATAGAATTTAGATGGGAAGTCCTTTCCTTAAGAATTTTGAAGAAATTGGGGTGCCTGGGTGGCTCAGTGGGTTAAACTCTGCCTTCGGCTCAGGTCATGATCTCAGGGTCTTGGGATCGAGCCCTGCATCAGGCTGTCTGCTCAGTGGGGAACCTGCTTCCCCCCCTCTCTCTGCCTGCCTCTCTGCCTACTTGTGATCTCTCTGTGTCAAATAAATAAATAAACTCTTAAAAATAAAAAAGAATTTTGAAGAATTTGTTCCATCATTTTCTAGTTGGGAGATCTGATACTATTTTGATTTTTTATTTCTTTGTGCCTGACCTATTTTTTTTTCCCTCATTAGAAACTGTTAAAATTTGTATTCATCTCTGGAGTTATGACATGTTACTGTGATATGCTTACATTTGGGTCTTTTTAAGTAAATTGTACTAGACTTCAAGCAGTTTGAACATGGAGACTCCAGTTTGTTGTTCTGCTCTGGGAAAATTTCTTGAATTATTTTTTTAAATAATTTCATACTAACCATTTTTTAAAAGTTCTCTTTCTGGAACTTCTATTAAGCTTGTACTAGATTTGGATTTGTTCTCTAGATTTCTTTTTAGTTTTCATCTCCATTCTTTTATTCTGTTTTCTGCAAAATTTACTTAAATGTACATTTGAATTAAGTTTTAAATATTCAGCTACTGAAGTTTTCATTTTCAACAGTTCTTTTGTTTCTGTTTCATAACAACCTGTTCTTATTTAATGGATGCAATTTTTTAAAATTTACATTGTGTCATTACATTTTTTTCTGTTTCTGTACATATTATGTATGCATATTATTTTTTATTATTTCCTTTTTTCTTTTCATTTTAATTTTTGGATTTTATTTTGTAAGCTTTTCTTTATGGCAACCTCTGCTGCTGATTTAGATTTAAGAATAGTGCAAAGAATAAGGCTAATTGAAAATTGTATGCTACATGGAGGGTTTTGTGTTCACTGTTGCTTGGTCTTGCTGAGCCAGGTTTTTGGGAAGACTCCTAATTTTGTATATGCAGGTTTTACTTTAGGAAGATATTTAATGTCTCCATGAAACACCCCAATCTCCTGGGCATATAATGCAGTTGCCAGGATACTGAGGCTGGCCCCACTCAGGGCAGATTCAGGATTTTCAGCCGCAAGATTTCATTCCCATTTTGCATTGTGGCCGCTGTTCTCTTTATTTCAATTACACTAGAGAACTCTTTGCCTCCTCTCTGGAGGAGGAGCACAGTTGCATGAGGGCTCTCTGAGTACAGGCTTGGAATCGATATCACATCTCTCAGCACCGCATCTCTCTCTTAGCTCAGTATTTTCCTTTGCCTTTTAGAGTATCTTGGATTCTTGGTCTGACTGTGACTAACCCTATAAATTGCTTCAGTTTTCAGAGCCACCTTACCTTTCTCTAGAAAATATAACTTCACAGGGTCACCAAAAGGACTGATCAGTTATATATGTAAAAGCACTGGGTGAACTCACTATAAAGCACAACACAATTCTGCAACAGAATTGTGACTCCTCAGTGTGATATTAGGGGGAACCCTCCTACTTTTCCCCTGGCACTCCCAGTGCTCCATTGTTGCCAATTGGTGTGGTCTGCCACAGTTTACAAAGTGCTTTTACATATTCCTAAAGGGGGGCAGGGGAATGAACTTGCCCCTTTAGAAGCTGGAAGTTAGTGAACAATTTCTTTTAAGTCTTGTATAATCTTAAAAAATACGTGTGGATCTTGCATCTTGCTCCATAATATATCTGTTTTAATATAAAAGTAATGTTCTTAGATCCCTTATCATGGAGTGAAACTGACAATCCAGGAAGATGTACTGTATTATTTCTGGGATTTATATACCTCCGAACATGTTGGTAAATATCCCTGGGAGTGCACATACCAATGCTTAAGTTATACAGAAACAACCTGTAAGCCATCAGCTCTGAGGAATTTGGTTCCTTCCATTTGCTAGTTTTGAAACTTTAATTCAAGATGGGCTGACAAATTAAAATAGTGTCCTTAGACAATAAGGCATCACTGTCTAATAGAGAAATATGGGGATAGAATGGAATTGATTGTGGGCTTCTGAGGGGAGTAGCTTATTACATTTATGTAAACATGGTTGCTCCCTGTTGCTACTCAAAACAATAAAAAATACCAGGGGATTGGAGAAGAAAATTAGCAGTGTTTCTGTATTGCAGGGGAGAAGAGTGGTGACACTAGGAACAGAAATGATATGCTGGGTTCATTTAAATAAATATAGATAACAAAATGTGAACTTTGCTGAGTTCTTTTTTGTGTGTGCACTACAAAGAATAGTATCACGTACTGATTACTTTAAAATGGAAAAACTGGGTACTTCTGTAAGATTTTTAAAATGCGTGCTGGTATGGGGTGGTTCCCATAAGTTTTCCCCCTTTCTTGATCTCGATCAGTCTCTCACTCTTAGCCATCCTAAATAAATACCCAATGTAAAGGAAATCCATATTAATGCTTAGCAAACACAGTTTTGATGCAGAGCTTCTAGAGCCCTTTCAAACATGTTGCTGTCCCTAACCACTTCCCTCAATTTTATATAAAACTTCTGGAATTGCCAGGAGGGGTGTGTGTGTGTGTGTTTGTGTGCACGTGCACACAGGATTGTGTGTTAAAATACACATTGCATAAAATTTACCAATGTAGCCATTTTAAAGTGTACAATCCCCTGCTACTGAGTATATTTACAATGTTGTGCAACCATCACTACTCTCTAGTTTGAGACCATTGCATTACCCCCAAGGAAAAGCCATTCCCATTAATGGTTACTCCCTATTCTCCCTCCCCCAGCCCCTGGCAATCACTTACTCTCTGTTTTCTATCTCTGTAAATTTGCTTATTCTGAATATTTCACATAAATAGAATCATGTGATGTGTGGCGTTTTGTATCTGGCTTTTTTTTTTCATTTAGCATGCTGTGTTCAAGGTTCATCCATGTTTTAGCATGTGTCCATGCTTTATTCTTTTTTATGGCTGATGAATATGCTGTATTTCGTGCATCCCTTCATCAGTTCATGGACATTTGAATTGTTTTCAGCTTTTGGCTACGATGAATAGTGCTTCTATGAACTTTTTTTTTTTTTTTTAAGATTTCTTTACTTGAACACCAGTTTTCAATCCTTTGGAGTATATACCTAGAAGTAGAATTGCTAGGTCATACAATGATTCTATGTTTAACTTACTGAAGAACTGCCAGATTGTTTTCTACAGTGACTGCAGTATTCTGCATTCCTACTAGCAATGTATGAGGGTTCCAATTTCTCTATATGCTTGCCAACACTTGTTAGTTTTCTTTTCTTTGTTATTGTTTTTTGAATAACCATCCTAATCTATGTGAGGTGGCATCGCCCCGTAGTTTGGGTTTGCATGTCCATAATGACTAATGAGATTGAACATCTTTTCATGTGCTCATTGGCCATTTCTGTATCTTCTTTGGAGACATGTCACGTCTTTTGTCCATTTTTTAATTGGGTTGTTTGTCTTCGTGCCATGATATTCTAAGCATAAAACTTGAGACAAATGGAAGCGGCTGATCGGTCATTTTATTAGAAATCACACAACTTGAAAAATTCTCAGTGAAACATTTTGCTAAGTTTTTTTGTCCACAATTCACTAAGAAGTCCCTTTCTCATTAATTTCCCTTTGATCATTGGTCCTCTGGCTCCATCTGTCAAGAAAAAGCCTGTCTTTGATTTCAACGAATAAATGAGACACTGCAGAACCAAGTCTTACTATTGCATCTGAAGTTTGATCACTGAGGGTTTCTAGGAGTCAGCATTGCTGTCAAAGACAATTGCTAAATGGGCTTGACTTCATTATTTTTCATTTGCATTAGCAATTGCTCTAAGCAGTAACAAGATTATAACCCTAACCAGCATCCTGTTATCTTTTATTTATTTGATTTAATATAGAAACGGAGTCTTTTAAAGAGCATTTACTTCTTCTTCTTTCTTTCATTGAGAGTGAAATCATTCTCAATGGAAACAGCCTGATAATCTGGATGAATTTTTTTTAGATCCAGTCAGTCAGTGGGAGACTCAGGGTTTCTGATTTTGTTTAAGCTCCCTGGGTCAATGGTTAGGAGAAAGAATGGTAGCAGATTTTGCAGTGGCTGGGTTAGGCTTCTGTGGGCTTTGAGTAGGATGAGTTGAAGTAATATTTGTGATCGTTTTATCTGAATGTCTTATCTATTGAAGTAAGATCATAGCACAAAAAGATCTAACTTAGGAAAACTGGAAGTGGAAATTGAATCTTGACAGTCAAGATGGGTCATTGTCTTATTTAATCTGGTTCTGCTTTTTTCTTCTCACCTATAAAACTGTTCTTTATGAGGCTCTGTATCTGCTGGTAGTTCATACCCATTGTAGAATTCTCTAACTATGCAAAACACATAGTGATGAGTGATCAGTTATCATTTGAATCTTAGTACAACTTTAATAAGCTATGTTTTATATTTAAGTAGTTTCTCCCCTGGTGGTTGCCCATGACAGACTTTGGAGTTTGATAGCTCTGTACTCCGTATTTTCTCTTTCACCTCTAAGTAATTATATCTTGTGTCCTTAAGCATCAAAAACATCAAAATATTTTAAATTACACAATTAAACACTTCAGACAACAGTACTAAAACTCAGAAAAAGAACTCCAGAGCAAAAGTGCATCATACTGAAGCCTTTATTCCACTTCCTTCTTCTCAAAGGACTTGAGGCTATGGTTGCTATCACAGCCTGAGCATCTGCCATGCTTGTTAGAGGTTTAGGGGACTCAGCCTCAAAGTCTAATTATTCAAGATACCATTTTGCAAGGAAGTTCTTACTACCACTTTTGAGAAGAAGAAAAAATGATGATCTTGATGTTGACAATGATGTTGATAATAGCCGTGAGTATATGTTGGACTCTTGGTGCTGTGTAGGGCACCTTATTGGACATTATCCTGCTTAATCCTTACTATAACACTCCTAGGTGTGTGTTAGTACCTTTTCATTTTGCAGGTGGAAAGACTGGAGCTCAGAAGGTTGTTCAAAGTCACTGAGATAATAAAAGGCAGAATAAAGACTCAGAGCTGGGTTACCCTCTCAGCAGCCCTGAAAATGCAAGCTGGGCAGATTCTTGAAGGTACCTAACATGTCTTCAGCATGGCCTCCTCTGGGCAGTGTACCTGACTTTCCCGTTGGGCTGATCCTATGACCTCCTGTCTCCTGGGCACCCTGTATGTCTAGAGCAACTATTGTCAACCGTAGAGTAATTATCTCCATACATGTCTCCATCTTCCCAGATCGTGAACTTCTGGAAAGTATAGGCACTTGTGTCTTTTATCACTATCCAACATAGAGCAGGAACTCAAAGTTTATGGAATGAATGATTGAATTAATGGAGAAAAATTCAGTTACATACATTAATTAATAGATTGTTTACTGCTCTCTCTCACAACTGTTAATATAAAATGAGCTCAACCGTCTCCATAGGCTGTGGATAAATTACTGCTTGTTTTTCTCTTTAGTTTTTTCAGTCCCCATCATTTCCTTTTTAAAGCAGGCTTGTGTTTCCTTATTTTCCACAGCACTTATGTATGAGCTAAACCAAATCAGGCCTTTTAAAACTGTAGGCCTCTACCCATTAGTGGGTCTTGAAATTAATTTACTAGGTGGCAGTCAGCACTTTTTTAAAAAAGCAAAAATCAGACTGCAAAAGAATACAACTTATCAGTATGCATGACACATAGACACAGTATTTGTTCTAGATGGATGGGTAAATAGAGAATACATATATATCAAAGTACTGATTAACTATCATGTATTAAGGCATGTTTTAAGCAGGGCAAATGCCATGCTTAAGATGGTACATTTCAAAATGTTTTCCTATTCTCTACACTAAGAAAATCATTTTACATTGTGACCCAGGTTATATCTGAATGTGTACGAGAGTACTATATGAAATATATCCCAATGTTTGACTTGTGGTCAAACATAACTTGTCTTATTTAAACAGTTCCTGAAGGGGCGTCTGGCTGGCTCAATTGGTAGAGCATATGACGCCTGATCTCAGGGTTATAAGTCTGAGCCCCACGTTGGGTGCAGACATTACTTAAAAATGAAATCTTTAAAAAAGGAGTTTCTGAAATTTTCTTTTTAGTCTGTTTTTGTAAAAATATGGCCAGTGTTACAACAAAAACACAAAAATAGATACATAGATCAATAGAACAGAACAGAAAACTCAGAAATGAACCCACAACGACATGGTCAGCTAATCTTCAACAAAGCAAGAAAGAATATGCAACGGACAAATGGATGTCTTTTTAACAAATGGTGTTGGGGAAACTGGACAGCAACACTTAAAGGAATAAAACTGGACTACTTCTTATGCCATACACAAAAATAAATTCAAAATGGATTAAAGACCCAAATGTGAGACCTGAGATCACAAAAATCCTAGAAGAGAACACAGGCAGTAACTTCTTTGACATAGGCTAAAGCAACTTCTTTCTGGATCTTTGTCCTGAGGCAAGGGAAGCAAAATCAAAAAATAAACTATTGGGACTACATCAAAATAAAAAGCTTCTCCACAGCAAAAGGAAACAATCAACAAAACTGAAAGGCAACCTACAGAATGGGAGAAGATACTTCCAAATGACATATCTGATAAATGGTTAGTATCTAACATACCTAAGGAACTTATAAAACTCAACATGCCCAATAAACAAATATTCCAATTAAAAATGGGCAGAAGACATGAACAGACATTTTTCCAAAGAAGACATATAGATGGCCAACAGACACATGAAAAGATGCTCAATATCACTCATCACCAGGGAAATGCAAATCAAAACTACAATGAGATATCACCTCACAGCCCGTCAGAATGGCTAAAATAAAAAACACAGGGAACAACAGATGTTGGTGAGGGTGCAGAGAAAGGGGAACCCTCTTGCATTATTGATGGGAATGCAAACTGGTTCAGCTACTTCTGGAAGGCAATATAGAGGTTCCTCAAAAAGTTAAAAATAGAACTACCCTATGATCCAGCAATCATACTACAAAGTATTTACCCAAAGAAGAAAAAAATACTGATTTGGAGGATGCATGCACCCCTGTGTTTATAGCAGCATTATCTACAATAGGCAAATTATGGCAACCTCCTATGTGTCTGTGAATTGATGAATGGATAAAGAAGGTATGGTAGATATAGATATAGATATAGATATAGATATAGATAAAGGAATATCACTCAGCCATCAAAATGAATGAAATCTTGCCAATTGCAATGAAGTAGATAGAATTAGGGAATATAATGCTAAGCAAATAAGTAAGTCATACAAAGACAAATACCATCCAGTTTCACTCATATGTGGTATTTAATAAACATAACAAATGAGCAAAGGGAGAGAAAAGGGAAAGAAAGAGAGGCAAACCAAGAAACAGACTCCTAGCTATAGAGAACAAACTGGTGGTTACCAGAAGTGAGGTAGATGGGGGAGATGGGCTAAATAGGTGATAGGGATTAAAGAGGGCACTTGTGATGAGCACTGGGTGTTGTACGGAAGCTTTGAATCACTATATTGTACACCTAAAGTGTTAATTAGCTAGAATTTAAATAAAAACTTAAAAAATACTTTTAAAAACTTTAAAAAAAAAACAAACATGGCCAAGGTTTAGGAAGTTTAATCACAATACAACTATTTTAACATCATCCGATCAAAAGTAAAAATACTACAGATAATTTTAATAGGAAAATGCATAGAAGGTTTTTAAATTTTTTTATAGTGGAAGCTTACCTTTAAATTTGCAGACTTATTCCATTTTGTACTCTTCTTTAAGTTTGCTCCTCCAAATGTTTACCTGAAAGCTCTGCTGCTTTAGGTAAATTGTGGGGGCTCCATTTATATCAGTCAATAGTATTAATACAGGATTTAAACTTGAACTTGCTGTGAAGGAGCCAAACTTTGCTGTGGAACGCATTCATGTGCAGAGCTGCCTTGCACAGCTCATTGGAGATAAGACAGTTTTGACTTCACATGCCAAACTTTTGTCACTTCGTCTATTTTCATATTTCTCTACGACTCTGCAGAGACAAGCTTTTGATCGTTTTAGTAGCAAATTGAAAATGTTCTTCTTAAAAAATCTAATATTGAAGCAAATACCCAAGCAATACTGCTCTTCCTAAAACAAATATTTGTGGAGTGCTTATTCTGAGCTAGGCAATTATCAGACAGTAGGGTTACAAAAGTGAGCAAGACACAATCCCTGTTCTAAAGGACTGTCTGGTCTAGGTGTCTTTCTACTTTAGGACTTGGTTTCATGTTGCCTAGGTCTATGGGTAGGCTAAAGATCCTCCATTTGCCCTCCCAAAGCCACTCTATACCCTTTACCTTGCTCTCTGTCCAGGAGGTTGACCCATAAGGTCTCTTGTTCTGTGGATTTTGGTTGGGTTTAACCAGTGGAAGTACTAGCAGAAGACCAGCAGGAAGAAAGAGAGTGAGGTTGGAGTATTTTTTCTTCCAGCATCCTCCTTGCTAGTTCACTCCAGGCTGGGTTTATTGCTCTAGCCAAAATTGCACCTCCTTTCAGATGCCCTCTCCATATAGTTGTTTCTCTCTGTGTTCCAGTGACCCCCCTCCTCCAGCACCCCCCAACTGTTACCCAGCTTCACTACACCCACACTTCCTAAATTATCTTTTCAGCACTGTGTACCTTGACTGAACACTACTTTAATTCTAAACATCTTCTTTAAGATCTTTTAGTTCTTCTGACTTAATGGCTTGCTAAATTTTATGATATACATAGCTGAAACAGTTTCAAGAGATTTATTTATTTTTCTATATATTTCCAGGTAGTCATCTTATTAATCAATATGGAAAAGTATTTAAAAACCACAACCTCTGGTTCCTACAAATATATTTTATCTCTATCCAATTGATACCTTTGAAAAGCTCAATAAGTATTTGTCATTGTGGGTGACACTGATCATGACCCATGTAGCAGTCATGGCCTTCATTGTTAATTACCTTGTTCACTAGGCTTTGTGGTGTGTTTCCTGGGAAGAAGAGTCCTGCAAGAGAGTAAGAGAACTCACCATCTTGCTAACAAATTTGCCTTAGTCCCCACTATGTGAGTCCTAGTTGAATGTTATTATCTACTCTCAGGGAAGATGGAAAAAGGATGAGGTAATTATATAAGCCCCTGGCAACAGCAATAGCAGAATCAGTGGCCATTTATTCATTGCCTGCTGTCTGCCAGGCATTGTACTGTACAGCATCATACTAGAATCTTTTAATATCATCTTTTTTTTTAAATTTTTTTCTTTTAATATCATCTTATTTAATCATTGCAATTACTCTGTGAGGTAGCTCTTAATTCCATTTTGTAGATGGAGAAGCTAAGAGTTAAAGAGGGTAAGTGACTTGTCCAGGGTTGCACAGTTAGGTTTGGAACAAAGATTTGAACTCAGTCCCATATGACCCAGAAGTGTTCTTTCCACCATTTCATCTCTCAAAAGCCTCTTTGTGCCATTAACTTTGCCGAAAGTCACGTTTGCCATTTGCCATCATGTTTGATTGTTTCAAAGCTTTGTTTGATTGTTTCAAAGCTTCAATATTTTTTTTTAATCAGGCATTCTGTAAATTGCAAAAAAAAAAAAAAAAAAGGCTGGCTGGGATTCATCACCTTCCCTTCCAGTGGTACAAGAGTAGAGAGCATGAAATTTGATGGAGAAGGAGAAAGAATAAATGAACTATATTAACAAAGGGCCTGGGGAACCCTCAAGTGAATAACAATCAAACATTGACTTTTCTGCATTTTAGATGTTGAGTTACTTGCCCTATGACCCGATGAGACTTTCTCCTGATTTCAGATTTTGAACTTGTATCCTTGGAGAATAAAGGCTTTACCATTGACTGGCTGAGTCACTTTGTGGTTTTAAAAGAGTCCTGCCCTATACTTTATTCCCTTGGAAGCAAGCATTTCCCAGATTTTCTGCATTAGGATGAGGGACTGGGACTAAAAGAAAAGAGAAAGCCAACAAGTCTATCCGAAAACTGTCAGTATCATCTCGATGGGGAGTTATGATGTTTTGACTTCAATAAAAAGGCAAAAGAAAGCAAGCCAGCCAGTTATAAATTTAATTTATGAAAATAATACCACAGGCCTAAAGCATCCAACAGTACAGCCATTGATTCTTCTTTCTTGTTCCTTGGGGAGCCGTTGCTCTGTTTGATATGGTGAACTTCAAATTGTCTTACTTTATCATTTAAATGTCATATCAGCCCTACACTGAAAGCAGCTGAGGAGCTGTGCACTTCCTGGGGAAAGACAGCACAGTGTTTTTCACTTCTTTTAGGAAAAAATACTACTTGGTTGACAGATTCTCTCTGTTGGTGAGGATTGCTGTTGCTCCTTCCTAATTTTTTTTCCTTTTCCTCTGTTATCACCACATTGTATTTCCTCAGTTCTGAGTGAGGCCCCCGAGAAAGGGTAAATGGTGATGATCCGGGTCTATGGTCTTTGCTAACCTCTGGGATTATTTTCTTTAACACAGTTGTTGGAAAGTTGGCTGTTACCTGCCAGAAAATAAAACAACCAATTTTTCATCACAAGTTAAATAAACATTGAAAAATCAGCATTCTACAAGGACCATTAGCTTATGCATCACTGTAAAATGCTTTATGACTCTTGGTATAAAGGATGCTCATATAAAAATAAATTGTGTCGTAACAAACATTTCTCCCTGTCATGGTTTATAATAGCCCTAATATCAAATAAATCTAGGTTGAATATTGTTAGTCTCCTGAAAAACCGACCTTCAGTTTCAGATAGTTGGGTTAAATCACTGCAGTGATGATACGGCCTTAGAGAGGAGATACAAACTGATATCAACTCCCTAGATCATCTTTTATTTAGAAGAGATGTCTCAATGAGCTGAAATTGCTCTGGAGTGACCCATTTTATTTATGTATCTGTTTATTCTGACTACTACTTCACACACGGTACCAAGGGCCATCCTACACATAGCTCCCAGGGGTTCTTGAGAAAGCAACCCATGGAAATACATAGATTAAAAACCATAAGCAGTTACCATTTTACATCTGTCAAATCAGAAATCATTTTTTCAAGTGTAGCAGTCACTGCTGGTAAGATATTGGTGAAGCTGCTGAACTCATCTCCTGTTGGTAGCAATGTAAATGCTTTGGAAAGCATTTTAGCACACAGAAAAGTATCCATATCCTTTGATACTGTATTTCACTTCTGGGAATTTAGCCTAAGGAAATCATGTAGAAGAAGAGAAACAAAAGCTAGGATGTTCATTGCAGAACTTTTTCTATTAGTAAACAATTAGAAACAACCCAGGTACTCAACAATTCAGAATATTCTGGTCAGTTTTTGTTTTTGTTTTTTTAATCTGTCAGGGTGATATACATGAAGTCTAGTTGGTAACATGTAAAATGTTATGATATAAGGCTCAGAAAAAAATCTGATTATGAGGATATAAAATTATTACATGCCTATGAAGGAATGGAATTTGGTAAAATCCATCCAGATTTAGATTTTAAAATTTTGTTTTAGTGTTACAATGTTGTTTTGCCTGTAACAGTAATCAGAATCTAAAAATTACTTGAGTAGGAAGATTAATATCAATGGAAAGTTTTGTTTGCTTTTTGGTTTTAAATTAGAACTTTACTAAGAATATTATAGTTGTTAAATGTTAACCTTGGAGGACTCAAAGTGTCAAGGAGTCAGAAGACTGGCACTTAAATAATCAAATTTGAACAAAAGAGAAACCAAGCAGGTAAACAAAAGAGACATCTTTCCATAATAATACCACTTCCTATCCTTACTCTTTTTTGAATTTTTTTAATATCAGTGCCTGGAGTAAGAAAATCTCATCAGATCATTTAGACAGAAGTCATTTCCTTTAAATGTTGGAACAGTGTAGCTTGTGGCCATGAACGGAGAAATCTTTAGATGAGTAGGGTAAATAGGTTTTGTGGGAGAGACTCTATCCCGAAGAACCACAGGACAAAAAAGGAAGTGTAAAAACATCCCTGCCAGGCTTGAATCAGACCTGAAAACATACATAGCAAGAGGCTTGTTAGAAATAACTGAAATAGGGGCGCCTGGGTGGCTCAGTGGGTTAAAGCCTCTGCCTTCAGCTCAGGTCATAATCCCAGGGTTCTGGGATCGAGTCCCACATTGGACTCTCTGCTCAGCGGGGAGCCTGCTTCCCCCCACCCCCCTGCTTGCCTCTCTGCCTACTTGTGAATTCTGTCAAATAAATAAGTAAAAAATCTTAAAAAAAAAAGAAAAGAAAAGAAATAACCGAAATACCCAACAACAGAGACTTGGTTAAGTAAAGCATGCTGGAGTCATAAGATGGACTATTGAACGGGCATTGAATGTAAAGTAGAAAAATACATATTAATCTGAGTATATGTAGTAAAGGTATATGAGAAAAAGTGAGATATAAAATTATGCATAGAGCATTACTCCAAGTTGTACACTTTTACTCATAAGAAAAAAGAAATTTAAGAAAAGATGTAAACTTGTCAGTAGTGGTCATCTGGACAGTGGGATAGCAGGCAATTAATTCTTCCTTCATGTCCAGAATCTTTAATTTTTTTTCCCTCCCTAATTTAGGAAAAAGTCATTTGTAAAGTTGTTTTTCAAGTTGAATTTATTATGTAGTGATTGAATTAATGCCTGAAATAACTTTAGAGAGAGGTAACATATGAATTAAGATAAAATCAAATAAAATGCATTTTGATTGCAGCAATTGGCTGAAAGTCTATAGTGGTGTCCAGGTAAGGTCATTTGCTTTTTATGTAAATCCACCAGTGAGTAGCTTCCATTGAAATGCCAAATATTGGTATTTATGTATATGCAAGCTCTTGCTGACACTCTCATATTTTCTATTTTCTTTCTGAAAAAAAATTTTTTTCTAAATTTCTAAAAAAAATTCTCACCAGCATCAGTCAATTCTTCTTCCTCCCTCCCTCCCTCCCTGGCTCCTTATCTTACTTGCATCTTTCCATTCAGTTCTACAGCAGTAGTCAGAGAGATTAAGGATGGGTTTAGCTCAGTTTGCCCATTTGTCAAAATTCCTTGATTTATACAATCTTGAAAATATGAAAGTAACAGTCCTTGAGACCCTTACTTAAGTACTAGTTATCAACTAGCTAAAGCTTTTATCCCCAAATGCTTTAATGCCTATGATTTAAATAGCTACTTTTGGGGCACAATGAGGAGCCTGACATTAGCCTTCTGAATTTATACACTAAGAAACAAAAATTCCTTAAGCTCGGAATCTTCCTAAATAGAACACCCTGCAAAAGGACAGCATTGTATTTGGGTGTGTGTGTGAGAGATTGAGGGAGATTTGCCCCTGAATCTGCCAGCTTTCTCATCACTGAACAGACCAGCCCTGCAGTTAATGAAATGATGTAAATTCTCAAGGCTACTCCCTTCACCCACCCCTGTAAAAGTACTGATAAATGGCGAGTTTCCTTATAGTTCTGTTCCTGTTCTTTACTCTTTTTCACCAAAAAATTTATCTTTGCTTGTAATACTTGAGGATCTAGACTCCTTTCACTGAGGTCAAGGGACTGTGGGATTTTAGGTCCAGACTGTGATGATTCAGTGTAATTAAGCATCAAAAGGGATTTCTAATCAATGTAATTTGGTAATTGCAAAAACTATGGAAATTTCTCCTTAGCTTTTTATTGGTTTTGGGTAAATATTTATAAAATGGAGGAAGGAAGGAAGGAAGGAAAATGCTGTGGCATCACACACACACAATATTATAGTCTTTCCTTGACCACCATTTCTACTGATGGAGCATGACTTGCTTTTTCTACCTTAGTGGTGTAAATGAGAAAGCCTCACAAAAGGGTAACCTATTCATTATTACAATCATATTAGCTAGGTTGTAAATGCATGTTATTTATGTAGGAGATAATTATTGCGTCTGTTTCTTTTAAATTCCTCTGGTTTTGTTTTGCAATGATTTTGCCTGGGGCTTAACCAAAGGGTTTTTTCCCCTAATAAAAAAGACTATTGTTGAAAGACTTCTTTTTCCCTATTTATTTCTACCCTAACACAACACACCCCCTCCTATTTCCTTTTTCATGTCCTCATCATTTACATTTTTGTTGCTTTCTTATGGATTCAAGGAATAATATCTTAGAGTATAAAACATCAGATTGCCCCAGGTCCTCGCACGGTATCTAACATGGTGTAGGCATTCAGTAAATATTGAATGAATTCAATTTAGAACCCTGGGGAAGAGAGTCACAAATTTATCAAATAATTCACAAAGAGACATATCCCTGGCAGCTAATCCAGTTAACTGTATTAAGGTAAGCTGAATCCAGAACATGTTTCAAATCATTTCTCTTCTTATAAAAGTTTTGTTTAGTGGCTGGAACACTTGTTTCTCAGTATGCTGATCAAATGTGACTTGAGCAAGAGAGATTCACAATAAATAACACCAGGAGGCTTATGAATGATGTATAAAGCCCACCAATTTAACAATAGGTAAGGCAGAGGAGAGCAGTTATTTTATTTCAGAACAGCCAAAGTCTTGGCAGTGTAATGCCACTATGGGAATATTGAATGGCTGTGACTAGTTGGGAGGAAGCTAGAATGGGAAAAGTTTGAAATGTTCTGACGGATATTTGATTTTTTTTTTTTTTTTAATTAATGGAGCCATTGCTTTAGGTGAGCACATATGGAAATGACCCCTCTTGCTTCTCTAGCATTTGCCCAGAGGAGGTTATTTGGTCCAGCTGAATGATATTTCAAGTAGGAATCACTTTTGACTTGAAGTGAAACTATACTTTTTTGGGGGGGAACAGAGTCTTTCATCATTCGTTTTCTCTCTGAGGCCTAGATTCCTTTGAATTTATTGCATTGGTACCGTGTGCCTAGTAGTGTGATTCTCTGTAACTGATTCAGTAGAAACATAGATCATGAGATTGTTGGGTAGAAAAAAATCAGAACTCATGGGTGAAAGGGATTCCAAGTGAAACTAATTGCTGGCATCTAGGGACAGGAAATGATACAGTAGATTGGTTAAACAGAGACTGGTGTCCTCTCCCACTAGATCTGTTTCTTCATATTAAAAAAATCACTCATTCTTATTTTGATTCATTAATTAAAGCTCTTACTGTATCACTCAGGATTCTTCCCATTTGCAAGTCAGGAGAAACTTTCAACTGAAAATGTTTTAAGCAACTAAGGATGTTATTATGAAATATGAAATACATGTTCTCTGTGTTGTCTGTATTTTCAAACAGGCTTTTCCCTCATGCTTCCAAACTCCAATAGAAAAATAAAAGATCTGGGGGTAGGGGTTTAGGGAGAGGGTGGTTGGGTTATGGACATTGGGGAGGGTATGTGCTATGGTGAGTGCTGTGAAGTGTGCAAACCTGGCGATTCACAGACCTGTACCCCTAGGGCTAATAATACATTATATGTTAATAAAAAATAAAAAAAAATTTAAAAAGAAAAATAAAAGATCAAGGGCTTTTCTTCCCTAAGAGCTTAGACAAAAATTCTGGGCCTGATCTCTTTAGTTCCAAGTGGGTCACATTTCCATCACTGAGGCCAAGATAGTGCCTGGGGCGCCTGTTCTCTTCTGGAGCTTAAGTTCAGCTCCACAGAAACTGGGCTGAGCATGGAGCAGGGATGATTTTGCTCATGGACCAGATGCTGAAAGCAGAGGACAGATGTCCCCTCTATTTACTGATGGCCAGACCTTGTGTAGGTTGTTGATACAAAGACAAACATGACTTAACCTCTGTGCCTCCCTGAATCTCATGTTAATACCTCATCAGTGCACCTCCTGTAGTCAGCGTTCTAATACTGTCCTACTCCTCCCCAGTAATGTTGCTGGTTCCTTCTTACCTGTTGATGAAAACACTAACTCCTTGGTTAAACTTACTTCTTGCTCACCTCCCAGTCCTGGCAAAAGCAACTGGTCACATATCTTCTAGATGTTTCCACCTCCATGGCTTTGCCCTGAAATGCTTTTCTCCATTTCTATCAATGCTAGTGTGTCTTTTCCAGGTTCAGTTCAGATACTATCTTCATGAAATACACACTGATTTTATTTTTCTAATGTTTGCAACACTTCAAGTGAACCTATGTTATAGCACTTAATGTTATTTAACAAATGTTATAGAATCTTACTATGTGTTTATGGCTGTTCTAAATGTGTAAAAATATTTTTTTTCCAATTTGTATTATTGTGCATGGTGTTCTTCCCTAATAATCTGTAAGATCCTTGAAAGTGGGATCCTTAAAGGGCAGTGACCTACCTACCCATCACGGGCAATTGACATGTGCCTCATGAATGAATAAATGTTCATCCAGTTTGCACATTTATTGGACACTAACATTTAAAGCCAAAGAAAGTAGGGTCCTGGTTTCTCTCAGGTCACTCTCTCTACATAATATAGCAACATGCCTGTGCTTGACATTCAATAAACATTTGTTGACCATCTAAATGAGATAGAAATGAAAAACATTCAAATATCTAAGAATGAACTATTTCCCCTTTATTTTACATTCTTTAGTCTTTTGGCATCATTTTTGAGACTTTCTGTTGTTACCGCATTTTTCCAAACAGTTTTCTATTCTGTTTTCTAACTTGATTAGATTAAGGTCATTTTTTTAAACAATGGGAACTTTTTTCAATAACTGCACGTGCCAATGCTATTGACCCACTGTGGAAAGACTGAGCCTTATAAAACGCTTCTATCAGCAAAGGGCTTCGCAGGCCCATGTTCTTGTGCAGGTGTTAGTGAGTGAGAGTGTTCAGTGGTCCTGGCAAAATTGGTGTTTAGCAAAGTAAACACTAGATTTGTGGGGTTACTTATAGGTATAACTAAGCCCTCGCCTCTAGTTACGAGTTTGTGATTTGAACTAACACTGCAGATGTTTCCATGTAGAAATTTGGTCTAAAATTCATAAGGCATAGGTGGGTGGGAGGCATGATTGCTTTTCTTGCTTTCAGCTGGACAAGGGCAGATTTTCCCACGCTGTGCCTTCCCACCTAAACAATGGATGGGAATTCTCTGCTCTTTCTTTTTTTGTCAGTTTCCCTCTTCGTTCCTCTTCATGAATAATTTGGCAGCCATCTTAGATGAGTGCCACCAGGTGTCAATTGAAATTAGCAACTAGCCTGACCTTGGTGACCTGTGTGGGAGCAGTTTCACACATGGTGAAAGCAGAAGCCACAATGCAGCGAACTGAATAGTGTGAATGGTTCAGTCAGTAGCTTCTGGGGAGTGAGTTCGTGGGCTCTGGATCTGGAACACCCAACTTCAAACCCAGACTCTGCCATTCATTAGCTGTTGACTGGGAGCAGTTCACTAAGTCTCTCTCTCTCTCTCTTTCAATCCCCTCGTTTACAAAATAGAAATGAAGGGGCGCCTGGGTGGCTCAGTGGGTTGAGCATCTGCCTTCGGCTTGGGTCATGATCTCGGGGTCCTGGGATCAAGCCCCGCATCGGGCTCTCTGCTCCGCAGGGAGCCTGCTTCCGCCTCTTTCTGCCTGCCTCTCTGCCTGCTTGTGATCTCTCTCTGTCTGTCAAATAAATAAATAAAATCTTAAAAAAAAATAGAAATGAAAATAGAATTTCTCCATGTTGTTATGAGGAGTAAATGAGTGCAAGTGGGTGAAATGCTTAGAACAGTGCTAACTGTGCTAACAGAACTTTCCTTACAAGTTCTTAGTCAATACTAGCTGTGGTTTTTGATGAGTATGCAAAGGCAAGTTGCAACTACTTTCAAGGCTTGGCTATGGAAACTGGAAAGCAATTGAGATTCATAGTGAGATCTTGGGCAGAGATTAGGAAGTTTATTCCAGATAGGTGAAAACATGGATATTTTCTATGCTGGAGGAAAAATGGCTCTCCGGGGGTGACAGGTTGAAGATATAGAAAAGAGAGGGATTAATTGATGGAATAGTATTACTGAGAAGATGAGGGTGGGTGGAACTCAGCAAAGAGGTAGATGGATGGATGAACCTTAGGGAGGAGGGACTTCTTGTTTTCTAAGACAGTGGCTGGGAGAGGGGTAATAAGGAGGGGCAAAGCTAGAGATGCATATCTTTGTGGGTGAGGAGCAGAAAGTTGAAGGTGTTTGAGACAGATGAAGCCAGTTGTCTTTGTGAAATAGGAACAAGCTCATCTGGTAGGAGAAAAGAGGTGGCAGAAGTGAGGAATGGCAAAGGACTAATAAATGAAGGAGTTGCATAGCAGCATCTCCTGGAGACAATATGACACTGGCCAGAATGTAGAGTCTGACAAGTGAGAATTCTGGTCTGATAAGAAATAGGGCTCATAAAAGAAAAGATTGGTGTTCACTTCCATAGATGGAACATTTCTAAGTGATGACAAGTCCTAGGTGAGCCATTTGAAAATTGTTTTGGTCTACAGTGTAAAGTTAGAATTTAAAATGATTCTTTATTTAAAAAAAAAAAAAAAGATTCTTCACCACAAATCAATGATTGATTTTATTCATACTCAACTTTATTTTTTCAATCACCTTTTTTTTCCGGTCTATAAGTATGCAGTGTTGCTGGAAAGGTAGACTCTTAGAGTTGGATTAGATCCTATCTCTATACCACCAAATCTGTCCTTGAATATACTTGTAAACAGGAAACATACTTTTAACAGAGCTGATCATTCTATTTTTGGGTAGACTGAATATCTACTAATATTGAAACTTAAGTGCTAGAATATGGATTTTACCTTGTGATGGTCACACAAAAAGCTCTCCCATCCTACATGCCCAACCACAATGTTATTTTGTGACTTTTCCCATCAAGAGGTGGAGTGAATCCCTTTCCCTTGAACTGAGCTTGAGCTGTGAATTGCTTTGACCAGGATGAGGCAAAAGGGACACGCCATGGCTTTCATACCTGTGCCTTAAAGAGACACTGCAGTTTCTGTATTTGCTTTCCTGGAATTCTAAGCTACCAAGTACAAAAGCCCAACATCCCTGACGGGGGTAGAGAGAGGCCAGGTTGACAGAGGCCCCTGGGGGTTTGCAAGAGCACAAAAGAAAGAGGCTCAGGAAGCCCAATGTGATTTCAGCAACCCAGCAGAATCACCGGACACGTCAGTAACACCAGCTTGATGCCTGCAGCCCCTGGTCAAGTTGTTCCCGCCATTACACACGAAGCAGAGACAAGCCATTGCCGCCAAACCTTCCCACATGGCAGAATTATGAGCCGATAAATAGTGGCTGTTGCTTTAAGCCTCTGAGTTTTGAGAGCTTTATTATGCTGCAGTAGGATGTGAAGAGGAAGAGTCTCTAGGCAGGGAGACAAATGGGAAGACCTTGAACCGAATCCAGGTGTCAGGTGATGAGCTGACAAGTACAGAAAGAGAGACAGGGGAAGACTCGGGAGAAGAGTGGGTGGCAGGGTTCCATGTGACCCAGTGATTGGATGGAGGGCAAAGGAGAAAGGGAAAGAAAAGATTTTATGAAGCTCCTTCTGGGATATAATGTTGTACGGACAGCAGTATGTCTAGATAAAGAGCTGGAGTCTTGCGGAAGAAAAGTCCAGTTTACAGTTGTTATTTTTTGATGTGACAGCACAACTCTGTGTAAAAATGCTCCCTTAGCAGCTCAGGACACAGGCCCGAACCTGAGGGCTGCTTCAAGCCAGAGCTGCTAGAGGTTTCAAACAAAAAGATGCAACCAGCTCTCCTACCCTTTTGATACAGCCGAAAGGCTTCTCTCAACTCCTTTCTCCCTTAAAAGCCAGAGACATCAAGCAAAGGTGGAGGGCAGAAGGAAAAGGAGAGGGAGAGGGGACCCGCGTGAGAGAAAAAGGCCCCGTGCCGTCCTATGGGGTTGCACCTTGTTTTAGTTATGTTTCTTGAAAGGCTGCCTTACTTCAGTAAAAATAAGGAATGCAGCGTACACACTCAATTAACATTACCACCATTCAAAGGTTCTTCCTTTAGCCCCAAACGAAAATGGGAAACCCTACCCTCAGCTTTTTAAATCACAATGAAAGGACAAGAGATGCTTTCCTTTTATGGGTTCATAAACCTTCCGAAAGGGTCCTTTGGTGTTCTGAGCAGCATGCCTGTGTCTGTGTGCAGAGGCGGCCAGCCCAGAACTCTGAGGTGAGGTTTCCTTCAGCAGGCGGTACTGTGACTTCCCACTCGCCATGTTGGGCAGTATTTATTTTCTTTAAAAAGTGAAGACTACAACTGACATGGTCGCTTTTCTAAGGGGGACAGGATTGGGGAGTGACCTTCGAGGATCCTGTCAAGATAACATGCTCATGCTGTGCAGTCAGCCAGAACTGAGTTCAAATCCTTGTCCCATCACTGACTATCCTGGGGGCCTCAGACATGCTGTTAGCCCCTGAGCCTCAGTCGCTTCAGCTGTAGGATGGGTAGAACACTGTCTCCCTCATGGCATAATTCTCAGGTGTCTTTGAATGAGATACTGTATGCAAAGCACTTGATCTAGGAAAGGCACAATAAGTGGTGGCTGTAGTCACCGGAATTTGTGGTAATTCGGGGCTTTCCTACATCGGGCCAGTCATTGAGACGACTTCTCAAGAATATTTACAATATAAGAAAATGGGTCTGACTGCATTTTAGTCAATGCTTTAAATGTAACAAATGTTTAACTTAGTATTATATCACAGCAGGTCATTTTATAAGTGACATGAAGATTTCCTTCCTGGGGACAAATTTGGTTATTTCACAGAATCTTTGTGAATCTTCAGGCAAACCAAAACTAACGTGCTGGTTCCTTCTTATTTCATTATTCATAATTGTAAGTATAAGAAAATAAACAATGTTCAAATGCAGGATTTTAGCAAGCTTTTTCTGCAAAGGACTAGAGAGTAAATATTTTGGCCTTGCAGGTCACAATGATATGTCACATATTCTTCTTTGTTGACTTTTTATAACCCTTTAAAAATGTTCGAGTCAGGGATGCCTGGATGGCTGAGTCAGTTAAGTGTCTGCCTTTGGTCCTGGGATCAAGTCCCACATCAGTCTCCTTGCTCTGCAGGGATCCTGCTTCTCCCTCTGTCTGCCTCTCTCTCTCTCTTTCTCTCTGACAAATAAATAAAATACTTTTTAAAATGTTCAAACCATTCTTAGCTCATATGAAAATAGGCCATTGCTTGAATATGACCGACAGGCTATGTTCAGCAGACCTTTCCTGTAGTTTAAATTTGTATTTTTTATTACTAGGGTAATTCTGCCAATAAGTATTAGAATAAAGAGAATGAGAAAATACATTAAGTAAATAACATATAAGTGATTCTGATTCTGATTTGGACATATGCTGGGTTCAAGTAAGACCACTGATAGCTTCCCTTTATGGCATAGGACCATTTTCACTAAGACATTAAGTGATTAGTGTGATTTTGAGGACTGGGGACCATTCAGCACATTAGCTTTGACCAACATCCCTGTGCTTTTCTTTCTCTTTCTCAGAGGAGCAGTTTGGATACAGCCTTTATAGCATCAGATGCAAACTGTCATTAATACCCTAAACTGAAAATTGTGTTGCCCTTTATGAAAATGAACAGCTGGTCAGCCCCAGACCACTGGCCACCTCAGATCTATTTGTGTTGTGTATGTGTTGTATATCAGTTGCTATAGTATCCTTTCACGATAAAGGTTTTTAAGGCCTTTGTCAATCATCCATCGGGAGGGAAATCCTTGCCAGCAGATAGCAATCTCTTTCAAGGCCAGCCCTGCCTTGGCTTCTGTCTTTCTGTGGACTTGGGAGAGAAATAATTCTCCTGGACGACATGATCTAGGATTGTCTTGATCTTTTCTTTTCTGGCCTGGGTCTCAAAAAGCTTCCTTGGAGCTCTCTGTAGAGTGTCTTTTTTCTTTTCTCCTCCATTTTCCTGACTTTCCCTTTATTTTTCCATGACTACAGACATAAAGAAAACGGATAAATAATTTTAAAACATACAGGTTCCCCAAATATTTATCCCTGCACATGCTTAGAGCAAACTACATTCTTTTCATATAGTGTGGCACGTTTTTTGTTGAATCTTACATTTTATGTTTAAAGAGACGATGGAATCATGACCCAAGATCTGAGTCTTCCAATCCTGCCCTCAGCCATTTCCCTGCCTCCCTGAGAACATGAGGTCAGGCATAGGGACACTCTGGCCGAGGTTCTGGCCTCATGCCTTACTGTGATCATCTGTGAGCTGGGTAGACCAGGCAAATTCCTTTTGGGAGGGTCGATCTTAGTATCTAACACAGAGTCCGGATCAAATTAAAGCAACCAACTTTCTTCGTACCTTTCACCCTGAGCCTACATTGGAGTCTGGCCTTTGGCATCTCACCCATCCAGACAGGGAGAGAAGGCTAGCTCGAGAAGAACACATTCATCAGGGAAGAGAAGCCGCTCAAGACCAAGAGGGCCCGAGCACATTTGTCCCAGTTTCTAGGTCCGAGCTTGCCCGGTCTGCCTCTCCCAGCCTTCTTGGGGCCCTATGCTCCAGGCGCTCTCAGGACAAGAGCTGCACCAAGGGAGAAAGCACCCTTCAGTCTCCATTCACGGGGCGTATTCAATCATTCATCCACCCAACACAGATGGACTGAGTAGCTATCATGTGCCAGATGCTCTTCTAACTACCGGAGACAAAGCCGTGAGTGTGAGGGACAAAGTCTCTGATCATTTTACTCCATACCTTGTTTGGAAGTTACCTTCTTTTCATGGACTCTTCCCTTGATCACTTGAGTTTGGTAGAGTGAGAACTGGCCTGTGACCAAGGAAAATGTCTTTGAATCAGTCTAATCCCTAGTGCGGGCCTTTCTGGAAGGATAAGGAGGGAGGAGTATTGAACTACAATACTGCCTACAGGCCCTGTGTCTTCATAGGGATAATGGTCTCTCCTTCCTACCTCCCTCCTAGTGTCAAAAAGATGTGTAATCCCGTTTCATCTCCTAACCTCCTCTCATTCTGTTCTGTTTGCCTGGTCTTGGTCTCACTTCCCTGCAGCCTACATGAGGATCTTTAAGTCTCAGCTTACTTAGCCCCAGGCCTGTTACACGCACATTGCAAGCACTATCTTTATGTCATGCAGCCAAAGAGTCTCATGTGTGGGGCATGGAAGTTCCTTTGCGGATGTAGACCACCTGTCCTGAGTTCTTGCAAACATATCCTTTTCTGTTTTCTGTAGTCCCTCTGGTTTATTTTCTGAGGAAACTCTTTTGACTCCCAGGCTGAAGCAATGCTTGTCCTATGTTTGATGTATCCAGGTTTTTCCTTTCTGAATGATCTACTGTAGGTAGTTTCTTTCTTTTTTTTTTTTTTTTTAAGATTTTATTTGTTTGACAGACAGAGATCACAAGTAGGCAGAGAGGCAGGCAGGGGGGTGGGGGGAGGAGAAGCAGGCTCCCTGCTGAGGAGAGAGCCTGATGCGGGACTCGATCCCAGGACTCTGGGATCATGACCTGAGCTGAAGGCAGCGGCTTAACTGACTGAGCCACCCAGGCGCCCCAGCTGTAGATAGTTTCTAAGGAGATTTCATTCCTCATTGAAGTCAGTTTCCTTGTTGTATAGTCAAGCCCACTACCTCTAACTCCCATTCAGACAGAGAATGGGCTGTTTTTTTTACCCATAAGACAAAAATGACATGTTACTCCTGTTCTAAAATCAATATACTACCAGTACCCCTTATCTTTTCTAGTCCTGTGCCTCCAGATTGTTTTCTCTGGTCGATCTTCTTCCCATGGTCAGACTTGGGCTCCAGCCCTTCCTGCAGAATACCCCTCAGTGCAGTATCAACAGGCTAAAGATGGTTTTCTGGAGACTTACAGAGAAACTGAAATACTATCCACTCCATGTATATCTCTACATCCCTAGAAAAGATTACTCTAGGAAGTAAGTTTGGAGTGCAGGAGGGTCATTGAAATGTAGAGACAAACAAAATCAACATTCTTCCTTTTCCCCAGACCTCACATATCTTCATATAGTCCAACAAGAGTCTGACTACTCATCATTAGTTTCCTCTTGGCCTGTAAAGACTCCCCTAGGTATCTTTGTGTCAGCCTCTTTGTGTCAAATTTATCACTTTACTGGTCAACCCACTTTTTAAAATTCACATTTTTTAAATATAACATACTGGCCTAAAAGTAGTAGAGTTGTCTGTAGTTCCTGGTTAATAAAAACAACAAAATTGACAGTTTCCATGTCTGTAATTAAATTTGTGAAACTAAAAATGGATATAATATGAAAGAGTTTCTTTACTGACACCAATTGTGACACCAGTTTGTATTAAATAATGAGAGTGAGAACTTAGAGGATTTGCTTTTCATTGTGGGGAAAATTAACATAAAATTACTGATCTGCAATAGATTTGCATAAGAGTTACCACTATCAGTAATCATTTAGAATTCATTTTACTCAGATAAATTGGAGTCTCCAGGGATAACAAACAGGACTTATCTTCTTCATTCCTGAAAAAAATTGAAAAATATTAAAATAATTTAATAAGATTAAAGATTAAACTAATAAAGATTAAAATATTAAATAATAAAGATTAAAATAATAGCTGTGTAATATAACTGGATCTTGGAACTGGACACACCTTATACATGTGGCTTTTTATATCTGCTCTTAAGTTTTAAGTATAAGCATGAATTAATGCTACATGAAACTAAGAAAATAAGATGAAGTGTAATGAGGATGATGGCTAGGCTAAAGTCAGGAAATCACAGATTTGAAAGGCACCAAAATGTCACCCACTCCGTTCCTCTGCAGAAGATACATAGTACCTCCAGCTGCTGTCATACTTAATGATCTCTGAGAAAGAAAAAAGAAAAAGATCCTTCAGTAATCAGCTTTAGGAATATCTTTACCCTTTCCCAAATACTAGCCCCTCAAACTTTCTTTATAGCACTCAATTCTTGTCTATGTGTATAGTTTAAAATAAGATAATTTGTTAGAGAGGATAGAGCTGAGGACAACAGGTAATGACTATCTCCGTTTTTTAAAAAAGGTTTTATTTATTTATTTGACAGAGAGATCACAAGTAGGCAGAGAGGCAGGCAGAGAGAGAGGGAGAAGCAGGCTCCCCACTGAGCAGAAAGCCCCATGTGGACCCAGATCCCAGGACCCTGAGATCACGACCTGAGCCGAAGGCAGAGGCTTAACTCACTGAGCCACCCAGACATCCCAGTATCCCTTTTTATTACCCTGCAAATATGGTATGTAACAATTATATCAACCATAATCAAAACACCATACATTGAATGGGTTTTTTAAAAAGATTTATTTATTTATTTGAGAGAGAGAGAGAGACAGACAGACAGACAGTGCATGCACAGGTGAACAGAGGGGAGGGGCAAAGCAAGGTGGGGGAGAAATCCTTAAGCAGACTCCCCACTAAGTATGCAGCTCCAAACCGGGCTCATTCCAGGACCCCAAGATTGCTACCTCAGTTGAAATCAAGAGTCAGTCGTTTAACTGACTGAGCCACCCAGGTGCCCCCATATATTGAATGTTTCAATAGGCTAGACATTCTTCTGAGTCCTTTAAAAAAAAAAAAGTATTATTCTTTTGGTACCCATTGTTATTATCCATAAGTAAATACAGACTTAAAGAAGATAAGTAGTTTGCCCAGTTTCGCAATTTGTAAGGGACAGAATGAGAATTCAGACCATTTGTTCCAAAACTTCACTTGTACCCTTCCTGATTCTGCATCATCATACAGTGAACTACTGTGAATCTATTCATGTGCTATACTTCTATTAAAAAAAATCTCTTTAGTTCCCCCGTGAGTTTTCTTATCTCTGGATTTATTTCCAATTTCTAACATTTTGCTGCAGTGTCATATTCTAACATTAGTCACTAACAGAGGTGCATGGCAGACTGTTATTTTAAATCCACATGCATCAAGAAAATAGGCCTAATTGGAGGAAATTAAGGTGGTTGCAATTTCCTCATAATTAAGCACAAAAATATGTTACTAGAGGAAGTTGTAGAATTTTCTGTTCTGAAAATCTGAAAGAAAACACAAATAAGGTTTGTTTAGAGTTTGAACAAACTCTAATTTGAACACCCATTTCCTGATTTTATAAAATGAATGGTTTAGGGTAGGTGATCTCCCTTGGGCCTGCCCCAGCCCTCACATCCCACAAGTCTGTAACTTTCAGTAGAGATTGGATGTTCCAACCTTTCAAGGTCTTTTTAGGCTTCTATTTTTATGCTTGAATGATTCTTGACTCTCTTTGGTTCAGCTTCACATTCTTGAGTCTCTTTCAAATGGAGATCTCATAAGAGCTATTATTTAATGGTATCCCAAATGCACGATGTACAGAATTAAATACAACCATGCATTTAGGACTTCAGAATCATAGTTCATTATTACTGTGTGTTTGTTCTCCTATTTGATTAAGGTTAAACAACACGACCATATTTCCTATTGGGTAGCATTTTAAAGTGTATTATGTATGTGACAGATGGGATCTTATAAATGCATTAAGCGTGCTTATTTTAATATCTAAGCATATGCAAAAGTTCTAGAAATATTTTACATGCAAATGTCTGGGACTCTGCAAGGGCCTATAATAGAAATCCATACTCTGTGACTTCAAAGCTTTAGTCTCGACAACTAATCACTTGGCTATTTCCAAATCAAATTTCTTCAAACAAATCAAAGGCATTTGTCCTACCCAAGAACCAAGTTCTGTGGCAAGTTTGACATTTGAAAATCAAGCTGCTTATTGAGATATTCATGCACTGAAAAAGGCACCCAGAATTTCTTTCAAGGGCTGAGAAATACCTTTTTACATGCTCCAGTGACTCAGAAATTTGTCAAAGAGAATTTTATCAAATTTCCTTCACACACCCACACAAAACTCACCTTTGCAGTAAGAGCCAGCTTTCAGAATTTCAGCCCAAGAGGTCCTTCATTTTCTGAAAGGTTATGAGCCCCTGAGATTTCCCTTCTTTCGGAGTCATAATCTCTGTGTTGCTTCTGAGTTGTTAACAGTAACACTGATTAAGAGGAGAGAAAAGGAAGAGACATTCCCCATACCAATATTAAATGGCTTCATGGAGTAGGAATATTTTAAATACCACAGCATCTGTGGTAAGTAGAATAAAGTGCTCAATTTCCCAGGGAGCAAGCAGAAAAGAAAGGAAAAGAAGAGAATGATAAATAACTAACCTTTCTGCAGGGCTTCCTACATGCAAGGAACTGTGTGAGTTCCTTCACATGCATTGTTTCATTTAATCTACCCAACCACTTCCCAAGGAGTAAAAACTATAGTAAAAACTATAACACTTTTTACCCATGAGGAACCCGAGGTTCAGAGAAGTGAAATAACTCGATTGGAATCACCTGGACAAAATCCAGGCAGGGTACACTTCAATTTCAAGCCTCTGCTCTTAGCTGCTCAACTGCACTCCTGCCTTCTCTTCCAGAGGAGAAGAAGGAAAGGCCCTGACAAGAAGAGGTAACTAAGGGAAAGGAAGAGCAGCCTGGGCTTCCAATGGATGGTGCTTTAGAGCCCATATCCCCGCCTCGGGTTATAGGGGCTGGCTCAGAGCCAGCGTTCATAAATATTTGTTGAATGAATGACTGTATGAATGAATGCAAGACAATGGAAGACAACTTACAGGGCATTCTGGCCCTGTGACCCCCTCCTCCCCTGCCCTACTAATCGCACATTCTAGCCCATTCTTGCATCAGTCACTTGTCCGTGATTCTGCAATCCAAACCCTGGCTTCCCCTTCCAGAGCCAGTGCTGAGCATATTTGTGAAAGGAACAAAATGCCTCTTTGGCAGCCTCTGCCCTTTCTCCTTCCTTGCTGGTACTGCTGCTTCTGAAGACCATGCTGTCCTTGACGCTGGCTGCCGGCTGCCCAAAACTCAACAATCCCAGGGCAGAACCCCCAGGTGAATTTTTGTGATCTACTTACTTCTACTTTCTCCTCCTCTGCTGTCAACATTTCAGGCTCTCTACAAGCAATTGTTTGTTTGCTTATCCGTCTTCTCCTTTGAATGGTAAAATCTGTGAAGATGGGAGATGTGTCCACCTTGTACCTCCAATTGCCCAGTCTTGGTCCCTGTAACAAAGTAGTGGTTTAGTCAACATTTGTTATCTAAGCTACTGAAGGAATGGGTGAATGTTTTCCACTGTAAACCTTACTTATCAAGATTTGAAGGTAATTGGATACTGCTACCACTAATAATTTTTGTAGTAATATACTTATTTAGAAGTATTACTATAGTAAGATTTTCCAGAGTTGCATGTGTGTGTGAAACTAGTATGTTATTAATTTATTCAATAAATATTTACTATGTACTTACTACTGTGGTGTTCTAGGTATTAGGATATATAATCGCTGACCATTGTGCAATCAAAATACAATTCTGTCTTCTATCATCACTTTACTTTTTTTTTTTTTTTTTGGAAAGAGATTCTCTTTTTCTGCTCCTGGATGAAAATTCTAGTAGGCTGTATAATTTCTCAACTCACTCATGGGTAAAACAGTCCTAAAATGCCTTGAAGTCACAAATGCAGTCTCAACTCAGTAATTGTAATGTCCAGTTCCATGGAATAATCAAACCTCTGAACTTGAGCTAACATTAAGCCTTCTCCCCTCCCCTGGTAGAGCTGTGTGGTCAGAGAGGGCATCATGGGTCTGGGCTTTCTCACCTCTTTCCTCATCTTACAGCTGCTGTTTCAGAGCCCTTCAACTCAGGGTTGAGCATGAGATGGGAGGAAAGTTGAGGGAATAATACCTTAGCCTCAATAATTCTTACTTGACTCTTGGTTCTTCAGGCCCGATAAGTGGTCCAAGCTGATCCACCTGGATGAGGAAGCTTTCATGGACCCTTCAGAGGTTCCCACTTGGCTCTTTTCTCTGGGGATGCTTATACTAAGCATGTGTTTCTATTCCAATCTATATGGTCTCTTGTGGTCCTTCTCTCAGCCTTTAGGACCTGGAGAGCATATATCCTCAGTGGGAGCCTACTGAGCCTTAAGGGTGATGTAAGAAAACCCCACACTTGTTCTCTGTCCTATGACTCACATTTGCTCCATGGGAAGCATTCACATCCCTACCCTGCCTACTTGTGATCTCTGTCTGTCAAATAAATAAACAAAATTTTTAAAAGAACCTGCATCTGGTTCCCTTGTTTGCATGGCCTGTGTTTAATGTAAGGCACATGCTCATTCAACTTTTGTACCAAGAAACTCAAGGAGACACTTCTTGGGCCATTGTTGCTGCTGGAACTTGTATGTCAGTTTATTATATCTCCCTGGCTATAGGGGACAGATACCAAATTTCCAAGTGACAAGTCAGAGTCTTACTTGATTGTATTTGAAGGGACAAGCATCCCTTTGGGGGAGGGACTTTACAACTTAGCTCTTGCTAAAGAAATTCCATCGAAGTTCTTTCCTCTCTTAGACCTCTTATATTCTGTGCGGTTGACTTGCTTTGGGTTTTAATTGTCTCCATTGCAATTCCTGCAAGCTGGTCTGTATCATAAATCACATTGGTATCTGATATCTGTGAGAGCTGAGTATTCAGTCAAAACTTCCAATTTAGCATCCTGTTATAAACATACGGTTTGATGTGTACAACTGTCCCATGGCATGTGCAGCATATATTATTATTCCTATTTGCCATGTAAGTAAACTAAGGTTCAGACAAGTTAAGTAACCTGCACTATGACTTGTTAGGTTTTCTCACTCCATGGTCATTGCACATTTCTTGCCGGTGAGTTAACTTATTGTACTTCTAACAATGGACTGGAGGCCCAGTGAGTTAATGAACAAGAACAGTCTTACTGGTGTTCTATTCTATGAGCCTACAGAATTCCCAAGAGACACTTATGCTGAATAAAGAAAACACATAATTCATGGGAAGTAAAACAAAATAAAATGGTAGGATTAATGATGCTTTAGAATAAGTAGGCTTAATTGAGAAAAATAGGCTTACGTCATAAAGAAACAAAAATACAGACCTAACAATATGAACACAATAAAAATTAAAAAGAAACAAAATCCTCATTACTAAAAACTAAATATCTGGTTATATGGTAATAAAAGCTAAATGTGGTTTGGCTACACTTGAAGGGAACTGATTGGCACTAGCTTACCAACAATGAACCCCACCTGTGCCATAAGACATGTCTTGGGAAACTGAGCTACCCTCCGTGTTGTAATATGCAAACTTAATTTAGGCATGGAATTAGCCTTGCTGTAGGACTACCCACTGTACAGTATAAAGCAATTAGCAGGGGGAGTATTAAGTAAATATGTAAGACTAATAAGCACAGAGGTTTGAGAAATTTTGGACTAGTACACATCTCTTGTAGGGTAACGTCAGTAACGTCATTTATAAGCTGTGTTTTATCGCCTCTTCTACCAACTAGCTGATTTTCCTGAAAGGAAGGTTCATCTCCTAGTGCCCTGGGATTGGGGCAGTCTAAGTTGTTTCGAGCTCCGTACATTTATTTCACCCTGGGAGCAGGTGAAAGGCATATGGAACAGAGAGGTAACATCTTACTTTTGTTGACTTATTTTTTAAAGTACCATTAGACCTATTTTTATGTATCAATTACTCCCTATCAAGCTCATTTTATTTTCAATTGTTTGTATCATTCATCAGCCTTTGAAAATTGAATGCTGTCTTTGGAAGTAAAGAATGTGTTATAAAACTACTCATGCCGGAGGTTTTTCAAGGGGCTGGAGAGGTAGATGCTACCATTTGGGGTGGCAAAGTCCAAAAGACGTGGCCTGGAGAGGCACACCAAGCCAAGGGGAACTGACAAGGGGCCATCGCTGCAGAATAACCTGTGGTATGGGATTTGTAAGGCAAGGAACTTTAGGGAATACCAGAAGCAGAAATGTGATCCTAGTGTGAAAGAACGACACCAAACTACAACCTTTGCTTTTGGTCTCACTGCTCAAACCTATCCTCTGCTCCTGATGTTGCACTCTCATCTCAAAGAACTGATTCCTGGTTTTGATTCACCATTTCTCAATTGTGCCGTTATTTTGGAACTTCTAATTTTCTAAAATGTGAGCTTTCCTTTACTGTCCTGAAGGAATGCCTATCTCTCTGCTTTAAATGAGATAATAGCTATAGGTATGTTTTCAGCAACTTAGAATAAAAGACAGTGCACACATTGGGTATGATTTCCATGTCTCTATTGTACAGCTTAGTCTTATTTCAAAACATGTTTACATGTATTTATTTATTTGGCCCACTTTGTTATTTCAGCATGTATATTAAAGAGAGGAGGTGTTGAATTCATTGGTTCAGAACTTTTTCAAATTGATATCAACAAATGTATTGGGAGGAACCTCCACAATCTGAAAGTGTTGCATGTGTATAGGGCCATTTCCTTAAGGATATGAGCAGGTTCATGTGGATGTTCCAAAACTGCAGAACTGTCCCCTGTTCACATCAGAGCTCCTTTGTTATCTCTGCTCAGACCTGTAGTAGAGTTCTGCTGTTTCCTTAGCTCTAAATCTCTGAAACTCTTTGAAGTTGTTCAAATAGTAGAATATCTTTCAGGACATCTTGGTGTTTTAGCAAAACCTTGACTCATTCTTGGCAACAGGATTTCTGAACACATCTACGATGCCATTTTCCTAATACATTTTACATCCATTTTGAGGGCTAAATGATATCTTGACCACATCCTATGCTTTCTGGAATCTGTACCATCTTAAATATCTAGCATTCTCATTTCTGACATTCTACTGAGAGAATCCTGTTTTGGGTCAAATTGCTTTTATTTCTTAGAAAATCTTGGTTCTTATAAGTCACTTATGCCTCCTGAGTTAAGTTTTCTGGTCCATTTGTTAAGTTACAAACATGCAAGTTGTATACTTGTATAGAATGCAAATGTGTATTAGAGTTCTCCAGAGAAACAGAAAGAATAGGAGGTGTGTGTGTTTATTTATATATATAGGAATTGGCTCATGTGATTATGGAGGCTAATAAGTCCCAAGACCTGTAGGTGTCCAACTGGAGACCCAAGAGCTGATGGTCTAGTTTTTGCCCAAACCAAAGGCTTGTAGACTTCAGACCCAAGAAGAGTGGATATTGAATCCAGTAGTGGGAAAAAAGAGTCCCAGCTTAAAGCGATCTGGCAGGAAGAGTGCCCTCATGGAGAGATGACTCTTTTTTTCTTCTTTTTCCTATTCACCCAAACCTTCAGCTGACTGCATGGGGCCCACTCAAATTAAGGAGCGTAATCTGCTTTACTCAGTCTGTTGATCGAGATGCTAATCTCTTCCAGAAACCCTCACAGACACAGAATAATGTTTGACCAAATGTCTAGGCACCTCGTGTCCTACTCAGGTTGACCCATAAAATTAACCATCCAGAGTATATACTATGGTACTTATTTAACAAAACTTTTTACTATTATTAAATAATAAAATAATAGAGAGTTAGTTTACTATTATTAGAAAAGATTACTGAACATAACAGTATACTTGTCGTAATATTGTTGTATTTGGGTAGTCAGATGCTTAAGGGAAACTCTTCTTATGGTTGGAAGGTCGGCATTGGCTACCTTTATAATCCCAAACACTGGTGTGACAAGGTTCTTGTGTTAGAGAAAGTATTGCTAAGTACTATAATAATCAGTCCCTAAATTTTAATGGCTTAATTAAAAAAAAGTTATTTCCCATTTACCTCACAGTCTGAGAAAGGTCAGGAGGCTCTCCTAGGTATCTCTTCCAAGTTATAATATCCACTTATAGAACACTTCCATATGTTTAAATATAGATTCTAAAATCAATATGTATGTCACTTTACTTTGAAAATGAAAGAGATACAAAATCAACTCCAAAATAAATATTTAATTGATTACTGGCTCCTATAAATTAGAAGCTGCATAACCTCGGAAAAATCATTTTTCTTCATTGATGATGTTCTGTGGAGCCCAGGTGGAAAACACAAGTGGAAACAGCAAATTAAATTTTCAAATGTTTTGTTATGAGGGAGTCTTTCTTACCAGAGAGCTTTGGAAATGTGGGCTTGTTAGGCCAATATAGCAGAAGGAAACTTCCGACTAGTTTTAGATTCAAGCACCATTTGTCCTCATCAAGCTGGGTAACCTCAGAAAACCAGTTAACTGCTCTGGGCCTTTGTTTACCTAATTTGAAACTTGGGGTGTTGGCCACATCATTGATTGAGATTGCTTCCAAATCAAATTTACTGCAGTAACTCCAACTGGACAATCATCTCTTTAGATTTGGTTTACAGAGAAGATCTGCTCGGAGGTGAGGGAAGAAAGTGAAGCCATGTGAAGGGATTCCTCTGTGATCTTGTAAAACAACCCACCTGAACTGTAGGCAGGCGCTCTTCAAAACTGTGGGTCCACTGGACACCGACCACAGCCCAAAGAGAGCTCACTGTGCACGATGTGAAGTTCCCAGGTCTCATTTACAGAATGTTAGAGCTGCTTGTTCATCATAGTGTGCCAGAGACTTCACTGGCAAAGCAGAGGCAGAAGGTGGTTCTGGACCTCTGTCACTATCACAGAGGGGCACAGAGGAGCCAGACCAGGCATTCTGGTTCCTGGTTTGGTTTCTGTTCTGGATTAGACATTGTCATTTTAATCTTTACTCATTGTTTCAGTGTGTTAGTATTGTTATATATCTGAGCTTCACATGGAATGCTGATTGGCTCGAATGAATTCCCAAGAACTTGCAGCAGGAGCACTTAGAACCGTCCTGGAGAGACCCTTGCTATGCCATACACATGCACAGTGTTCTCAGGGAGTCATGCAGACGCTGTCTCTGAGCTTCCCTTCCCACCGCCATTTTGCTACAACCCCAAGAGAAGCCACCCATCTTGACAGGTTTCCTTTCTTGTGGAGCAAGAGGTATAATTAAATTGTGTCCCAGCAGTGAAGGTTCCTTAATGATGATGAGCCAAAACTAATTGTATTGATTTGTTTATTACTGGCTTAGGAGGCCCATCAAACAAATGGACTGAGACTATTTCCATATTCTTATCTGTTGGGTAAATGAGAAACAAATGACCTCTCCATATGTCTGCATCCCGAAGTCACTGCCCTCTAAGGCTGACTGCTCTGGGGCTGGGGGTGGGAGCTTTGTCCAATGCTGAAGCCGTTCTGCTGTTTGCTGGAAGAAACGGAAAAGTCTGGGATTCATTCTTTTAATTTTATTTAGGGGGATTCATTTTTAACGATTATAATTTGGAACTTTGCCAATGTGCCAGCTGGTCTGTTTCCTTCGAGGGACCTAGTCATGAGTATTAATAACCCTAATTCAGGATCCTCTGAGGAAGGGGGAGGTCCAGGGTCTGGAATGGCAGGAGCTGAGGAGTCACTGACACCACATGAGTTCCTGGCCAGGAGAGTGGTGTAACTGTGGGCAGCTGTGGGGGAGCCAGGGGAAGACAGTCAATTGTACCTGTGCCTGGTGGATCTTCTCAGTGTGGGGAGTGGACCCCTTTGCCAGTCTGTTGTCCCACAGAGGAAGAGCCATGAAGAGGATTAGAGGAGGGTTTCTGAAGAGATCAATGGTACAGTCCATTTCCACATGTGGAAACTGGGCACATGTGAAAGAGGATCAAAAACATGGTATTGTTTAGTTTCGAAAGCACGAAGCCTAACGGTGCGTGGGTGGAAGGCTGACAGAACTGTTCACTTTCACTGAGGTCAAAGAGTGAAAGTAAGTGTGGTCCTTTAGAAAGGTTTAGGAGGACATGGAAAGAAAACCAACATCCCTTGGGTTCACATCCTGCTCCAATTACTCTACTAATTGCCTTACATATACCGTCTCTTTAATTCTCTCGCATACCCTGACAGGTAGGTATTCATGTCCCATTTTAGAGAGAGGGCAACTAGGGCTCAGATAGTTTATGTAACTTGCCTAAGGATGCCCAGTTAGCATTGGTGGATTTAAAGGCAAGGGAGTCCGCATCAAAGCTATAAATTAGGAGACAAATACACACCTATTTCTCTCCATGATACGCTTCCAATAGAGAACAGGAGAGTTCCATTCAGCACACTTGCATTTGCAGTATTGAAGAGAATGGCACTTCCGTGCTCTCTCTCAATACCCTCACTCTTCCCAAGGGAGGGCCTCATCTAAAAGAGGAGAATATAGAGAGCCTGAGCATCTTTGACCATGTTGGTCAAGGGCAGGACCACAACACAAACCCACTCAGGCCATCCTATGGCTGAGCTCTCTCTCTCTTGTTACCTGTACCCCAGTCTGTCCTGCTCTGAGGGCCTTGGCCCTGTGACTCTTCATCTCTGCATTTCTGTTTGCACCTGGTGCCAATCAGAAGCGTGTGATACCAACAAGATAGTAGGAGGTCCTCACATTAGCCATTGATTTCTTTCCATCAGTAAAGCTGATGCTCTATTATGTTGGCTGGTTCTTTCTGTCCTCAATTGTCTAGAACCCCTAGAGAGGATGAGTAATTAGGGTTTCATTTTTGTTTTGTTTTTCTACCACTAGTCTCTTACTGACAAGGCACATGGAACAACTTTCTAAATGTGAGGTCATTAAAATGACATGATAGTTTACAGTGTCTGGGGATGTTTAGGGGGAATCTTGACCAACAGAAGAAAGAGGTGAAGCTCTTTCTTAGCCTTGCTTGAAGTTTAAAATTGGCCTGACAAATTTACATTACTTTTTACTAAATCAAGATTTTATTTTTGAGAAATCCAACTTCTAAACATACTTCACATTTTATCCCACATTTGCAGATACAAACTACTCTACCATTTGTGTAGACAGGGTAGGGTCAAGAGCCTTTGATAAGCATAGCTTCATTCAATTATCAAGACAGCAGAGAAAAATTGAGGAAGGCAGAAGATACAGTCTCCTCTCTGTAGAGGAGAAAACTTACTGAAGTGACTTGTCAAGGTCACTTGGCTGGTAAGTGGCTAGATTGAGACTCTGACTGCTTTTCTGTGTTCAGACACGTTAATCAACTGGCCTTAAAAATAACAACACTGCACAACAGAAGACATAAGAAAAGCAAGTGATAAATTTGATTACATAAAAATACAAATCTTCCATATAGCAATATTAATTAATTAATCAAACAACACAAGAAGATAAATAATAAGTAGAGGAGTAATTTGCCCTGCTTGACAAAAGGTTATTCTCTTTAATAAACAGTAAATCCTTACATATCAATAAGAAAACTATAAACAACAAAAAAAATTGTCAGGGAAGATAAGTAATTGGTCAATGACTGCAAAAAGATGCTTTAATTTATATGTAATTAGAGAAATACCACTGATATCATTTTTGACTGACAATTTAAAAGTTTGATGACATGAAACATTGTTATAGGATGTGGGGGAAAACTCTTGGTGGGAGTATAATTTGAAACAGCTTTTCTGAAGGGCAATTTGAAAATGTTTATTTAACCTCTTAGTAATGCTCATAATATCTGATAGGGTGTGAAAATAGAATCCCATTACCAGAAATAAAGTATATGGAGAGCCCAGAAGATGTGTTTGATCTACCCATTGGGTCACTTATTAGACTATAGGGTCCAGCTTAGAAAAATATCAGGAAACCTCTCCTCTGAGCTCCTTTGCTATGACCTCTCTCACCTCCTCTTCTCATGGTTCTTTTCCTTCCCAGATGGTCTTTTTACCTTTCTAGTTTTCCCCCAGATTTGCAGCCTCCAGATTCTCGATTCTATTAGTCCTCCTTTGGTGGGGTCCTCTTGTGTCCTGGGTGTCAGCAGAGGGCAAGGGGCCTTATGGACTTCAGAGTGAAAATATATAAGACAATATAACATCCCCCTTGCTTATTTTGACCATCACTTATAGTTCAACTCAATAGAAACTCCCTCTTAGCAAACAAGGGAGAAAATAAAGAAGGAATAGCAAATTCTATTGAGCTATAATATGAATTCACCCAGAAATTACACTTGGCAGAATTTATTCCGTAGACATACTTGCAAGAGTGCATGGAGATATGTCTGAAGAAATAATTAATCTGAGGCAACATTGTTTGTAATTGCAGAACATAAAGTATAAATGGCTGTCAGTAGTAGCAGAGTAAACCATGGTGCCTCTCTGTTATGGAGTACTAGGCAGCCCTTAACACTAGATCTTCCGTCACACGTTCAAGAAGTCTTCTAGACTACAAGGCGTTCTGTATTCTCCAGTGTGAAGATTTTAGTTTTTAAACACTGGCCAACTTAAATTAAGTACATGTTTGTAGAATTACAAATGGAATTATTAAGTGTCTACTTACATTTATTAATCTAGCTGCACATTCACATTGAAGATCACATATCATATAACATATTACTTTGGAAATACTGCTACTTTCTGCATTTCTAGAATCAGTATTATTCAGATGTTTCACATGCATCTTTAACAAATGGGAGCTCTTTCCTAAGTCATCTAACACATATTTTTTCAGTGCACGTTTGACTTATTTCCATCTGTTACTTAAGAAGCAGCATTTGTTGGCCCACAGATGATGTTCCAGTAGAAATCTTATCCTAAACTACAAGTCCCAGTCATAGAACGTGAGGAGAATTGTTTTGTATCACTCATCCTGTAGGGGGTATATGTAGGTTTTCACAAAACAGTTGCTTATTCTGTTGCTTATTAAATGATCTCTGAACGGCCCATTTAGAATCTCAAGCTTGAAATTTTGAGTTCTTACCCCCAGTAATGAAGACTAATCTGTGATAAATTTCTTTGCCCTCTTTAAATGGATCCCGACAGATAACGTCAGTAAGCATCTGGAAGGGCTGGTTGACTGTTTGTTTCAGGCTAACGCATCTTTTCCAAACAACAATCTTCTGTTCAAGGTAAGCAATAAGGAAAACCTCTCATCATTTGAGAGACTTTGCAAGAACCCACAGATAATTATCCTTTTTTTTTTTCCTGAAGGATAATTTGGGGACAATAACTGCAACTTTTACTCAAGCATTTATGGAATATATATATGTAAAGATTTGAGAAAATATCCAAGATACATTTTGAAGTAAAAGAATGGTTGCAGAGTCGTATTTACAGTGAACCCAGGTGCACAAAAGGAAAAGGCGACACCAGTAAACATACATGTAATCGTATATGACCATATATTTGTACACGTTTTCTGTAGTAATACATAGTGATTACTCCTAGGGTGTTGGGAGAAGTCCCCAAGAGGAGGAGGAAGACACATATTTTACTGTTGTTCCGGTGTTGGCAGTAACATGTTAAGTGAAAATTAATTTAAAATGCATTCCTTTCCTTTTCCTCTCTGCCTTCTGCCTCCTCCTTCAAGCTGTTTCTTATTTGGAGTTTTGCTTGCTATTACCTTGAGCCAGATTTAATCACTGACCTCCTGGTGGAAAAGGCCAGAGCCTGTTCAATGACTCAAGCCTGTTTCCCATCCATTCTCCACTGTAGGCACTTGCCAAGTTACAAGTTACATCTATATGTAACTTGTAAATCCCCAAACACATGCACGATGCTCTGCAAGGCAAATGATTCATTCAAAAGGCATGGTCCTTATCCCAGGAGATTAGACTCCAAGTCACACAAAAACCATTCTGAGTTTTTTCGGGTGCTGAAACAGCAGGAAAGGAGGTCAGTTTGGGGAAAATTGACTGGAGGAAGCAAATTTTATGAGATGAGTAAAGGAAATGAAAAGAACAAAACATGCTTGATGAACAAGCTAAATGCAGTTTTTTTCAAATTAATGAAACCAAAGATAGAGAAGCGGGATATCAAGACAGCCTAAACAAGTAAGCTTCAACAGGAAGACAGGAACAAAGTTACAGAAGCTTCGACGTGAGAGCGAAAAGAAAAGGGCATCAGTGTTTAATGAGTGCATGCTAGGAGATGGGAGCCTTATTGGTTTGGTTCTGTATGAGAATTCCTGGCTAAGAGTGCCTAAACAGTACAAATTTCTTTTTCTCATATAACAAGCAGTCTAGATATTGGCAGTCACTGGAATTGATTCAGCCAGTCAGTGAAATCAGAGCTTCTGATCTGTTCAGCATCTCTGTGATGCTTTTGCTTCCTCACGATTCCCACAGTCCGAGCCAGCTGTGGCAGGGTCAAGCATCACATAGTCCCACAACCCACTTCCAGACCTTGAGCCAAAGGGGGACACGGTGCAATGTTTCTCCACCTGTGGCTCTTTTTCTTAGGGAAAGATACCTTGCTCAGAACCCCCAGCAGTCTCTCATCACATCCCATTGACCATAGCTGTGTCACAGGCTCACACTACCCCAAGGACTGCATCTATATATTTGAGAGCAAGGGATCTCTCCCTGACACCTAAAGAAAAATCAGAGCTCTATTAGCAGATAGGAGAATAACCATGTCTTCAGGGAAATGACCAACAGTGTCTGCACATTCTTTAATCCTCTCAAAATAACTGATTGAGGTTAAGTGTTATTTTTTAAAGATTTTATTTATTTATTTGAGAGAGAGAGTAAGAGAGAAGAGCAGAGGAAGGGGCAGGGGGGAGGGAGAAGCAGACTCACCGCTATGCAGAGCCTGACCCAGGGATTATGACCTAAGCCGAAGACAGACACCTAACCGACAGTCACCCAGGCATCCCTTCACCATATGAAATTTAGGAGGGCACAGTTTAGCCCATAACATCATTGGGCAGAAGAAACTGAGGAAAGGGGTGATTAGAGAACTTGCCTAAGACCACAAGATCTCCAAGTTTGTTTTATGACAAACTTGTGTTCTTCCCACCATAACACAAGAAAACAAAAGTAAACATATGAAAAATAGGGTGAGTAAACAATATCATAATATTCTTAATATGTATGACTGAATATATAGGGATATGTGAAAAATACACATGCAACTAAAACATTTGAAATAGTGTCTCAGTGTAGATACAGTTTAAATTATAATTGTAGATCCAATAACGCGTAACAGAACGTAAAAGCTAAGTATGCTTTAAGCTCTATACACTAAAATAAATAAAGCCAGTGAAAGAATTCAAGGAAGGGGGGCGGAAAGAATCAGAGGCCCACCAAAACAGTATCACCAAAGCAGGATTTTTCAAGGGTAAAGCCATCCAGTGGTGCCTTAATTACATCTGCAAAGACCCTTATTTCATAAGGTCCCATTCTGAGGTCCCAGGTGGGCATATTTTAGGGGGCCACAATTCAACCTGCTACAGTATTGAATAAATATCTCGAGTAATGAATGAATATTCAATGTGGCTTCACCATATTTAGTATGAATAGTTATGTATTCATAACTACATGAAAGTAAGCTATATTTAAAAGCGTACTGAAATGTAAATGCAATAGGTCATAAAATAAAGATTCTGATCTTATCAAGAAAAAAGAAAGAAATGTAAATGCAGATGAAACATTCGCAGAGCATAGAAAACACAATAATGGATGCTGGAAGAACATTTAGATGCACATGATAGAGGGTATTTTGCCCTTTCACTGTCTGGAGTCTTAGATTGGAAAGAACCTAACATAATTTGTGGTTCACTGGTATAGCAGATTATGTTACTCTGAGATTTTACGATTCCTGGAGTTATATTATTTGCTCTTTGAACTTCTCTAAGGTATTAAGTCATACTGCCTATTAGTATTGATACAAAGTGTTCAGTGATTTTAAAAAGACTTTGACTATAGAGAGATGTTCTGATGTGGGAAGCATTTTTAGTAGGATCACACCAACTGCCGTTCTTCTCTAGCTTACTTTATAGTGGCCCTTCTTCAAGAACAGAGGGCTTAGAAGCCTCTCATCCTTCCCTCCTGTCCTGTAACCTGCATAGGAAACTCAACACAGCCAGTGAGGAAGTGTGTGTCTTCATAGCACAGTTGTACGAAACAGAAAAGAATTCTCTATCCCCAAATGCAGCCGAGTATTTCGGTACCTAGTAGAAGCATTATTTTTCAGTAGTGTTGTGCTAATGATCATATAGTCAAGAAATGGGCAGCTGAAACTTCATTGAAAAACTGAGGGTAATAGGTCAGATAACATTTGGACATGTCATCAAACTAGCGCTTGTCCCTTCCTCATCAACTGTTGACACCACAGGCAGTGGTTGTGCTTCACTTTATTAATAGATCCCAACTCTGACAGCTAGGTTGGGCCCCAAATTGGTGAGACTCAGTCAGTCTAATCTGAGAATTGTATTTCCAAAGAGGCAAGGACTTCCATAAATTTAGGTGGAGAATCACCTGCATGTCGCTGGAGAAGCCGGACTAATCCCACTGGCTGGGCATTGCTAGGAATATGGTATCGGATGTTAAAAGCACTGAAAGGAGAGTTCAGAGTGGAGGGCCCTAGGCTTCACTGTCATGAATCTTGCACCTTTGCTAATCTTAACCAGCAGAAATAATTTTAAGATGAACATGGGGCGCTGCATGTGCAAGGGCGAAAGCCGCGCCACTTAATTTCAGTGCCAGGCACAGTGTTGATTTGACTGTTTGTACTTGTCAGTTGCTGCTGAGGGCGACCTCCTTATTTAACAGCAGAGGGAAAAATGAAATATGTTCGGCTCCTACCTTGAGACATAATCATTATTTAATAATGCACTGTGTATGAAACATGGGTTTTATTTGACACATCATATGCTAATAAACTCCAGAGTGTTGCAGAGTCCTTGGAAACGGAGCCGCGAAAGCAGGGTGGTCTGCTTACGTTAGATAGTACCCTGCACCCAGTTGAGTCTCGGGGCTCTTGCAAATCTTTATTAGCTGATGTAAACCCAAGAGGGAGAGGGCAGAGACTTCTACCACTGAAATATGACAGAAGTTCAACAGTAGTAGACTAACATCGCATTAAGAGGGAATGAAGAATGGAGACTCTTGTCACAGTAAAAAGGAATCTGGGTCCATCCCAGGAAAATTGTGAATGAAGTGAAAGATTCCTTACACTAAAACCTCATCTTTCCTTTAATGGTCCCTTTCTTTCTTTCAGTGACACATGCAAACAGAGGTTCATTGCCTAGTGCTGAGGTTACCAGTATAGCAAAACCCTCCCTGATTGTGTCAATCCTATAGACTTTCCCAGCTCATTCTTTAAGAATATTATTGAGCAACTATTGTGTCTGACGACATTGAGGACATATGTGGGATTATACTAAAACCTTTTTCTTTCCAAGGAACATTTATAATTCAAGGAGAACTGCAGTGTCCTATTCTAAAAGAGAGACTAATCATGGGGATTTTAGGTCCAAGGCAGGTGGCTTCGCTGGTGAAAAAGAGGAGGCTGCAGACAATTTGGCTAAGGAGATTTGGATTAGGGGACAGCAGTAGGATTGTGTCATAAAGGCAGTTGGCTGCTGAGGGCAGATCCTGGACAAACGACTACAAGTCAGGAGAAGTAAGTGTATACAAATGCTGATACAGAAGAGTGGAGCCTTGCAGCATGCATGGAAGAGAACAGAAACAAAGATTTAAGGTGAATGTTCTTTTGGAAATACTGAAAAATGACATGCTGTTGGGCCCTAGCAGGATGTTTCAGGAAAACGCAAGCAGGAGTAAGCAAATTGCCTTTGCGATTCATTATTTGACAAACAAAACAAAACCTAAAATTCCAGGCAGTCCAGGGCTGAGTCCCTCAGGGGCAGCTGCTGGTGTTGATCCTGTCAATTCCAAGTAAAGAGGAGGTGGGGCCAGAGGGAGAGAGAGGTGGCTGGAAGAGAGGGTATGTGGGTTCCCCAACCTGTGACACAGCTCAGGAAATACCTTGCTGGGAAATACTCATTCATTCCAGTTCTTTCTGTTTATTAAACAGCTTCATTAAGATACAACTCACATGTCAGGTAATTTGCTCGCTTACAGTGTACAGGTCAGTGGCTTTAGCGTATTTGGAGTTGTACAATCATCACCGTAATCAATTTTAGCATATTTTCATCATCCCCAAATAAAGCCCCACACCCCTTAGCTGCCACCCATCAGTCCCCTAGCCCCCACTAGTCCTAGGAAACCATTAATGCACCTTCTGCCTCTATGGATTTACCTACTTTGGGTATTCCATATACATGGAATCATACAATTTGAGGTTCTTTATGACTGGCTTCTTTTACTTAGCATAATGTTTTCAGCGTTCATCCGTGTTACAGCAAGTATCGTTCCTCTTTGTGGCTGGGTGTGTGCATGTATCACATTTTACTCATGCATTCATCACTCAGTAAACATTTGGGGCATCTCTACTTTTGGTTATTATGAATAACGCTGCTGTGAACATCCATATACAAATTTTTGTGTCAACATGAATTTTCATTTCTCCTGGGTACTTGCCTAAGAGTGTAATTGTTGGGTCATATATGAACTCTATTTATAAACTTCTGAGGAAGCCTTAGGACCATTTATTAAAGCAGCTATATCAATTTTACTTTCCAGACAACTTTCCAATTTCTCCTCATCCTTATCAATACTTGCTATTATCTGTCATTTTTAGTGTAGCCATCCCCATGGTATGGAATAGTATCTCACTGTGGTTTTGATTTGGATCTTCCTCATAGCTAATGTTGTCGAGCATCTTCTCATGTGCTTATTAACTTCTTTCACTTCTTTATCTTGACTAGCAAACTTGCCTTAAGGAGATTTGGCCCAGGGCAATGGAGATGTGATGGCAGAATGGTTTCAACACTAAAGTCTGTGAATAGAAGAGCCCCTAGACTCTCTCCAGAAAGACCTAGGAAGGCTGCATCATGTTTGAAGTTTGTCACTTGGGCCCTGGTATTGCTGAAATGTGACATCCAGAAGTCTCCCACCAGAGCTTGTGCTGCTGAGAAAGCCATCCAGAAGAGACCCTAGAAAGGACAATGAGGGAGGGAGAAGGATTCCACAGCAGGGACCAGCCAGGGGCTGAGCTGGACCCCAGATTTCTAGGACAGTATCAGGTAACAATATTCCCTGGTATCCTTTCATTCTCCCTATTTTATGCTCTAAAATTTTATAGATTTTGGAGTACAGTATCATCTTTACATTAATGAAAAGTTGAAAATCTTCAGATGATGTCTGAGACATCTCATTTAAGAACCAGTTAGAAAGTGTTTTGGTCATATAAAAATGTACTGAAATTGGCAGGATAAGCCAGATGGTGAGCATCTTACACATTGTCCTTACTAAGCTGATGCTCCAATCAGCTTAGTAAGGACAATGTGCATTCAGAATACTTTACCAAGTAGGACAGAATTTTCGAGGTCTGAGGTCCTGCTAATGTAAGAATCTAAGATTTGAACAGCTTGTCATTTTTAAGCTCATTAAGAAATGGGAATGTCATTATTTATTCTGGAAAGACCAACAGAGTTATTCTTCAGTCGTTGATATAGCATGAAATTATTTGAATGCTGGTGGCCTAAGAAACTGTCTTTCATCACTGAGTGCAGCCTAAGGCGGGGAAAGAACAAAACAAAACAAAACAGGCGAACAAAAGAGTAAACACAAAAGAGAAGATGAAGAAAAGAGGTGGGGAGTGATGAGAATAGTTGCTATCCAATATGTGCTCAACGAATAGTTCCAGAAATACTGCAGGAATTCAGAGAACTGGCTTTATATTAAGAACAGATGGAGGGGCACCTGGGTGACTCAGTGGGTTAAGGCCTCTGCCTTTGGCTCAGGTCATGATCTCAGGGTCCTGGGATCGAGCCCCACATCGGGCTCTCTGCTCAGCAGGGGCCTGCTTCCTCCTCTCTCTCTGCCTACTTGTGATCTCTGTCTGTCAAATAAATAAATAAATAAATCTTAAAAAAAAAAAAAAGAACAGATGGAAATTTATAATATTGGGATTTTTGGGATGGTACTACAGTAATATTTTAGTTAGAATCATTTAAAAAAAATGAGGATCCATCCTTACTCTGACACTTTAAAATATAAGGGCAGTCCTTGAGGTACTGGAGCTACATCAAAGGGAACAAATAAACTGCAAATTGTTTGTACCAATGAGATTTGAGTAAAGGGAATGTGTGTTTCCCATTGCTGATGTAAGAAATTACCATAGACTTAGTGGCTTAAAACAACACTAATTTATTTTCTTGCAGTTTTGGAGTTACAAGTCAATTCCTAACTCTCTTGTCTCCCTTTTTTTCTTTTATAAAGATCCTCGTAATTGCATTGGGACTGAATAATCCAGGATAATCTCTCCATCTCAAGATCCTTAATTTAATTACAATTGCAAAGTCCCTTTTGCCATGTAAGGTAACATATTCACAGGTTTTGGGGCTTAGGTTGTAGACATCTTTAAGGCCATTTTTCTACCTATTACAGTGAAGAAAGGATTTTCTCAACCTTTTGAATATCAGCCTGAAAGTGGTGCAGAGTGTATTTCTCTTGCAAGAGAGAAGCCTGACTCTCCAGAGCAGTTAAAAATATGGCGGACGGTCCTGATATGTCATCTGCAGCTGATGAAATCATAGGCCTGGATAGCATAGATTTTCCCATAGCAGAGTAAGAATCACAGCATAAATATGTAGGGCATGATTTAACCCACAGCATGCCAGAAGCTCTGGACAGAAACTTTAGGATGGGTGTTCACACTAAGTTTAATTTATTTACATTTGGAGGTATGATCTTGAGCTAAAAATAGTCTGTGTAAGGTATTGTGGGTTTTGATTCCTACCCTTCACCAAGAATACCTTGAGGACTATGTGCAAGGTAGTATGCTGGGTGCTAGGGACATTAACACAAATGAGACCCAGACCTTACAATCTAGTTGCCAGGGAGAGCACATATAATCTCAGAATATGTCATGATCAAAATAGTAGAAAGCCACGGGACCAGAGAGAGGGGCACTGAAGAGAGGATGATCCAAGAAGTGGGAGCAGAAAGTGTGAAGGGGTACTGAGAACCTGGGGGGATCCGACAATAATAATACCAAATAGTTTGTGTGGTGTTGACTATATGTCATTCACTGGGCTAAAACCTTTGTTTACATGAACTCATTTAGTCCTCATAACTCAAGTCTGGTAAGTAGACTTTCCAGATGGAGTTTCTCAAACAAATCTCCACTTCTCCTACCTATTGCTACCACTCTAGTTCAGGACATAGGGTCTTTCTCCGAACTGGTGTCTTTGCCCTCTTCTCTTATCCTACACAGAGTGATCCATTTACAAAATAAATCTAACCCTGCAACTTAAAGCCTTTCAAATCCTGCCCGGAATAAAATACATTCCTTAACTCTCCATTTCAAAGCCCTGTGGAGTCTGACCTCTTCAACCTTTCCTCTGTCCTCTCTTTCCCTATTCCCTCTTATCATCGACAATGCAGAAAAAGTGGATTCTAGCCAATGCAGGCAGTTGTGCTGTTACATGTCATGGACCTATCTCCATACCTCTTCCCCACCACGTAAATCCTGCTGTTGTTCAAGTCTCACCGTAAAGGCCTGCTCCTCAAGACTTCTTTGCCCGTCCCCGCCATCCCTACCTGTGTGCAGCTCCCCTGCTCTTGTCTCCCGTGTGCCCTGAACATAGCTCCAGTGTTCATGCCTCTGATCTCCCCAGTAGATTTGAAGGTTCTTTAGAGCAAGGACATAGAATTCTCATCTTCCCTTCTTCAGCCCTTGGCCAATACTTGGCATATAAATGCATTTGGCCAATGTTTGTTAAATTCTACTAAACTGAGCAGGAAGCCATCTCTCCCCTTCATGTGGCTCTGCCTTTTTGACATTCAGAGAGTGGCACTACAATCGTGGGTGATTCAAGGACACTTAAAAATGGAAAGGGCTCCACATCGAAGGCCTCTTGAATGTAGTGAAAATGAATATCAAAATCAATATGCCGTTCAGTTTAGGGATATGAATAAATGATTTCAATTGAATTGAATTTTCCTCTCTACATTAAGTGGTGGAACAAAATGAATTATTAGATAACATATTCGAAGTAATAGCTCTCTTCTGACTTCTCCTACAATTTGTTTTTACTTCTCCTACAGACCTACGTGCTATGTGTCATGGCAGCCTGAGTACTGTTTATCTCCCTTAACCTCCTAAAGGGCAGAGACCATGCCTTAGGTTCCAAATTTGGAATGATTTCCTCGTGTTAGTCTCTTCTTTCCTCTGTGCTAACATAACATAATTTCTTTTTCTTCAAATGATTGTTTTTACACGGAAATCTCACAGTTGAATATTATGACTTTTGAAGGGGAAGAGTTGAATAATACGAAAACAGAATTTTAAAATGTGAAAGATTGCCTCCATTTCTCCTTCAAACCCGCACTGCTTCCCACAGGTAACCTCTAGTAAGAGTCTAGCCCCTTACCTATACACATATATACACAGGCACACACCCCGACTTTCCTAGTGTTTGTTCTTTCTGCTGCTGCTTCTTAGATGGAATTATTCTTGTAAGCATTATTCTGTCACTTGAGTTACTTTTTAAATAGTATCTAACAATATGTTTTGGAAATAATCTGTATATAGATACACATATATATGTACACATATAAATATGTATATGCATGTACACACATATATGCACTCTCTTCTTTCTCTTATTGTTTGTTTTAATGGATTTATGGCTTTTCCTTTTTGATTTTGTTTGTTGCTTAAACTATCTAAGTTGGGTTTCAATAACTGGCAGTTTTCAAAAGCCTCTTTTTTTTTTTTTTTTTCCTATCACTGAATATGTGTGACTTTTGTGTAAATAAATGCAAGATTTCTGTTAGGAGAGATTCCTAGAAATGAGGTTGCTAGGTCAGGGAGTATGTGCATTTTATATTTTGATAGCTACACATGGAGAGATTGCTTCCAAAAGGGCTGAGACTGCATAGTATCTGAGGTTGCTCTTTTCACCACATTTTCAAAAATACTAGTAATGTTTTTCACATTCGTAATCGAATGGGTAAAATATACTGTCTTCTTATTTTAATTTTTATTCTCATACTAGTGAGACTGATAAATTTTGCATGTTTCTTAGCCACATGTATCTCTTTTCTTATAAATGGTCCTTTGTTCAAACTTCTATTGGCTTATTCATCTTTTTTTTTTGAAAGAAATCTGTGTAAAATGATAGTAAACAATTGTTTATTATACATGTTATAGGTATCTCCTCTTAGTTATCTTTTAATTTTGCTCCTCATAGCCTTTTCAGTACAGAAGCTTAAAATGTTTATGTAATAAAATTAGTCTTTTTCCTTGGTTTTTCTAAGTCCTTTTATCTTTTTTAATTTGATATCTGCTGAGACAGATCCCAATTAATTATGGCTTGATTTCAAAGATTTCTTTGAGATTCTTGAACATTTTATTGTTCTGTATAAACTAACAAGTCATCACTTTTTCTCTACCCTTCAACCCTTTGTCATTTGTGCTGTTTTGTAGGAGAATCCCTTGTTTCGATCTTTAAGTTCATTATTCAATTTTCAACTATTCTGATTCATTAAGTTTATGATAATTCTGTTTTTAATTTCCAAGAATTCTGCTCATTTATTTTTCATAGAAGCTAGTTGCTTTTATCATAGATAATATATTTTAAAAATATTTATGAGATTTTTAAAAATGTGTATATATACATATATACATATATCTACATGTATATATACTTTTTCTTCCTGTTTCTTCTGTTAACTTGCTTCCTTAGTGATTACTTTTGTTTGTTGAGTCAGTGACTCTTTTTTCATGCTGCAGTTTCCCTCAAATGGTGAGTGTTCCAGGCATGTTTGCTCATATTTGTATCTGAGGATCTTGACTGAAAAATATTGATAGTGACATCTTATTTACTTAGCGCAAATGAGAATTCCTGTTGACCTAGCAGCAGATACAAGCTCTAATAATAGAAGGAACTGGACAAGGAAAGAGAGACCTATAACTAGATGGGCTTCTCATTAAAGACAGTGCATAGACTCTTGTCTTGGCACAGAAGACTATAAGTTACCCAGGTACTTCTGAAATTCCCACTTTATAAAGCTATACATAAAGCTTAATCCTGAAGCAAACATTGAAATTGGCTGCTCCAAGAGTAGATTGGCATAAAAGACACACACGCATGCACACAGTGATAAAAATTTCCTGACCAATTACCCATAGTCTACTTCTTCCAGCCTTCATTACTACTTCTCATTTGTGGTTAGTTGGGTTTCTTTTGGAAAAAATCACTGATTTTTGAGACTTTTTGTGTGTATGACTTATAGCAGAAACCTGGTAATTTTTTTTGTATTCGGTACATTCAGATTTATGTCTTCATTGTAGACTAATTTATGAGATGACCTTGTTTATCTCTAGTAATCCTTTCTCCTTAAGGTTATTTTGGCTGGTATCAGTATAGATATATCAGTTTTCTTTGATTAATGGTTAAATGGCACCTCATTGTTGTAAGCACATAAAACTTTTTAAAACCTAGTCTGAAAATATTAATCTTTTACTTCGACTATTTTTTCCATTTTATAGTTAATGTACTTGTATATTTGGGTTTATATCCATCATTTTATTATATGTTTACTATTTGGCCCATTTGCTTTTGTTTTTTTACTCCATTTGTGGGTTTTTTGCCTTCTCTTGGATGTTTGCCATTCAGTTTTTTATATTATCTTATCGGTTTTACATTTTTAAGCAAACGTTTAATGATTAAGAGATCAAAATAGTCTTGCATGATTTATTACAGCCTAATACAAATGACGATTTTTACCTTTTCTGTAACAATGATAGAACTTTCGTACCACCTAAATTCAGTTATATTTGCCCACATATTTATTTTTGTATTGCTACTAATTTTTCTTTCTTCATTTCTATATCTTCTTCTATGATCATACTCCTTTTGCTTAAAGAGCTTTCTTTAATATCCCCTTTAGTGCAATCCTACTGTCAATGAATTGTCTCAATTTTTGTTTTTTTAGAAATGTTTTTATTTCCTCTTTATTTTTGAGATACATTATTGAGATGTATTTTCACTTTACATTTACACTGTATTCATTGTAGAGTTCTAAATTGACAGTTATTTTTAGCACTTTTAAGGTATTATTTCATTGTCTTCTGGTTTACATCATTTCTATTGAGAAGTAACCAATTTTCTAATTGGTGTTCTTTTGAAGATTGTGTCTTTTTCTCCTATGGTTGCTTTTAACATTTATTTTATTTGTCTTTTTTAAAGTCCATGTGTCTATGATATGCCTTAATGATTTTTTAAAATATTTATTCTGCTTGTAGTTTGCTGAGTATTTTGAACTTGTGAATTACTGTTTTTCTTCAGTTTGGAGGGGTTTTTTTTGTCACTGTCTCTTCAAATATTGTTTCTTTCCAGCTCTTTCCTCTCTTTCTGATGTACCCATTGCATATATGTTATACTGTTTCTCTTTTGCTCTATTCTTGCCCTCTACCCATTTTTTTTTTAATCACTCTGCTTCCATTTGGATCTTTTCAGTTGTCTTCAAGTTTACTAATTTTGTGCACTACTCTGTCCAGTGTTGTGTTATATGCATTAATTTTACTTTAAGATAGAACACTTTTTATTTCTGGAATCCCCATCTAATTCTTTGTATAGATTTTTTTGGTGGCCTTGTATTATGTCAATTAAGCTAGGCTAAGCTACATTTCAAGAGTGCTCTTCCTTACATGTTTTAAGTTCAAGTGACGCACAAAAGACATTATATATGAGTTTTGGAAGGAAGAATTAAAGCAGTAGTCATATTGATTCATACCTGGAAGGTTATGAAGTAAAAGCAGATGCCGTTGCTTCTCACACACGTTTTCACTGATCTGTTGGCTCATCTCATTGACGTTGGGCAGTGGCTAGGTCTTCAGTGTCTTCCTAGTTCAGCTTCTCTGAATCCTCAGTCAGCTGTGTGACGAAGCGTAGGAACTTCTTGTGCATGAAAGTTGCCATAAAAATTAAAGGCAGTGAAAGACTGGTGTGGGTTTTAGTCCATCTTCATGTGTTCCACTCAATCTTTTGGATTCTAGTTTGTTTTCACTGTCCTCAACTTTATATATATCTATCTTTTTCCCCCAAATGCTTAACATTTTAAACATGAAGCTCCAGTACAAAATACCAAGACATCCACCATACAGTGAATTTTTAACCAGCTGTCACAGTTGTGTAAGGACAAATCCCTATAATGAATCATATCTATATATACAACAATGTTCATATATGTATAAAGTGTAAACATTACTGACTCAGATTCTAATTACCTGATAAAAACTCCCAACATTTCCTCTTTCATTTTTCTTTCCTTGTTCATATTAATCAGTTTTTTATAAATTTTATCTTACAAAACTAATGTCTATATCACATATAAATCTGTTTATGTTGCCTATTTTTCCCTCTTGGTTTTCCAATACTTGGCCCTTCCCTTACCATGCCTAGAATGTTTTTAATAAGTGAAAAACACTGAATATATAAATATGGATGAAAACCCAGATATTGTGATCGTGCACCAGAAAAGGATTATCCTTTCGTCTGCTAGGAGATTGAGTGAGGGCTATCTTAAATCATTTAGGAAGGGGCCAGGTTTAGGCTGTATTAAAGTTTTTATTAAATTAAACTAAAACTCAGTCTATATCTCATTTTCCCTGTCTCTAGTCCAGAAGTTTTTGTCACTTCCAATTAAGAGATTGTTGTATTCACTAAGTCCATTTACCCTAGAAGGTTTTGTCATCTTAGCTCCAGGAGATGCAGAATTTTCCACTTTACTTCTCAGAGTTTGTAGCTTAGTTCTTAAGCCTCCTATTTTGTACATCTTCAGAATTTGGCACATATTTTAAGGGAGAGAGGATCAGTTCTCTCTTGAAGCTCCTCAAGTATCCAATTTCTTAACTCCATCTCACCTAACCTCCAAAGTATCTGTTGGTTTCTCTGTCCTCAAGAGTGGCCCTCTGCCCAGTCAAAACCCACTTCCCCAGTCTACCCGTGCAAGAATCAGCACAAGCTTCCAGGGGAGGTACAGCTGATGATCATTATTGTACCTTTCTAAGAGTCTCCCCTTTCCATGCTTTTCACTTCTCCAGATTTCATTATTTCTGCAGCTGTGTATATCTTATACAGGATTTTTATGTTTATTTTGCTTTTAGAAAATTGTTCTTCTCAGCAGATGACTTAGTCTACCAAAAACTCCTTTAAGCTACATGGAACAGAAATTCCTATCAGTATACTGCTCTGCTGTTGGGATGTCTGATTTTCCTGTCTTATGGCTTTTATAATGGTTTGTTTATAAGGTTATATCAGTAGTAATTTGAGAGGGAAGACAAGTTTACATATACTGTCAGTAAGCCATCTTGAACTAGAAATCCCATAATATTTTGAACCTTCTGACCTATATTTTTTTATGTTCAATTAGCCAACATATAATACATGATTACTTTTTGATATAGACCAGAAATTAACAGATACATTCTATAGAGGCAATATGATGGCACTAAATTCATATCTGTCAGTAGTTACCCTCATTGTAAATGGGCTGAATGCTCCCATGAAAAGGCACAGGATTTCAGATTGGATTTAAAAAAAACAAAAAAACAAAAAAACCAAGACCCATCCATATACTGTCTACAAGAGACTATTTTTGAACCTAACGACACCTCCAGATTCAAAGTGAGGGGATGGAGAACCATTTATCATGCCAGCGGTCCTCCAAAGAAAGCTGGGGTAGCAATTCTCATATCAGACAAATTAGATTTTATATGCAACTAATGAATCCTTCTGACCTATATTATAGTTCTTTGATTATGTTTGCCTCTATTAATATATTATAAATTTCTTAACGATATGTGTTATTCATGTTCATGCTTGCCATAATAGCCTGTGTAACCACATATAGTAGGTACTCCTCATTTAACTTCTTAAATAAGTTAGAAAATAAATGAATAAATGACTGCATTATGTTCATGTTCATTGGCTTTATTGGCATCTTTTACATTATAGACTGTATTGCTTTTAAAAACAAAAACAATTGTATATAATATTAGAGGTAAATATTTTGTTTCTTTATAGAACTCGGTATATTCTATGCCCTTAAACGAAACTTAAGCAATAATAAAAACAATTTTTCTCCAGCTTCTGGGATTTCTCAAAGAGAATTCTTTAAAAATGAAGGACTTTAATCACCTGGTTCCTTTAGATTTTATAGTAGTTTAAGAAATACAATTTTAAATTCCTGATATATATGTCAGTTCTCTCCTAACACTTATTTCCCTTTAGAAAAGAAGAAAAAAAATCACATGAAAAGGAAAATTGAAGAGAAATGTTACCTAACACATAAAAAGTCACACTTTTCAAAGATTATATTTCCATTTCTACATAATATGCTCTCATTATGAAATCATCAGTGTGTTTTTGAGTCATAAACAAGACACTGAAAAGAAAATGAATAGCAATGAAAGTGACTTTCTGGAAAGTGACATCTATTCCAATCTCAGAAAAAAAAATGAACCTTCTGAAATATTAATTGATCATAATGAAGAGGCCAAACTTTAGATAAACAAGGAGCCAGGGAGTATTTCCCATAGGCCTGCAGCTTGTTGTAAAGGTACCTATGAACACTGGCTTTGAATTTAAATTTAAAAGTAAATAAAAATAGATCAGGCTATCAGACTGTCAACTTAAAAACTTCAACTGGGAAGCCCATGCTTCTCTTCCTTTGCAGTTGAAACACAGAGTAGGAAAAGACATAATTATACTAGAAAATAAAATTGCCATGATTCCTGGCCATTAGAAAGGCATTTCAAAAATATCAGCCTCTGCTTTCTTCCCAAACTTAGAAATGAATTACAGATATAGGTCATCCCAGGAGTCAATGAACAAATGCCCAGTTATTTTGGCAGTTTCCCAACTCCGTCAAGAGACCCTTAATCTAATGTCTTTTTCGTAACTGGTATAGGAGATGGTGCCACAATCTACAAAGGTCCAGTCCCGTTTAGTCTTCGTATTCTGCACCTCTCCTTTGACTTTGCACCTGAGTATTTCCTTTTCCATGAGACTACCATTTATGTAACTTGTTTGCAAGAAACAAACCAACTTATTCATCATAGTTCCTTTAAACACCAAACTTTTATTACCAGAGGCTTCAAATGGACACCTCTTTGGAATGGGCCTCATCCATAGTGGAGTTAAACAGGAAAGAAGACGGTCAAGTTCCCAGCTCAAGAGTAAATGCCAAAAACAGTGACAGATTCAGTAGCTATGCAGTGTGTTAGACTGTTCAGAAAGACAGGCCTAACCTTTCTTCATCTTTACATTGTGTTCTCAAGTTGTCCCCACTGTATTTGGAAGAGCATAAACTTAGAGCAGTGAAGGCTCATCTTAACCCTTCCTTTGCGTGTCTTTCCATAATGGTAGGGCTTCCCTTTTTCTCCAGCATTTTTCCAGCACCTCCTGTGGTGCACAACATTCCCCACTTTTCTCCGTGGATTGTGGCCACACAGCTTCCATTACCAACACTGTTTATCAAGCAGTGAGGCAAAATTACTTAGAATCTGGTCTTAGAAACCTAAATACTTGTGGATACAACTTCAGGTAGTTTCATGCCTAAAGAGCGAGCAAGAGCCCTTTCCAGATATTCGTGCATGAAGCTCATTAACAAGTTCTTCTCTCAGTAACTGAAGATAAGTCCTTTAATTTGAAGTGGCCTTAACACTAATGAGTCATGTCATTACTCTGAAATCCTTTAAGTTGTTGGGTTTTCTTTCATTGTCTTAGTGAGGTAGAAATTAAGGACAGCTCCCATTAGCTCTCTATATTTCCTGAAGCATCTGCTCATAGTTACAAATTGATCCATCCTAAATATTTATTTGTCTGTAAATGTCATGGAGTCAACACTGCACTTTAGACATTTTTCCCCCAAATGCAAAGTTTCTTTTAAAAGTTCTGTCAATAACATCATTTGCAATTTAAATACTTTAAAAATATGATCCTTCCTGCTGTGTTTTTGAATACTTCCTTCATATTTAATTGCTATAGACACTTTAGTTCCTAATTAAACTTTATTGTTTATGATGTTGCAGTCATTAATAGACATGATGGGGGGGAAAATTGGCTGGTTCTACTAAATTCTCTGGCTGCTAATTCTAGTCTGAATCTTAATACCTTCCATAGCTATAATGAACTCATGGGGCTGAGAGAAGGATGGGTAGAAAGTGAGACACAAAGCAAGTACATAGTTCATGTTTTTGATGATTTACTAGACATTCTGGAAGACAAGCTTGAATTGGACTTGAATTGAATTGGACTCGTTGATTTGTAGGGGAGATTAGCTTAGAAATAGCATCTCAAACACTTGCAAGATGAATATCCTCATTTTTCAAGGCTCCTTTCTCCAGCACATCCCCAGGTTTTGCATTGGTGACAGAGAGAGCGTATATTGCGCACACAAAGCTTGCCTCATCCTCGGAGCCCTAAATGACTTTTATTGTGAGAGAATGGAGACACTTGATGAATCTGATGGGGTTTGGTCATGGAAAGATTTGCTATGAACCATTGCACCAAGGTTGAAATGCCCAAGAGGCTGACAAGCTTATTGCCCATTTCGGAGATTAAATAGTTTTGGAAAAATTTTCTCCCCTGGCAGTTGTAATTGTGTCTGTGAAATAAGTGTTCATTCTGCTCGAGCACCGTGGTTTGAATGCTTCCGTCTATATTTTCCCCCAGTGGATTGATTCTAAAAAGGTCTGCTCCGATTTCCCCGTACCAGTGCAAATTAACCCATGAACTTGATAACACACCTCCCAACCCCCCCACATCCTTGCCATGTCCCATGCTAATGGGTAATCAGAGACACTGCCAAGTCCCTTTATCATGGATTATCTTTGTAGCTGTTTGAAGGCAGGGAAAGGAGCTGAAAAATCTTCCAGGTTAATGGTGTGGTTATAAGAAATGGACAAAAGCTACTATCAGTAACCTTGGGAGTCTTGAGCTGCCAGAGGAGCCCCATGAGTAGATAAAGTGGTCTTTATTTGTTGGGACTTCCAAAGCATGCGGGAGGGCCTCAACTGCCCCAAAGTAAAATAAAGTGAGGGTAGTATCTCAAGAAGAGGGAAGAGTGTACACGCATAAAAAACATAGGTTCATGACAGACAGATCACCTCTCTATTCCCTGACTTTGCCCAGGGTCAACATTGCATATTAGTCTGCTAACTGTTGGAAAACATCTGACCTTTTGGGTGATTTGGAATGTCCCTGTTTCTAGCGAGGGTGGATAAAGATCATTATGTTTTAATACAGACTACACCATATTCCCCTTTCTCAATCAACACTGGGAATTCTTGAATTTACCATTGCAAGGAAGCCTTAGTATCATACCTCAAAATTGAGTGTGAGAATATCAAAGAGACCTGGAGACAGTTAATATTTATTTCTGAGTATTCACTATATCCCTAAGACTGTGCTGAGTCTGTGAGTGATTATTGTACTTAATCCTATAACAAGTCTATAAAGTAGGTTGTGGCATTATCCTGTGGAAGCTGATAGAGAGCTGAGGTCACACGGTTAGTAATTTGTTCAATCAATTTGAACCCAGGTATTCCTGATCCTAGAATGTAAACTCAAATTATAATCCTCTACTCCCTTCCCTTTAATCCTTGGTACCTTGAGGAAGGAGGATGAGCTGATGCCAGAAATAATATGATTCTCTACTAACTAGAAATATATTCTATATAGGAACCTGGATTGGGTGGGTCTGATTTTTAAGCCATTGTATTAATTGTGATGACATCTCACTAATTTTGGAAATGTTTTTTGGTGTCTCCAAAGCATCCTAGGATGGTGTTTTTAGCCCTATTACCTTGTTCATGTGCCCTTCTCTCTCTGCTTTTATGAACTATCAGTGCTGATCAGCATCCAAGCCTGAAAAGAAGCAGGTGCAGTCCCAGGATATGAGTGAAATGTTCAGACGATTGGTGGAATTAGCTCAGCATCACATCCAAACCTAGAGCCACTGTTAGCCGAATGACAAGAGAACATGAAGGAATCTAGGCTGAATGTGGCCCAAATCACACTGGATGTTAACTTTAGGCAGATCATTTTTGAGAAAAGCAGAAATTAGAATGGGCAACAGAACTTGGAATGTAAGTATAAAAAGATAATGAAAATTTACAGTTAGAAGCATGTCTTAATCAGAGGAAATGACCACAGATGAGGTCAAGTGATTGGTGTATAAGCATTTGAAGTTGAAGATGGCAGGTTGATTGCTATTTTCTTACATTTTAACCAGTTGGAATTGAGTAATTATTATTATATGGATTTTTGTGTGTTGTAAGTTTGAGTCAAGGGCAAACCTCTCCAGAGTCAGAGGATATTCCTTTCACATTCACTGCCTACTAGTTTCCTTCATTCTTGGCTGCATGTGTTTCCTTGCTTGGTTTATCCAATTCTGTTCTTCCTTCCCTGGTCCACCAAGTACTTACGTACCGGAAGGAAGGGGGATCAGGGGCAGGTGCAGAGACCTTCCCGGTCTCACATAGATCTTGTAGGGATTAATGAACTAACATATTCTAAAGTGATTTTAAAAGGTGAAGTGCTATATAAGTGTCAAGCATGATTAACTAGCAGCCAAGTTATTAGGCACCTGAATATTATGCATCTTTTCTGAATTTTAGGAAAATGGATGTGCATATTCATTTTCAAAAGCACTATTATTTAAATGATATTCAGGCACTCAAAAAAAGTCTAACCCAGTTCTAATTATCTCTACTTCACTCATACCAGTCATGTAGACCTTGAGAGTGGCGTACTTATGCAACTGTGAGTAAGACAGATCCAATCACCAATCTTGCGGCATTTGCAGTGCATTGGGGGAAGAACACACAGCATAATACAAAATATTAGTTGCCTTTCAGCCTTCACCTCATCCTTCTAGCACAGGAGTTGTTGATGCCTGATTGTTGGGAGTGTGAACTCTGGCCCAGACTCTGTTACCACTCCAAACCCTCACTCTACAGCTAGCTAAGTGACTTGAGGAAGTTGTGTTACTTCCCTTTGCATTAGTTTGTTGATGTAAAAACTGGGAACGATAATAGTTCCAGTTTTATCCTTCATACAGATAGGATGTTCAGAAAAGCAGTTCCAAACATGCGGCAATTGCTTGTCATTAATTATAACTTGTCATTAACAGTAACAAAAGCAGGTTCCGCCCATGGATAGAGAAATAATAAATAGAAGTGGTGGTGATTTTCCTAGCACTCCTACGACATTTGGCAGCTTACAGAGCCATTGACTTATGATATTAACCTGTGGTTTTGCAGCAGTAGCTGTTTGCCTAGATTCCCCACAACTTGATGAGTTAGCTTAGCAGAGTGGTAGCTTTTATTTTTGTCTCATTTGCTCAGCAGGGGTGGAGCCCCCTCCTGGTAATTCCCTCTAGCCACTACCTTTTTTTTTTTTTTCAGATTTTTTATTTATTTATTTGACAGAGAGAACACAAGTAGGCAGAGAGGCAGGCAGAGAGAGAGAGAGAGAGGAGGAAGCAGGCTCCCTGCCGAGCAGAGAGCCCGATGTGGGGCTCGATCCCAGGACCCTGAGATCATGACCTGAGCCGAAGGCAGAGGCTTACCCACTGAGCCACCCAGGCATCCTAGCCACTACCTTTTACCCTAGGTACAAAATGGACACAGCCCCATGCCTGGTCAGTCACAGACTTCTCATCCTGTAGTAAGCATGTGAGCCAGCACAGCCAATCGGAGAGTTCTCCTGGCTTACTAAAGAAGGATTTGATTTGAACTTGGAAGAAAAAACAGCTTTACCTCTGGGTCCGTGATTGTAGAAGAATGTAAAATTAGGGTTAAGAGTGGCTGGGTTCATTCAAGTGAAGAAGATATGGCTGCAATAGAAGAGAATGAAGCCAGAACAGAACAGGGCTGAGCTATGAGATGGAGGAGGAGGGAGTTCTGGTGGTTTTGAGTCTTGATTGTAACACTCAAAGCCCAGGTCTCAATCCTTTGATTTGGTCAGAGAGCCTAATATCCCTCCTGGCCATATGAGCTAATGAACTTATTCTTTGTGTTCTCTTAAAATAGTTTGAATTGGTTTGTCTTTTGTAACTTAAAGAATCCTTACACAACATGCAGGATAATGCACCCATTTTATGGATAAGGGAATTGAGGCTTGGAGAGGTTAAGTGATTTGTTCATGAAAACCACAATACTAGTGTTTTTCATGTCCTGGTGAATGATTCCAAATGCTATATTCCAGAAAAGACAGCAAGGTTGTGGAACTGGGAGAGGGAACTGATAACAAATGAAAGGAACAGAGAAGTTTCAGGGCATCATCAGGTCATGACTCTCCACAGAGCTAATTCATTCACTGGTTCATCAAATATTCGTTCAGTCACGTACCAACAATCTAAGGCAAGCTATTTAGGGAGAGGAAGTGAGTGATCTGCAGGTACCCCTGGCTCTCTTGGGTGCTCCTATCCACTCTCAGCTACTGCTGGCCCAGCAAGAGGTGAGAAATCGCCAAGCCAGTCTCCCTGTGTTTTCCACGTTGCTCCTCCGGTGAAATGCAAGTCATGCCGTACATGTCAAACACTTGGGCCTCTCAGAAAATCGATTACGGATCTTGCCCCTTCCTTAAAAAGCAAGCTTTTGTTTTTATTAGCATGTGTAAATATGGAATAACTTCTAAATGCAAATATGGATGCCATTTTATTTTTCTGACATGTTTGGAAGCAGCCCCAGGCAGGGTGGCAGTGAATCAGTAAACATCATGGGTACATGACGCTGGGAATTCATCAACTGTGCACACGCCTAATAGGCTTCCACCGTATGTTCCGTAATAGCATGTTTGCTGACATGGGACTGGGCTGCCCCATAGTATGACAAAGCTGCCCCATCAGTTTCCTGATGTATAGAAACAGGCTCTGCTAGCCAGATGTAGAAACCCAGCAAGGTCATTGTAGGAGTAATTTCCATTTTGTGTGCTTCTTTTCCCCCTCATTGACTGTAAGAGAATGTGATGTGCCTCATTACAGTGTGATTCCAGGTGCATAACACAATAATGACCTTTATGCCAAAGACTGAAGTTCACGTAATTGATAAGATAGACTCCCATTTTGTGATGTTGGAAACCATTAGCTGGAGGCAGAAAGCGTGTTAACTTCTTGACATAGTAGGTCACAGGGTCAAGGTCAAGGCCCAGGCTGCAGCCATTTCTGGGCTTAGAAGAAAAAGGGAAACCGTGCTGCCTGGCAGCCTGAGCGCTTGCAGCCTTTCCTGTGAGAGTTGGGAGATGTCCTGTGGAAGGTTAAGGAAAGGCCTGGGAATCCAGATGGGAAGTGAAGAAGGAGCAGCGGGTCTGCAAGGAGATGGGCCTGAGTGCTGGGCTTCTCCGCATAGGACTGCCATCCTAACCATCACCTCCCTTTCTCTTTTCAGGTCCTTATTGATTTCCTCTGCTTTGCATCAGACCCAAAATTATACTGTCTTTCCAGAGGCATTCCTTCTTTTTCTCTCCTAGATCTTAGATTGTTGGTGCTCATGTGGGAAATCAGGGATTGGTTGTGGTGTCTTTACAACGACCTGGGAAAGTTGAGGATTCCATTTTCACCCACCCAGGAAATAGGTTTCCTGGCAAAGCCGTGTGTGGCTTCTGCCCTTTAGTAAAAACGGCCAAACAAATCAAGTCCTTCTCTTAAAACACAATTATGGCCAGTGTGTTGACCGTCCTTTTATTAAACACCCATTTACAAATGGCATTTGAATACCTGAACCTGTGCCAGACCTCAGGACCCTTCCTAACAGTGTGGCAGCATACTTGGAGTCACTCGTCACCAGCTCTTGTTATTCTTGCTCGTTTTTCTGTTTTTGCTCTGAGGACACGGTGTCTCGTATCTCCTACAAACTACAGGAACCCAAACCTAAGGTAAAAAATAGGCAATGAGGGGCACCTGGGTGGCTCAGTGGGTTAAGGCCTCTGCCTTCGGCCCAGGTCATGATCCCAGGGTCCTGGGATCGAGCCCCACATTGGGCTCTCTGCTCAGCAGGGAGCCTGCTTTCCCCTCTCTCTCTGCCTGCCTCTCTGCCTACTTGTGATCTCTCCCTCTCTCTGTGTCAAATAAATAAAAAGTATCTTTAAAAAAAAAAATAGGCAATGAATGGGGAAACTAAAAAGTCACACGTTATCTGAAATCTGGAGCTTGTAACTAAAGAAAGAAGCAAAAAAAGAACCAGAATGAAAATGCATTCGGTCAGAGGGAAAGAGAAGTGGGGATTTGAGGATGTTAAGCAAAAGAAACAGAATACCTAAAATGATGAATAAAGTGGCTTGTTTGTTTGTTTACATCCCTGGAATTCTAAGCATCTCGGCCTGACCACAGGTTAACAGTTTTTTAGGAAGGGCCTGTCGTGTGTGTTTACTGACATTTGATTTCCAGAGCTTCTAGCTCAATCAGGGACAACGGCCCTATGTTTCACTAATACTTGTAGATGAATAATGCCTTTTTAAAATATTGCCAACTCTGCTGTCATTTCAGGACCCCCCGAGACTCTCCTTATTAAGATGGCAGGCGAGCGAAGAAATGAGTTGGGCAGGGAGGTGGCAGGGGTTAATTGCATATTTGTCACGAGATCTTGCATGATTTCCCTAAAAGATATTTAATTTCCACTGGGCATAATAACTTGCAGCTGCCGGAATGTGCTGTATACTAGTGGCGAGTTCTTGTCTTTGGAGATTTATGCAAGTCGTTATTTAAAAATAGAGATCCGGGAGTTACAGCTGGCTAATTCGTCTACCACTAAGGAAAGCTCAGCAAGTGACCCACTTAACTGTTTCCAGGAACGACAGCCACGCTGAAGCGAACTTTCAATAAAGTCCTGCCCAAAGAACCAAACAAATACATCCCTGTGACATTTCGTGATCTTCTCATAATGTGGCCATCAATTCTTCATGACCCTTCCTTTCCCACAAACACCACTCACTCAGGCCCTCATCCCTACACAGCTTGAATTCCTAGATGGAGGACCTGTGTCCTCCATCCCAAGGACGGATGCCGAATGCTGCCGGCCTCTCCTTCCTCAGTCTCTTCTCTCTCTGTATCACTCACCTGCTCAGCCAACGCCCTCAGGGCATGGTCCTGCCACATCAGCTCCTAGACTCAAGCAATTTCCCACTGGAGCACCAACAATCTAATCTGCCTGACTTTAGAGGGCTCCTGTAAGACACCCAAGCCATATATAATCACCCATAGTTCCTCTGGTTTCTCCACATGCACCTTCCTCTCCCGGCATAATGGTCTCTCTCCTCTCATCCTGTCCCTTCGCCCAAATCGCCTTTCCGTTCCTCTCTCAGCATGAAGATTGTCGATAGGTCCTGCAAAGGTCTGCAGTGCTTACCGCAGGCCATGGCGAGTTTTCTCCTTGGACATGACAAAAAAGAGTTGACATAATCAGGTCATGACACATTTTTATCGTGGGTCTGTGATGGCCCTGATCTTATTTTTAAATCAACCAATTAATTAATGTATTATATTTATTCCTCTGCCCTTCCCCCTCTGTCTAGACAGGCATTCTGTTATGTTTATGTACATTTTTTGATGGCATACATCTTTGCCAAATAATTACCATTGTTATGTGTGCATGTACTTGGATTTACACAGATGATGTATATTACATTTCAACTGTTCCTTACTTTATTCACTGTCTTTTAAAGTCTGTGCACGTCTTTCAGTCTGACTACTGTGTAGCCCATGGTAGGCAACCATCACCTTTACCTTTCCACTTTCTCCGTGATGTACATGGCACAGGTTCCTCCCACCCTCTGTATCTTCCCTTCTCTGAAATCCTTTGGTATTCATTTGCCTGATAGCTTAATTATATGCTAATGTTTGTTTTTTTAATTTTCCTTAGAGTTTTTTGTTTTCTCTTTGTCTTTTGTGTAACTCCTTGGAGATCAGGGACCGTGTCTTGTACTCTTCTCTCCCCTACTCTACCCATCCCCATCTCTGCAGACCTTCTTTGGAGCTTGGTGCATAATTGGCACTCAGTAAATCCTTGTTTATTCAGTGAATTCAATAGCATGACTCCATGAGGGTGTTTTCTCTTCCTATTTATACCCCCAGTATCTAAAATGGTGCCTGGCAGGTTGCAGATGATCAAGCAAATGGGTAGCTTATCTTTCGAATGAGAAAAGGAATTTGGAATAGTAGGATATACAGAGGTCGGGATACTACATTCTAGTTTCTAATCAGCCACTGAATAGGTATGCAACACCTGGCATGTCAGAGAGCTTCTGTAGGTCCTGGTTAAACTGAATGATTTCACAGATCCTTGTTCACTCTAACTTGCTAAGCTTCTGTGACTTCCCTAACAATTTTTCACCATGAAGCAAGAGAGTCTTCGATATGAAATCACCTGCATGGAATACAGAACAGTCATACTCAAGGCACTAGAGCATGGGGGAGGGGTAGAGATGAGAGCATATCCTATGGGTTCTGATCTTAGGCTCCCAGAATGATTAGGAGGACAAAATTCTTGCCACCTGTAACATGCTTAGAAGAGTGTCTGACATAAAATCAATGCTATGTAAATCTTTACTATTATTTTTATAAATTTAAGAAAATCTACTAGCCTGGACGACAGTCTCTTGTATGGCATTTGGAAGTCTGGTCTTCATGTTTGTGCAAACAAAGCCAGGAAATTCTAGTATCCTTGCTGAAATTAATAGTTCTACTTTATAGGACAATAATCACCAGACAGCACCCTGATTTCTTTCAGGCCCAAACTATTGTCTTTTTGGTAATGGGCAAGTTCTAATTTTTATAGCTTTTGTAAGATGGAGCAAAGGAATATTATCTTCCAAGATCATGTAGCAGCCAATAAAGACGTTAGAAAAAGAATCCTGAGTTTTGTGTTTACTATCTATCAAAAAAAAAAACAACTGTTTTTCTGTAAAGCAATCTGTACAGTCTATAGTTTGACTTAGAAATGGAAACAGAACAGGAATGTGTTAATATCTTTGCTGATGATATTTTTTCCCTTTAGCAGGGAAGAAGTAACTAAATAATCTAATTTGCTTTCTCTTATCTTTAGGGAAGTGAATTCAAATATTGGACAAACCATTATTAAAATTCTAACAGCATTTAATGCATGAGCTTGTTTTTTGCCATGAGGTTCCTTTTTCTCTAGGTCAAGAGGTAAAGCTATTTGTCTAAAAGAAAAAACATTAAGTGCATTGGTGATGGGTTACAGGTTTTATAACTGTATTTGCTTCATGAACAAAAATAGCATTTAATAACTATTTTATTCTATTCAACTGGGCAATAGAAGTCTTAATCAAACCATTTCACTTTAATACTTTTACATACAAAAATCCAATTTGTGAATTAGTCTGTTATCTAAAAGTTAAGAAAAAAATCAGGTAAAAATACAAAATGGGAACTGGGAACTGGGAACTCCAGATGAACTGGCAATTTTTGGTCCAAGGAAAGATTAAAACTTCTACTCAAAAAGTTGGAGAAATAGATATGTAAAATGTTCCATTAACAACAACAGCACAGGAAAATAACTATGTATCATTGGTTTTAGAGCTCAGAAACAGGAGTAAACTACGACTTACATGTTGAATGGGAAATTTTAAAACACATCTTGTGTTTTTGCTTTCGTTTCTGGGTTTTGTTGGTGGTGGTGGTGGTTTGGGGTATTTCTGGACTCATTAACTTAATTCAGGAGAGTACTATATATTTATATTAAAATAAAGATGAGCTGTTTTCTTTCTGTGTTGTGTTTCTCTGGTAGTCTCAACTAAAGCTGCCAATTATTTCCATATGGTATAAACTGAAATAAAATATACATTTTTAATAGCCAGGGAGGATTGGTATGAACATTAAACGAGCTGTATGGGAAAGACAATCTAAAAAGTCTGAAGTCCTATACACATATTTGTTTCTGTTACTATTATACTTAGTAAAAATCAGAGCAGGGACCTGCTTGTAAAAATCATGTAAAAAATCAATGTAAAAATCATGGGGACCTGCTTCAGGCACTGAGGAGTCAGAGAAATAATTATGCTCATCTTTACTGTCAAGGATTTATCATTATCTTAGGCAAACAGAGAACGTCATGGTAAATGCAGTGGTAAGTGCAATGATAGAGATATGTAGGGTGCTTAGGAGAATAGAATGGGATCCCTAAGTTTTTAGAGTCAGGGATGTCACAGAAAGTCAGGGAGAGGAGGAGAAGGGAGTCCCAGGAAGAGGAGATGGCGTGAGTGTAGCCTTGAGGTGAAAAATAGCACAGTGTATTCTGAGTTAGTAAAAGGATCAGTATGACTAGAGCTTAAAATATCGAGCAGAGAATAGCAAAAGATGAGTCTCAAGAGAGCAGATTATAGAAGGCCTATATATTTTGTGAAAAGTTCAGGTTTTATCCTGTTGGTGATGGAAACCCAGTGAGGCCAAGGCATAACATAGGCACTTGGGGAATACGGGAGGTGCATTCGAGCTCCTGAGGACGATATTGCTGTAGTCCAGGTGACAGATGGTGAGAGCAGACACTTAAGCAGGGAGAACTGGATAGAACAGAGAGGGCAAATCTGAAAAAGAGAAAAGAATAGCAATGTATGGTGATAAATTTTGTGAGCATTGGTGAGGATGACCCTCAAGCTTATAGTTTGACTGATTAGGTGATTTGTATACAATTTATATCCAAAATACTGAAGGAGAAACTTAGATGTTCATTTTTAGGCCATGTTTATCTCAAGATTTCTATAAGACATTTGATTGAATGTGTTCTGGAGGCAATTGGATATATGACCCTGAATTGTGAACAATGTATCTGGGTAGGAAATTCAGATTTGTAAGTCAGCAGCATAAAAGTAGTAGTTAAAACCCTCAGAGGAAAGAGGTAAGGACAGACGCCTAAGAATGCCAACTTTTAGAAGTTGGACCAATGAGAAAGCCAAGAAAGACACCAGGAGGGGACAGTGAAATGGGGTATGAAGGAACCCAGTAGTGTGTCATGTCTCAGAGATCAGAAGAGTAGAGGTTCAGGAAAGTGCTAACATCCAAAGTGAAACCAAAGCAATGAAATCCAGTATAAGGACTTATATCCTATAAATTTAGAAAGTGACTTTAGGGGAATTTTTCAGAGCAGTCTTTGCAGAGAATTTTGGATGAGTGGAAGTAGAGGGGTAAGATGGCAGCTAAAATCTTTAAGATTTAAAATCTTAAGCTTAAAAATCTTAAGCTTAAAACCTACGCTTAAAAATCTTTAAGACTAGAATAGTTGAAGTAAGGTTAGAGGCTGAAGAGAATGAACCAATAGTGGGAAAAGGTAGGACTCTAATAAAACAAACAAACAAAAATTCACGTAGCACATTCCCAAAGGAAGTAGGAGAGGTGGCGGGAGCAGAGGAGGGATCCCTAGGAAAGGTTGATGTTAAGCAGGAAGGACATAAACTCTTAAGCCTCTGAGACCAGTAGGACAGTAGGGAGGAAGAGAGAGGGTGACTGGGGGGAGAAGGAGAGGTAGGTCATGTTTCATGGCTTTAGGACAAATGTCACAGTATCTACATATTTCCCTAAGGACCACATACAACGACGTAGCAGATGAAATCTTCAAAAGTCCCTCATTATCCTTTTCAGGGTTACTCTCCCACCAGCCATTAAAACATTCCCTCTGTACCCTCGGTTCTCATTCTGCTCCTCTCCTACCTCCATGCGTGGGCTTTTCTCCAGCTATGCTGGATTCCCCAACACTTGGGATATTCCCTTAGAATATCCACTCATTGTCCCCATTCAAGTAAATTACAAACGACTGCATTCCAAGATATAAATAACTGATATCCAGCTAGAAGGCCCACTGTCCCAGGAGCACTTGCCCTTTAGATGGATGTCTGGTTCTCGGGGGCCTTGCCTTCTTGGTCCTCACCCCCCTAATTCAACCTTTCTTCCCACATTGCATCCAATGCACACTCTGCTCTAGTCACACTCTAGTCCTCACTGTTTCAAAAAGTGAAGCACCTGCTATGGAAATCAGAGTTGGAATAACATTTAAACAGGGAAGATTTTCTGAGTCATCCCCATTGTCACGCCTGACAGAGGAACTCCAGAGGCAGCTCTATACAAAAGGGTGCTTTGGTTTCTGATACAGCATATTCCAATATATATATATATATATATATATATATATATATATATATATTGCCTCTGTCCAGTAGAAGATTTAAGCTACAGATTAGGAATACTGTTTACCCCTTCTGTCCTAATAGAGGCTTAGGAAAATTTAAATCAACATTGCTTTTTTTTTTTTTTAAGATTTTATTTATTTATTTGACAGGGAGAGAGATCACAAGTAGGGAGAGAGGCAGGCAGAGAGAGAGGGGGAAGCATGCTCCTTACTGAGCAGAGAGCCTGTCATGGGGCTTGATCTCAGGACCCTGAGATCATGACCTGAGCCAAAGGCAGAGGCTTAACCCTCTGAGCTACCCAGGTGCCCCAACATTGCTTTTTTAAAATGAGGCTTTAGTGCTATTCACTGGTAAGTGTTATGGTCACAAAAGCAAAGACAAAACTCTTTCCTCTTAAAAAATAAAAATAAAAATAGTGATTTTCATTATGTCCAAACAATCTTCAAATGAATAAAAGAGGAAAAATACCTATAGGAGTTTCTTGGGTTCAGCATCATACCTAGATGCCTGGCTCTGCCCAGGTACTAGCTCTGCCCAGGCTAGTAGTAAAATACCCCGGAGTCTCTGGTCTCTACTGAGTCTGGATCTAGAATGGACAACTTCAAGATTGGGGCGTTCTGGTTTTAGAGTCAAACTGATTTGCTTCCTGTTTACCACTTACAAATCATGAGACATATCTCAGAGGGTTGTCATGAGGATTAAGTGTGATCATGAATTCAAAGGGCTTAACTTTCTTGCTAGTACATAGTAAGTTCTCAATAAATGGAAGCTTCTATTGAATTATTACTATTAATAATTCATGCCCTAATTTAAGAAACTGTTTAACTGGCCTCAGGCAGAGGTTGGGATTGCTTTCTCATCCAGCTTCAGCTAGATGGCTATGAAATGATGAGTTTCCTTTCAGATACATGCACATCCTTGCCTCTCTCTCACCACTAATGCCTACTGTCTGTAGTCAATTAATGATTGGCCACTTAAGATAATCGTTTCCCTCAGAATCAAACGTGCTTACATTCGGTGGCACCCACTGTAGTGCAATTAATTTGGTCCAATAATATGCATCTCGTAGATAGGCCCCGTATAAGTGAGAGCCATAATGATAAGCTACCTCCTGTTTGTTCATTTTGAAGAGACTCATTAGGGACAGTGGTCCTCAGTGTTAATGAAATGATACTGTCTAATTATAGAATTCCAGTTGCACATACGAGTGCTAGAATTAGAGCACTTGCCACCTAACAGGTAACATCATTGTCTGCAGCTTGATGTTGTCCTCCTTTCAGATGCTTCCATCTTGGTCCAGATCTCATCCTGTCCTTGGGCCTCTTTTGGAATTCAGCCATCTTCTGAATCCTGGTAAAAGCCTAAGCTATAAACAGCTTGTTTTTTGGTGGAACAACTCATGCCTGAAAAGTTGATAATGATTTCAGAATTTCTTTTAATTGAGTTTTTAATTACAACACAGCAAATATCCCATTCATATGTAATTTTGACAAAGATGACAAGCAATTTCATATTCTTTGGAGATCATTTGACAAGTGTGGGAGCCTATAGTTAAATACCAACTGCCTTGTTTTTGGACAGGAGTACCTGACAACCACTTACTCAGGGAAGATCAGGAACTAGAGCATCTGGATCTCAATAAATTATTTGACAGAACAATCCAAGTGCTATAACACAAGCTGCCACTGGGAATGTAAATCTGATTGGCTGGCTTAGAATCTCACTTTTCTAATTTATAGTCCACGTATTATAAATTGGGATACTGTATAGCCAGTGGGTGTATGGGCAGGTTTTACCATAAATAATTTTTTTAGACTATCAACATGACAGATAAAATATACAAATAAATTATTCTAAAATGCAAAGCTTTAACTTGAGATGGGTACCATGATTCTTTATTCTTTTTCTCCTTTGGCATTTAGAGTTGTAAGAGCCCATGCTCAGAGTTACAGAGCTCCAGAAGTACAATTAGACCAAAGAAACTGCTGCATCCCAAAGAGCGGAGAACCAGGACAACAATTAGCTGGTCCCTACCAGCACCTCCCGCAGGCTTTCAGAGGCCATTTGTACAGGAGATTACAGTATCTGGAGGTCCCAGATGAGACCGTGGAGCAGTAATTCTAAGACTTTGGATTTCGGAGACCAGGAAAAAAAATTCTTACTTGGAGTTCTACTAAGGATAGTCACCTTTTTATTTTGCCAAGTAATGATGTGCAATTTTTTTTTCTTTTACTCGTTTGTTAATTTGTGAATATTAAGTATATACTGTCTGCATCTACTAAAGTATGCCCTGGGAATGCAATGAAAAACAAAGCTAGATAGAATCCATGCCCTCGTGCTTTATCATCTTGGTGGGGGAGAGAGTTATTAATCAATTATATTAATAGTTATAAATAGTTATAAAATTCAGTTATAAATAGTTATAAAATTCAGATAAGGACTATGAAGGTTTTCTGAGAGCATATAACACATTATTTTTATATGGACAGAGAAGGGCAGGGAACTCTTCTTTAAAATTGTGCTTGGGGTTTTGGAGGCATCTTTGAGCTCACCGAGTAGACACCATGAGCAAAGCTTACCCTCCTGAGTTGAAGGTATTTATTGACAAGGAATTATCACTGAAATTAAATGGTGGCAGATATGTCCAAGGAATATTGCAGGGGTTTGATCCCTCTCTGAGTCTTGTGATAGAGGAACATGTGGAGATGGCGACTATGGGCACCAGAACTGATGGTGGTAATATCAGGAAATAGTGTCATCATATTAGAAGCCTTGGTATGAGAATAAATTATGAGTGTGTTCACTGGAAGAAATCAACTGCTTCTGAATATCCTCTCTCTATAGCACCTGCTTTACTACAATATAAAATTTGGGTCATGTGCGTTTTCACATTGAACTTCTTTTGTTAAATAAATTTTTGTAATAGTAAAAAAAATGAAATAAAATAAAATTGTGCTTGGATTCAGCCCATGGTAAGAATTTTTACCTTTATGCTGAGAGTTACCTGGATGTCACTGGACAGGAGAGAAGGAGCAGTGGCAAGAGTGAGATCAGATGGAACAGAATGTCAGTGCTGTCAACGTGATTAGTGTGACAGCCATGTGATGGTGAGTAGTTGGATTTGAAAAATATTTTGGAACTAGAATTGCTAAGGCTCATTGATAGATGAGGGGATGAGGGAAGGAAGAGAGAGGTATTAAGGATGACTTCATATTCTTGCCTTGAGCAACTTGCCATTTCATATACCATTTACCAAGATAAAGGACCAAGAGAAGGACAGGCTGAGGCAGGAAAGGACAATCAAGGGTCCCTTGGGGGTCTTGTTAAATTTAAGGTGCCTGTGAGACATCCAGTGCAGGCAAATACATGAATCAGAAGTTTAGAAGAGTATTTTGCTACTAGATACACATTTAGAAGTTATCAGCATATTGATGATGTTATGTCATGGGGTAGATAAGATTTCACAGAAATAAGCATTCTGGAACTTAGAACATTTTGAGGCTTGATACAGAAGGGGAAATCTTCAGAGCATTTTTCTATGAAAGCGATGACGTTTTGAGACCCAAAATAGGAAGAACATAATATCTGTTCTTTAAATTAAGGACATTTCATCACATGAAATCCTCTCTCCGTTGGCCTTAACATTCCTATTTTCCTGCAGAATATTGAGAACTTTGTCATGGAGCACCAGTTGCAAACCACTACCCTAGAGTCCGTGTCAGAGCTTTGGGCAGGAAGGACCTCCTTTTGGTAGCAGGAGTTCTTATCCATCCCAGCTTCATTTGACCTCTTAGACTCTTCACACTTAAGAACCCATCTGGGGTTTCTAAATTAAAGTAGCAAAAAGAGTGAATAAGATCCTGTAGTAGGACATCAGTTCCCTCTTCTCCTGAAATGCAGTCAGTTCATTACCTCCTACACACTCGGTGACATTCCTAAGTCAGAGGGCTACACTGGCAATTGGAGTGTGGTTATATGAGTGCTCAGGGTCTGTCAACACTTAGAAAGCTATCTCCTCCTCCTGTCCATCAGAGCATCGGCCTCCATCACCGTATTCTTTGCTGGTGCACCTAGTAAACGTTTCTGAATTATCTCATCACAATGTTCCAGACAGCCGTGGTCAATCAGATTGAATGTGAAAGTTACTGTGAGACTACTACTAAAAATAATAACCATTATATATTCATACTCACAACTGTTATTGAGAATAACATTGTTAACCCTCTGTGTCATGCACCCTGTCATGCCCATACCTCATCCTATATAAGCCCTAACCACAGTTTAGAAGGTTGCCTCCATTTTGCAGATGAAGATACTAAGACTGGAAGATTTACTTCCCAGGTGTCCGTGTCATTATTGTTTTTATACTGTATTGTAATCATGCGCTGTGCCATTATCCACTATGGTGGAAACTCGCTGGGACTCTATACTTTTCCAGTTTGAAACCTAGCACCTAACGGTGCTTGCCACATTTAAGGGGCTGGTTAAATATTGAAGATTGTATTTACTCCTTAGTGACAGAAGCCTTTCAAAGGGCGATGATTGTGTCTTTCACAATTTAGAGTCTCTCACAGGCTCTAGCACAATTCTCCATAAATATCCGGAAGGTTGAATATGTGGGTTTTAAGTTGGCCGAGAAACTGGAAATGAAGAACCTTCAGAGGGAGCTTCTGGAGGGGGGGATGACCATGGAGGGAGGATTAAGATGTGCCGCCTAATGAGCTGTTGCTGCAACCGGGGGTCTGATTCTTATTTAAGCATTCTTATTCACGACCTGGGTGGAGAAAAGGAAGAAGCTGCGTGTTTTTGAAATTCACTAATAATTCCAATTTAGAAAGTATCGTGAGCAGCTCAGGCAACAGAAATAAAATGCAAATGACCTTTGAGACTTGAGGTATGTAGTCTGGGAATAATAACTTTGTGAGCATTTGAAAAAGGCAAGGCAGTGCATACACCTGGGGGAAGAGAGTCCAAACACAGAGCTGATCTCTGGGAAGCAGACGCCAGAGCGCAGTGATGCCAAAGTAGGCCCAGGGGGCATAGTGGTCTGCAAATTAAATTCAGGCCAGCCAGGCAGTCTGGCAGGATGAAAAGGAAGGCCAGGTAGAGGCTGCCTGTGCAGAAGGGTGCGGAAGAACAGTTCCTCTGTGGACACTTGGAGCCGAACAGCACCTGGCACCACGCGCTCTGTCCCCACCACCTCATTATTGGGACAGCTCAGGCAGTTTGGAAGAAGTGCAGAGAATAGCAACAAGAATGAATGAATTCAGGGAAGGACGTGGGTGAAAGATTAAAAGAATTAGATGGGCTACAGTTTAGTTACAGAAAGCTAAAGGGAAGAGGAGGGAGAGGGCGGAAAATGAATAATAAATAACCAAGTCTACTCTAAAATAACCAAGTGGAAATTTGCAGAATACCCATCAAACTGAGACTTTTCAGAGGAAAATGGACACTTTCTTCCAAGCCATGGGCTTCTTGCCTCAACTGGCACTCTGCCTACCCAGGTGCTCAGTAAATACTGTCTTGTAAAATAACCTTCGTTTGCCAAGAGTGTAGGATCCAGGAAATAGACCAATAGGAAGCACATTAGAAAGTCAGCCAACCCTTCCTTGCCTTAGTGCCTAGTGAGGACAGGATTAAAGGAACTAGATTTCTGTTGTGTTATTCAAGTCAGACTCTTTTCAACAATGACATTGCCTCTTCTCATTCAGATAAATACAGAACAAAATAGAAACCTCTGTAGCACAGGGAATGCCTAAGACACGGTTGGCTAGCCTTTGGTTAAATCCTATCATTGCAGTTTCCTTTATGTCAAGGGGACTAGAGAGATGCTAATTTTTTTCCCTTCCCGCTGGTGGAGGAGGTAGGTGGGGAGAGCTGTACCTCTGGACTACAGGTGGACTTGGTGGACTTCACTTCTGAAGGATCAAATGCACAAAAATCCAAGTAGATGGGTTAGGGGTTAATTCTTTGTGTTATAAAAAGAAGTCCCTGAAAACAGCAACTAGCCGGTGCTAAGGAGTCTGTCTATTGTTTTCAGATCATTAACTCCACAGTTCTTAACCTGAGATAGTCAGACACCAGATTCCCAGCCAGTTGCAAAGCAGTCCCACACCCATTATTAAGCTCCAGCCTCAGTGGGCTCCGTGCGCTCCTCAAGCAAGCCAGCCCTCTGAAATATGCTGTTTCCCTCTCTGTGGGGTTCATCTACCCGCCCACTTCCCTGCCCCATTCTTGCTCTCTGCGGGGTTGGCTCCCTCTCCTTCCTCTCCTCTCAATTTAAATGTTGCCTCTTCTAGAAGCTCTCTGTTCAGAATGAGTTTGCCTCCAAATAAGAGGAAATCTCCTTAATAACCTGCTGAAAAGAAGTTCAGTGTGAACAGTCCAACCCAACCATGGTTCAGCCCTGTTGTCAGGGACCCAGGAGTCTATCCCTGTGCTCTACCCCCACAGCATATGGCCTCCATTTTCATCATCTCAAGATGTCTGTTTCACCCCCAGGATCACATCCTGCTACGGACAGAATAGCATGGAGAGAGTTAAGCGGGGGTAGAGGGTGGGGAGGTTTTTTCCTAGTGAGGCTTTGCCTTTTTATTCAGAAAGGGCCACTCTCCACAGAGAGTGCCACATGCAAGGGAATCTGGAAAATGAAGATTCGCTTCCCAACCTCTATAGCAGAAGGCGGCAAGGGGGAAGGGTGGATGTGGGTAACTTTCAGGTAGTCAGATCTCAGTGTCTGTCACAGGATCTGCCCCTTGCCCTGCCAGTTATTCTATGCCATACTTCCCTACTTCTCTTCATGGCATTTATCGTGGTTTGTAGAAGTACATTTGTAATCCCACAGGAGTGTGATATATATTCATTCCATGTCTGGCTCTTTTACCACTATATCACTAGAACCTAGCTTTGTGCCTGACAAATGGCAGGAACTTAATAAATATCGCTTAATTCATGGGCTAGTTGGCTGCTAGAAGAGAAGAGAAGCTACCTCTGAAATCCTCACAAAATCACAACCTCCCAGGAGAATAGGCTTCTGGTTATCAACATCTGATTTACGTATAGCTCCTTTTTTATTATTTATTTAAAATATTTTAAATATAAGGAGATATATATATGTATATGATATATTCATACATATGTGAAATAAAATAATGAACATTCCAATACCTACCACTCAGCACTATCAAATTCACAGATTTTGCTAGAGGCCTTTGAAGTCTATTAATACCGTTGTTGAATTTCAAAACAAAACATCTCTAATATAGTTGAATCCCTGTGTCCCTTTCCCTGTTTCCATGCTCCTGCTCCTGCCTCTCTCTACCTGGAGGCAACCATTGCCCTGAGTTTGGGTTTACCAGTCTAGTATGTGTTGTTATACTATGTCCATACACATCCTTAAGCAATATAAAACAATAGGGTATTGTGTTGCATGTTTTCAAGCTGCATATAAATACTGTATTTTGTATGAACACTATACACATTCTATAAATCCTAAAGTGTTATTCTCCAGTCTTTTTGATCTCTTACTATTAGCATTAATTTAATTAATTAATTTAACCATATTTTTGCATGTAGCTATGCAGTTTCATTATGTGAATATACCACAATTCAGTTATCCATTTTTCTCTTGACAGACATTCGCATTTATCGTTCACAGTGTTTTCCTCTTACAAATAATGATACCTACAAGTAACATTCTTCAACATATGTCCTTGTCAGCATGTGAGGGTTTCTTAGTGTAAGGTAGAAGTGAAATTACAGGGTTAAGGAGGTATATTTCTTCAATTTTCTTTGATTTTGTTGAAGTGTATTACAAAATGTCGTACCAGTTGATATTCTCACAAGCAGTAGATGAGAGGAAACTGTTTCTATACTTAACACTTGGTACCAGATTCTGATTTTTGTCAGTCTATTGATACAAAATGATATCACATTGTTTTAATTTGTATTTCCCTAACAATGAGGAAGGCTGAGGGTCTTTCAGTATGTGTGTTGGACAATCAGGTTTCCTTTTATTAAAATTGCCTAATTGTATCCATAGCCCTTTTTAGAAGAATGGGAATTGTGTGTTTTTTTTTTAATTGATTTGCAAAATTCTTTACATATTATAGATAGAAATCCTTCCTTGTTGGGGCACCTGGGTGGCTCAGTTGGTTAACCCTCTGCCTTCAGCTCAGGTCATGATCCTAGGGTCCTGGGATAGAGCCCCATGTAGGGCTCCCTGCTCAGCAGGGAGCCTGCTTCTCCCTCTCCTTCTGCCCTTGCCTCCCGCTCATGCTCACTCTCATACTCTCTCTCTTATCTATCTGAAATAAATAAATAAAATCTTAAAAAGAAAAAAAAAAAAAAAGAAATCCTTCCTTGTTAACTCACTTTGAAAATGTCTTTGCCCAGACTGTTGTTTGACTACTTATATTGCTTATAATATTGCTTTGTGAATAGGAGAGTTAAATTTTAATAGAGTAAAATTTATCAGCCTATTATTGGGTTGTTTGGACTTTTTATGTCTTATATAAGGAACTTTTGCTGCCTCCAAAATCTTAAAGATATCCTCTCACATTTTCTTGTAAAAACCCTCAGGCTTGTGCTTTCCACAATTAGTCCAGCTGGAATTATTTGCATATAATATAAAAGGATCTAGCTTCATTTTATTTTTTCCACATGAATAACTAGTAATCTCAGCAGCATATTGCATGTTAAATTTTTTGGGTCACTTACTGAGTTTCCGTATCGGAATGGTCACTTTCTGAGTTCTGTAGTATGTTTCAGTGGTCTATTTTTCTATTCCTGTGTCAGTATGGAAACCATACTGCTTGGGTTTGAATCCTAACTCTGCTACTGTGTAGCCATGGTACCTTGAGAGAGATTCTAAGTCTCTTTGTACCCCAGCTTCCTTTTTATCTGTAAAATGGTAGCAATAATCTTATTAAACTGAATAGATGAAAGGCTTTCCTCTGCCATATCAGTGCTCAATAAAAGCAGCTATTGTTTTTATTTGTAGTAGCACTATTATTACTACTAATTGGGGTATTTGATAGAGCAGCCACCTCTACCCTTTCTTCTTCCTCAAAATGCTCTTAGTTATTGTTGACCTTTTGCTCTTTTAAAGGAATTTCAAGATTGGTTTATAATGTCTCATAAAAAAAAACCTGTTGAAAAGGCAAATGACATTGCATTGCTATGTGGATTAATTTGAATCTTCTTATCCATAAACTTGGTATACCTATTTGTCTGTTCAGTCCTTTTGTGTCAACCAGAAAGTAATTTTGTAATTTATTTCATAGAGATCAACATATATGTGTTAGATTTATTCTTAGTGGTATTTTAGTTTGATATTATTTTGAATGAGGTACTTTTTTATATCATTATTCTTGAATGGCTTATTACTGCTGCATAGAAATCTTCTCATTTTTATATTGATCCTGTATTTAGCCACCTTGCTGAACAATTACTAATTCTAATGTTCTATACATTCTCGTGGATTATTATGCAAACCAGCTGACCATTTATACAGAAATACAGTGTCGTTTCTATCTTTCCAATATGTACCCCATTTAATTTTTCTTCTTTTATTGTGTTGACTGAGAACTTCTAACAGCATTAAAGAAGAGTAGTGACAGCAGGCTTCCTTGTCTAATTCTCACTGTGATGGTGACATTGTTAAATTTTATTGTTAAGTTTGATCCCTGCTGTAGATTTTTGATAAATAATAATTATCAAGTGTTAGAAAGTTCCCACTTTCTTCTAATTTACTAAGGGTTTAAACTTAAGTAAATGTTAAATTTCACTCAGTCTTTTTTGGCGTCTATTGAGCTTATCAGGATTGTTTATTCTTTAATTTGTTAATTATTAATATTGTGTAATGCATTCATAGATTTTCTAATACTGAAACATCTTTCATTCCTAAGAGAATATGCATTGGTTACCTGGAGTGTTCTAAGGAAGCACCTGGGTCTTTTCCTAAGGGACAAGAGACCTTAAAGGTTTTTGAGCAATTACTATTTTATTTTGACTTCACATCAGTTTTTTTGTTAGATCTTTTTGTGTTTGGCTCATAATTTCTTTTTTCCTTTGAATTTTTTTGGAATTTCAACATTTTTAAAAATGAGACATGTAAAAGTTGTATAATAGTAGCAAAATAGATGCACAGTGAGAGAGGAGGGTGGAAGTGTTAGCTCTGGTTATTTTGGACCATGAAATGAAGGGATAGAAGAACTTCCTATCAGCAGAATTTCTTGGGTAACTTGGTCCAGTGCCATAATTACTTATTTACTTAGGTGAATCATGCTGGCCATTTGTCTAGAAACCTGGGGACACCCATATCTAGTCATTCAGGAAACAAACCCTTAATTGCTTCAGGTAGCTGGGTACTGTTTATGAAGTAGGAAGGCTTGTCTCCCTAAAGGCTTCTTTCTGAAAGGCTATCCTGGTGACTGATGACTGATGACAGCTGGTGATGGAAGGAAGAATCTGTTCTCATTCTCTTAGAACCACCTTTGTTTTTTCCCTGTTTTTATACATCTTTGGTAATTGTGTTGTTTTTGAGACTTATATACATGTAAAACCTTTTGCAGTTCTAACACTCAGCAAAGAAACCATGTTCTACTCAATAATTAGAGCTTTCACACTAAAAAATTATTTCAGTGTAATTGCTCTTGGTGGTAAAATGCCAGGTCACTGTATAAATATGGTTTTGATGGTTGTTGAGCAGTCCTGTTTCGGAATATCTGTCCTAATTACATGCACATATTCATACAATTACTGTCTTTCCAAAAGAAGTATGTACAAATAGTGACGATAATGTGATGTCCCAGTCTGTTGGCTTTAAAAAGGATTTCAGAAATTGATTAAAACATTTAATGTTGGTTTCTAACTCAAGGACTTGTGAAGCAAATACCTTATTCCAGCTGGAAATGTGTTACAAAGGGAATATTCCTTTCTCCTTCCCTTTTCATTCTATAGAACATAGGAAGAACGATACCAAACTCCTGGGAGTTATCTCCTTGATTAACAGTGAAGTAATAAACATAGGAAAGCAGCAACAATTCATGCTGTTGGGTACTAAATCTCCACCTTTATGGCCTGCATTTGGCAACTGTCTCCATTTTTTGACAGATAAAGTACATCTGTGAATTTTAAGCTTCTCAGGTTACAGTTAAGATATGTAATTAGATTTCAAGATATACATCTTACCCAAAACTTCTGCTACAGGGGGGAAAAGCCAATTAAGCGAGGTTTACTCAGCTTTAAAACAAAACTTCAACTTGAAAATGGATGGGAGAACTCCACTAATGAGAACACTCCACATGGGACATGTTACTGTTTAATGGAGATGGTGTGTTCTGGGACACAGGCTTTTCTTTTTCTGAAGGCTGGAGTCAGGAAGTTTACTTGGTTAATAAAGTCAGTTCCTTTAAACATGTAGTTTGATGGATAGATGGATGGAAATTAGTGTTTTGAACAATTTGTTGCATATAGTTTTCTGAGCATTTGCACTCGTTGGATGAAAGCTGAGAAACCGTATTAACTCAAACAGGCTGATGAAGAGGTACTTCAATGCTTGAAGCAAAAATATGTTTCAACTATGTAAGAGTGGGCTGCTAAGGACTAATTCTAGGCTAGAAATACTTGTGATAATCATAAGGACTACAATTATAAAAGTAATATTTCTTGAGCAGATACATATGTAAGCACTTCCTAGACATATTTGTACTCATGAAAACCATACAGAATAGGTATTCTATTATTTTATAGTTAGAAAGGGAGGTTCAGAAAAGTTGAGTGATTTGCCCAAGGTTATGTAAGTGTCTCCTTTGACAGGTTAAATTCTCTCTCTTCTGTGAAATGAAAACAGACTACTTGATTGTTGCCTCTTATAAAATAGCCTTAATACCCTAAAAAATAAAACTTCCTTGAATCATAAAAGAAGAGATTTCACGAAGACACTAGAAATATCGGCTCATTTGGGTGAGCATATATTTTATTGTTAACAGACTCAGGAAATTCATGTGGGATGAAGTTACTATGTATCTTCAAGAAGATAGTAATCTTTTTTTTTAAATTTTTTTAAAAGAAGATAATGATCTAATCAGGCAGATAAAACAAATACATGAGGAATTCTTGAAATAATTAAAAAACAAAATGTCAACAAATGCAAGGTAGGCAGGTACTTAGAACTGAACTCTACTTCCTCTGGACTTCATTTGTATCAGCAGTAGAAAGATGGGGGTGGGGTGGCAACTACTTCCCTTCAAGGTTTCTGCCTGCTCCCAAAGGTTGGAAAGCCCAGTGAGTACATATGAACCAATCAGTTTGGAGCGCACAGCAAGTAGCAACTATCAAAGCAAAGTGGGACCCAGTCATTCAAGGTCTTCTGGCAATAAGATTTGAACCAGATCCAAAGAGGGTGAGACATTGATTAGTTCAGAGGGGCTGGGGGATGTTCAGATTTGGGGATAAAGGTAGAGTGAGGATATTGATCAGCTGGAGAGTGAGAAAATAGCAAGTATAAAAAAGGGCACAGGAGTGACAAATTGAATAAATTTTTCTATAGTAGATCAGGAAAATTAAAGGAAAAGGTTGATAATGCACATTAGGATGACCAGCGATCACTTTTTTTTAAGGCCCTGTGTGCCAGAGCAACTAAATCTGAAACTCTGGGAATAGGACACAGTTTTTATAAACAGTTTTTATTGAGATATATAATTCACATACCACATATTTCACTCCTGTAAAGTTTACAGTTCATTGCTTTTTAGTACAGAGTTGTGCAGTCATCACCACAATCAGTTTTCGAACAATTTTTATCACCCCCCCAAAATTTACCCACTAATAGTCACTTCCCATTATCCATAATCTACCTCCCAGCTCTAGGCATCCACTAATCTATTTTCTGTCCGTATAGATTTGCCTATTCTGAATATTTCATATAAATGGAATCATTTAATGGGTGACCTTTTTGACTGGCTTATTTCAGCTAGCATAGTGTTTTGGGGGTTCATCAGTGATCTAGAATGTATCAGCACTTCATTATTTTTTATAATGGAAAAATACTCCATTATATGAATATATACCTATACAATTTATTTATTCATTTACCAATGAACATTTATATTGTTTCCACCTTTTGGTTATTATGAATAATTGTGCTGTGAACACTCATGTACAAATTTTGGGTGACCGTACATCTTCATTTCTCTTGGATATATACCTAGAAGTGGAATTGGTGGGTCACATGCTAACTCTATGTTTAACATTTTGAGGAAAGACCAGATTGTCTTTCAGAGCAGCTATGCCATTTTATATCTCTAGCAGTGACGTATGAGAGTCTCAGTTTCTCCATTTTTGTCAACACTTGTTATTATCTTTTTGGTATTTGTCATCCTAGTGGATATGAAGTGGGAATCTCATTTGGGTTTGATTTGCAGTCCTCTGATACTTAATGATGTTGAACATCTTTTCGTGTGCTTATTTTCCAGTTGTCAGTCTTCTTGGGAAAAACTCTATTCAAATCTTTTGCCATTTTTTAATTGGTTGTCTTTTTGTTATGGGGTTTGATAATTCTTTATACATTCTAGAAACAAGTCCCTTATTAGATATATAATTTGCAAATATTTTCTCTCATTTTTCTACGGGTTTCCTTTTCACTTTCTTGACAGTTTTCTTTTAAGCACGAAAGGTTTTAATTTTGATGAAGTCCAATTTACACATTATTTCTTTTGTCATTTGAGATTTTGATGTCATAGCTAAGAAGAATTTGCCTAAGCCAAAGACAGGAATATTTACTCCTTTATTTTCTTTTAAGAGTTTTATAGTTTTAACTCTTGTACTTTGATCTGTAATCCATTTTAGCTAATTTCTGTGTGTGGTGTGAAGAGAGGGTAAAACTTAATTATTTTTCACATAGATATACCATGGCCCCGCACTATTTTTGGAAAAAAACTGTTTTTCCCCTCTACAAATTGTCTTGGCCCTATTGTCAAAAATCAGTTGATCATAGATGCATGGAGTAAAGTTTGAAATCAAAAAGTGTGAGCCCTCCAATTTTTTCCCTCTTTTTTAAGACTGTTTGGGCTACTTTGGATCCCTTGAATTACCATATAAATTTTGTGATTAACTTGTAAACAGAATGTAGGCTTTTCCAAACTATCCAGGTGATTCTAATGTATAGTCAGGGTTGCAAACCACTGATATATGTCTGAGAACCACAAATAATATTTACTGATCTACTACTATGCATCTAGCTCTCCACTGGGTGACTTATATTTTTTTCTTGAGTCATTTGATCCCTGCAGTAACCTTATGGGACAGACACTGTTATCTCTATTTACAGGCAATAAATTGGAGCCTAAGAAAGATAAAATCTTTTTTTTAAGATTTTTAAAAATTTATTTATTTGAGATAGAGTGAGAACAAGAGAGAGAGACCATGAGTGGTGGGAGGCAGGGGGAGAGGGAAAAGGAGAAGCAGGCTCCCCACTGAGCAGGGAGTCTGACACAGAGCTTGATCCCAGGACCATGACCTGAGCTGAAGGTAGATGCTTGACTAACTGGGCCACCCACATGCCCCTAAGAAAGGTAAAATCTTGTCCATAGATAGTTGGTAGTGATGTTGAGATTTAACTTAGTTTTCACATTAATTATTCTAATTTCTTACCCAAGAAATATAGATCAGATAGGCTTGGAAACGACATTTAAACACCTATGGCCTTTGTATCACTCTCATAACATGCGTATTAGAAACACAGTAAATCAAGTTTATTTGATGTACCTGAATCATGAAGGTATACAGGAGGAACATGAAAAAAGATGAAGCTTCTTAGGTAGGAGGAGCCATACATGGTATTTGCCAAATGGCAGACAGTGATAAATATTTCATGTTCAACAATGGCATTTAAAAGAGGGGCAAAGCCCTAGTTTTTAATAAGATTAAATTTACTTCAAATACTTGGCTTCTGAGATTATTTTCTTTACTGACATGTGCATTATGTAAAACATATTCTTGTTAAATTATGTAGATAGTATAAAAATTATTTGTTTTACCTTTTGCTCTCCCGAATAATAATAGAAAGTTTGAAACCCTACGTAAGTCTCCCAAAATTGTTTATTTTATTTTGCTGGTTGAGGAGGCCCAAGTCGGGAAACCACCACCATATGCAATAGTGAGCTACTGAGGAATTTTGAGTGAAGTGAAATGAAACCCTTAGACTAACATGTAGGTAAGAGCACCCTATCAACAAATGGTGTTAGGGCAGCTGCATATCCACGTACAGAAAAATGTTAGACTCCTATCTCACACAATATACAAAAATTAACAAAATGGATCACAGATTTAAAGGTAGGAAATAAAACTTTAAAACCCCTGAAAGAAAACACAGAGGTGAACTTTCATGATCTTGGATTAGACAATGGTTTCTTACATTCAACACTAGAAGCATAAGCAACAACAAAATAGAGAAACTGGACTTCAGTAAAATTAAAACCTTTTGCACTTGAAAAGAAACTATCAAGAAAAGTGAAAAAAGATAACTCACAGAAAATAGGAGAAAATATTTGCAAGTCATATACCTGATAAGAGATTTGTATCTAGAACATATAAAGAATTGTTATTACAACTCAACAACAAGAAGACAAAATCCCAATTAAAAATGATTTTAATGGACAATTTGAATAGATATTTCTCCAAAAATATGCAACTAGCCACTAAGCACATAAAAAGATGTTCAACATCATTAGGTATCAGAGAAATGCAAATCAAAACCACAGTGAGAGTCCACTTCATGAGCACTAGGATGGCTGTTATCTAAAAGATAGACAATAATGAGTATTGACAAAGATGGAGAAACTGATGGGTGCAGAGTTTTTTTGGGGCTGACAAAAACAGTCTAGAAAAGTAGATTGTGGTAATGATACACAGCTCGGTGGAAACACTAAAAAAACACTGAACTCTATACTTTAAAGGAATGAATAATATGGTATGTGAGTTACTACAAAACGATTAAAAAGGAAGAAAAGATCATTAAGTGTCAATGTGGAATACGGGATGTTAGACTGACACTGTAGATAAGGAAGTAAGCCAAGAAAGTGTTGATATAATCCAAGGAAGTGATAAGCTGGCCTTGAATTAACATAGAGGAAATGGGGATAATACTGTGGTGGCAAGTGTTAGATCAGGAGGTACCTAGGCAAACCACCTCAACATCATCCTTGATGGGTGGTAACCACCAATTTATTTAAAAACACCCAGGGATGCCTGGGTGGCTTAGCTGGTTAAGCATCTGACCCTTGATTTCAGTTCATGTCTCAGGGTTGTGAGATCAAGCCCTGGGTCAGGCTCCATGCTGGGTGTGGAGCCTGCTTAAGATTCTCTGTCTCTCCAAATCATAAGAGACTCTTAATCTCACAAAACAAACTGAGGGGGGCTGGGGGTAGGGGGTAAGGAAAGGGTGGTGGGGTTATGGACATTGGGGAGGGTATGTGCTATGGTGAGTGCTGTGAAGTGAGTAAACCTGGTGATTCACAGACCTGTACCCCTGGGGCTAATAATACATTATATGCTTATAAAAAAATTAAAAAATTATTTAAAAAATAAAAAAAAATTAAAAAGATTCTCTGTCTCTCTTTCTCCCCCTTCCTCCTTCCCTCTAAAAAAATAAATAAAAATAAAATATAAATAAAAAAATAAAGACACCCAGAACTGAGGCCTCTGTGTAGCAGTTCCTATCCTCCAACTGGCATAGCTGGAAAATAATTTTAATTAATTTTATTGTCTGGTGGCAAAATGTGCTTGTCTGTAACATTTGCCCTTTGTTTGAGGTCTGCCTTGTAAAAATTGGCATGTTGCCTTAACTCTTGAAAATTTTGTTTGTTTAGTAAATGATTAGGATCTGTTGTGGATTCTAGAATATATAAATGTCTGTACAAGAAAGGTCAGAGAGGCTAATTCTCAAATTAGAAATCTATAGTCGAAAGACTAAGCTGTTAAGCAGATGTGCAGAGGAAGGGATCAAACCCCCATGTGGCATTGGACCAGCTCTCGCACCAGGAGTCCATCTGGGCTGTGCAGAAAAGGCACAGCAGCACCAGCACGACGTGGAGACTTCCTGAGGGCATCTCTTTGGAATACTGAGAAGGTCCTATCGATACTCCTGACATTCAGCTTAATCAAGATCGCACTCTTTTCGGCCACCTGACAATGTATTTACATTACACAGACAGAATTTTTCTCTTAAGATTCCATTAAATATTTAGCACCACTAAAGAAAAATACAACCAGCCACATGGCTGTATCAGAATGGGAAATCAATCAGTTTTCAATCTTGTTTGGCAACCCTCTCACTAAACCAGGTGGGCAGGAATCCCATGGAAAGGGAGGTAGGGATATTAGGCCTTCAGCCAGAGATGAAATTAAATCTTTGTTGGTCCATCTACTTTAAAACCTGCAGCCCTTTCTGTATGCTGGCAAAGGGACACACTTGGAGAGGCAGAAGCCTGGCATCGCTTTTGTCTGGAGAATCAGAGGTATCTCAGAAGTCATACTGATTGTTTCCAGTACCTTCTTTAAAATGTTGCCCTTTTCACCCATACATAGTTTTCTCCAGTATTCCCCAAAGGAAGATAGTGCTTGGAGTTTCGGAGTCTTGACAACAACCTGATGACAAAGTCAGGCATATTTAGTAACCAATTTAACTTTCATACACCCGAGCAGTAGAAGTAATAGCAATAATAACAATAATAACAATATTTTGCATTTATTTAGCATGGTACAGTTACAAAGCACTTCACATATATTATCTTATCTAATTTACCCAGTGGAGAAAACTGTGCTATTTAACTGTTCAATATATGTTTAATTTGATTTTATTATGAAAAAATATGAAGCAAGAAGTTTTTCTCCATAGGAAAATAAAGGCCATAGAAGAGTTCTTAGCACAGCTTCCATGGGAATGCTCAGCAGTGTTCTTTCTCCCTCCTGCCCCTCCAAAGATACTTTGGCTAATAGTAAATGTTCCTAATACCTTTACCAGGAGCAGAGAGTAGCAACAGTTTCTCCCATTTTGTCACGGAGGATCCATTGAGCATCCCAAGTCCACAGAGGAGTAGACAAGAGCATATGATGAACTCGACCACATTTCTCTGATAGAGAGTCATAGCAGAGAAGTACATTATCCACTTCTCATCTGCTGGTTTGCCTCTCACTAGACCATAGACTTAATCTTGCAAGTGTAGGTTCTTACAGAAAACAGGACAACCTACCAGGATGAACCAGAGATTTAACATGAAGCTAATGAAGCTTGAGCACCGGGGCCCTTGACTTGCATGGGTCCCTTTTGGAGGTAAAGAGATCACAGAAGGAGGAACTGAATCTTCAGGTCTCCAATAACTTGTGATTTACCTTTTCCTTCTAAAAATTTATTTTCTTACCTAATTTGTATTTGTAATTTTATTTTTTCTTAAAGACCCTCACTCCTCCCAATCATGTAGGCTTTAGGCCTCATGCCACTTGGATCCACCCTTGAAAGGCCTTGATTCAAACTAATACCACAGCAGGGGTGCCTGTCTGGCTCATTCAGTAGAGCATGCAGCTCCTGATCTCAGGATTGTAAGTTCGAGCCCCACGTTGGGTGTAGAGATTACTTAAAAATAAAATCTTTAAAATTAATACTACTACTACTAATAATACCACAGCAAATGGCTTCAACCATCATAGCAAGGCCAGATTTGGATTAAATGCCAAACTAGTGGTAGATCCACTAGTGATACAAAACTGGTGAGATCAAATGGTAACACACCAAATTCAAATATGCAAAGTAAATGGCGAATCTTTTTTTTTTTTCAATGCTGCATCTTTATTTTTCTGAGACTGATCTACTCTTCAGGCTCCTCATCTTCCACCTGGGTAGTAGGGAAAATTCAATTTGGTAGTTGTTTTTTCTCTCTCTCTTTTTTTTTTCCACTCAAAATACTCATTTCTGGGTAAAAGCTTGAATTTTTTAGAATTTTCCACCTCCCCATTCTGTTCCCCAAAATGGTGTCTGGGTATAGGAAGTAGGGGTGGGAGGTGTCCCTTGGTGTTGGTATCTAAGTGCAGAGGGCCCCTCTGATCTCATTCATGATGCCTGTGGGTTTTTTTCTGGCTCTCACTGGGTAAACTTTATAGGGATTTGCCGTGCTGGAAACAAAATGACTTCAACTGGGGGCATGCCCCCTTTTAGAGCTTAACACACATGCCATCCTCCTCCCGCTGTCTTCCAGAATGCAGGAGGAAGCTTGAGTTGAGTAAGATTGAGTAAGATTCTGGATAGCTAAACACAGGCCATTTCCCTCTGTGGGGCCACCCCCGAAGTCTCCTCCCAGAGCACAAGCACACCACCTCCTCCATATCAAGACACATCAGGACACATATCTTCCCATTGGCTTCCCCTCCCTCTCTCCCTATTTCTTCCCACAAAGGAAGTTCTCAGAGAAAGAGGAAACTCCTCCACCCCATGTCCCATTTTTCTCTTCTTTTTTCGAATGGGCTGCTTCTAAATCATCTCCTTCCTCCTGGAATAATAAACCTCACAGCTCAGATACAGTAATGGAAAAAATGTCCTCTCTATGTTATAGAAAAAGCACAACTATGCCTGATTTGTGCTTCAGGCCTGGTTCTTGATGTGTTAATTGAAGCTAACAGATTTTAGAAAATCCTTTTCATTTTCAACTGATCCAGTTGTTCAAAATGATTGTCTTGCTGCCTGTGCCAAAGATCTGGATATCCAAAGCCATGTATCAACTCTCCCTTTACCTTTGCAATCCTATCCTAATAATCCTAATCCTCCCTGGGGCAAATGGATGCCTCTGGAACACTATGGGGATGTGCATGAAAGACTGCAGAAAGAAAAAGCATGTTAACATAATTCAAAATTATTACTTCTACCACAAGACTATTAAGAGGTCTTTTGTCAGATTTTCTTTGTAAGTATTTTTATTTTCAGCAGTGCTATATTTTTGTTTTATTTCAGTTACTGGTCTAAGTGACAGTTTGCTACTCTGATATACTTAGAAACTAGTCAGGTAAGTGCATATTTATAGTTGGTTAACAAATACCACTACTCAAATTCTTTGAGTAGTAGATGGTAGGTAATAGTGAATGGCAGGTGCCATCTGGAACCTTGGAGGTCAGATTCCAGCCAGCAAGGCTCTCCCAGATTCCACTCCCAAATAGTGACCTACTATATACACGTGACTGTCCATCTATGTATACCTCAGGCGTGACTTGATGTATACAATATCTTTCAAAGTGGCCTGGGTAACAACTAGAAGGTAAAGAGCAATTCATACTTAAGACATCCCAACAATAGAAGGGCTATGGCAAGGACTCCTGAACTAGTCTTCCTACATCTACCCTCTCTTCCTCTATCTTCTTTTCTACACAAAATCCAGAACGTTTGTTATAAACCGAAATCACCCTCCAGTGGTTTCTCATTACTCAGAGTAAAAGTTCATGTTCTTTGCAATGTCATAGCAGGTCCTCCATGTCCTACCTCCTGCCTCCTCTCGCCCCATTCCAGCCACAGTGGCCTCCCTGCTGTGCCTCCAACCCTTGGGCACACTCCTGCTTCAGAACCTTCCCAAGTACTGGAACATTCTTCCCTGGCATACCCTGTGGTTCATCCCTTCACTTCCTTCACACCCTGCTGAAATGTCACCCCATCCCAGAAGTTCTGTTGGACCCCGCTGAATGAAGTCCTCTCCTTGCCTTACACGTCACTATCTGCCTTTTCCCCTGTTTGATTCTGCTTCCTAGCACCTACTCTGGTTGTCAGAATTCATTTTCTGTCTCTCCATTGGAAAGTATACTACATGAGATGGGATCGGCTTTATTTCTTGCTGAAATCCTAGCACCTAGAGGAGTCCTAGGCACAAAGTAGACTCTCAGTTACAGTGACCAGCTTATCCCAGGTCACTTAAAAACTTCTCAGTTTTAGCAGAAATTTTCACATCCTTGGAACCCACTCTGCCCCAGGAAATCTGACTGTTAGCGACCCCACTCTCAATAAATAGTTGGTGGTGAAAGAAAGGGGGAAAAAAAGAATAAAGCCAGGGCAGGTGGGTTGGGGGTGGGGGTGGCTAAGGAAGAAAGGAGGGAGGGAGAGGGAGAAAGAGAGAGGGAAAGGATCTGAATATTTCCCTATTATATATGTGGAAAGCAAAAGAGATATTTTTGTACTGTTTTCAGGGGATGCCTGGATCAAATTAAATATGTTTTTTAAAGCAGTGAGACCCTCTTATTCTTGGTTTTGATGTTTCACAGTACCATAACACATCTGATTGGAATTTCAATTTCAGGTTTAATATACTATGCAAGCTGGTGTAGGCTCTATAATTATGCATATTCATGGGAGCAATCATGCCCTTACTTTTGATATGACTGGCAAAGTAAGGTACTAACAAGAGAACAATAATCAAAGAAACAGGGGGAGTACCGATTGTTATTTACTTCCAACATTTTACTAGAAAAACTGAAGCAAAATGAAAGACTGTTTCCAGTGATGTACTAAAACTAACAAAACAGTGTTACAAAATGTCATTTTTTTTCCTTTCCCTTTACACAATAAAGCATTGTAAAGCTGCACCACTGGGCAGTCTCTCCACCAGATGCAATGATATCCAAATGTGAAGGTACTTAATAATATTGCAGTTTTAATTTTTAATTCCTTCGATATTTCAAAGATGTCCTTTGAACCGCCCAGATCAAATCCAACTGGTGCTGTCTCTTGTGGATCCTTACGTCATGGTCCCAAGGACCTACTGTTCTCTTCTGGGTGCATTTCAGTTATTTACCTGGATACTTCGGTCTGTCTGGGCTGGGTGTGTGTTGAGTATGTTTCATTTGATCTAATAAGCAAATAATTACATACCTCGGTGGTTGTATCTGTTTGATCGAAATAAGGTTATTGCTGCCTTGTGGTCTTATGCCAATGGGAGAAGAGGCTTCAGAAATCAAGGCACGGAAGAGAACACTTTAAACTCAAGACTTACTATTCTATATCCCCAGGGTGTGGCAGAACGCCCAACTCACTTACTGTGGGCCTTGGGAGGTTGCTTATCTGTTATGTCATTCCATCCTGTAAGCCACCCTGTGAAGCAGGTGTTATCACACCTTGCCTGTAAAGCTCAGAGAGGTTCAGCAGCTTGCCTGAGATCAGATGACAGGTACACAGGAGAGGCATGCTTCGAACCTTGCCCTTCCAACCGTAGTCTGGTCATCATTCCAGGACTCCTGTGCATTTCGTCCAGTAATTGAACTGATTTATGCGAACCATTTCCCGTTGTTTTACTGTTCCAAAGCCTATCTACAGAAACGTATGGAAGGTTTGTGCCCAAGCCCGCTTCTGTATCGTGTGTGTACTTTCTTCCTGACACTCTCTTTGCAGACCATCTCTAACCCAGCATGAGAGTTGTCCATAAACCCTGTGCAGTCGCTTTGTAATTTGGAATCTCTATAGGAGCTGACTGCATTGAAACAGTGCATGGATTAACACCTTCTTCAACACACACAACCATTCCCCACCCACTCCAGCAGTTTTTACCCAACCAAACAATAGCAGACTGAGCTCCTACACTATGGAGAGGAGGCGATGGAAAGGCATAGTAGAAATACTGACACACCATACATTACTTAGCGTGCAGGTGCATTAATGAACCCTCGCCTCAAATCCCAGGTTTGCCAGGAGTGTCTGCGCTCGTGTATCACAGCAAAGCCAGCTCGGGTGTGAGGGGAAATGCAAGTAGTGTTCATGCCTGTGCTAAGCATTTCCTGGAACCCATCACAAAAGATGCATTTTTCCAAATGGATTTTGTTAATTTAATTTATTTTGCTCATCTGGTAGCTAGAAACCTAGAGGGAAATTGAGAAGAATAAATGGGTGAAAGTGCTCCAGGGGATGGCTTGTCTGTGGAAGCACCCAGGCATTCTGAGCGGACCTTGGTGAGTACTGCTTGTCAAAGGCTCTGCTATGCATTTTGCAGAATAAAATAACCCCTTCTTCAGCTGCTGATAAGCCATTCTCTAGGGAAATGAATGAAGAGCCATATACTACCGTCTCTGCTGCTCAAATGTACACTTGTTTGAAGTGAAAGCAACCAAAACAATATAAAAAAATAATGGTTTAAAAAATATTATGTTTTCCTTCCAAGACATATTTTGTCTTATTGATACAAAACAAGTTCAGTACAGGCAAGAAGGAAGAAGTATTCCAGACTGAAAATGGATTTCAGCTTGGCAAAAATGAATTAGTAGGAACACGGTAAGTCACTTATTTCACCCAGTACAAGGCCTGCCAGATTAACCTTGCGTGAGCTAAGACAACTAAAGAAAATTCTGTGTTTATTCTGCTGCAAAATTAGCCAGGCAAATCAAAACAAGACTCCTAGGCAAATCAAAATGACATGTTCAAAATAAAATCATGTTAATATGGGTTGCAAATGCAACTTTATTAGCAAGTCAACTTTAGGAGAAGTGCAGTCTGGATGTGAAAACGTGATTGCTTGAAAAATCACTCCCAAATAATTACTCTCTTAATAGGACCACAATTAAAATCATGCAGGATAGCATGCGGAGAGCCTCCTCCCACTTCTCACCCTGTGTATTATTTATGGCTGCAGGTTAGGTGATAGCCCCAAATATCATATTTCTCACCAGAAACAGCACTAAGTAATTGGGTGCTGCAGGGCTTACTGTTCAGTACTGAGTCATTTTGATTAGACCCATATTTTATCACTCTGAGCATCAGAGATTTTTTTTAAGCCATGGAACTTCTGTGTTCTTGCATTTGATGTTCATAAAATTGAGGAAATCAGTTTTTCCATCTACTTTTCTCTTCAAGAATCAAGTGACTTAGTGTCTCATCTAGGTTTAGGTGGCTTGAATCACCAATCACTTTCTGTCTGATGCTAGATGTGAACGCCATCCGTTTTCTGTAACTGAGCGGCAAAGTTAAAGGGCTGGGCCGTGCTCTAAACTGTGCAAGTGTTGGATCTACTGTAGCAAGTTAATTCAGCCATTTCTCAGTAGTGTACACTCACGTTAGTTGAACTAATAATGTCCATCTGAAATCAACATGAATTTTATGGAATATCTTAATAAATTTATTCCAACTTTATGGAATATGTTAATAAAATATCTTTATAAGATATATAAAACCTGGGGCACTTGGGTGGCTCAGTCATTAAGCGTCTGCCTTCAGCTCAGGTCATGATCCCGGGGTCCTGGGATCGAGCCCCGCATCAGGCTCCCTGCTCAGCAGGAAGCCTGCTTCTCTCTCTCCCCCTCCCCCTGCTTGTGTTGCCTCTCTCACTGTGTCTCTCCCTGTCAAATAATAAATAAAATCTTTAAAAATATATATATAAAACCTTTATGAAATATCATTAAAATGTATGTATAGGGGCACCTGGGCTGCTCAGTCGATTAAACGTCTGACTTTGGCTCCAGTCATGATCCCAGGTGCCTATTTCTCCCTCTGCCCCTCCCCCTGCTTATGCGCTCTCACTCTCTCTCTCTCTGTCACATAAATAAATTAAAAATATATATGTATCGGGGCGCCTGGGTGGCTCAGTGGGTTAAAGCCTCTGCCTTCGGCTCAGGTCATGATCCCAGGGTCCTGGGATCGAGCCCCGCATCGGGCTCTCTGCTCAGCAGGGAGCCTGCTCCCTCCTCTCTCTCTGCCTGCCTCCCTGCCTACTTGTGACCTCTGTCAAATAAATAAATAAAATCTTTAAAAATATATATATATATATATGTATAGTAATGGGCAATTCTTTACCTATGCTTTGGATCCTCTGCCCTCAGTCCAAGGGTCCTTGTTTTGCTTTCCTCCCAACCTCCCTCTTCCTTCCCTCCTTACCCCTCCATTCTTTCTTTCCTTCCTTCCATCTTCCTTCCCTTCCTTCCTTCCTTGCTTTTTTGCTTCTTTCCTTCCATACAGTCAATGAGTTCTCTGTAGTGTTTATTTTTCTGCATGCAACCTATAAAAATGCTCAATTCCATTTTTCTTACTTTTGATTTTTTCAATCCCATACTCTCCTGTCTTTAATATGATAAACTCTTCTATCCTTTATATAAGTACTTCAAAGTGGTGTGTACATCTTTCTCCCTAAATTTTCATTGTCTTCTCTGACTCGTGCAGCTGGGTTTTCACACTACCATACCGATAAACTTGCCAGCAGTGTACAATGTGGCAAAACTGCATGGACATTTTCTTTTTCTTTCTCTTTCTGACCCATTCTCTTTCTGACCATTTCTTTCTCATCTGACCCATTTCCCTTTATGAAAATTCTCTCCTCTATTCCCTTGGGGGCCCTCAGTTGGTATGTTCCTCTTTCATCTCCTTCTTTGGATTTTCTTTTTCTTAATCCAGAAATATTGTTCTCCCCAGGATCTTTTTCTTGGTTCTTTCCCTTTTGTTCTATATATAATTCTTTAGGTGACCTCATCCATGTCCATGGACTCAGCACTTCCATGTTCATATTCTCAGCCTATGAGATCCAGAATCAAGAATCAGTTATCTATAAGATGTCTGTACTTCAGTACCTTTGTAGGCAACTAAAACTCAAACTGCCTGAAACTGAGCACATTTTCTTTTCTCCCAAAACTTCTTCTTGGTTTATTTTCCCTAAGATGGGCAAAAATGACAACATCCTTAGTGATGTACGAGGCTTCTCATCTTCCACGTTCAATTTTGCATCGAATTTTATCTGTTCTATGTCATATCTGTACTTCTCCCATTTCCACTTTGTTTTTTTTTTTCCTTTTTAAGTATTGTTGCTGAAGTTAATTGACATACAATATCCTGTTATTGTCAGGTGCACATGATAATGATTCGATATTTTTATACATTACAAAGTGATCCCCACAAGAAGTCCAGTTATCACCTGCTGCACTTTAATTGGAATCTTTCCACTGAATTATTAAAATTTCTTTTGAAATACTATCTGTACTTCTGGTATGACCTCCTCCAAAAAACAAATCCAATCATATCACACCCCTGATTAAAATCTCTCTGTGGTTTCCTACTGTATTAGTTAGGGTTCTGTAGAGAAATAAACCTGATAGGTCATAAGATACTGGACCCCACAGTTATGGAGACTGAAAATCCATCTGGAAGCTGAAGGACAGCTGGTGGTACAGTTCGAAGTCCTAAGAACCAGGAGCTCTGAAGAGAGGAGATTGATGTCCCAGCTCAGATAGTCAGGCAGAGAGGGAATTCAAACTTCGTCTGCCTTTTTGTTCTACTCAAGCTCTCAATGGATCGGATAGTGCCCTCCCACATTGAGTAGGGTCATCTAGCTTACTCAGTCCATCAACTGAAATGCTAACCCTTCCAGAAATACTCTCAGAGACACACCCCAAAATAGTATTTAACCAGCTAAGTAGACATTCCTTAGCCCATTCAAGTTAACACATAAAATTAATCATTATACCCACTATTTACATTGTGTCCCTTCTAGAGTATTTTCTTTATGTTTAGCATGGGGCTTACATAAAATATTTACAGTTATAACAATCTATTTTAAGTTGATAATAACTTCACTTGTATCCAAAAACCCTACACCTTTACCTGTACACATTATACATTACCGATATCGCATTTGACATCTGTTTATATTATGTATCCATAAAGATAATTTTATTTAGTTATTTTTAATACTTTTGTCTTTTATCTTTTATAGTAGAATTAAAAGTGATTTCCTTTAACTATAGTGAACAAACTGGTGGTCACCAGAGGGGAAGCAAGTGGGGTGGATGGGTAAAATAGATGAAGGGGATTAAGAGTACATGTACTGTGAGCCCTGAATCATAGAGGATTGTGGAATTGCTGTATTATACAACCGAAACTAATATAACACTGTATGCTAACTCTAATGGAATTAAACTTTTAAAAAAATGTGGGAAATGAAAAATTAGATGTATGACTGGACACTAGATTAAAAATGTTGAGTTAAATACAAACCAGAAAGGAAAGTGATTTATCCACCTATAGTAATATGGTATTTTGTATTTATTTATTTATATACATACCTTTACCGATGAGTTTCATATTTTCTTCTGCTATCATATTGCCGTCTAACCTCCTTTTGTTTCAACTTGAAGAACTCCCTTCCACATTTCTTGTCAGGCAGGTCTAGTAAGTGATGAACTCCCTCAGCCTTTTGTCTAAGAAAGTCTTTATCTCTCCTTTATTTTTGAAGGACAGTTTTGCCAGGAATAGTATTCTTGGTCAGAAGACTAATTTCAACACTTTGACTATATTATCTTGAACCTTCTAGCATGCAAGATTTCACTGAAAAGTCTGCTGATAATCTCATGGGGGTTCCCTTGAGACAAGTTACTTTTTTCTTCCTGTTTTCAAAAGTATTTCTTTGTCTTTGACTGTTGACAATTTGATTACAATGTGTCTTGATGTGGATTTCTTTGGGTTCATCTTTTTTGGGATCCTTTGAGATTTCTGAATCTGGATGTCTGCTTACTTGCCCAGATTTGGGGAGTTTTCAGCCATTATTTCTTTGAATAATCTTTTTGCCCCTTTCTCTCTCTCTTCTCCTAAATAATATACACAATATGGTCTCATAATATGTTTATTGGTTTACATATGGTGCCACATAAACTCTTAAGCTATCTTCACTCTTTCTCACCCTTTTTTCTTGTTGTACACCCATGGTTGCTAGACCCTAGTTTAGCAGATGAGATTTTTCTTGAACTCATCCTGAACTTATCTCCTACCTCCTTGTCTTCTTCCCATCTCTACAGCTAGACCAAACTACTTTTATTTTCATAGTACATTATGGATTATTTTGTTTTATGTTTGTTGTTGTTTGTTTTTACAACTTTTTGTCTCCACTTCGCCCTCTGGTAACTTTCTATATCCCAACCCCCTTCTTGTGGCAATCCTCTACTTTGTCTTTAAACCTTAGATCCATCATCATCTCTACGGGGAAATTTGGTGTAGACCCCCCTCTCAAGTTTACATGCCCTTCTCTTAGCACTTACTAACTTTACTGTGTGAATGATAATGTTCTATTTGTCTTCATTTGCTTTGAGCTTATCAAGATATGTAGTTTCTATTAGATGTTCAATAAATGTTTATGGACTAAAAGAACAAATTAATGAAAGCAAATAAATGACTGAGCCCCTCTTGGTCCCCTTGAATCAAAAAAATGTGGGCTGCCCCTGTATCCCTCTATTTTTAAAAGAGGTAACTTCCACATTTATTAAGGCCAGTCATCCTTATACCAGTTGAAGAATATTCAAAGTTGAAGAATTATTCAAAGAATATTCAAAATGTATTCTTTTTATTGAATATAATATGTTCAGTATAAATATTCAATATTCAGTATCAGAGGTTGTAGATGTACCGGGTCCTCTTTCTTTTAGAAAATCATGTTTTTTGTATGGAACTGTGTTGAATTCCTCACCTCCATTAACTTGTATTTTAAACCTTCAGAGGACTAGAAGTATTTACTATCTTATAAATGCAAACATTCCTTTTTCCTAGATAAATAGAAAAGGATAGCTAGAATTATAAATAAGAAAGAAAGGTCTGTTTTGCCTGAGTGACTTGATTCTCTTTATTTACCACATGTAAAGAGTGACTGAATTCATTGTCACCCTATTATGTAAGTGTTAATTCAAAACCATTGTGGCACTCACTGTACCTTGTACTATTTGGTTCTGATGGTTTGTAAGGGAATGATTTATGCAACATCCACATGGGTTTTCTTACTCTCTTACAAAGAGAAAAGGGGAAAGTTTCTATATTCTCTTGTAGTAACTCTTTTAGTAGAAATTATTGTCTTTAAATCAAAATCAAAATACAGAATAACATCATTTGGTATCCTCTGTTTTTCTCATATGTTAGGTGTTTTTGTTAAATAAGTTATCTTTCACATGGGAAAATCACCCTTAAGTCAACAAAAACATTAGCCAGAATTATTGCTGTAGTTCTTTTCTTTTTCTTCTTGTTGATTGGTTGACTTTACAACTTTTTATATGAACTATTTTTCTTTACTATTCCAGTAATATCTCAGCATTTCATTTACTTTTTAAACAAGGTTATGATATTTTCCTAACCATATAACATACCTTTTCCTCTTTTTATAACAAAAGAGATTAGGTGACTTTGATTGACTGAAACAGTGCCTGACACACAGAAAGTGCTGTTAAGTGCTCAGAAAATGTGTTATGTATGAATGAATGAACACAAATTCAGGTAAACATAAGAATAAAGAAAAAAATTAAAGTGAGGCTATATTTAGTAGTGTTTTTGTTTGTTTCTTCTCCTATGCATTATCTCTTGGTGGTTTCCCAAGAATAGTTAATTGTCTATGTGACAAGGACTTTATATCCTTATGTCACTGGCCTCCATTCCTTTCCCCCATCAGTTTTTCAAATTATTTTACCAGATCACCAGATGCACACCATTAGCTACTGAAGAATCTCTTGTCTGTCTCTTTAGCTTCTCCATAAATACACACATTTCTTCATTTGTTTTTAAGGCAATGCTGTATGTGTAATCATGTGTGAATCTTTATTGAACACTTATGGAATGAGCCACCTGTTCTTACAAATTAGCTGAGTCCTCAAGAAGGCCCAAATTAGTGAATTAGTTGATGAAGGAAATTTGTTGCAGAAACAGCAGGCAGCTAAAGAATTTTTCAGCTTGTCAAAAGTATTGTTAGTCTTACAGCTTGGCAAAGAGACAAGAAGATACCATTTCGAACACTTCTAGGTAGTGACTTAGTACCTTAAATTCACTAGAGAAGAAAATGAAATTGCTTGTCTTATCAGTTAAGGGAAGCTTTGCTGAACTCAGACCATAACCCAGAAAGTTAACTAAGTTTTGTAGAAATGGATAATCTTTGCTCAGTGATCAATGCAGCTCGATTAGAAATGTTTTGCTCGAGGAGTTGTGGGAAAATAGGCTTCATTGTTTTAGTTGTACCTCGCATTCAAGGCAATGCTGAGCAAACCTGAGAAGTCACTTGGCCAACTCTCATTCAGGGAGCATGCCAGGCTCCCGATGATTCTCACAGGCACTTTCTAAAAGTGGTTACCAGTCTTTGTGAATGAAACTGTCTTTTGGCTCCTCTCAAAAGTGTCTAGTTCCTTGTTGAAACGTCAAAGGCAATATGAACCCTCTGACAGGTCATTGTGTCACCTGCCTTCTCCTTCCACTTTACAAATCCTGTTGTTGATTGGCATGTAGTTAGCATCACAATCACATATATCTTAAACACCCAGAGGCAGTGTTCTTGTATTCAAGGAAACGTGCTCTCTATGTGAATTTTTTTTATATTCAACTCTATGTTTATTGCAGTATTATTTTTTTAATTTAATTTTATTTTTTTCAGTGTTCCAAGATTTATTGTTTATGCACCACACCCAGTGCATGCCCTCCTTAACACCCGCCACCAGGCTCACCCATCCCCCCTCCTCCCCTCCAACATCCTCAGTTTGTTTCTCAGAGTCCACAGTCTCTCATGGTTCATCTCCCCCTCCGATATCCCCCCCTTCACTTTTCCTCTCCTTCTCCTAGTGTCCTCCATGCTATTCCTTGTGTTCTACAAGTAAGTGAAACCATATGATAATTGACTTTCTCTGCTTCACTCATTTCACTCAGCATAATCTCCTCCAGTCCCATCCATGTTGATGCAAAAGTTGGGTATTCATCCTCTCTGATGGCTGAGTAATATTCCATTGTATACATGGACCACATCTTCTTTATCCATTTGTCTGTTGAAGGGCATCTTGGCTCTTTCCACAGTTTGGTGATTATGGACATTGCTGCTATGAACATTGGCCTTTCTTTTCACTAAATCTGTATCTGGGGTAAATATCCAGTAGCGTAATTGCAGGGTCATAGTGTAGCTCCGCTTTTAAATTGTTCCCTACTGTGAATTACACAGTAGGGAACAACTCAAGATTGGACCCTGCCCTGATCCAGGGATCCTAAGTGTTCAACTTATTCTCTACCCAGATCTTGTGAGACTGTGTGGCCTAGGTCATACTTCTTGTGCTTCATCTACATGGAGGAAAAGAAAAAACAATCTCTTGACTTCGTGTTTATAGAGATGTTGGCCAGATTTGTATGAAGGTATGGTTGAGGTAACATCGTATTCCTTTTCTCTCTCCTTTTATTTTTCTATCACACAAAAATAATAAAAGTAATAAAAATTCATTTTAGAAAATTATGAGAAATGAAAAAGCATAAAGAAAAAAATAAACACATTTAATAATTTATCCATCGAGATATAATTACTGTTAACATTTTGTGTTTATCATCTGGTCTTACAGTTCTAGGAAGTAATGGGTGGTCTCATTGTGTTCTTTGAGTACTTAGAGCTATTCTGGGTAGGAGTGGGTGGTGGCAGGGGCAGTAGAAAAGTAGCCAAGGAAAATATTCACGCTAGAAAAATACCTTTATCTTTTTTGTCCAATCTTGTGGGTAAGAAAATATTCACCATTCAAAGAGTATTACTTGAACACCTACTATGTACCAATTTCTGTTTTAGGTACTAAAAATACTGTAATTAATAATCCAACAATGTCTTTGTAAGGGACATAATAATGGAAATGGGAAAGGAAAGGGTAGAAATACCCAGTGTAAAACTTTAAAATCCAATAAAAAATTTGTAGCCAAACCATTCTAAATAAGCATTTATAGGATTTGGTATCTGGTACAGTTTTGAGTGATGATGTATTAAATTCATGATCAGAAATTTTTATCTAATCTGTGTGTCTAAAATAGTGGATTACATAAAAATGAGAAAGTCTTATTAGTCTTATTTCTAGATGATATTTTATAGTCTTTTGACAATTACTTAAGTCTGCACATGGATAGAATTTATCATCAGTTGAGTCAAATCTATTAGGCTTATAGACTCTCAGAGATAGAAGAGACTTGAATATTACATGGTCTGCCTTCTCTGTTCTACCTACTCTATACTCCTGTTCCCCATAGCTGAATCCTCTCCCCAGCATATGAATCATTAATTATCCGCCTCTTTTTAAAACCTCCAGGCACAGGAATCTCTATTCTTCTTGAGGCAGCCCATTCTACCAGGTGGTAGCTCCAGTTTTTAAAATGTTCTTTTAAATGTTCTTCCTTACGACCTGTGGTTTCTTCTGTTGAAAGTAACGTGCAAGTCCCAGAAAGTGTCTCAGGTAAAGGAATTGAGGCATGAGCATATTTCTTTCCCAAGCCTCCAAGGTCAACCAGCCCGAAACTGTCTAAGGTACTAAACTCTCTTTCATTAAACAAACAAAGAAGATAATAGGATGGATAAGGAAACTGCAGTGGTGTATGGAAGGACAAGGGGTGAGGTGATCTGGCTTTGACATCTATCACTCCTATGTCAGCAGGGTTGATTTCTTCTGACTTAGCTAGTTGGAAGGGTGACCCCTTCCTCCCTCCCTGATCCTTGTGTGGCCTGCCTCAAGCTAAGGCAAAGAATTTGGTCTTGTAAACTCTATCTGGGCTCTTCTTTGGTCAAGAGGAGCTGAAGAGCTGAGACATGTTAATGGAAAGTCTGCACTTGGAATGGCAGCTTGAAGCAGCCCAAATACCTATTTTTGTAGCTGAAATGAGACTCTGACATGCAGACTAAGCTGTCATGGAGAAGCCAGTGATGAAATGTCTCCGTGTAAGCCATAACAAAAGTTTCTCTTTATATGCAGAGGAAATGGAAATTCACTGTCGTTACCAGAGGAATGATAATCATTCCTAAGTTCTCTTCCAAAACATTGCAAACACACTAACAGTTTCGTTGTAAAAATGAAACAATTGAGTTTTCTCTCCATCTTCTGATTTCCAGTAGCCCCTGAAAACTACTCATATCCTCTAATGCCCTTTGTGGCCAGTCAGGAGGAGAACAGACTATTCATTAATTTCATCATTGATTCATTCACTAAACATATATTGAGAACCCAGGCCATGTCAGACACTCTCACTGTGCTGAGGATTCAGAGACCAGTCAGACAGAGCATCCTCCCGTCCCCCAAAGAAGCCCTTGGAGACATACAGGTCAACAGGTTGTTTCAGAGATGAGTTCCCAAGGACAAATGGCAGTTACTTAAAAGAAGAAGGGGTAGGACATCCCAGGCATCACTGACAAAAGTTTCGTACCTCACCTGACACTGGTGGAGAGCCACTGAAGGGTTTGAAGGAAGGGGATAATAGCAGATTTGTGCTTCAGAGCAATCATCCAGACTACAGTGTGTAGAAACAATGAAATAGAAATAACAAGGAGGACAAATGGGATGAAGAATGGATTGCTGCCTATTGCTATATAATTCCAGTAAGGAATCACAAGACCCTAAAATAAAGTAGTAGAGTGTTGGATGGATTGGAGTGGACTGGCTTAGAGGATACTGAGGAGGGAGGTTTGATGACAACTAAATATGGGAGTGCATAAGGCATCCAGAGTAACTCGGGTTCTGATTTGGGGAGTTAGGGGATGGTGGTACCCCCACAAACGTAAGTAAAGAATCATGAAGGAACAGCACACTGCTGAAAATCTACCAGAAAGAGGACATGAGCAACGGTGTGTTCACTGGTGATGGCATTCAGGCACCAAGGCCTGGGAACTTTTCTTCAGGCATGTAGGCCCGGCCTTGGTGGTATGGTGGACTACAGGGTCAGTAGTGCATCTTTTCTTTGGAGTGTTAGCTTTCCTTTTTAAAATAAGAGCTTCTGGTTAAAAGCTGTATGTCAGTCCCCATATGGGGGGGGGGGGGCTCTAAGATCTAATTTTATTTAAGGACTCCAAGGCACAGAGGCTAGCCCAAGATTCTGAGAAGATACCAAATAAAAATCTTGGAACCAATGGAAAGCAATTTTCATAATTAGGAGGAACACAGCACCCCATATATCATCGTTAGTCTGAGACAGGGAACAGAAGGTTGGGGTGGGGGAGGATGGTTTCTCTAAACAGGGAACAGGTGGCCAGTGTAGTCAGGGCCAGCTAGGGAAACCTTAGGCAACTCTGCTCAAAGAATGTCTCCCCTAGAGACTGTCAGATGCAATGGAGAACAGGATTTTTAGGTATTTGGCAATGAATGTTGCTCTTCATGATGGTGCATTTGTTCTTAAAGCAACACAGGGAAAGGCCAAGGGATAAAATATAATGCAACCCATAGACACTATGGAAAATGAAGTGTTTTTGTATCTCCTAATAAACCAAAGTTTTGATATCATAGAATGTCCAAAAAGAAATTTGGCTCTTATTTGAATTGCTTCCTGCAAAGTTAATTGTTTGCTCCCAATCCATAATGATGATAGCTTTTCCCCTGCTGCAGTTAGACCAAGGAATGTTGGCAGTCTGGTGCTGTGGAAGCCAGACACACAAACAGGTAATAACACCCCACAAAGAGCTGAAATATTAGTCTCCCGAGACACAGGCCGTGGAAATTTCTGTGGCTTACAAAAGAGGCATCCGTCACACCTTAGAGCCTGTCTTGTAGACTTAGTTTCATAAAAGTTGTGTAATAACTCTGGAATATACAGATGACATGTTAGAAGGAATGCCAGAGGGATGAGCTTGAAGGATCGTGATGAACCATTCCACAGTAGTCTCAAGGAACAAGAGTGTTCCCATAGCTGAAGGAGTACATTTGCATGTGTAACTAATTCCCTTCAGTCTCTCTCTTTCTGTATATGTATAAAATAACATATATATATATATGTATATGTAAAATATCTTTATATATGCAATATATATTCTTCTGAAACAATCATACGCACTCATTATCTGGAGGCTAGAAGCTCCAATACTGATCCAGTAGGATCTCTTGCCTGGGAGGAGTGTCCCCTCTCCCCATAGGTATCAAAATTCTGGCCTTTTCCCATCCCATTCAAACTGTAACTCTCCATCTGTTCTTCATGGAGCTTTTTCCTCATCACTATAGCTGTCCTTAGCTTCCCTTCTCCCTGAACTATTTAGAGTCTGTGACATATATCACACAATCATCCACTTTGACAGATTGTTCTGCGATGGTTCCTTTCCCCTCCCTACCTGGCCTCTGAGACCAAAACCAGCTCCGCCATTCCTGCTCTCCCCCGCTCTTCCTGCTCTCCCCCGCTGCCGCAGCAGCGTCTGGTCCTGAAGTGCCCTTGCAGCCACTGCCCCCTTCCCCCCACCCCCAAGAAAGGAACAAAGGAAAAAAGAAAGCAAAACAAAGCAGATTTCTACTTCTGTGGTTCAAAGATTAAAATTGTGGTTTTGTGCAAAGTTCTTTTCCTTTGTTTACTTTATGCATAATTCTGCAGATGGGATGGCAATGGCAACCCCCCCCCAAAAAGGAGGGGAAATTTTGCTATGTAAATATTTTTAAAGGTTTTCTCTCTTTTCTGATCTGTTTTGTTTTACTTAATTCATCCTCATGGAATCTTATTCAAGCCAAACTTGTTCATCTTCCTATTACTCTGATTTTGATTATAAGGTTGTGGAATGGAGTGCTTCGTGGTTCCTCCAAAGGAACTGGTTAGAAAAGGCCATGCTAGGCTCCATCACCACTGTGTCCTTCTGCTGGGAAGGTAACCTTTAGTAAGAGCTATGGCCTCTTAATCTTTGAGTGGAAATTGCTCTTGTGAAAATAGGGCCTGATAGTATCTTGGCTCACTAATTCATGCCATGTGGGCCAAAATTAAAGCATTAAAATTTCATAGATATAATATCATGTATAAATCATGTCATAAAAACATTCATTTCCCATAGACCTTGAACACTGGGCATGTCTTCCTCCAGCTGTTGTTTAAAGTTCATTACAAGCACAGCCGTGTCTGTCAAAAATAAAGCTGAGGTAAAGTGGGGAATATTTAGTGCCAACACTCTCAAAGCCTCAAGATGCCATCCTCTCATCCCCATGCACACATTGCTGCCATTAGTAGGAATGACAACCTCAAGCATACCTCCGTGCAATGATAAAGCTCCACAGAATTGTATCCAGCAGGCAGTTCTGGGAAGGCATCTCTGCTGACCTTATTCTGTTTAGATAGAGAGAGACTATTTACCACTTTCCCCAAGTTTCTCTTCATAAAATTTCAATATGTTCAGTGAGCGAGCACAGTAGACTAATTAAGTAGATGGTCAACATTTGCCATGTTTCAAAAAATGACAGACCCTTCCTTCTGCCATTTATCCTTAGAAAGCAGATGGGAAGATGGTAATTGTTTACGTTACAGAAATAATTTGCCCTGGTTTACTACTCTGTCTTTTAAAATCATCTTGGGCTACTCCTGGATAAAAATCCTTTTGTTCTTTCAAAGTGGTGGAAATCAGAATCTCCACATCGAGGTGTTTCCGGGAGGTACGTGGCACATGTTTGTTTGGTTTGCAGATGCTAATGGATATATAATCACATTTGCCAACCATAAAACCCCTGTTGGTAAAACGCTTTCATCTGCTATAATCCACTACTTTCTTGAAACATGCTAATTTGCTCTAATAATGCAGGGGCCCTTAAGGGTTTCTGTGTTGTGTAAACAACTAGTTGTGGTAAGCAATCAGACACAAGAGGCCATTATATAATAATCTAAACTCTAGTACTTTTCAGGAGTTTTGGAGGTTTTTGTTTGCTTGGGTTATTTTGTTTTCATTTCCTTGTGCTAGCATTTGACAGTGTAGTATTAAGATGGATGCTTTGACCTTTGATATGAAAAGTAGGTGAAGCATCTTTTTATCACCTGATGTGTTGGAATGGAGAAGATTCTGTATGGATTGAGTTCTTAAGATTAGCCTTGGGAAACTTGGAGCCCCTCTGAAGTATGAATTCCTAGGTTTCGTGCATTTTCTCCAGGCTGAAATCAAGGTGGACACAGACGTTTGGTGGTATAGGATTCTCTTCCTCTTCAAGGCACGTCTGCGTGCTCATTCACATGGACACACTTGATATCTACCCCTTAGCCATGGGACCAAGGTCATTTTTCTGGTACATAATCTGAAACATGTTTTTGTACTAATTGAAATATTGGTGTATTTGTTTTCAGTCGGATCTTAACCTTCTCCGGCAAGGCTATAAGCAGTGTCAAGCAGAATATCAAAAAAGATGCCCTTGAGGAGGCTACATCGAGGCACGCACATATTTGTGTGGATGTCGTTATACATGTATTCTATTCAAGTGGACTGAGAGAGTTTCTATTTTTTTTCTATCATATTTACATGTGTTCACATCCTTCCATGTGGAGATAGCTTTGGACCTGGGAAAACCAAACCATTTGATGTATAGTAACTTGACTGGAAAATCTGAAACAGCTTAAAATAGTCTTGCTGGGCTCTTGGGATACAAGTTTATATATCTAGTAATTTTTTTCTTGGTTTTTGTTGTGGGGAATTAAAAAATACAGAAATACAAACAAGATAGTATAATGAACCTCCACGCTTACCTATCACCAGTCCCAACAAACATCAACTCATTGGTCTACCCTGCCCCTTCTCCACTATTAGACACATCTCCCCACCCCATCCTCTGTATTATTTTGAGGCAAATCCAAAATCATTTTACTTCTATTATTTCCTTTTCTAAATACTTCAGTACATCTAAACTTTTTTTTAAAAGTCAGTTTTTAAATATGGCCAGAATGCCAATATCACATTTAAAAGTTAACCATACTTCCTCGTATCATCAAATATCTAGATAGGGGGCACCTGGGTGGCTCAGTGGGTTAAAGCCTCTGCCTTCGGCTCAGGTCATGATTCCAGGGTCCTGGGATCGAGCCCCGCATCGGGCTCTCTGCTCAGCAGGGAGCCTGCTTCCTCCTCTCTCTCTTCCTGCCTCTCTGCCTACTTGTGATCTCTCTCTGTCAAATAAATAAATAAAATCTTTAAAAAAAAAATCTAGATAGTGTTTACATCTCCATTTGTCTCATGTGTCATTAATGCTTCTATTTAAAACAAAAAAAAACAAGATTTAAATGAAGCCCATCTATTGCAATTGATAGATATGTCCATAATGCTTTTAAAAGTATGTAGGTACTCAGGGGCACCGGGGTGGCTCAGTTTGTTGGGCAGCAGACTCTTGATTTTAGCTCAGGTCACGAACCTCAGGGTCCTGGAATCAAGTCCTGTGTCAGGTTCTGTGCCCAGTGGGGAACCTACTTGAGGAGTCTCTCTCTTCCTCTCTTTCTACCCCTCCCCCACTAAAATAAATAAATCTTTGAAAATATATACACGTAGGTTCTCCCTTCCTCTCCTTTTCCTTGCAGTTCACTTGTTGAAGATACTTGGCTGTTTGTCCCATAGCTTCTCACTGTCTGCCTTTTGCTGATTGCATAGTCATAGTATAGTTTAATGTGTTCTTCAGCCTTCTTATTTCCAGTAATTAGTAGTTGGACCTACAGATTTGATCACATTCATTTTTTTTAATAAGACGACTGCATATCTGATATCATCTACTTAGTAGATAGCACATAATATCTGGTTTCTGTTTTAAAGAGATGTTGGGGTTCAATTCTTAGTTCCACTAATTCATTAGAGATTATAGAACAGTAATATTTTTATGTTCTCACGCATTCTGCATTTATTAAATGTAATATTTCTGTGATTTAAACATTCGCATCATTTACTCTCTCATAATGGTTCCTTTCGTGTAGAAAAGGAAAGGTAAATTCTTTGTTCTTTTATTTCTAGTTTCCAAAATAACAAGTTAGTTCCCTGGCGTGCTTCATAAATACTCAGTAATTTTCTTAATATCATGAAGAACCCAGGAATTAAAAATTTGTTGAAGTATTTCAATCATTATTGTCATTATCTTTATGGATACTCAAAAATCATCTCATTTTTGGCTAGTAGGAGCCTCTTAAAGCTGGCTAATTTTTCTTTTAAAGATTTATTTATTTATTTTAGAGTTTGAGAGAGAGAGAGAGAGCAGGAGCAGGGGAAGGGACAAAGAGAAACTCAAGCATACTCCTCGCTGAGCACGGAGCCCGATGCAGGGTTCTATCTCACAACCCTGTGATCATGACCTGAGCCATAATTGGGTGAGACACTCAACTGACTGAGCCACCCAGGTGCCCCAGTTAAGTTCTTTTGATAGTTCATGTCTACTCTTAACTCTCTTTGCAATATTGTTTTTCTGAGACTTTGGAAATGGACTGCTCCCTTTTACTTAGAGCTAACCTTTCTGTCTCCTGCATATTCCAAGTGGTCTGTCACAGGGTTTTAACCGGGATAGCTTCTCAAGGAGCTAGTCTTTAAATGATAATCACTGAGATACACAAAAGTGCCAGAACACATTAGTTTTCAACATCATGTCTCCTTCTTCTCACATTTTTATGTTATCTTAGGGAACCAAATTCGCCTGGTATTTGGAATTCCAATTTTTGGATGGTCTCTCAGCTCCGGACTGCAAATTGCTGTGTTCTTCTGCTTCTTCTCCATCACTGCCTGGCATGTAGTAGCCACTGGAATATTTGTTGAATGAATCGGTGAATGAATGAGCAAATGAAAAAAAAAAGAAAAAATCTACTTTATCCTTTTACTTTCAACATAAGTCCAGTTGTTGATATTGTGATGTGAAACAGCACAATATAGCTGATAAGAGAGAGTTGATCCTGCATCAACAGGATGAGAGTGGGTTTCCTGAGCCACTGGGGAGGAGGGCTTCAACAGGAAGCTGTCCCCTATGTGAAAAAGCATTCCCTGCGCAGCCTTTCAGACACTAATTTTGACAAGCACCAAAGCAAGACACATGCTTTGGCGTGTTACGGGATTTTGTGCCAAGAGGTTGAAATAATTTAGTGAATCTGAAGGGGGCGGAGGTAGCATAGAATTATGGTTGCTTTATCCATTTCTTCTGATCTTTTTAGGTGATTTATCTATTCTGATTTCCCTGAATTGTTTAGTGCTGAGATTTCATGGAAATAGGTGTTCTAAAAGCCACTAAATATTGTTTTTTAATTACATCACGGCCTCAAAGGAACAAGTAATCCTCATCTTCTTTTTATTGGCACTAAAATTCTCTATAACCACCAGCTCCCATAAAGATCATTCTTTTTAAAGCCTTGTTTCTTCCTAAGGAATGTTGATTTTCTAGATAGATCATTGCTGAATGGAGTCAGGCAAAGAATAATCATTGTCATTCAAGTCAGTGCTTCACAATATATCCGGGTGCTAAGAGCCACTCTAATTGGAAAGAGTCCGTGTGTTATAATAAAATTATTTATCCCCCAGACAAAGAAAGCAATAACTTTGTAACATGTCACATGTCAATGCTCACATGCACAAGAGATAAATACAGTTGGAGAGCAATAGGAAACAGTTTCCTGTGCACTTACCAAGCCCATGCTTGCCTCATGTCTTATCCTTTAAATCAGGAGTCTACAAATAGTTTTTTATTACATTCTCTCCAAGATAAGCCATTTTTGAGCATTTGACCTCAATAAATTAGGTTGAATCACATGAAATTGATATTTTGTGGGTCAGAAATACTTGCACATTTGTAATTTCATATTTTCAACCATGGATTTGTATTTACTGTTTACAAATATGCATACGAGGCACAACTCTTAAGGTGAGGGTCAGCAACATAGTGGATATGAATCTATTTCATAGTCTCCTGAATAATTCTAAATTGTTTAGTTAATTTTCATCAGACTGTCACAGTTTGCATTTTGGCACTGTGGCTGGCTAGAAACTTGACCTGGCAGCAAGGAAGTTATCAACTGCCCATTTCTTGTTGTGTGCATGTGTTTGCATTGTATTTTTTGTCAATCTGTGGTTTCTTTGCAGGAATCTCTTTAAGCCTCTTGTCCTTTCTAAGAGGGCTAATTAATAAGTCAAAACTAAATAATATAATACATATATTGACCAATTTGACTAGGCTCCCTAAATCAGAATATGTTACAAGATGCTAAAGAGAATATTTAATATGTTGACTGTCTGGCATGTGGTTGAGTGATGGTGCCATTGTCAAATAGAATATTACAATTTAATTGAACTTAATTTATTTCTAATTTTTCATATGATATAATAGAAATGAAAGCTTAACTTTAATTGGAATTTTTCTTCCCACATGTGTCTTTCTACATGGCTTGGATTTTTCAGGAATGGTGGCTGGGTTCTGAATGGGGGCATCTCAAAAGTGAGCATTCAGAGAACACAAGGCAGACATTGCCTAGATTTTTATGACCCAGCTTTGGAAGTCATATGGTGTTACTTCTACCATCTTTAACTAATTAAAGCAATTTGAGCCAACCCAGATTCAAGGAGAGGGGACAAAGACCCTCCCTCTCTGTGGAAGAAATGTTCATTTGTCAAACTTCAATTTGTGGATAGTATTTAAAAACCACCACACTACCCAAAGCATGAATCCCACGTAATGTCCCTAACAAATGGTCATCCAAGTTTATTGCCTCTAGTGATGAGGACCTCATTATCACAGAACACAAACTGTTCCCTTTTTGAACAGTATTAAATATTAGAAAATCTTTTCTCAAGCTGGACAAATATACACTTTCTTATAATTTCTAGTCTTTGGCCCTTATTCTGCCCCTGGAATCAAACAGGGCAAGTCAGCTTCCCTTTTTTTGCTTGAAAGTAGCTTTCAAGTAAACCATATTTTCTGTTGGATGCTCACATTCCTAGTTGTTCTAGGAACGAAGTGTTCCATATCCCTCATTACCTGATTATCTTCTAAGCAAAGTTTATCCCTATCCCTCTATGGTGTTGCTAAATTTGAATACATGTTCCACTTAATACTGTCCTTTGCTGGCTGGGTCATTACAGTACTATTTGCCTATGAAATGGTTTCCCAAAGGCAAAATATATGCATTTATAGAACAAGCCATTAGAGTACAGATCCTTGAAGTGATGGTATACTCTGAGCCAGTAAGAGCTGGTGTAGTAGACTTTTCTATATACTTTCAGGCAGCAGACATTTGGGCCCCATATGGCAAATATTCTCAGCCAGTGAACAGTCCGCTGCACCACACTGAGTGGAAAGTGTTCAGCAATGTGTGTTACACACCGCTCAGGAGCCTCTGTTTTTGGCATATATTTCTGTGTTCTGGTGAACTGCTTCAAACCATAATGGCAGACAAAATGTATGCAAGGGGTAGTGCTGAGATTGAGACAAAGAAACACAGGAAGAGTATCATGCCGGGTGTTAACATGCAGGGCTTCCAGCAGCTTAAGGAGCCTTTGATGAAAAGGTCAAGGTAACAGATGGTAAAGATCAGCAGGAAATTAGGGATTGGTGTAAGTCCTTCTGACATTCTGAAGGGCATTATAAAGCATCTCTGTGGGATTGACCAACAGTTGTCTGAAAAATTCCTAGAAGAAACTAAAACTAAAGCATGTCATGACTTCTAGTGATTTAACAAAAATGAAAGTGCTTGCCAGTATGGAATGCCAAGAACTCAATCTTTATAGGGACTGTGTTCTTAGGACCCCTTGTGATGCAGAAAGAGCTCATATTCCATTTTTGGAAATATATGCCCCAAACCAAAAAGTGTATTTCTGTATTTTAGGTGAATTTTGATCAGGGGACACTGAAATAGAATTAATTTTGCTACAATACAACATTTTTCATCTATTACTCAAGTTGAATTTAGATTTTAACAGCTACATTACAGGGTTGGCCCACAGTAAGCTTCTTCAGTGAAGACCTCCAGATCTTCTTCAGAGGAAATTCTAGAAAGCCAGATTCTCTTCCTCATCCCCCTTCTAGCATTCAGTCTGGTCATGGTCATGATGAGGGATATGACTAACTTTTATTGGGCACTTGGTATGCTCCAGGAACAATTAAGTGCTTTTCACTGTCTCGGGAAATCTTCGTAACAAATCTATGAGGTAGTTACTTATGTTCTCCCCATCTTAGTATGGAGAGATTATAGAATCTAGGTGGGCCTTATATTCAGTAAATGATAGAGCTGGGATCAGTGTAGCAGTTGGGATTGTATCAGAGATGGTGACTATGGCATTTTTGATGTCAGGTATCCCTCCCATGTTGGGCTGTGTTTGTAAACTACGCAAGAACAGGACTTGATATGGCGCAAGTGTGCTTGGTTCACAGTAGATGCTGAACAAGTGAATGAATGAATACGTTGGGAATCAGTCAATCTGTGAATCCACTACTGAGCATCTTGTGATCCAAAGTCCAATTCCTCTTGGTGCAAATCAGGTCTGTCACTCTTAATGTGTACTAAAAATATTTTTAAAGCTATAATTTCATAATTATGGGATCCCATAAAAACATCCTCCTGCGAGAGTCAGCAGCACTGAGGCAGAGCAATCCTTTTGTTCAAGACATGTTAGGTATCTCTGCTTTCCAAATATCTTAAAAGCTAGCAGAAGCCTCAGGCATGAAATTATTTCATGGGCAATCCTAATAGGAAGAACAAGCTCCAAAAGAGGAACATACAAGAAATTCTCCTTCTGTCTTTTAGTGGAAATTGCCATGGGTCATAGCAACTCCAGAAAAATATGATATCCACCATTGAAATTATGCGACCAAAAAAAAAAAAAAAAGCCAGATCATTGACCTTTTTCAATGGCTGGGGGATGTATGTAGCAGTAGTTGGTCAGCCTTAACAATTAACTAGTTGTAGTAGGTTATCAAAAATATTGCCACTCCCTTAATGGGCCTCTCCTTATGGAGTACATCCCTGTGGAAAGATGATATATCCCTCCCTTCTTTGATACAAACTTGGATAGTTATTTACTCAGGCCAGTAGCTTGTGAGCGGCGGTGATGTGTGTCACTTCCCGCAGAAGGTTTTCAGAACCCTTATGAAGTATACTACCATGTGGTCTTTTTTCTGTCACAAGGCCAGCCATTTTCTAGATATGAGAGTTCCATTAGCCTGGGTCCCAGAGTGAAGAAGACATCTAGCCAACCCATTATGATAATATAATACCGGCAAGAAATAAGTCCTTATAAGTCACTGAGGACTTGGGGCTATATGTTACCACAGCATACTAAACTTGAGCTGCCTGATTAACTAGTGAGTATACTTGAGGGAATATGAGCTAGTGGTAGAAAAGCATGTTAGGCATAAAAGGAAGAGCAGCACCTTGCAGTCCCATCCACTTTCAGCAAAGGACGAGCCCAAACACAGACGCCATCTCTGAGGGCAGAACTGGACAAACTGGGGATAGATGTTTACACAGAATGGGTACGGACCCATGTCAGGACCAGGGCCATGGTTAAGGGTTTGGGGATAATATGAAAGAAGATGGTGGGACGCCTGGGTGGCTCAGTTGGTTAAGCTGCTGCCTTCGGCTCAGGTCATGATCCTGGGGTCCTGGGATCGAGTCCCACATCGGACTCCTTGCTCAGCAGGGAGCCTGCTTCCTCCTCTCTCTCTGCCTGCCTCTCTGCCTGCTTGTGTGTACTCTCTCTCTCTCTGACAAATAAATAAAAATTAAAAAAAAAATTAAAAAAAAAAAGAAGATGGTATCTTCCTGGAGAATGGCAGAAAGAAAATAGCATTCCTTTTCCTAATCTTATTGCTCCTTCCCTATCATAATCAATCACTTCCATAAGCCCTACCTTTGAAATACATAGCTTTCCACCATTGTTCAGTACCTTTTTTTTTTTTTAAAGATTTTATTTATTTCTTTATTTATTTGAGAGACAGGGATCATAAGTAGGCAGAGAGGCAGGCAGAGAGAGGTGGGGAGGCAGTGAGCAGAGAGCCCGGTGCGGGGCTTGATCCCAGGACCCTGAGATCATGACCTGAGCCAAAGGCAGAGGCTTTAACCCACTGAACCACCTTGGTGCCCCATCATTCCGTACCTTAAAATCACTGCCATACCTTAAAATCAATCAGACCCCAAGTGGATTTTTATTTTACTTATTTATGGGCTAAATAATGGTTTTAGGTTGCATGTCTCAGAGACTGCTGTGGCACTGAGCAGTCAGGGGTCTGGAACAGCCTCCCCCACCCCACCCCACCCCTATAAATCAACTGACCTACTCCAATCTATTTCAAATATTTGTCTTCTAATTAGATTTCATTTGTACAAAGGTTTTGCAGCCAAATATGTTTAGAAAACCACTGCCTCAGATAAGGTCCCAAGATCATTTCAACTATTTGAAATGATTATCATCAAATTCTGTGGACTCTGTTCTGGTCTGTCCTAATCTCAACCCTTCTTTTCTGGGCATGTGGCAGAAGAATCAGCACTACCGAGCTAAATATTCATGTGCGTTGCATTTTGCTCACAGGCACTGTATAAACTATATTTAGAACTCTGAATGTTGAGATGTACTGTGTCAACACTGAAATTTAATTACTGTGATGGACTTTAAATCCACGTACCTTCTTGCACTGTGGAGTGAATATTACCTCTCATGTTTGCTCATTCTCCTTCACACTCCTATAGCAGAGGGTTGCAATCTGTTTAGCGAGAGCGCCCACCTGCCCTTCTCTTCCGAGCGAATGAAATGCACTCTCAATTTTATGACTGTTTTATCTTTGTATTGTGAAAAAGAAGTATTGTCTTGCTAAACTCTTTGGACATTTCCCAATATGTGATATCTCTCTGCTCCTCCTATTATTACTCATTCCAGTAATAAATGATAATGTTCATTGCTAGGATTTGTAAAGCTCTGTCAGGTTAGCCCATTATTTTAAGCTCAGGTTAAGGTAAGGAATTTAGATTTATATAAGCCTGGTGCAGTTTCATTAAGAACCAAAGGCGTTTTAATTTTTCTTTCTCTTTATGCAAGGGACTTTACCTTTCTTAATGTTACATTAATCAGTGTTTTAATATTTTTCCAAAATGTTCCTATTCTCTGTGTGTTATTTACTGTCGTTGTCAAAGTCAATGAATAGGAATAAACAGTATCTACTTGGTAATACAGAAACTACTGCCTTCTTGGCCCTTGTGTAATAGGTAAGTGGATGCTTTTAAAAATGAATCTATCCATGGTATTCTTCCTATTCCTGTATGGGATTTTGATTTTTTTTTTTTAAATGAATGGCGTAAACCCCAGGTCTGAAAACTAATAGAATTTCTCCATTTAGCTGCTGATCCATAACCTTAGGTTAGAATGTCCATCAGTTGGTTGGATGAAGCAATGCTTTAAAACTGAAATGAAAAGATTTCTGTTATACTCCAATAGGCACCAGATTTGAAAGCCAGTTTGGGTGGGTTATTATTAGAATGATTTTATATTAGTCTTGATAAGTGGTACAAAATAAGTAGTAGGAAGTAGATACAGCCCCCTAAATGAGAATAGACAAGGAAATAAATGTGTTTGATTACCTGACACCAGCTTAGTCTGTGAGAGGGAAAGCTCAGTAGAGGTCCAGGGGTTGGGAGAGGGAGCATATTGCCTTGGTCAGCACCCTGTGTGTGCGTACACCGTCACTGGCCAGTGGGGGTCTGGGAAGCATGACTGTCCACCCAGGGTGCCCCTCAGCTCCTGTGTGTGTGCAGAACTGTAGCTGTGGCTTTAAGATAATGTTTAAAGGACAACGTTTCTGAAGGGTGCCTGGGCGGCTCAGTGAGTTAAGCGTCAGCGTCTGACCGTTGATTACAGCTCAGGTCAGGATCTCCAGGTCATGAGATCAAGCCCCCTGTTGGGTTTGATGCTCAGCACGGGAGTCTACTTGTCCTTCTCTCTCCTCCTCTACTCCTCCCCCTGCTCCTTCTCTTTCTCTCTCTCTCTAATAAATAAATAAAACCTTTTTTTTTTTTTAAGGGGGTACATTTCTCTAGATGCTGATAGTCTGGTATAAACGAGGAGTAGCCTGTAGCACAGCTGCCCTCTCTGGCCCTGGGCTGTCTGAGGCAGTAAATGAAGTATACGCTCAAGCCCAGAAGCTGGTTCAAATCCTACTTCTATGACTTACTGGTTGGGTGACACTGGGAAAATTATTTAATCTGTAAATTTGTGTTATCTATAAACTGGGAGATGCCATGAGGATTAAATGAAATAATCCGGGCAAAGTGTCAAGTCCAATTCCAGACACATAATTGTCTCCTGATAAATGGAAGTTATGAAGACAGAGTGGCCCTCGGCAGTGAGATGCAGGTCTAATGAGTTCTAGTGGGACAAGAGAAGTGGCATGTGGGCAGCAAAGCCCGGAGTCTGGGATTGGCAAGAGGTACAGACAAATCCCACTGCTGACCGTAGCAGCATAAAACACTGGTTTCTGCTGGTGAGGCCCCACCCATGCCTCCAGGAACATGAGGAGGGTATCGGGGGCACTGTGCTCCCGCAAGCCTAGGGTATGCCAAGAGGGGACAGAGAGAGGAAACCTGAATGATGGGTGCATAGAATTACACATTGCTCCTTTTCCCTTTTTTACCCAGAGCCACTCTGCTCTTTAATAGTACAGATCTCAGTTGAGAGCCCATTTCTCTTTGTACTGTGTGCCCCTGAACACTCCTAAAAATGAATGATGGACCTAATAAAGGCTCAGTGGTCCTGAATACTCTTTTTAAATATAGCGTTTACCAAAAGAAATATCCTTAAAAAAAAATTCTACTGAGATATTTTTTAATGAAGCCATATCCAAATAAAGTATGCAATGCCTTGCCTACCTCTCTCCACCCTTGGCACACCCTGTCCTGATCTCTGCTTATCGAGCACAGCAAACTCCTGCGTCTCAGTGTTACAGAGGACACAAGGGAGAAGTCAATAAAAGTCACTAAGACATATAAGGAAAAGAAAAAAAAAGTTAACTGAATTGCAAACTTATAACACAAAAGGACTGTACTTGGTATCTGCCATGGATGGAATGCTGGGGGGCCATTTGCCTGTTTATCCTTCAGACCATGTCCGCCTTTCCTGCTCTACTGTCCACCACAGGAAACACCATTTTCCAGACTCTCTTAAAATCAGCTTCTGGCTAGCTCTGGCCAGCCAGGGTGCTGTGAGAAGACTGGAGGCTAGGAGGAAGAAGAAACCAAGTATTTCTTGTCAAATCAAGGTATTTCTCCCTCTGCCTTTGGGGGGCGGGGAGGTGGGCATCTCCAAGCAGAAAGTGTGTCTCCATTGGCTCCATTCCCAATGGACACCTCTTCCCTCAATGGCCCATGTTTCTGCAGCAGCACAGTAGTACTTGTTCCAGACTGATAGTGCCGGTTTCTGGAAATACCGCCGCCCAGGGATAGTTGCTTCTTGCTGCCTGTCTTTGATATGCCTCATCTTCCCCTGATTGGCCTTTTAGCTCTTCCGTCATCCAGGTCACCATTCCAATATTAATTTTCCTCTATTTGAAGAACATAGAGTAGTTTCTATTTCTTGTCTAGACTCTGATTGATCACGCTACACATGGTGATATGAACCTACTTCTGCCAATGACTCAGTTAGAATAAGAAAGTTAATGTATTTAAGCAGAGATATGTCTACACAGCTCTGAATAAAAACAAAAATGCATAAATAATGCACCAAGACATTCCATCACAGCAAAGCACTGCGTTGGTCTCTAATATTTCATGCCATTTGCAAATATCTCCCTGTTCGTTATTCTTGGGATTTTTTCATTAGAGCTAAACTATTTCACATGACAGTCGAATATTTCTACAATAGTGTGCAAGAATTCCGCACTTTTCCAGGTGAGAAAAACAGCTCTGAACTAAATTTTCCCCTTGCCCTGTGCTTTCTAACTTGTAGTCCATTTCTACTCACCAGAAGACCTGCCCGAGGCCCTGATATAAAGGAATTTGCATGGTCCACAGGACAAATGTTCCCTGACCTGCTTTTCCCTATCTCCTGAATAAGAACCCTGGAAAGAAATTTTATTAAGTAGTTAGAGAATAAAATTTGCTAGTTTTCTGTAAGAATTCAGACAGTAGTTTGTAAAATGGGCCATGAAAATAATTCATGCCTGAAATCTAGCATTACTGTGATGCAACATGCCAGGTGGGGAGCTGTCCTCTCAGAGCACTAGTCCCAACTCCCCGGCTGCATGAGTAGCACTGAGAACCCATCTGAAAGAAGGGAAAGAGAAAAACTGGCTTGTTTTTAAGGATGGCTGCAATTAGCTTTGAAAACAGCAAGATCCCACTAAAGAGGCAGATACACTGGGCATTTAAATACTTAATGAGTCAGAAACCAATTCTTCCTGGATGACCAGCCCGTCTTCATGCATAGAGCTTTTTGTCCACACCAAGTTTGGGAAGGAGAGGACAACCACAGTCCCGATTTTGTCTCTGAGGGGTAGAAGGTGGGTTCCAGGTCTGTTCTTACAATCCATTGTGTATTCCTTGCCGCCTGCCCTCTCCCTGGATGCAGCACTCTGCAAACTGGGAATGTATTTTAGTCATCTCCAGCTGAGTCCAATGGCAGCTAAGAGCAGGATCAGCAAGTGGTCTTGGGAAATGTGTTCAGAGCAGCTAAGTTGTATCCACGTGGTACATCTGTACTCAAGATGTACTTCTTTCTCCTCCCCATTTCCTAGGGTTTGTAGGATTCTGTAATCAAGACCCATACTTTCCTGAGGGCCTGAGCGACTGCTTAATGTGGCCACGTTTCATCTGCCATTACTTTTGGGGTCTTTTAATGGGAAAGAATATATCCCTTCTGTCAAGGAAATAGGATTAGGATTTTAGAAAGGCTATAAAATAATGCAACAATAAATTCTTCAATACCCAGTTGTCAGATATGTTTCACTAAATTGCAAATATCAGATTACTTTTTTAATTATTTCAGACCCACACTGGGAATTATTCAAGAACCATATATTAGAGGAGAAAATAGGCTTACCTTTCCTATTGTCAGACTCCAGGCATCCACACAGATCTTCACAGTGCAGATTTCAGCAGCCCTGTTAATACTGACTTATTTCCAATCAGAGCTGAGAGATCAAAAAAGACAAACCCTCTGTGGATCCTCACATTTTTTTAACTCATGTTTAAAATTAATAATTTTCTTAGTCATTCAACAGTGAATAATAAAGCTGGGATCACTTATTTAAAGTTTTAAAATAGCTCCAGATTAGTTCTCTGTGATACAGGAAGCCAGTATGCAGAAATCCAGTCACTGCCCCAGGGTTTCAGCCCTGACTGTGTGACCTTGGGCAGGTTCTTTAATTGTACTCAGTGCACTGTTTTCTCTGGAAAAGGCAGACGATAATGGTGTTTACCTTGGATAATTATTATAGGGATTAAACTAGATCATTTGTTTGTTCATTATTCAATAAATATGTTTTGAGCATCTCCTACGTAACAGACATGGAGCCTGTCCTTGTTGAATTTATGGTTTGGAAGGGGAAACAGAAATTAATCAAGTAATTACACAAATAAATATAATTACATGTAGATGAGAGCTACAAAGAGAAGATATTTGATGCTATGAGAATATATGACAGGAGGACTTCTCTTAATCTGGGGAGGGGGAGAATCAAGGAAGGTTTTCTGAAGAAATGCCAATGAGTTTGAGGTGGGTAGGATTCTTACAAGTGAACTAGGCAACGTGTGGGGAGAGGGGTGGGAGTGGGGGTAGACATTTCAGGCAGCGAGAACATGTACTCAGGTTCTCTCCAGAAGCCCATCACACTGAGACAACCATTGTCAACCTTCCTTTCGTTATGTTTATGTTATTTTTCAGCCAAACAACGTCATTTCGATGCAGAAATTTGGGGAATTCCTTTGACAGTAGGTGTATATGTGGGTCCTTTGGTGACATGCATATATTTTGCAGACTGTAGGGCCAGTGTGCATGAAGTACATTTCTCCTGGACACATATAATGGGCACAAGTTGTCATTCATTCAAAAAACATTTACCAGCTGTCTATTCAATGCCAGCCCTACCCTAAAGGCTAAGGATACAGAGGTGAATGAGGCACAGCCTCTGACTTCAAAGACTTCAATCCCAGAGTTCAGTAAGGGAAAGAGATACCAAAGCACATATTTATAATATGCCATATCAGAGTTGTGTGTGTTTGGTCAATAAATTCTGATGGCAAGCAAATGGCCTGGCTGCCTCTGCCTGGATGAGTCAGTGACATCTCCACAGAGGGGGTGATGTGTGAGCAGAATTTTCAAGGAAACCCAGGACAGACGTTCCAGAAGAGCATGTGTAAAGACACCACATCTATATCCCCAGGACCTAGAAAAGCACTCGGAATCTAGTATCTAAACAATCAATAAGTTTAGTTTATAAATGGCACAATAAGGAGTTCTACGGGTTATTCTGAATGGTTCAAATATACTAGGCAAGTAGATAGTCAACTTCAGATACATGGCCAAAAATGTAAACAGAGGTAAAATAGTGAAGACTTTTTAAGGTGAGATGAAGAATCCTAGATTTCATTCACTGGTCTAGATGGTGGGAAGCAACTGAAGTATTTTTAGCCAGGAGAATAACATAATCATCTTTGCATTATAGGAAACTCACCATGGCAGCAGTTTAGGAGATGGATGAGTGGCAGAAAAGACTGAAGGCTGAGAGACCTAGGACAGAGACGATGAGGTCCCAAGTGAATGAAGATGAAGCGGGTAGAGAATTTGAGACATTATGAAGTAAAATCTGGCAATCACATGTGGACTTAAGGGAGAACAAAGTGACAGGAATGACGGGAAATGGTTCTGGTCTACATGGCTGCTGACACCATTAATTGAGGTGGAGATAGAGAAATGGGAAATGGGGTGAGAAAACACACAAAGGTTGGTTTGGGGCATGTTGTGGAAGAAGAGCCTCCTACACACTCAGGGGAAATGTCCAGATGTAAAGAGCCGTGGGCCTCCTGGATAGCTTTGGAGATCATGAACTTATTTATTCAGTCGTTCCTACACTCACTGAGGGGAGCACTTGGCTGGCTCAGTTGGTAGAGCATGCCACTCTTGATCTCAATGTCTTGCGTTCAAGCCCCACATCAGGTGTAGAGCTTATTTAAAAAAACAAAAGCAAACAAATAAAAAAGCTCACTCACTTAGGAAGAAGCTGTCAAAAGAGAACATTGGGGTAGCCTGACTCTTGCACTGTTCACCCTCCACCCATCTTCACCTCAGACCTTCTGGGCACTCTTTCCTAGTCACTGAAGACTGTGTGAACTAGCACACATCCCCCCTCTGCCCCAGTTCGTGCTATTGCTCAGCTATTGTCCTTGCACGTGGTAGCTGTCTTTTGCTGACCTTCTCAGGACAGGAAAACTGGGATGAAAGCTAAGTGACATCTTGTCCTGCTGGACACCCGTCTAGAGATACAGAAGAAAGAAAGTCACACCCTACCTTACACGGAATGTTGGGGATTGAAGAATCTTACAGAGAAGAAAAGAACATTTTATAGAACAAATTTACTTTTAAAAGAACCATTTACTTCAGCACACAAAGAATAGAAAATATTTTTGTGTGTATTTTGTCCTCCTCTCTCTTTTTTTTTAATGGGTATCCACTCACATTTGCTAAGCTGCTACGATTTAAAACTGTCAACATGATTTCTTCTAAATAACTCCTTGGGAAAGCACTTAAAGCCTCCGTTTATTATCCGAATGTAACTTAAGGACAAGAACGGAAGAATTATTTCTGAAAGAAAATAATCAATGAATCATTTATCAGTTTTCCTGCCCTTTGTATAACAAATTGTAATTAGTGTGATGTCTTTGTTGGCAAGTGCTTATCCGACAAAATGCAGTATAGAAGCAAAGGAAAATTCTGTAAAGAATTGTGTTTTGCTAATTGCAATGCTATCACTGGAATTTTATGTGATTGCATTGTTAATTTTTAATTTGGTATCCTTAGTAGCAACAAGGTTATTAGCACCTACGTAGAGTTCTTAGTGTCCATATTAGATAACAAAATCTTGGTATGGTGAATATTGGAAATAAACATCCATCAAGTTAGAAAAGAGACCCAGAAGGCTCTGGTAGCTTTATACAGGGCACATTTTTAAAAAAAGATTTTGTTTATTTGTTTGTTTGTTTCTTAATTTGAGAGAGAGAGCACGGTGGGGGGGCGGGGAGGACAGAGAGAGAGAAGGAGAGAATCTCAGGCAGACTCCGTGCTGAGCTACGAGCCCAACACAGGGCTCGATCTTACAACTCTGAGATCATGACCTGAGCCAAAATCAAGAGTCAGATGCTTAACCAACTGAGGCACCCAGCCACCCTGAATAGGGCACAATTTTAAGAAACTGAATGTGGCAGAATAAAAAAATACTTTACCAACCATCTTTCTAAACTACTTTTATATTTTCTTTTTTGGGTAAAGAATGTTCCAGACTCTGTCCAGAGTTCTAGAATCATGGCTCAGGCTCTTTGTTGAGACTCTTTGTCCCAAGTTTGTTTTCATTCCAATAATTAATCACTGAATGCCTACTAGTTTTGATACTTTTGGGGGAATCAAAGATAAATGGGACCCAGTCTCTGCTCTCAAGGTATTCACACTAGAGTCTAGTGGGAAGCACAGGCCTGTAGACAAATGGTTTTTTGTTTTTTTTTTTTTTTAAAGATTTTATTTTTTTATTTGACAGACAGAGATCACAAGTAGGCAGAGAGGCAGACAGAGAGAGAGGAGGAAGCAGGCTCCCTGCTGAGCAGAGAACCTGATGCGGGGCTCAATCCCAGGACCCTGGGATCATGACCTGAGCCGAAGGCAGAGGCTTTAACCCACTGAGCCACCCAGGTGCCCCGACAAATGGTTTTATTACAACATAATAAACATGCTAATGTAGTAGGTCGTACATCACAGTGATGACACAGGAGATCACTTACTCACATGGAATAAGACACCCACTCACCTGTGGAAATCTCTAGTTACCCAGATTCACACACAGTCCATCACAATTAGCACAACAAAGGACCTGGGGTGGAAGGAACTCTCCTGCTGCCTCCTCCCACATTTCATCCACAAGGAGCTCCGGGATTGGCTTTGGACGCGGCTCTGAACATGGGTTGGGGGATAACTTTCAGTAGCTACTGAAATCCAGTTACTTGGCCACGTGATTTTAATTGTGGCTCCTGCAAATAAACATATTTTTTTCTGACAAATGTACAGGATGAAAAAATACTAACATAAAAATGAAGCTATTAAAAAAAAATGAAGCTATTTCTACACATCCAGAACTAATTTTGTTTTTAATTAGAGAGCTAGCAGTCTTCATCAGTCAGTATTACAAATATGATATCCCACAATTTCCATTTGCAATACTGTTCATGGATAAACAAAAAAGAACACACCACATCTACCCAACTCTTTGAAGGTTTTTCTCTCTCCTCTTAGAAAGAAACATACTATCCCTCAATATCTTTCTTGACTTTTAAGACCTTCAAAATTATCAGACATTTCTAATACTCCCACTACTTCCAGCTTTTCTGAGAATCTGTTATCACTTTATACTTTATAATAAATTATTCTGAACTCTATTTTGATATTGTCCTCTCATAAAGGAAATCCTCAATTATAATAGATGAATAAATAGAAAGGTAAGCAGATCGATGATAGATAAAAGATAGATGATAGATAGATAATAGATAGATATAGGTGCTCCTTTGGACCATTTACCTCTCTTCTTTGATCATCTTTAAATTAACTATGATTCCATGGAATTAGCATAAATAAGCATGCATACTAGTACTGTTCCTTGAATTGATCTGTGTGACTATTCAATAGATGCATGTATGTTTGTCTGGATATATGAAAAATATATATACTATTATTCATCTGTCTACAGTTTCTCCAAGGACATAATGGAATGGGTCATCAGTATTCATCAGGCAGTGTTCCTCTAACAGACTCATAGGTCTCTTATAGTCCACACTTGGCAATATGGAGACTCAGAACTAACTCTAGGACAACAAATACACCCTACCAGTGGGGCAGTATCAGATTGTCCTCTCTGGGGACACCTTGCAGAATCCATACTGTCCTGAAGCTATTCTCTTGGCATCCAGGTTGACAGCAGAAGTATAAGGAAAATAGCCTCATGCCAGGCAAGTGTGAGAGGTGCCATGGTTTAAAAGCCTCATCCTGGGGTGCCTGGGTGGCTCAGGTCATGATCTCAGCATCCTGGGATCAAGCCCCGCATTGGGCTCTCTGCTTGGCGGGGAGCCTGCTTCCCCCTCTCTCTCTGCCTACTTCTGATCTCTCTATCTCTGTCAAATAAATAAAATCTTAAAAAAAAAAAAAAAAAGAAAAAAAGTCTCATCCTGACAGGAACCAGTGTCTCCTATAACAATACCATTGGCACAGTTTCCAAGACCCCCACAAGAGTCATATCAATTAGAAGGAGTCCCCACACTCAAGTAATCTTAATGCTGTGGCTTCCTATCCGATGTTTATAGTTCTCCCAGATCAGATGCAATTTATCAACCAGGTGTCATTTTTTATCACAAACAATTTGGCCTAGTAACATAGTTGAATATTCTGTCTTTATTAGGTTACAGAGGAAGAGAGCTAGAAAGTTAACTGAAGGTCAGATTCTCATGCAGAAGGAGAAAGAAAGCACCTAATGTATATTAGCTTTGAAAACAAAAAGGAGATACTTTTAAAAAAGAAACATTTAAAATTTTGCAGTTTTAGATTTACAATCGATATTGTCAAGAATGTAGTACAGAGAGAGTTCCTGTATACCCTACACAGATTTTCCCTTATCATTAGTGTCTTACATTAGTATTTTTCATTTATCATAAATGATGAACCAAGATCTATATGTCAAATTATTATTAACTAAGATACATATGTTATTCAGATTACCTAATTTTAAAAAGGAGGGGGACAAGTTTTCATTGGTGATATATTCTATACTTAATCCATTGCATACTTAAAATGTTCAGAAACCACTTGGGATTGTTTGACCGAGACAGGAATCATTTCAAGTACAGTACTTATAACCCCAGAGTGTTGAGTATGTAAAAGTCTTTAGGTCCACATACTGATTTGTAATTCCCAAGAGCCAGTAACTATCAATAAACATCATTTATATGTAGTAGGCTACTCTGGATTTGATTTTCACATTGATTACAGTTAGTCTTAAAAAGTGAGCTACAGATTTTAAACCTTTGTGTTTCTCTTTTTGGAGGGGTATTAGTTTCAGGTGTACAATATAATGATTCAGCAATTCTATATATTACTCATCATGATAAGTGCTCATCATGATAAGGGACTCTTAATCCTCTTCATGCCATTTCATTCCCATATTTCACCCATCTCCCCATCCAGCTCTCTTATGGCAACCACCAGTTTGTTCTCTATATTTAAGAGTCTGGGTTTTTTGTTTGTCTTTTTTTCTGTGTTCATTTGTTTTATTTCTTAAATCCCATATAGAGTAAAATCATCTAGTATTTGTCTTTCTCTAATTGACTTATTTCAGTTAGCATTATACCTTCTATATCCATCTGTGTTGTTACCAACGGCAAGATTTCATTCTTTTTTATGGCTGAGTAATATTCCATTGTATGCATATACCACATCTTCTTTATCCATCTTTTGATGGATGCTTGTATTGCTTTTATATCTTGTCTACTGTATATAATTCTGCCATAAACATAGGGGTGCACATATCTTTTTGAATTAGTGTTTTTGTTTTCTTTTGGTAAATACCCAATAGTGGAATTACTGGATCACATGGTAATTCTATTTTTAATTTTTTTTGAGGAATCTCCATACTGTTTTCCACAGTGGCTGCCACAGCTTGCATTCCCACCAACAGTGCACAAGGGTCACTGTTTTTCCACATCCCTGTGCCAACACTTGTTAATTTTAGCCATTCTGACAGGTGTGAGGTGTTATCTCATTGTCGTTTTGATTTGCATTTCCTTGAGGATGAGTGATGCTTTTCATGTGTCTATTGGCCATCTGTATATCTTTTTTGGAGAAACATCTGTTCATGTTCACGTCTTCTGCCCATTTTTTATTGGATTACTTGTTTTTCATGTGTGTTGAGTTATATAAGTTCTTTATATATTTTGGATATTAACTCCTTATCAGATATTGCAAAATCTGTTTCCATTCAGTAGGTCATCTTTTTTGTGTTGATGGTTTCCTTCACTGTGCAAAAGCGTTTCATTTTGGTGTAGTCCCAATAGTTTAATTTTGTTTTTGTTTCCCTTGCCTCGGGAGACCTATCTAGAAAAATGTTTCTACAGCCAGTGTCAAAGAAAAATTGCCTAAGTTTTCCTCTAGGGATTTTATGGTTTCAGGTTTCATATTTAGGTCTTTGATCCATTCTGAGTTTGTTTTTGTTTATGGCATAAGAAAGTGGTTCAGTTTCATTCTTTGACATTTAGCTGTCTACTTTTCCCAGCATCACTTGTTGAAGACTATCTATTTCCTATTGTATATTCTTGCCTGCTTTGAGAGGTAGGGTGGGGGACTTGGGGGGTAGGGAAGGAAAGAATGAAACAAGATGGGATCAGGAGGGAGACAAACCATAAGAGACTCTTAATCTCAGGACACAAACTGAGGGTTGCTGGGAGGATGGAGGGTATGGAGAAGGTGTTTGGGTTATGGACATTGGGGAGGGTATGTGCTATGGTGAGTGCTATGAAATGTGTAAGCCTGATGATTCACAGACCTGTACCCTTGGGGCAAATGATACATTATATGTTAATAAAAATAATAAAAAATGCTATAAAAATAATTTAGCTTAGTATCTCATTTTAGAAAATGAAGCAATCTATAGTGAAATATAGGGATTGTTTAAAAGTGAATGACTAGTTCCATTGAGCCACAATAAAATTGAAATAACATCAGTCCAGGACTTTCCCCCTATATTTCACATGTCAGAATATTTGTGATGACTGTTGCTATCAATGGATGGTACACTTGGCCAGCCACAATCTGGGGCTCCTCACACAGAGATGTGTGGGATGCTATCAGTCTCTTTAGACCTGAATTCAATTTTGATTGAACATGTTTATACTTGTGAGCTTATAATTATTCTTGAGTTTAAGAGGTGGCTTAAAAGGTTTCTTTTCTTTTTTTTTTTTTTTTACCTTACTGCTATGTTTTCAGAGAAACTCCCTGGCCTAAAAGATTCTAATAAAAGCAAAGAAAACATTAATAAAAGCAAAGAAAATCCATAGTTCAGTTTGAGTCTGAAAGTATAAAGCAAAGAGATACTGGGCAGTTTTCTATTGATTCATTTTCTCATTTGATCAGTGTAGGAGGCCTGCCAAAGACACTCCTTCCTAGAATATTTGGGGGATAAGAAGCAGCTCTAATGAAGAAGCAGAGAATCTAGGTATTCCCATTCACTTCAGGTCATCTTACATTCATTTACTCAATAAATATAAGTTGTTTGCTTACCATGTGCCGAGTCCTGTTGAGAGCAGCAGTGAGCTTCCTTCCCTCTCTAGTGGAAAGCTATAGCCACACCCAGGCCAAACACAGGTTTTCAGGGGCACACTTGCACGCACACACACACACGACTTTGGCCATACAAAACTGAATGGAAGCTGAAAATAGAGTTTAAGAAATTTATATCTTTATATATCTGATTTTGTGTCCTGAGATTCAGACTAAGTTAACTCAGGAGTGGCCAGGCATGGTTTGAGAAGCATGGGAAAACAGCTACCGGTAAAATTATTCTCCTGTGTGCTGTGGATGGTCTGTAAGTTTGTAGACTGTTCGACTCTGCACCACATGAGGAAGTGGCATTGAGTGCATTGAGGCATCGAGTGCAGATCCTGGAGTCAGGAGTGCACATGCTGGAGTTGGCAGTGCTCCCTCTGACCATTGTGGGCATCCTTGGTGTTGGGAAGGCATGGGGGAGGTTGATTACCTTCCTCTTCAGATTTTCACTGAGCAAAAGGATTCTATTTTGAGAAAAGGTATTCCCATAATAATGTATACCCTCCAGAAGGAGAGAAAATATTCTTGGCTTTAAATTTTGAAGGATCAGCTTAGACTACTATTTTGAAAGAAATTCAAAAAGTGGATCTTTGGACTTAAGCAGATGGACCTCTGAACAGGTTCTGAAGACAACTATTAGTAAACAGAGGGCCTCTGCACATTTATTGTTGTTTTATAAAGAAGAAATAAATAAATAAAGAGACTTAAAGAGATTTGAGTAATGGACTCAAATTCACACTGCTAGTAGGTATCACAGCTGGGACTGAAGCCCCAGGGGCCTGTGCTCTTTCTGCTGAGCCCTTCCTAAAAGAATGCATTTGCTTATGCTCTCTGCTCTGTGTGGCATGCTTCCTCTCCACCAGGCCCTGATTTTTGTCATCCAGACTCAATTTAAGTGCACGCTGTCAGCCAAGATGGCAGATACTCCGTGAGCAGGGTGTCAGTCAGACTGTGGGAGCTCAGGGATCCCATGCACTCCTGCGCTTCTGCCCACTCCACAGCATCCAGGCTTTCAGGAGGAGAAGCTGCCCCAGGGTACCAAAGGAATGACCGGAGTCAAGCTGACAAGTAGAAATGTTTTATAAAATGTTGCTTACAGATTCGGAATTTAAACTGATGGTGAGGCCTTGGGATAGAAATACGAATTCTAATCCTATTTCGATCTTTCTTAGATCAAAAAAAATTTTTTTTAGATTTATTTATTTGAGAGAAAGAGTGAGAGCATGAGCAAAGGGAGTGGGAGAGGGAGAAGTAGGCCCCCCACTGAGCAAGGAGCCTGACATGGGACTTGATCCCAGACCTGGGATCATGACCTAAGCTAAAGGCAGGCACTTGCTGACTGAGCCACCCAGGCACCCCCTCAAAAATATTTCTGTGCCTACTCCATTGTATTCAATGATGTGAAAAATTAAAATACTGGGGCGCCTGGGTGGCTCAGTGGGTTAAAGCCTCTGCCTTCGGCTCAGGTCATGGTCTCAGGGTCCTGGGATCGAGTCCCACATCGGGTTTTCTGCTCAGGCGGGAGCCTGCTTCCCCCACTCTCTCTTTCTCTGCCTGCCTCTCTGCCTACTTGTGATCTCTGTCTGTCAAATAAATAAATAAATAAATCTTTAAAAAAAAAGGTAAAATACTTTTTTACACCTCCACTTATCCTTCTACTGATCTTGTCTATACTTATGACTCATATGTGCTTAATGGACAAGCATGGAGCCTCCCTGTGAATTCCTACCATAAACACTTCATAAAATAAAAAATAAATGGAAGCCTCTGTTAAACCAAAAGGAAAGGATTCTTTTTACTAAGTGCCTAAGTGAGAATTGACTAGGGCATTTCTTCAGTAATACTAATGCCTACCACATACTCCTTCCTATACCTATGTAAAAAATAAATTTCTGACAAAAATATGTGAGATCTAAGTGTACCTAATTCTCACTGCATTTCTGTGCTTTTAATGGAAAGTAAAAACAGTGGGTGAAACTTATGAATATTGAATTTTATTTTTGAAGAGTAAGCTACCTTTTTAGTACTATTCTTTTTTTTAAGACTGTAGGTTTCTTGCATTGCTTTTTTTCTTACAGATATTTTTAGGATTGTGATTTCCATAAATTTTGTAGAAAAAATATCATTAATGCTTCTCATTTATTTTTCATTAGCTGTTCACATTAAAATAAGTTGTCCTTTATCGTTCTGTTATGCACAAAATAATTGAAATGTTTATGTAAGTTTTGTGGGGGGGGTTGTAGCTTTAGAGTAGGAACTTATTAAAAGGGAACTATAGTAGAATCAACATTTTATGGTGAAAAGGAAGTGAATGCTGTGTCCACATATGAAAAATCAAGTCTAATTCAATTCAGAAGCATGAATTACCTGGAATATCCAAGAAATTATGATAAAATGGGTTGTTCGCTTGTTTTATTACTCTCATTATTTGGCCCCGTGTGTGTGTGTGTGTGTGTGCGCGTACACGCGTGCTGACAAGAGTGTTGCTTAGAAAACGTAGAAAAGTACTTCGTTTTCTAACATATTTTATTATTTGGAGTGATGCACATCAATGAGATTATGATCATTAATACTCAATTTTCAGAACACACAATTTGATATCCTATGTGTTATTTTTATTCTCTGTAGCTAGAAAACTAATCTAGGTGGAAGAGAAAAACAGGTAAGAATTAAAAACTGTTTTTAGAGCAAAGATGATTTTAAAGTACACTAATCTGGAAATGGGATCCCCTTCACCTCTCTCAAATGAAGAGTCATATTTCAACCCTACTCTCATTATTCAGTCCAACCTTCTGTGAGTACCCACTTTGAGTACATACATTCTGCTGGAGGCAGGCATGTAAGGACTTATAAGACATGACCCCTGCTCATTTTTCCTGTGCCCCTTTCCCCTCCAAAAAGTCCTGGGTCTGAGTGTATACCAGTCACTACATCATCCTGTATAAAATCTGTTTCTCCTCTGTGGCCATCTCACTTGTGCTGAAAGTGCACTGAGCTATCTCTGATAGATGGCCGTCTGATATATTTTAAAACGTCAAGGTTTTAAAATAAAATATATAAATCTATATATTTATAAAATAGATGCATCAAAGAAATTTTTTTGCCAGCTTCCAACTTATGAATATGGATTGGCTTTAATAATTAGATTAGAACACTACTTCAGAAACCATTTATCTAATCTATTTTTCCAAATCCCATTTCACTGAAAAGTTTCCAGGAAATGGTCATCTTCAAAATGGGCAAGATGTTCTGAGGTCAAGATGCCACCTAAAAAGTCTTCTCTTTCAGGAAAACAGCATATTAAAGTTCACTAATTTTAGTCCTCTTTGCCTTTTATTTTCTAGTGTTCACTGAAATGTAACTGGATAAATAGTAAGAATAAAATGAAATGAGTAAAGTAATTTGAGGAAAATATATAGTTATTTTAAATAAATAACAGAATTAGGATGTTGGGTCTTAGTTAAAAGAGATAATTATAGGGTAAAACATTTCAACCATTAGCTCAAGAAACTATAGGAATTTATTTTTCCAAAGTTGAAAAAAGAGATTAAAGAAGAGGCAATGAAATTAAAAGTTAAAGAGAATTTACATATAGAGAACTCCCGGTCATAGCTGGCATGAAGCTTGGTTTCAAACACTATGTTTTACTTAATCCTCACAACAACCTCATGAGGTAGGGAAAATTATTCCCATTGACAAAGGCACTGTGGCTGAAATTCCTCATGTTTCTTCCAAACCTTGGAACAACCAGTCAGTGGCCAAGTCAGGATTCAAACCCAGATCTCCTAAGAAAAACCACTTGGAGTCCATCACCTGTAGACTGAGTGGACGAAGCCAATCTACCCTGGCATGAGGAAGTAATGCAGTGGGAATAGGGAGATAAGCACAGGCAGTGCTGAAAGGGACCAGCTGAGGGAGAGATGAGAATAGTATCACTCGCAAAGGAGGAAAAAGAGAAATGAAGAGCAGTAAGAAGTCTAACTAGCAATTGGCGTGGCCATGATCCAAATAGGGTTCCAGGTGGAGAGGGAGATATCCTTCTTCAATCCAAATGAATGAGAACACATAATAAACGCAGAGGAGTTTAAGGAACCGAACAGGGAAGACAGGGAGGGAGAAATCTGAGACTTCTTAAATTTTTTTTAAGTTTTTTATTTATTCATTAGAGAGAGCACGCAAGATCACAAGCAAGGGGGAGGGGGAGGGAAGGGGCGGGTCAGACGCAGACTCCCTGCTGAGCAGGGAGCCCTAGGGGGCTCAATTCCAGGACCCCATGATCGTGACCTGAGCTGAAGGCAGATGCTAAATTGACTGAGCCACCCTGTCACCCCCAGAGACTTAAACAGTTTCTAATTTCTTTGCCAAGTTAGAGATGAGGTCATCCTGTGAAAAAGGATGTTACTAGGGCTTCTAGAAAGAGAAAAAAGCTGTCCCATGTACACTTGACTGCTGAAAAAAAAAAAAAAACAACCACACAACATGGGAATAATAGTGGGTCAAACTTTTAAAAATAATGTTTTGCCATGGGAGTTGTCATGAGGCTGTGTTGAAGTGACTTAACTCTATGGGATATTGAGTATGCATTGGAATGGATTTGTTCAGCATTTACATTAATGAGTATTTAAATGCAGCAGATATAATTTCAAGGGCCTTGACATGAATGAATAAAAGTCAATGCTATTGTATTTTTAGAAGAAAGAGGAAAAAGAATTGGGGAAAATTAAAGACAGCCCTAACTACAGACAGCTTGGTTAAAGATTGTGTGAAGCAAGCACATGGGAACAAGCTTCAGTGTGAAAATCTGATGCTGTCAGTTCACCCAAGTTCTCACTGGGGACTGCTTTCGTGGGGAGGCAGGCTGGAGATGAGCATGGGGAGAGAAAAGGAAGGATGGGCAGATGCATGCATTTGTGTGTGTGTGTGTGTGTGTGTATGTGTGTGTGTGTGTGTGCATGCATCCTCAAGGAGGAGATTATGAGTGAATGTAGAGTCCAGGAAAGCCAATAACAGGAGGAAAGACATGAAATTACACTTGAGACCTCCTAAATCATTTTATTTGTAAGTTCTTAATATAATGATAGATTTGTAATTTTTAAGTTATAAGGCAAACAAAAGAAATGTGCTTTTTAATTTGATATCCAATTGGGGATAAATTTCTTAAAATCAGCCCCCAAAACACAAACTGTAAAGAAAAAGGTTGATACATTTGTTTACTCTTATTAACTTTACTAATTAATAAATTGGTGTAGTGATCTTTATTTTTAAAAATTTCATCAGTTTAACTAATTGATTAATTTTAAGTTAAAAAGATTTAAGGAAAAAAAGTAAAAAGATATACCACAGTGAGAGAAGATACTTGTAACACATATATATGGGAGTAGCATCAAGGATTCCTAAAAAATCCTTAAGAAAAAGAAAAATAATTCATTGGAAAAAAAAACAAAAACAAAAACAAAACTAAGCAATAACCTCAACAGGCATTTCGCTAAAAAAGAAACATGAGTAGCTGATAAACATGTCAAAATATTCTCAACCTCATTAGTAATCAGGGCAATACAAATTTACATCAAATTAATTATATACCATTGGCAAAAATTTTAAGGTCTGAAAATATGTAGTATTACTGAGGATAAAGAATAGCTAGAACTTGTCCATGCTATTGATAGGTGTATAAATTGGTCCCAGCCCCTTGGAAAACAATTTGGAATTATCGTGTAGTTGAACATTTGCTTATCTTTCTACCTAGCAATTCTACTCATAGATATTTCCCCAGAGAAACACTAGTGCAGGTGTGTGAATATTCATATTGGTACCGTTTGCAAGAGGAAAAAGAAAACTGGGAACGTTTCAAACATCCATTGACAAAAGAATGGATAAGTAAATTGTTATGTACCCATAAATATATTTTACTATGGTAGTTAAAAAAAAAAATGAATGAACTGCAGCCACAAGCATTAACAGAGATGAATCTCACAAAATATTGAGTGAAAAAGAAAAGTCACAGAGGAACAAATACACAGTATACAAAATAATACCGTTTACATAAAACCAAAAAACTCACAAAACCAAGTAACATCTTGTTCATGGATACATACATGTGTAGTAAAACTATACTGAAAAAGAAAAATGGAGTGGTAAATCCAAAAACTGAAATAACGATCACTCCTGCTAGGGAGACGGGCTTGGAATTCAAGGATCTGAATTGATAATACTCTATTTCTTAAGCCTTGTAGTTTATTATTCTATGGATGATGCATATATTACCTCTAGTCCTTCATATGTATGAAATATTTTATAATAATAGTGTAGGTAAATCTGGGCAAAAGTTAAATGAGAAATAAAAAGTCAAGCATATAGAAGAAAACTTGGTGTTAGTCTATAAACATACATGTTTGGTTCAAATGCATAAATCTTTGTAACTCTCATTCTGCACTACATAAAAAATTGGCTGGGCCTTGCAAAGTCACAATTTTTTAAAAGAGTGGCTGAATATTTGAACTATGAGAACAGATGAATTCAGTGTCTCATTTTTAATAGGTAAGAAGTACTTTATTATAATGAATCTGTCAATTTAGCTTCTGTACATAACACAAGATTAAAAGTATGTAGTGTAATATTTTCCAGAATATGTTCTACAAAACTTCAGATGTTAAGGGTTCTGTAATCAGATGTGTTCAGGAAATGCTGGATACTACACCCACTCTTAGAAATTCATAAGTAAGCACCTAATCTGCCTGCTAGAATAGTTTTTTATTAAAAAAATTAATGAAAAGAGCAGTATGCATAATTTTAAATATTCTCTGTGAGAGATGAATAGAGAATATAAATGTAATCTCTAGCAATGTCTAAGAGAACCTGCCTCAAATTACATCTCTAACAGTGTCATCTCCATCTCCTGCTTTGACCCCTTGCCCTCTGTTGACACATCAATTGTTGGAGTTCCTTCAACACTCATTCTTGTTCCTCTTCTCTCCATGATCCCTGTTCCTCCCCTACACCTGATAATCTTATTATTTCAAGATCTCTCCTTACCAAAACTCATATTCTACATTTATCTTGGAACTCAACACACTGAAATTCCACAGCATCTCAAATTTAGCACATCCAAACTAGACTCTGTTATCTTACACCCTAAAATAACATGACCTCTGGATTCTCCATTTCCATTATGGTGTCATCATCCCAGCTAGTTTTCAAATTAGAAATAACTTTAATTTGATTCTTTGCTGCACCTGCTTGCATCCATCTTGCTATTCTTCTAGAATGTTCCTTAGCTCTGTTCCCTCTTCTCTCTAATCTTTTGTGACATTGTAGTCTCTAACTCCATTATGGCTTAACTGGGTTTCCTATTTTGTCATTCCATCTCCAGTATTTCCCAAATGCACCTCATAACCCTCATAGGCTTATTATCACAAAATCTAACCATATTGTTTCCTAATAAACATCTGCTAGCCCTCTATAACTTAAAAGGTACAATCCAAATACACACATGTAGCAAAGAAGGCCCTTTCACAGTCCAACATTACAAAATCTACCTCTTTAGCCTTATTACCTGCCATTCCATCACAGACACTCTACGGTGTGGTGACATTAAACTCATCATCCCTTGAATGTGCCATAGTTTAATTTCTCTGACTTTCATTATATGCTGATACTTCTGCCCAGAATGCTCTTTCTTCATCTAATAAGCAAACTCCTATTCATACCTTAATACACAGAAATAGCCCTCCTATAAAGACCTTCTCCAACATCTATAATAAAAGCCAGTCACTTTATTTTCTATACTACCAAGAATCTGTTTGGACCCTCACTGGAGCTCCTGACACATTGTACTGTCTCTTCACCTAAACTTCGTCCTCCTTGCACTTTCCATAACCTATGGGCACTTGGCAGAATCTAACTAAATATATGGATTAATGAATACAAGGCCAGATAGTACTTATATCCTTAAACTTTTCTTGTTATCAGTCTTACTGAACTTAATTTTTGGTGTAAACTTATTTTTAATGTTATTTATTTATTTGACAGAGAGAGAGATCACAAGTAGGCAGAGAGGCAGGCAGAGAGAGAGAAGGGGAAGCAGGCTCCCCGCTGAGCAAGGAGCCCGATGTGGGGCTCGATCCCAGGACCCTGGGATCATGACCCGACCCGAAAGCAGAGGCTTAACCCACTGAGCCACCCAGGTGTCCCATATTCAGTCTTTTTTAAGGTCATGTTTCCAGGATTATTCTCACTTTAGTCTTTTTATTTTAAAAATTGTTTTTTATTAAGCTTATTGAAATTTATTAAAATAAAGCATTTTGCTCCCCTTACTGCTACTTACTAGTGGCTCTTCCCAGGAGCTTTCTTTTTCCCTTCACTGACAGCAAATGTTCTAGCTGTAGAATCTCTGATCATTTCCATTTTTCTCTGCCTTCTGAACTCATGGTTCAATTACTAAGGAAAGTCTCCATTATGATCAGGCCCAATGCTACCACATTCTTAACCTTTGTTCTAATAGAAAAAGATGCCCCTACCAGGTGAGGGGTAGTTACCGAAAGGCATTCCTTTCTCTGGGCTGATGCAGCCAGAACCATGGCAAACAGAATAAGGACTGGTTTCAGGCCCCAGGTGCACCCTTGCGCCCTGCACAAGCTCTACAGCCATGACCTACCTCTCTGATTCTGACTCAGCAGCCCTGTACCTTATATGGTCCCATGATGGCCCCAGCCAAGCATACCACTTGCCTAATTATCCTTGGCAGCCAGCCTGCTGTGAGGTGACAATTCCTTTTAAACTACTTCCTTTATAAGAGATCTTCTGATACATTGAAATGAGCCAATAAGTCAACACAAATGGGAATTTTCATGGGCCGATGAGAGATTCCAATTAAAATGTGGTTTTTACTCAAAGTTTTAGTGTCCTACTTCATATGAAGTACAATGTCATTACAAAATAGCAAGTCCATCCTAAGCCATTGAGGTAGCCCTAAGTACATGAACTGAAGTCAGGGACATACTGATGTGAATTAAAAAGTCAGGCACACATGGAATAAGTGAGTCCAGTGTCCAAAGAATTTACGAAATACTTAAATAAATAGAGGAGACTAAATGGTGTTCGGTCCTCTGATCAATAAATATTTACTGAGCCCCTACTATGTGACAAATATTATCTAGATCCTGGGGAAACAGAGATTAACCAAATAAATGACACTCATGGAATTTATAATGGAGTGGGAGGAGAAGGACAGTAAATAAACACATCTCTACTCTGTGAGGTGGTATTAAGTAGAGCAGAATGAAGCCGGGTGAGAGGGTCGGGGATGAGGGTGGGGGCATCTGACGCTGACACAGGGTGGGCAGAAGAGAGCTCACCAAGGACGAGCATTTGTCAGAAAGGAGACTACAGTCACTAAGCTGAACCTGTGTGAGCATATGCACCTGTGCCTATTTTCTTCCGTGTTTGACTTTTCCCAGTGACTTTTTTTAAGAGGGTTTTTTAAAAAGTTTTTATTTATTTATTTATTTATTTATTTATTTATTTATTTATTCGACAGAGAGAGAACACAAGCAGGCAGAGCAGCAGGCAGAGGGAGAGGGAAAAGCAGGCTCTCTGCTCAGCGGAGAGCCTGCTTTTCCCTCTCCGCTGAGCAGAGAGCCTGCTTCTCCCTCTCCCTGTGCCTCTCCCCCCGCTTGTACGCTCGCTCTCTCGCTCTCTCTCTCTGTCGAATAAATAAATAAAATCTTTAAAATAAATAAATAAAAATTATTAAATAAATAAAACATCAACTCTTTGCATTCTATATGTGTTACCAATGTTTCTTCCCCTACTTTGTCAATATATTTTACCTTTGTCACTATTTTTGCACCACTGGAATTTTTATCAGAATTGGATCCAAATTTATTAATTTAGGGAGAATGGATATATTTTCCAGTCAATGAAATTGGTAGTCCAGTCCTGAAAGTCCCACAGATTTTTATTAAGATTATTCTTTAGTATTTTTTTTAAAGATTTTATTTATTTATTTATTTGACAGAGCACATGAGATCACAAGTAGGCAGAGAGGCAGGCAGAGACTCCCTGCTGAGCAGAGAGCCCGATTCGGGACTCGATCCCAGGACCCCGAGATCATGACCTGAGCTGAAGGCAGAGGCTTAACCCACTGAGCCACCTAGACGTCCCTATTCTTCAGTATTTTAAAAAATACTTTTGCTCTTATGAATTTTAGGATTATTTCAGCATATTATATTTTGTACCCATTGGTTCTGGTTATTAAAGAAAACTATTCATTTTTAAATATATATATTTTGTACTTGACCATTTTATCAAATTCTCTAATCCTAATTGCTTTTAGCTTCCTTCTTTAATTTTTTAAAATATTTTATTTATTGAAAGAGAGATCAAGTGCACACGTGTGAGCAGGGCGAGGGGCAGAGGGAGAGGCAGAGAGAGAATCTCAAAGCGGACTCTTCACTGAGCAGAGAATGCAACATGGGGCTTGATCCCAGGACCCTGAGATCATGACCTTAGCGGAACCAGACATTCAACCAACTTGAGCCACCCAGGTGCACCTTCTTTCTACAGTTTTTTAAACAATCTTTCATGTAGGTATAAGATCTCTGTGTCTTTTCATCATTAACATTTCATGTTTTATTCCATTCACTAAAATTTTCAGAACAATGTTAAAAGAAAAAAGATAACAACATCCACTTGTTTTTTGTTCTTGATTTTAATGACACATATTCTCTAGCATTTCAGCATTACTTACGATGTTCACCTTTAGTTTAAGAGGTGTTCTTTATTATATTAAGGAGATATCCCTTTGGTCCTAGATTAAAATAATTTTATTTGGATTGAATATTGAATTTTATCTATCTTTCTGGCATCTGTTGAAGAAATGATATAGTGTTTCCCTGAGGGACTGATGCAATGAATTAAATTAATACAGGATCCACCAAAAACATTCTCCCAGATAATACTTTTTCCACAGGCTAGTCCATGAAAAAAAACTGAGTGGGGAGGAAATTGTCATCTGGTCAAATAACTTGGGGAAATGTTGCATAGCACATTCTTTTCTTAGAGATTCATTAGCTCATTATCATGTGAAAGATGCTGACAAGTCTGAATTTGGCAGTGAAGAAATTCTGTTAAAAAATTATACACACACACACACCCCCCATACTGCTGTATGATATATTTACAGGCTGCTAAGAGGATAGATCCTAAAAGTTTCCATCAAGAGAAAAAGAAACATTTTTGTGTGTATCTATATAATGTGAAGAATGTTAATTAAACTTACTGTGATAATCACTCATGATATATCTTGTCAAGTCATTAATGCTCTACATCTTAAACTTATATGTGCTCTGTATCAATTATATCTCAATACAATGAAAATAGTCCAGTTAACTTTGTTAAAACCACCATTTCTAAACATTACCTGTCCCACTTCCTTTATAGAATACTTACTAGTATCCCATGGACTTAGGGTTCAGTCGAACACACTTGAGGAGTGCCATATTGATAGCTTTCCCTATATTCAATTATCCTTGCACTCTTGGAATAGAACCTGCTTAGCCATAGGCGTATGACTGTTTAATTTGGTGCTAAGATCAGTTGGTTGGGTTTTAATTGAGGATTTTTGAGTCTGTAATTACAAGAGTAATTGTACTGTCATTTTTCATCCCTACCCCCTCTTGGCTCCTTCCAGGTTTCAGTATCACTGTGATGCTGGATTGGTAATATGAAGTGGGACATGTTCCATATTTTTCTGGGCTCTGGAACAATTTATGCAGCATGGGAATTATCATAGGATTTTATTTTCTTAATTTGAAATATTTTCTATAAAATAGCCCAAAGAGAGATGAACCCAAACATAATGCTAACTGGTTGTCAGTGAGCTTATAATTGAATCCCCCTGTTAGCTCAATTTTCTTTACTGACGAGGCTTCAAGTGTCTCCATTTTCCTCACTCTGAGTAAACATGAGATTGTTTACTCAGAGTAAAAAATGATTGCTCTCTGCTTGGAAGCAGTAACTCCTTGCTTTTGTCACTCCAGTGCGCCACAGAATGGGGGCCATCAGAGTCAGGTCAGGGAAGAAGACGATAGAAGCCCAGACAGGAGAATCACAGTTCTCCATGAGCATGTTGTCCCTGATGCCAGGCACAAAGTGAGGTGAACAGAGCGAAGGTCTGACGGAAGAAACAGAGCTGGGTGAATTGCTGGTCTAGAATCCCAAGAAGAGGGTTGAAGAGTATCGATTGGGTTTTTAAAACACTTTGAAGCAGTGTGGGGATGATGTTGAACATTTTATGGTCTGTAAGGGGAGAAATGGGGTGTTAAGGCCACTTTTGAGACAAATTCCTCCCCCAGGCACAGAATGCTTTCTTCAGAGAGATGCCATATTATTACAGACAGAATACTTCATGGATCTTCTACGGGCTTGGGCATAAAAGCACACAAAAATGTTTACATGTTTTCCTTTCTAATACAAGGATTACTCAACATTAAAAGGCAAAATTCCTTATCTGTGCAGGCCCCGGCTCATAGCAGGCCACTTGATATGTTTAGTGTTTGTTGAATAACTGCACATTGTTTGTTAAATAAATGCCCATGTGTTGACTTCCCCTGGTTTTATACAACTGATGTGTCCCTAAAATGTTTAATTCATAAATTAAATGAATCCTTTTTTCCAGGTTTATATAGAACAACTCCTTAGGTGCTAAATATATGTGGGTTTTTTTTATCCTTCATTAGTTGGTGCATTTCTCCGCCCTGGAACATTTAATTTCAGTACTTTCAAGGTGCAATAATGGCCTCAAATATTTCAATATACTCGAGGGAATTTAATACTCAAAATGATTTTTTTCTAAATAAGCTAATAAGTTGCCAGTTATTTCTGTTTGTCTTTAGACATGCTGAGTAGAATAAACATAAAAATAACATACCTTTGTCTAAAACACAAATCACAGAAGATATAATTCTTTAACCACATGCAGCTTGTATTTCTTTCAAGACAAAAAGAAACTGCTAAGATTACATGTCTCTGAGTTATTCTCTGAAATGTGATGAGTGCCAAAAAAGGAAACACGTATGTTAGAGGAAAATAATAGCTATCTATAAAAAAGTGCTTCCCTCTGCTCCACGCACCACTCTTCTCTTCAAAGAAGAACATTGTGCAAAGGTGAGTTATTGGGAGAAACTAACTCATCCGTTCATCCGGTCAAAGATCCTTCCACTGAATAGCCTAGTGGAAGCTAGGCCAATGTTAACATGCTTATTAAATGTTACTGCTTATGTAGTGGGGACACAAAGGGAAAAGAATCAAACGATTTTGGTGGTGTGTAGCCATATGAACTCAAGATTGGAATGGCTAGGGGCACCTGGGTGGCTCAGTGAGTTAAAGCCTCTGCCTTCAGCTCAGGTCGTGATCCCAGGGTCCTGGGATCGAGCCCCACATGGGGCTCTCTGCTCAGCAGGGAGCCTGCTTCCCTTCCTCTCTCTCTGCCTGCCTCTCTCCTTACTTGTGATCTCTATCTGTCAAATAAATAAATTTAAAAAAAAAGAAAAAGATTGGAATGGCTAACCAACACTGAGTTCTTTGAAACTCCTTGATGATCAGTCACAAAGCTAAAAATCACTCCTTACCCCTGATTAGAGGAAAATCTGATTTTCCTGTTGCATTGCCTTCTTGAAAGAGATGATGGGGGAGAGTGCCACAGTGAAGAGCAGAGACTGAATCAAAGAATATTGTTTTTGTGTCTAACCTGGCTTTCTCAGTTCCAGCACTTTACCAGGAAATACATAGAGGCTGTTTCCACAATAAAGTCCCCTATGACTAGAGAAAATTATTGAGCAGGGAGATAGAAAAACATATCTTTCTCCATGGCACTGCTTGAGTGTTGTCACAATATGTATTTTTTTCTTTTTTTTTTCTTATCCCCCTTCACTGGTTCCAATTTTTGTGATTTTAAAGAAAACGCCGTGATTGTGAAGGGACACCTTGTGCGTTGATGGTGGCTTCCTGCGACTGGAGTGCACAAAGATTTCATAGATATACCACAGTGGGTGGACGTACTCATCCGAGGTCCACCTCTGAGCCGCTTTGTTACTCAGGGTCTTAGAGGAGCAGTGCGATGTGAAGTAGGAAACAAATGTGAGAGACAGCATGAAGGAAGGGCTGACATGACTCAGTAACTAATGGGGCACGAAGGATGCGGAAGAGGGCTAAGTCAAGGGTGACGCAGGTAGCCTGGAGAACGATGGTGCTGCCATCCAAAAAAAAAAAAAAAAAAATTAAATTAAATAATTCAGGAGCTGGAGCCATCTACTATCTGACAAAAGCCCTTGGCTGCATTAATATAATCATGAATTCCTGAACCATGAGTGAGTGGAAGGAAACAGTATTCACAGCACCACAGTCGTGAGCACTTAGTTTTTCTTCTCTTACAACGTGCAAATCAGCAGTTGCAAGCCCGGGTTTTAGAAAACCACCTCAGTCAGTCAGGGCACCATCCCGAATACATTAGTCGTATTAACTGCATGCTGGTCATGGGGGAGCGCTACAAGCCCAGTCCAAGGTGAATGGCAAGTGCTCTTTTCGTCAGGGTTATTCAGAGAAGTGGCAGGTCCGAAGCCATTTAAAAACTGGAAAATGGCCTTCTGATGAATAAAATGGCACTTCTGAGGCTGAACATAATTGGAAGAGTTTTGTGCTGACAGAAGACTAAGGAAGCTTTCCTATGGGAGGCTGGTATGCAAATGTCACTTTCTGGGTTTTGTTGACTGTAAAACTGGAGACAGCAAAGGTAGGAGGGTGCCTGGTGACAGCCGAAAGCAGGGAGGCAAGAGTCTTGCCTGTGTCTGTCTGATGACCTAAGACATTAATTGCCACGAGATTCCATTAAGTATGTGCTTTACCAAATCAGGAAGGTATAAATGACACTCTCAATTTTCAGAGTTTGTTTTGCAGTGAAAATTCAAGAGACTGAAATTAATTTAGTTAAATTGATATTTTACCTCGTGATTTCAGGGATTTAATAGTGAATATGCCTCTTGATCTTGATGTATCTACTGTGGGTTCATTTATTCTCTTTTCTTTGGCACACCGCATGTAGCCGGCCCTTTGCTATGATTTGTGATTTATAAAATGTACAGAGCGTAGTTCAATCCTGATAGATGAAATCAGAATTCTGGCTAAGCTGTAGGTCAACTGACTAGAAAAAGGAATTTAAAACCTGATTCTTTGTCAGCTATAAGATAAATAAGATCTGGGGATCTAATGCACAGCAGGGGGACTACACAATTAACAATACTGTATTATATACTTGAAAACTTTTTTCTTTTTTTAAAGATTTATTTATTTGAGAGGGAGAGAACAGAGAGAGAGAGAGCACAAGCAGGGGATGGGAGAGCAGAGGGAGAGGGAGAAGAAGATTCCCTACTGAGCACAGAGTCCGTCATGGGCCTCAATCGCATTACCTGAGCTGAAGATAGATGCTTAACCTACTGAGCCACCCAGGAGCCCTATACTTAAAAGCTTTTTTTTAAAAGATTCTATTTTATACTTAAAAACTTTAAATAGAGTAGATCTTAAATGTTGTCACCAAATGCACACACACACACCACACACACACACAGTGCAATAATATAAGGCATGGGGGTGTTAACTGACATTATTGTGGGAATTACTTTTCACAATATATACATGTATCTAATCGTCACGAAGCACACCTTGATCTTGTATATGTTATACGTCATTAACATTTCAGTAAAGCTGGGGAGTGGGGGACCTGATTCTGGAGGTAAATGGCTACAAGGGGTGTGTGCATGTGAGGCCTAACCTAATTTTAAGTGGTGATTTAGGCCCCATCTCTGACATGTGATATATCCTTGACATATCAGTAAGCCTTTCTTTTACATCATCAATGAGAATACATTGGCAAACTGTTTAAACTTCCTCAGGGGGAAAAAAATGTTGTCAGTTTCCTACTTAGGCTCAACCTGCATTCCAAAAACAATTCGATTAAGATGGACATATTGGGCGCCTACTGTGTGCCAGACATAGTTATCTAAGATAGGACATTTTTGCTGACCAGCATCCCTTCACTGGCAAGTTTCCAGTCAGTTTGCAAGTCAGCTGTTTATAAATTGGGACACATTTTGCTAAAGAAACAAATTTAAAAATAGTGGTTAGATTCTCAAGCCAATCTTCAAAAGCTAATTTAATTTATAATAAAGTGGAACTCAACTTCTAATAGAATCCTCAAACCTAACTACCATTTATAGCAGTGATTTTCAACCCTGGCTGCACACATCCCACTATAATCACCTAGGAAGGCTTTTTTGGTATTTATTTTTAAAAATAAGTACAAAGACTCAGACCTTACCCCCAGAACAATAAAATCAGAACCCATTATGAGAGCAGTGGTGGGAAATGGGGCCTGGGAAAGGGTGGAAAGGACTGGAAACAAGGCCTCTAGGGAGAGTGGCATCAGGCCTGTCACTAGGAATTGGAGGTCGGGGCTCCAGGGGGTAGATGGTAGGGCCCAGGTGTAATGGCATGGATGGATAAAATAAGAAGGAAGGATGCCTCTGGGAGAAGGAATAGACTGTAGACTCACAGCCTTTGGGAGATTTTGGTCTCTGGTGACAGTAAAGGGTTTTTCAGGAATGAGGACGTGGTAAAGGGGTCTGGAACCTTCCATTTCAGGAGCACAGGATTGTGTGGCAGTGATGCAGAGGGAGCCCACTAGGTCAGCATCACTCACCAGTTCTCTTTGTCCAGTTCATGAGGGAGGAAGACAGCTTTACCTTTAAACCAATTTCTTATTTTGGGATAAGGCTTTCACAGAATTTCATGCCTCGTCTTTCCTTTCTACAAAAGGCAAATGTTTAGATCTCTTCATCCTTTTGGCATCATTATGAACTCTCAAGACTAAGCAGAGTTAAGGGGAATGGAAGAGGAATGGATGAAATCCAATAAACAGGCTCTGATAATAAAAGTAGGCTGGTGATTCTGTCCATCTGCTGTCACTACCCAACAGCTTCCAGAATTCTGGAGCTCTTATTTCCAGTCACTCCCTTGCAAATGAGTCAGAATGTCAGAGGTCAGAAACATGGACATAAAATTTTATCAACAGCTGGTGAAAACAAATATGCCAGGTGAAGGATCTCAACTGTCTTCCTACGTCCTTCTCATTTCTTATATATTGGGTGCTGAGATTTCTTTTTCCGACATTCTGCGACTGTTGCAATGCAGGGAAATCTGTTGAGATAACATCCACACATTTCAGTCCGACACTCTCAAGTTCTAAGTTGTACTCTATATTTCTTTCTGGCACTTTCTATAATATATTGCTTCTGCTCTGTGTTCTAGTTCTCTCTTTAGGGCATTTTGTCTGCCCTAAAGAAAGAAAATAACGGGATCAAAGAAAATACTGGGCTAGAAGAATTCTGGAGACACATGAAAGTTTTCTCTTCTGAATGGAGGAAAGGAATGATCATTATCTTCCCCCTTCTTTACATTTTTGGATATTCCTGATTTTTTTCCTGATATGGGTAGGATAATATTGTGAAAAGAGGTGGGGATGTCCTTTTTCTACAAGTTTCTGGAGGTACTAGCATGGAAGAGTTTCTGGTATGGAGAGCATACACACAGAAAGGCTTCTTTCCATGTGTGAATTTACTGTAAGCAACAAACACATGGGTCCCTTCCCCATAGATTGCTGGCCAAGCTGTGTAGCAACACTGTGGGGAAAACACCACCTCCTTGAAAGAAATTCTTCACTTCACTAAGCAGGAAGTGTAGCTCATTTGGAAAATATGGATTCGATTTCAAAGGAAGACTGTTCTCCTCTCAAACCAGATCCCATCTCAAGAATAGAGAGAAAAATTGATTTTTTTTTTTTTTAGGACTAAAACTTCTGGACAAAATTAAATGGGGTAACTTTCAACCTTAATGGGCAAAAAGGGCTAGTTTAACAGGTAAGACTCCATTAGCTCTGACTGTTTCAAGGAAGATTCCATCACCACATCACTTGACTTCAGGTGTTCTGCTGGAGCAGACAGACTCCCTTTTAAGGAATTTGCTAGAGGTAGACTAGAAGAACAAGATCCTGCTTTGATACACTGATGATGGCCTATCATTTGCAAAGGCATTGTGTGTAAGGTAGTCAGTGAATGTCAGCCTACTGGAAAACTGACAAAGGAAGCCTCCTCTTACGGAGGAGACTTCTCAGTGCCTGGAGATTCATATGTCAGTTGTTGCTTCTGACCTTTTCTAATTGAATTATCCTTCTTTAGTGAGCCAGATAAAAACAATTTTAATAGATGGCGAAAATGAGAGTACTGCTTAGTTTTTCCTATTAAAAATAAATTTACCCCTCAAAATAATTTACTTTAGGACTTTTTGAGTCATGTTACTCAGTCAAAAAGGCGATAATAGCTTCAGCTAGGCAGCAAAACTAGTCTTTCTTAACCAGAAGAATGTGAGAGCTACTTCAGGTTTTTCAAATTGCACAGGTATGTGTAGCCCCGATTGCTCGGGCTCAGGCTGAGGCTGGTTTAGTGATGATCCCGGTGGTACTGGAGGCTTTAGCGAGAAGCTTGGATCCCCAATCTCCTTCAATGGGGTGAAAAGACCTCAAATCTCTGTCTTCAATCCTTGTTAAAACTTTTGGTTGTTTAAAAGTTCTCTTTAAACATAAATTTTCATTTTGAGAGAAAAACAAGGGCTTGGAAAGCATTTGTGTCAGAAGCAAGTTTGAGTCTGATTCTGTGCTAGGATTATTCCTAAAGGAAAATCTTGGTTTAACTCAAGTTCCAGTTAAGTCAAAAAGCTAAGGGAAAGTGAGTCATTTCATTTCTTTGCTAAAAAAGGAAAAGTGGCAGGGAAAGGGCTTTTATCTACTTAGATATACTCCTACCTGATTATAATCTTTCCTTTTCTTTTCCTTCAGTCTTAAGGAAAGTATATGCAGAAAGAATGGATGATAAGAGAGCTAGAAGAGAAAGCCAAAACCTTCCATTAATTACCTTTATCAGGTTAGCAGTGGAATAGGTACCTATGCCTTAGGTAAAGAAAGGCGATTAGCATTCAGAATACTGAAGCCCACATCAATTTAGGAAGGGCATGATTTCAAGATAACTTGAAGGGTAAGTTAGAAAGAAGCAATTTTTAAAGCCTAAGTATAAAACCAGGATCAAATCAAATAGTGTTTGTTAATAAGAGTTAAAGATTAGTTAGAAGTGAAGTCCCTAATTGTACCTGGAGTTTTTAATAGACTCATTTTCTTGGAAAAGGTCCTAGAGGTCAATCAATCCAACTTCATATCTCTGGTTGCAAAGAACAGACACCTCTTCCAGCAGACACAAGCCAAAGAGAAGAATTTATTGAAAGGTTACAGAACCTAAGGGCTGGAAGGAAGCCATGCCTGGGGAAAGAAGAGGATCTACGAACTTGATCATTAGGTCATGACTTGTCCCTTCATTTTTTTTTTTTAAAGTTGATGCACATCTCCACACCTGTGGCATAAAGCTGTTATTTGGACGTGACTATGGTTGAAATTCTAAAAGCTGTTTTCAATCCTGAAGTCATAAATACAAATCTATAAAGTGATAGTATCTCTGTACTAAAATATACAGCTGTACCCTCCAGCATGGGCTCTGTTACTGTAACTGCAATTCTGAACCCTTAGTGACCAAAGACCCTAACCCTAACCTATGCCAGTCTCCTTATTCTGCCACCAAAACAAATAAACAAAAAAACATGGACCAAGAAGAAGTGGCAGGGTCAAGATTTCCTAGAGGGCTATTGATAGAATCTGAAGACTTGAGGTTCTTTGATGACTGCCCTGTCAGACATGTGGTGTCTTGGACAATTCCGAGACCAATGACTGAGAAAGTACTTAGTTAAGAACCTGAGTTTTCTGGTGTTAGCTGTCTTTGGGCAAATAGTTTATATCTTCCCAAACCTTCATTTGTATAATGGTGGCATTAATACTCCCTACAGGTCAGGGTTGTTGTGAGGAGTAAATGACATGACCCATGCACAGCTCTTGGAACAATGTCTACTACACATAAATGCCCCATAAATGATAGCAATTATTATTACTAATAAAAAAAATTTAGTCAGCTCTTTGCTAAGTAACAACCCTGAAACTCAATAGCTTAAAGAGCATTTATTTCCTGCTCACCGGTTTGTGATCAGCTATAAGTCTGCTAAGCTTAGCTGAACTTGGCTCCAGTTTTGAGTTCATGTCTGGGGCATGGGTGTCCTCATCCCAGGAACCAGGCTAAAGAAGCACCCCCTACTGGGTGGCGTTCTTCTCATGATGGAGAGGAGATGTGTAAAAAATGGGAACCGTGTGATGCTTTTTAAATTTTCTTCTGGGAAATATCACTAATTCTGTTCCATTGGTCAAAGCAAGTCATTGACCAAGCCCAAAGTCAAGGAGGCAGGGAAGTTACTGCACTCACAAGCAAGCCATGTTTGGGGAGGGAATGAACAGTACAATCTAGCACTGGAAGGTTGAAAGAAGGTCTATGATCATTGAGACAAGGGCCTCTGGAGTAGCCTGAATAGTCTGAGATCAGAACCTACACAGGTTGTCCCTAATTTCTCATGTCATCGGAATTATGGGCCATTTAGGTAAACCAGAGATCCGGGGCAAAGAGAGTTTGGAAATAGAGATTAGGTATAAAAGGACACTGTAGCAACTGTAGCATCTCTTCCTGTAGAAGAGGTTGCTTTAGAGTTAGGTCAGCATTTCTAGAGCCAAAAGGTATTTTAAAGGGCTCACATCCTTAAAGCAGTATTAATGGTATTTGTTTTCATTTCCATTTGTCAAAAAAAAAAATCAGTAAATTTGATGCTTATGTAAAAACTGTTTCCCCTTTAAACGGAAAAGGTCGAGAGCCTCTAGGTGTGTACTGAGGAAGGCTGCTTGGTGGTAAGTGAAGATCAGAAAAGTTTGCTCATGACTTGTAACTTGGTTTATAACACAGACAAACACTACTGGGTACATCCATTGTCATCACACATATTTTAATTGTATTTATTCTTAGTCATATATTGTTTACATTTGTTCACAATTCTGAATTAATGAGGAATTTAATGAGGAAGAAAAAAACATAATTCTGCCAATTTTTCCCTAGATACTTTTCTCCAGATCCATAAATTTCCATCATCTGAAAAGACTAGCTATATAGAACATCAAGATATCTCTAATATTTCAAAGTGTAATGTAAGGAAGAAAAATAAATCAGTGTTATGTATGCATCCTGTCTCTAACCAATAATCTATTATGGAAATAAACACTGATGCCGTTTTGAGGTCCAGTCCAGATAAGAGGACAGCGGAGAACTATTCGGTACTCCCTTTATTCTCATGCCTCAGTGCAACTGCAAAGGCCATTCCCTCTGTTTGAAAGGCTCTCTTCCTTCTCCTTTTTCTGCCTGGTGTTATTTAGCTTTAATCCACAGATCAGCTCTTGCTCCCAGTTGGGAAAAGAATCCCCTTTACCACTTGCAGGGAATTACCTCCTTGATAGCCCTATTTCTAAACATGGTCATCGAGTCTGTCTCCCCAACTTGTCCCTGGTATTTCCCGGGCGTAGTCCCCTGTCTCACCCCTACAGTGTGAATGGATGAGAGGAAGCAGAATAAACTTAATGAGATTAGAAACTGAAGAGGATGTGGGGGAGAGCATTTCAGGAAGAAGGAAGGTATATGTCAGCAAAGTGAGAAAAGACAGAAACGGGCATACACAAGATGTGTTTAAGGAGCAAAAAATGGGCACACATAACTAGATGAGAGAGTTCACGAGAAGTCCTGGAAAAGAGAGTGAGAGGAGTTTAGGTTTGTGGGAGAGATGCCCATTGTCTTAGCCTGCTTGGGCTGCCATAACAAAATACCTAGACTGAACACAACAGAAATTGATTTTTCTCACAGTTCTGGAGGCTGGAAGTCCGAGTTCAGAGTGCCAGCATGGACAGTTTCTGGTGAGAACTCTCTTCCTGGCTCGCAGATTTCTCACTGTGTTCTCACGTGATGGGAAAAAAGAGCTCTGGGGTCTCTTCTTCTTAGAAGGTCACTAATCCCATCACAAGGGCTCCATCCTCATGACCTCATAACAAAGCAAATTACCTCCCCAAAGCAACATCTCCAAATGCCAATACATTGGGCATTAGGGTTTCAATGTAAGAATTTGGAGGGAATACCTTTCAGTCAATACCGTATGGTTAAGGAACCAGACCTGCCTTAATGAAGTGGGCCCATGAGCTCTCCACCATGCCTCCCTGCCATTGCTGAGGTTCCACTGTTCGTTTAAGAAAGTGAACGAAATCCCAGAAATCAAGATTTCCAACTGAAGGGGCTTTAAAGCCAAAGGGCAAAAGCAAAATAACCTTTTAATTTCTGAGATGAATGAACAAAGTAATTTTTGTGAGTGGTATCTTCTATTGCTACAGCAGCCATAAATCATACCTTTGGGAGCTGTACCATTTTACTTTTAAATGTACATTTTGAAAAGAACACAGTCGTTTCTTATTATGCTCCTTTTGTACAATTTCGTTGCATTCATCACGAGTCAGAGAGTCCTGTTGATTCTATAGCAGGAAAACTATTTGTTACATTCACAGTCCAAGTGCCTACTGATTAGCATGGGCATTTCACATGAGCTGATTGGGAGGGTAAGGCAGTCTTCCTCTAAGATTTACTGCTTTCTCCCTTTACTCATGGTCCATTTTTCATTGTATTTCAGGTCTAGATTCCTTTCATTTGGTGCATTCTCTTAAGAATCACCATCCACAGTATGATATTTTTATTCATTTGAGAAGTTTACGTCCATTTGCAAATGATTCCAGCCAAGATCGAGAATTCTGCTGCCTGATTTGCAGAAAGTTGTTGCTGCCTAAAGATTTGCTGGGCATGTCCCATTGATAGATAGTACAAATATACAGTGTTAATATAATGGGAAAACTCCAGAGTATTTCCATAGCCCCTGACTATCGAATAATATACCACAATATATGACTTGGGGACAGCTGAAATTGTTTCCACACTTTGAGCTCTGCTTCCATTAGACTGGTTCACAATATTAGATTGAATCCCAAGGTGCTACTGATAACCATCAGCTGTTTTTCTTGCCCACTCTTTTTGTTTGAATGTATCCTTTCATTATCCACAGGCTTTTGAAAAAAAAATGGGGGAAAGAATGTTTTTAATTGAATAATCTGTATTCTGTCAGGCATTCCTACTCCCTAGGAAGGTATATGGAAACTTACTTTGCTATTTTTATTTATCCTGCCAGTGTAGTATATTGATGAGAGAACGGAGATCCAATAGTGTTAAAACAAGACATGAAATATTGATTAATTCTTTTCTTAAATTCCCTTTTTACTCCTGAGTGTAGCAGATTTCAGATGCTGCTGCCGATATTGTGCTCTCCAACAAACCTCCATTATTGGGAGGGTCTTGATCCCCTTTGGGCTTTGATAAATGATAATTATGCTTTTAAAATGTTAGCTTGGAGTGCCCCAGGCCTTGTTTTCATCAGTTCATCGAAGAAATGAGTAAGAAACAGTAAAATTTAGGCTGCAGAGTTTGAGCCAAAGGCCCCCCAAGGAGCCATTCTGTGAAGAGGAAGCAGCCAGAGACTGAAGCAACTGGACTCCTCATCCTTGTTCCTTTTCCCACTGCACACTCCCCAGTGCAGGTCAGGACTTGCCCTTTGGGTCTAGATCAAGTGAATGTGCTGATTCCTAGGGTTGTATTAAAAGGTAAGATAATAATGATTTAGTATTCACCAAACCTGAATGGCTTCGGATGGGTTTGTAAAGAAAGAGAAAGAAGTAAGATATTTGGCTGGTTGAAGAAAACCAGTGGGACAGTGAGTAGAGTGGGCAGAATAGGAACTGTAGATAGGGAGAACCTGGATTTTTAGGATCAGGGACATCCTCAAGGCAAGCCACTCAAGTCAAGAGTAGGCACTGGGGAGTCAAGAGATCTATTGCCCTTTTAGGGCACAGGTGATCTGGGAACAGATTGGAATCTGGTGAGCTACGAAAAAGAACTTATTGCTCAGAGCAGCACCCCCCTCCCCAACAATAGTGCCAAGATTGAGAAACCCTGATACAGAGAAAGGGCTATTATTTCATCCATCAAAGGCCAGTTTCTTGAGTTCAGAACCCAAGTCACTGAGTTAATGGTGTTCAATAATTAGTAGAGCATCCTGTGAATAAATAGTAGATTCAGTGTAATCCCATTTTCTTCCGAAGAGTATCCATTTTAGTTTCTTCAGTTCCTCCTCCGAAATTCCCCAGAAGGGAAATCTCGCCCATTAGAAAGTTCGAGCTTGCCAGGCAATAGGAAGAAAGTGCTTCACAATATGTTTCCAGAAATGAGAAGATGAGAGAGCATGCTCAGAAGCAAAAGTACAGGTGAATGAAGCATGCTGACAGTCAAAAAGATTGGGACTGGTAAAAATAAGGAGAGCTTGACAGACAACGAATCCCTGTGGGCATGTGATGACCTTTAGACATCAAGCAACAGTAAGTAAACATCAAGGGGCAAGGTAGCTTATATTTTATTGGTAATAAACTAGATGAAAGATCATATTTTAAAATGATATGCCTTCAAGCATGTGCTATATCAAGGTGTTGACAGCATCATTTTTCCAAGAGATGAGCAAGTAAATTTAAGTAGTTTCCAAGTAGTAAGTACCTTGATTACCAAGGAGCAGTGGGATGCAAAGCTTGGCCAGTGGAAACAAATGATTGATAGCTTCCTCTTAACACTCCTGCCTTTACTTTCCTCTGCACGGCTCATTATTCTGCCACGTTAATTTAAGCTTTCTTATTGTATTGAATTAGGGCTTTAAATTCTCTTATCATCCCTATGGGAATCTTGATTGTTTATTTGTAGATGACAATAATTGTTTTTATCGATCTCCAAATGTAGAAGGTATAAAAAGTGCCATGGCTGATGGCCAGCTGGTACATAGTTAGCGCCTCGTGCATGACTGACAAATTACAAGACAATATTTGGCCCCAGAGGAGACCCTTGAAGAATTTTTAAAAGCATCTGATAGTTATCCCTAGATCCCTTCTAGCTGAAAAGCATAAACAATTTCACATACGTCGGCTCAAGTCTTTTTGTTACTTTTATTGAACCTCCAGAGGTCTACTTGGGTGTAATTTATACATCCTCATCTCTAGCACACCCACACAGCAGGAGTTTGGAGTGATGTAGCTACAAGAATTTCCAGAGCCAGTGCCATCCAGGCCAGTGAATTCCGTTAGGGACTCGGATCTTCTGAGCAATTCTTCAGAAGAGTTTCTGGATTAATCTAGCAGTTGCCATTATGCCACTATAAGTATTCTGTAGATGACATTAGCTCCAAGTATTCTGAGGAGAAACCACTTTGCTATCCCCAGCATGTACTATGGGTAAGAAACCTCACATGATTTCACATCCCAAATTTATCAGAGGCACCAGAGAGAGAAAATGCAACTGTCTCATTAAAGTGCTGTTTTTAGGACGGGGCACTTAAGCAGTTATGAGTCCCCGCAGTCAGAACCGAATGCTACACAGCTTACATGAAGATTTTCAGCCTAACTGTTATGATCTGTCTATCCAGAAACAAAATAAGGTTTTGCTTAAAAGTAATAGGTTACATAGACATTGGGGAGGGTATGTGCTATGGTGAATGCTGTGAAGTGTGTAAACCTGGCGATTCACAGACCTGTACCCCTGGGGCTAAAAATACATCATATGTTTTTTAAAAAATAAAAAAATAATTTAAAAAAGTAATAGGTTAGGTTTAAAAATCATCAAGTAGCAGAGACATGGTAAAATTTCCTTATCATTTGATAAGATGATAAGTTGACCAGATGTCGAATTTTGAAACCCATGACCTTCTTTTCCTGTGGTGAAGAGAAGACAAGTAGGAAGAGGAACCACTTTGACAACTGTACCCTATTTATCCTTTGCTTCTGTCCTGAAAGTTTGCTGTTGACCACTCAGAGTGACTATCTGGATTGGAGCAGAATGAGCCAGGAGAACTTGTTTTGCGGAGTAGAGGTCCCCATGTCACACAAATGACCTCCCCTCCCCCCACCACACTTTAGGCTGGAGCTATAATGTTATCTCGGTCCTTGACAGCCTCTCTATGGACAAACTGACTCCTAGAAAACCACATAAAAAGAAAAAAATTTGCCCTAATTTCAGTTTCCTTTTTCTCTCACTCAAATTCAGCTTTACTCTCAATACTGTGATTTCATTGTGTCCTTGGTCTTGGACAGCCATTCCAGCATGTTCCATGAGCAGTAATGTGAAAGAGGGAAAAGTTTAGTGACTATAGCCACCACCATTGTGAGGTAAAACTTTTTACACCCTCTTTATATATGCCTCGGGCTTTTAGTGGCATGCCCACCATACAAGTGGGCATTAAATGTTATCTGACTAATTAACTCATTTGTTAGTTTTACATTCAGCATGTGTGGAGCATATGACTGTAGAATGGGTAAAGCTTAAAACAGATGGACAGTTGAGGGTGATGATCACAGAAGCATTTGGTTTTAAAATTGGAACAAACCTTAGATATGACTTAGTTCAACTATCTCACTTTGGAGACAAGGAAACTAAGATGACCCACAGAGGTCAAATACCTTGTCCAAGGCTTGGCAGCAGCAAAGCTGGAATATGAAACTAGGTATCCACACTCTCAGTTCCATACTGCACTCTGTACTGACTCTGAAACACCTGGGCTTGTGCTTTGTTACATGTATTGTGATTGTCTTGACAGGTGTGCTACCCCACTAGACCATGTATTCTTCAAGAGAATATTCATCACAGGGCACCTGGGTGGCTTAGTGGGTTCGGCCTCTGACTCTTGAGCTCTCAGCTCAGGTCTTGACCTCAGGGTGGTGAGTTCAAGCCCTGCACTGGGTTCCACGTGCATTTAAAATATATATAAATTATTTCATCACTAATTTCTGGCATAGGATTGCAATAAATTTCTGTTAAAAAAAACAATATATGAGATCTGTTTTTCTTATCATGTACAAATAAATGCTGTAATTTTTAGTGATCTCTGCTAGTGTGTGGCCAGCCTAAGGATAGAAAGGTTTAAAAAAGTAGAATGAGAAGGAAAAAAGAGGTAAAAAGGAGATACAGTTCAAGTAGAAATATAACTGGAAAAAAATCAGTATGCAGACAAAACTTCTAGATTCAGTTTGGGAGCATTTAATCAAGACTCTTGCCTCTTCTGATCTCTCCCAATTTTCAAATAAGGACTTTCAAGCAGATGGTGCGTTAAGCAGATGTCATCATGCTGCCCCTCCCCCAGACTCCAGAAGACAGGATGGACAGCGAGTTAAATTGTATAATAAGCAGAGTTGTTCTTGAGTGTATTCTACCTCCTCTGGTACATCTTCCCACCCACTTGGCACTCATTCCTAACCCATGCTGCTGCTACTATTCTTATCCCGGAGGAAAGTGCATGTAACTCTATGTGATCCTGTTTCTGGAATATTTTCCATTTAGAAGACACACCAGGAAATACAAAGAAAAATTACTTACACGGTAGCATTTCAGACTCAGTGGCAAGTGAGCAGAGTGGATGGATGTATGTGGACTGGGTTTGTCTCTCCTTACAGATCATCCAAAGTCAATTAAAATAGAAGTGAGAAAACCCAGTTATCATACCCCTCTGTGAGCTAGTGTTTCTCCTGAAATGCTTACATGTTGCCAGTCAATTGATACTAAACAATGCCTGTTTAAAAAAAAAAAAGAATCAAAGGATCCATCTTTCTAATTATAGCACATTGATGGCTTGGTACTGGAGAACTACATCAACAATATAGGACATCAGCGGAAAGCGATTACTGGCTGGAGGGCTGTACCCAGAGGGTGGTTCTCAGGGTTAAGTGTCCGTTTCTAGAAGAGCAGGCTATGCTCCAGTATGCCAGGAAGTCTAGGTGGAAGGTATGAAATGTAGTCTTTTTAGAAGTGGTGCTGTACAGTTGCCAGATAGCCTGGTGAGACCCAAATGCTCCTATGGGAAGAGATTAAGGAGATAGACAGTTACCCGTTTTGGATGGATTGGGTCCCCTTGGCTAAAGCCAAGTACGGAGATCCAGCTTTTCATCCAGTATTCCCTTGAGCCATTGAAATTTGGCAGACCCTTCCCATCAGCCCGACACCTAACTACATCAGCCACTCTCTTCCTTCAGTTGGTTACTATGATTCCCATCTTTTCTGTAAACATACCAAGCACACTTCCATCTTTGTGATTTTACCCTTTACATTTCCTCTTCCTGGAACACTTTACTCTCATATGGTCTGCTGAGCAAGTGACATCTGTCTGCTATTACCAGAGGAAGAAGTCCAAGCACCTCTTCATACTGTGTCTTATTTGAATTGCCAAGAAAAACACAACACAGTCAAACACTGGATGGAGCAGTGCTTTACTCACATAGAAAAGAGACAGAACAAGATCAGCTCTAAAAGTGAGCCTTGGTCCTTATGGCCTTTGGGTCCTTCCTGGCAGCTGATTCAGAGCCCTCCGCCTACAGGCAACCAAAGGACCCTGTATTTTCTTGGCAGGGGACAGACAGAGTATGCGGTTGACCAGAGATCATGTAGCACACATACTGAAGCAGAACAAAGGAGTACACATTGAGTCTGAAACAAGGAATGATATACTCACACAAGACAATAGCCAGGCACAGAATGTGAGAGCTCCTTACCTCTTATAAAGGAAGTGGTCCAGGCTTGAAGCCCCCCCCTTTTTTTTTAAGATTGTATTTATTTGTTTGACAGAGAGTATGAGCAGGGGGAGCACCTGGGAGAGGGAGAAGCAGGCTCTCGCTGAGCAGAGAGCCCAACATGGGCTTGATCCCAAGACCCTGGAATCATAACCTGTCAAAGCCCATTCTTAATACAGCCGAGATGAGAGTCAAAAGACTGTGCACATAAGACCGTCTTTTCCAGTATGTTCCACATGGCTTCTTATTGTTCCCACCCCACTACCAACAACAACCTTCTTCTCCCCACCCCAAACCAGATCTTTATTCCCATTTTCAAAGAGGCTTTCTGAGCATAGCCACCTCCAAATCTATGAAGAGAAAATCTTTGGTTGTTTTGATAACTGCAGTATCGTCAACATCTACAACAGTGATTGCACATAGTAGGTGTTCAGTAAAAATGTGTTGAAGAGATTGGTAGCATAGGTCATACAAAGGAAAAGTTTGTTTCATGATGCCTAGAAATCAGTGAAGGAAAACTTTTCAGATGCTTTCATAGAGCAAGTCATTCACCTACACAGTATGTAATTTATACTCAGAAACCCTATGAGTCTTAAGGAAAGTGATATGTCCAGGTAAGCAAGATAACACCATTATCATTCTGTTCCCATCAGGGCTCCAAGCAACTTTAGAAAATCTGTCCTCTGATATACAGCACTAATTTGTGTCTTACGGAAAATCAAATGAATTATTTTTTTCCCCGAAGGGAGCAGGATTATTTGACTTCAGATATTTGCCATATGGCTTCTCTTCCATACAGCATAGCTTCTAGGCTTAAGGTAGTAAGAGTGAGAGCATGACTATAAATTATTCAGAGATCATTCAAAATAAGTGTGTATCTTTGACAGATTGTCAAGTTTCTTAATGCTTTTTCCTGATAACAAGTGCTATGTGTTTGATAGAAGGTTGCTCGTTTCTCACCACATTTTATTGTTGTTCTGTGTATGTTTTTTGTTTGTTTTGTTTTGTTTCTTGTTGCTGTTTGTCCTTGTTCCCCCCACAGAGTCCAGTCTGGCTCTTATCTCAGCACGGGATGGTTTACCTTCATTCTGGCCATGGATGCCTGTTATGGCATTCACGTCTACGGGATGATAAATGACACCTACTGCAAGTAAGATCACAGGAAATTATTTTTATGCATCTCCAATTCTGATATCTTGTCAAAATATCACAATTCATTTCAATACCATAAATCGGAGAAACAGATAAAGCAACAATTATTTCCCGGTGCTCTTTGCTGACATGACATTTTATTGTCAGTGCATCAAGTTGTGACTTTTAGGGGTGATAAAAAGAAAAATATTTTTCACCACCTAATGTCAAATGTCAGAAGGAACAGTTTCCCCTTAATCAGTGGCATAGGAGGGATTTGTGGCGTGGAAATACAGAACAAGTTTAGTGGTTATTTAATTTGCAAAGCAAGTTTGTCATTTCTGCTGCTCTAATGGCTTGATGGATAGCTAGCTACTCAATGGTTATATTTGATCTTGAGGGACAAAATGTCCTGAAGCCTAAAGAAGCTAACAACTTAACAAAAATTCCTGGAAATTATAGTTTACTAATAAGTAATCTGCCAGATCCAGATTTAAAATACATGTGTTCATCCACAGTATATCCTGATAGAGGGATCATTTCTAATTATTTAATAAAGTGAACCCTCTTTGTTTCATCCAGGTAATGAAATTTATTTCTCCACTAACAACTGGTACCATATAACTCAGCATTTTAATCATATTGTCAAAATGGTAACTAAGCCACAGTCTTCATCATCAAATATTTCTACCCTAACTGTAAGTATAATGGAGCACAGATGTATGAAATATCTTACCCTAAAAAAACACAAGGCTTCTTCAAGCTCTGCAAGGGCATCAGGCTATCTGAAGTTTGCCTCCATTATACACCATTTCCTCCTTCCAAGATAGGTATATGTTTGAATGCAATTGGTGTGATATATAAATTTTATATGATTTATTAAGGCACTAAGGATCTGGTACATCTTCCTAAAAGCTTTTATACATAATAGCTTTTAACTGAGTTCATGGACAAGAATCATGCATGAGTTTGCAAGTAAATGCATTTACTGGGCACATAATGGATTCTTGCAAATGAATGCTTCATTCTTCATCTCAATTCTTCTCTCCTTTTCTTTTTTTCTTTTTTTAGGACAGAAGGATATAGAAAAGTCCCTTATCATTACTATGAACAAGGAAGAGATGAGTGTGATGAATATTTTCTTCATGAACATGCTCCATATGGGGGGCATAGGTTTATCACTGAAAAGAAAGTGTTTGCTAAATGGGCCAAGAATCACAGGATAATATTCACACACCCAAACTGGACAGTGTCTTGATGTTAGTTTTTTTCTGATGTTGCCACAACACTTGACATGATCACGATACCACAACTGTGATGCTGACGATGCTGATGATGGTGATGGGAAAGACAACAGTGATGATCAAGTTTCTGTACATTCTCCGAAATGGATGGTGACTCTGCCAGTAATTTGAACTTGGGATTTCATGGAGGGTGGATGTGCTCTTTACATTCTTTCTGAAGGTTCAACATTACATACTGCACTTTATAATTTAACTGGAATTGAAATGAAGGCCAGTAACAAGACAGCAGTGACCTAAGAAATGGGAAGATTATCCTTCAAGATAGCTGCGCAAAATTCTTAAACAGTGACTAACTTTCAAAAGCCATGGGATTTGGCCTCGTGAGGCAAGGTTTACTCTCCAGTCTCTTGAACTTGAGCAGCTCTACCATCTTGAAGAATGGTTGATTGTCAAACACTGATCCAAGAAACGCTATCTGGGTACAAGTACTGCACCACAGTTACTTGTTAGCCCAGAGGCGGGGAAGGAATCTCTTCCTGACAGAACTTGGTCCTCGAGTACCTCCCTCAGCTAAAGCCTCAGGCCATTTCCTAATGAACAAAGAAGATACCACGGACACCCTACCCATCAGGATCCTTCAATAGTTCAAACACTTAATTCAAAATGGGCCAACTAGCAAATCTTGATGAATTTTCAGTCTCGCCACTCCATTCTCACTACCCCAAACAAAATAACTAAACATGTCACTAGAGTGATCTCTATTATTGCTTAGTTATTTTTGGTTGAGTCCTAAATATTTTAGAAAGCTATTTAACATGTAAGATACCAACACTGTAATAACATATACTGTGAAAGCATTCTTAAAACATAACCAAAAGGGTTTGCTAACTCTGCTTCAACGTCCAACAACACAAAAATATATGCTTTTTAAAATCATGAAACAAGGAAAGCAAAGCATATTTTTACATCAATTTGTATCCTACCATACTCCATAATATATATTTATATATTCAAATTTCTACTTTATAGGCTCAGATGCATCTCTCCATCCATTACATTATCGTTGCCAAGTGCCAACTGTTAGACATGGAGAGGAAATGATTCCTGGTATTAAATCTGACCAGAGCTTTTGCCTTCTTGGGGTTTATTTTCCCCACAGTGTTATCAGTTGTTATACCATAATAACAACACTAATAATGACCTTAATGTCCAAAGTGCTTTGTAATTTAAAGTCCTTATACATATGCTGTCCTATGTGATGCCACCCCTACTGGGCTGTTCCCTGTACATTCTGACATCTCCTTAGCAGATGATCTGTAATTTGTTCATTGCTTTGATATATTCCAGATCTTTGCCTCTGCTAATATTTGTATAGAATAGCATTTATGTAGACTAGTAACCAATTGATTTCAGTGCCAAATACAATATATTATATGAGGATTATGCAGAAAATATCACAAGGATCGTCCTGGCCATAGACTAGGATTCCTGTGAGCATAAGTACTTTTGATTTTTTTTATTTTCTTTTAGAATGACTCTTTTTAGGTAGAGAAAAGATAAGGAAGCAGGGGCAACAGGAGGGAATGAACGCAGAGAAATACAATTTCCTGTCCCCATCTTGAGATGACATTGTTCTCCATACACTCATTGCTCATTAGATACGAGAGGGCTGATTTGCTGACAGAAGCTGAGAGACCAAAAATATCCTTGCAAATGATTCAAAAGACACAGCCGAGCTTAACTGACAGAATCATTTGAAGAATGAAAGTGATGACGCATTTCACGTCAGCAGCTCTCTGCAGGTCCTTACCAGTGCTGGGTCCCATGATAAGTTCTCAAATGGGGCCATCCTGGGCAAAAGTCTCTTTGCTGCTCTCTGCTGCCGTTTGGATAACACCAATACCAGAGCCAAGAAAATGGCCAAAGGCCATTTCCATCAATACTTCTGTTGTTTCCTTGTGTGCTTTTCAGTTGTATGTATGTCAGGTTTTGTTGAGCGAATGATGGATAGAAATGCTCACTCAAAGAAAAATAAACAGATGCAAATGTTAAAATTGTAATACAAATGGTTTTCCCCCCTGTTGTGATACTAAAGTTCCACTTTTAAATAAAAAGGAACACTTGAATATCAGAATGCTTCAGGAGATGACATAATTTATTTAGTATTCTGGTAAACAGAGGGTTAAACGATTTGTTTTAGTCCTTACTAATAAGAAACTTTGCCTCCTTCCTTTCTCTAACCCCCTCTTTTTTCCTTAACTGAGCCCCAACCCCACTTACTATTATAGTTGTCTCTCGCCTCCTTTTTCTAAAAGTGGGAAACAAAAAACCGTATTCTCAATTTGGAAACCTAATTGGATGATTTCCAGTGTAATCAGCATCTTGGTAGAATCACATAACTTATTTTTCTCTGCAGTCTTAATGTTCTCTGCTTCCATTTCCTGTTCTTCTCTACCCTCAGCTTCCTAAATCTATGGAAATACAAAGTGTAATTTCTCCCATATTAAGAAATTTGTCATCTAAGATTTATGGATACAGAAGAGAATGACAAAGGAGAAATTCAAGCTTGTCACACAAATTTCTGGCCAATTTCACTGGTTCTAGCCAACTGAAAGTTTTCATCCAGCAGCTAAACATTGAAGAATTCGACTGAACTCACTTATCACTGATGTATATGTATTCCAGAAGTCAATTAATATCTGTAAAAAACAAAGGCATTTCAATTCCATCCAAGGGTCTAGGCAAATGGACTATTGAAAATGGCCACAATGTGCTGAAATCGGCGTTAAAAACATGCAAGCTAGACATAATAGAGTAAATATTATTTCTAATTCTGCAGAACTCTAGAAAAAAGCAAGGAAATTTAAAAAGTTTTAAAATGAATGTTTGAGTCCTTTCTAAGGTAGCCTAGTGATTAAATAGTAATGATTTATATTGTTATGATGGCAATGTGAATTAGAAAACTTCTAGACTATATCTTACCTTGCTATGAAACCTATCAAAGAAAAACCAATTTGGAAAGATGTTTGTATATATGCACATAGAGTCAGTGTGTGGGTGTGTGGGTGTGTGTGTGTGTCTAAAAGCATACCTGTAATCCTATCTTTTTCAATGATGTGTATGAATCACAGAAAACCTATTTTAGACTTCAGTGAAATTTGTTGGTTTACATTTTGAATCCTGATGAAAAAATAAAGCAAAAATCCAAATTAAACATACCGATTGTAAAGAGTACGTAAGATAATACTTAATGGCTGGCCCATAGAATAAATCTGGAGAAGCTGCTCTATCTAGAACTGAGAACACAGATGCCACAGTTGTCACAGGTCAGACCTAGAAAGATAGCAGTCTGTATTGTAGGTTCTGACGATCTCAGTTCAGCTAAAGTCACATTGAAAAACACTCCATCAAGCTGCATTCACACTGAAGTGAATGAACATGGTCCCCTTATTCAAATAAGCCTGTCTTTGGCATAAGCAAAACTCAGATTTGCATGATTTTTATTATATGGTTAGAGAACTGTGACCATTGTGGAAAGAGAAAAGTATATAAGGAGATTACTCTTTGAGGATTTGAAATGAATCAGCCATTGTGGGAGCAAGATTCTGAGATGGGGACTTTGCTGACCTTTCCAGAGGTATAAAGCCATCAGAAGAAAATCTCTGTTACTTCCTTAGAAAAAAGGCAACATTGAATTCTTCACCTGGTTATGTTAATTGGATGCTAATTGTAAGCTCAGTTTTCATTTTAATAAGCAAGATAACATAATCAGAAGGTTTACTTTTTTTTTTTTTAACAGCATACCCATCTAGCGTTTAATGTGGCATGTTGAATGCATGGAACAAAACTCTATTGCCCCACGTCAGGCGATGGCAAACCTTAGCACAATGAATGATTTACAGTCCCAGAGCCATAAGAGGAAAAATGCTTTTCGCTCCACTGCATCGTAAAAAAAGGCAAGACCTCATCATTCTAATATGTATTCATAGACCCAGTGCTAGTTTTGTAAGTATTCTAGACTTTTAGAGATGCAAGGGTCTTAGAAACCAGCCAATCCAACCCCTCCATGTCGGAGTTGAAGAAACAGACCTAGAGAAGTGCCCATGGCTATAACACAGACTAAGGGCAGTTCTGAGCCTCAAATTCTTATCTCATGTCTCCTTCTCTAGTACATTTCCATGACTTTTTTTTAAGCACAGAATGGTAGCTGAAATAAAAGCATAAATAAGCTAACCTGGAATTCATGGGCTTTCCATTAGTAGTGTTGATTCTACTCATGATCAGAGAAACCACACTGAAGTGCAGAAACAGTCACATAATTGAAGGAGTGCATCCCTGTAACTGTCCGTATTTTCTGTTATCTATGTTTATTGCTAAGACTGCACCACATTCGGTTATCATGAAATTGTAGGACTAATTTAAGGAATGTAAAAGTGAGTATCTTACTTCCTTGTTGTTGAGGATGATCAAGCCACTGATACTCTAAGAACCTTTGAGTACAGAGGGCGCTTGGTGTAACTGGCATGTCCTGTTGTCCAGTTAGCTCCAGAAACCAAGTGTCCTAATTCTCAGATCAATTCGACTGCTCGTTAGTGAAATAACCTACCTGCACTGGCTGGTGAAATTCTACCCTTTGTTTCCACACCCATCTCTGTACCACACACGATCTTTGAGGGCAGATACCCTTCTGGAAGGTAAGTCACAGCCCCCAGCACCCCGCAGGACTTAATCATCGTTTGAGATTGAGAGAGTTTTTTCTTCACAGTCCACTCATATGATATTGTTGGAAGAGGAGAATTTTGAAGCTATATTCACTAGGCTCTGAAAATGGTTTCTTTGACTCAGAGATAGCATATTGTTTTGTTGCTTGTTTTTGCAGAACCTTGGAGAAGCCACTAGAGTAAAATTCCATGTAAATTGCTAAAGCATCAAACCAGAACTGTCCTTGGGCATTATAACTTTGCAGAAAACCTCATTTAGTTTTTTTTTTAAGTCCTCTACTTTTTTTTCCCCCTTTTCAGAATAGTCACAATTTGTTTATGGAGTAGAAAAGCTCTTCTTTCTCCACAGATATATTTTCCTTTGTTCATGCCTTGGAGACTTCAGAAAAATAGAAGCTCACTTTCATAAAAGTGAAGCACATCTTGACGAATAAATAGCCAACTTCATATATTCATATTTTTGCCTATATAGTGAGCAGTGTCTCCTGAGAAACTCCAAAGGGACACAAACCAGGGCATTTCATGGTTCCTTGTTACCAAATCTTCAAAGTACTAATTTTCTTGTGTTTAACTTTGTTGTCATTGTTACTGAGTAAATACCCATTTCTATTACATACAGTATATTTTATGCTTCACTCATTTTTCTGAGTTCACACAGTTTTGGCTGTAGTCTCTCATTCACTTTAAAAACCTGTAATCTTCATCTATTTATAGTAGAGACTGAAAACGCACGGTTTGTGCACTTGGTGAGCTTTTTTCCTAGCATCGTATTGCTTTATTTATAGGCACCATGTCTTAGAATAAAGCTTACTAAATGGCAAAGGGCTACTGGTATATTTCAGTTTGGTTTGCTTTTACAAGTTAAGTGAGGAGTTGTGAACAAAACCAGAGAGTATTTGTCATTGAGAGAAGAAAAGGAAGGCAGGAGTTCGAGTGCGAGGCAGGGGGAGATACTCAGGATACTCAGTACCCAGGGCAGAAAGGCTGTCCAGCGTCTTACTGCAGAAAATGACGAGAGAAAATGTCAGACAGCCACCAGACCATCTTTTGGCCACATTAACTATCTAATGCTGGGGTATATTTCCTTTCTTGCTGATCAGACCCGATAGCAAGTTGGGTCAGTACATATGCTGCTTAAAATACAGAAGTCTTCATTCTTTCCTCCCTCCCTCCTTCATTACCACCCTCCTTTTCTTTCCCCCAGTCCTCTTTTGCTCCCTAATTTTCTTTCTAGAAAACTCAGCACTCTTGAAGTTAAACCTTAAAAGCGGGCAGTTTCTCATTTATAAATCAGCTTCTAGTACTCTACCAAACTCTGTAGGTGACGCTTATTTGGATATAATCGTAAAATGAGAGTATTCTTTGGGAATAAAATGATAATAACTTACATGCCATGTTTATTATAGGGCTGTATACCTCATTCAATCTCCTCAAGCACTCTGTGAGGTGTGTTACTATCACCGTGTCACATATAAAGAAACAGAAACACAGAGAGGTTAAGTTGCTTGACCAAGGAGGCACAGCTAGTGATGAAATGAGGTTTTTGAACCCAGGCGGTTTGACCCAAAGTCCATACCAAGTTGGAGCAGGCTATAGGTATAATCAATGATCCCAACGTTTCAGTGACTTAACAGAATAAGGTTTGTTTAGATGCTCCTCTCCAGCCAGCTTCTCTCCAAGGATGACTCAAAGACATAGGTTCCTTCCATCATGTAGCTTTGCCCTCCTGTGTACACTTGGGAGCCTTTCTATTTGGCCTGCTAATGGGGAAAGAGAATGGAGGATTCTGCATTGGAGGGTTTTATGTGTAAGTCTAGAAGCAGTGTGCAGCACCCCCTCCACATTTCATCCAGGCTAGGTCACATGGCCTGGTAGAGGTGGGCAATATTGTTTGGTGTGCCCAGGAGGAAAAGTACCAGGGTTTGATAAACTTGTAGCAATCCCTGTCATAATATTCTTAGCCATGGTAACATATAACTTAAAAAAAAATATTTAGTTTTGTGCAACTGTATGAAGTATGTTGATAATCTTTTTTTTTTAAAGATTTTATTTATTTATTTATTTGACAGAGAGAGACAGATCACAAGTAGGCAGAGGCAGGGAGAGAGATGGGGGAGAAGTAGGCTCCCTGCTGAGCAGAGAGCCTGATGCAGGGCTCGACCCCAGGACCCTGAGATCATGATCTGAGCCGAAGGCAGAGGCTTAACTCACTGAGCCACCCAGGTGTCCCAATAGTCCTTCTTAAGAATACTTAAGAAAAACGTCTCTTCACATGGATGTCAGTACTCACACCCAAACAAAATAAGCTAGGAAACAAAATATTGTTCTAGGTCCTATAGTACCAAAAAGATAGGAAATTATTTCCCTTACCCAAAGAAATAAAGACAGAAATTGGTACGCTAGCAACACTTTCAAGTGAGTTAATTCTACCAACAGTAGAAGTAATGTGACTTTTAATGTCTTAATGGTCTTTGGTTAACATAGGACAGATCCATCCTTGCCTCTGATCAACCAGTTTTGTGCATGTGCCTCTTTCCTTTGTAAAATGCCACAAAGATCAACTTCCCTTTTCAACTTCCCTTTGGTCTTCAGGTCTATGCAATGCTGTGATCATTTTTTTTTTTTAAGTAAAAAATGAAACTGATGGTTCTCATACCTGAAAATAACAAATATCTCTCATGTACACCCCTCCATTTCTCTATGCACACTGGAATATGAGGTTCAGAAAAGGGTCCTAAAATGTCCATATTTCCCTTGTCCAGCACACAGTGTGTTCCCATGGAGAGAGGCCCTTCAGAATTTTTCTCTTCGGCTCCCTAACATTTTTCTTTCTTTCTCAATACTTCCTAATTTTGCACATTATCTTCTTTAAGCTATCTAGAAATCCTTTTCCCTTAATGTTAACGGAATTCCCCATCCTAAAGTTCTTTCTCACCTAATAGGAAACTATTTGCTGCTTTGGGAAAAATGCTTTGTATGTTAGCATATAAATTTTCTTGGTTTGTCCATTAAGAGAGATTAGTTGAGACTCTAAAAACAAAATAATTAGAGAAGAGAAGCTGCCAGTGTTTACCTTCTTCCAAATCAATGTGGAATTCCCTTTAAGGACAAGATACTACAGCACCTAGTTGGTAAATCACATCGGTTTGAATATCTGTGTAAGATTTGTAACAGGTGATGATATCTGAAGGTGCTTTAGAGGATTAAATGAAGGTTCTCACTAACCCATGGCTAAAGCGGCTGAGTAACACAAATACACAGCGTCTACACACAGCGGCAGCCTCTGACACTGTGCATTGTTGAGAATTCCTGCATCTATCATGGGTAACATTTTGCAAATATACTATTTTTTACGTTTAGGCAGTCACTTAAAAGTCTATGTAATCTTCCAGAAGAATTTTCCTCCACATGCCCAAATTTCTGCAGAAGTGTAACAGATACAACACAATTCACTTAGAATGGTTTTCCATCTTAAGTGGCAGTTGAACCTCAACTTAAAATGGTTTGTCCAACACAGCTTTGGGGGAAGCTGATTATAATGGGTTTCATTCCCCCCCACCCAGAAAAAGGGTTAGATAAAAGGACATTAATGTTGAATGAGGACATTAATGTCATGCAAATGCATCTGTGGATCGTGCAGAGCTGTAAGTGGCTGTTCAATATGGAACAATATAAAAAGGGGAAAAAGCATTCAACAACACAAACATATGGGTTCAATAAAACCAAATGAAATTTGACAGGAACAAATGTAAAGCAGGGCACTTAGGTTTGAAAAAGACAAGAGCATGACTTAACAGCAGTACTCTTGAAAAATATTTGGAGGTTTTAGAACACTCTACTGTGATACATAACAATTTCAAAGGTCGCTGTGACCTAAGATGCAGAGAAGAGTCTAAGGCAAGATAGTAAGGTTCAGAATGGATTAGACCACTTCTGGAACTATTTTTAAAACTTGTTTTCTCTCCTTAATAAGAAAATGCAAACATTTTCTCAATGTCATTAAGTTGTCATAAAAACATTTTTAATAGCTCTGTTGTGCCATAATGTATTTAACAATTCCTCTGTCATTTTTCACTCTAAGAGGAATGGGCTTGTCCGTGAGTCTTTGAACACTTCTCTGTATTTTTTCTCTTTTATTGTACCAACGTGCAGAGATTCCTGCTTCCCGGCACCCTTGCCAAAAATTGGTGTTATTTTTTCCATCTTTGCCAATCTTATATATGCTAAAAATGTTATCTTGCTTTCATTAGCATCTAGCTGATGACTGTGGAAATTAAATACTTTTGCATATTTCTTAGAAATTTGTATTTCTTCTCTCCTGGATTAGTTCTTCCAGTATTTTGCCCATTTTTTATTGCTGTGGAAGTCACAATACCTTAATGATACAGACAAATGAGAATTCATTCAAAAGAAAGGGAACAAGTAAAGGACAATCAAGATCATGAGAGAACCAGAAGTCCTGTTGCACCAGAGATTAGAAACGTTTAGCTAGTCGGATAGAAGGTGTTAGGAAGAACTAAATTCAAACATTTGAAAGGCATTAATGCAGGTACAAAATGAGGTTCAAATTCTGCAGCTCCATTGGACAGAACTACAGCCAATGGATGAAATTTCAGATTTTATCTCAGGACATTGAGGAAAAATCCAAAATTAGAGTGTAGGTTTTTAGAATGAGTAGATTTGTGGGAAGTATTTGCAGACAGATCAAACTACCTACTTGTTTGTAGCATTTTACATGACTAGATAGAAAGTTGGATTCCTTCATCACCAAGGTCCCATCCAAAGTACATGTTCTGTGAAATGGGATACAACTCCCTCTGGGAAAGCAAGATTTGACATGGAAACTCCGACAAAATTTGCCTAAAAAGGTTGAGTTTGGGCGCTCCTTGCCTTAGCAGCAACATATTCAGATACCATCTCTTAAAACAAGTTATTTCTAATGAGAGCAAATTTCACCAAATTCATGTTCAAAGTTGGTTCCCAAATGCTGGGAGTACGTTCCATAGCTAGTCAGTGCACACATGTACACGCCACAACCACCAACCGCAACTACTACTGCTGATCGCTGACTTCATCCTTGAAATGCTTCGCAAGGAGCTGTGACTTCTTTCGCTTCCCAGTGGGAGAAACTTGTTCACATTTCACACATTCATATTTTTATAGACTTGCTATTGTGCTATGTCTTTGAAATGTAATGACTCAAGAAAATTACTTTTGATATCATAGCATTCCTCATGTTGGTAATTTATGATAATAGATGTCACTGTAGATTTAAGAGTCATTTATATTGTCCACCTTTTCCTATTTCTGTGAGATTAAATAAATTCTTCATATCAAGTTTTGCTGCATTTTTCAGGTTTCTAGTCTGTATCACTCACTTTCAGTATATTTATAATCCTTTTATCTGGTCTTTGTAGTTTCAAAAATGGTGCCTTGGATATTTTACGTTTTGCGCAATCAATGCCCTTTTCAAATTGCCCTCTTAAGGTTTTTGTAAAATAATATTCTCTATAATACAACTTTAAATTACCTGTCTTTTCCTTTACTAGACTTAATCCAAGAAGACTAATTGAACATTAAGCATTTTAATCATCCCACACTGTCAAACCTGTCTTCTCATTACCGAGAATTGGATAGGCCATGAGCTTAATTGTGTTCTTGGCAATGTAAGTAGACTGAAAGCTTGCTAATATGATTAGTATATAACTATAGAATTAGTCCTGGTATTTATTAATATCTATACAAAAATATTATTTTAACAAATACACATGGAATATAACCAATTCATGTACTTCATTAGTGCTTTGGAGAGTACAGAGATGAGTAGGCTATGGTACTTCTCTTTATGGCATTTATAAAAAAAAAAAAATTAGAAAACTAAATCAACCTTCCAAATAACCACAAGATAACCCAGAACAAATTAATGGCCACAAAAATGATGCAAATGAAAATGTTGCATATGATTCAGAAGTAAAAAAATTCTAAGGAAATGATTCAAATATAAAAATTGTCATTACATTATATGTGCAAGTAATGTTCAAATATACCTATAGGGTGATTTAAACTCTCAGGATGACACAGCACATGGTGGACCTCAGGAAGTACATCTTGAATTTCTATTAACAATGCCTTATAGAAATTATTAATACAGGAGACAGCCACGAAGACATAAAGACGCTTTCATCTAACACAAGATGGGGCTTTCTGACAGCAGTATCTTGTAGAAGAAGAGCAATGTTTGTTTGAAAATGTAGGAGTTATTTTTGAAAAGTGAAATGAAAACGTCCATGGTAAAGTAAAATGCTCAAAACTCTTCTCCTGTCTGCTCTGAAATCTGCTAGGGGACCTCAGGGTTCAGTCAAGTCTCTGGTACTATTTTTAAATGTATTCATTGAACAAACAGTACCTTTCAAAGACATTTCAAAGTAAGCTGTGAATTCAAATAGCATAGGATGTGGAACCAATGTAGGTGTAAATATGGATTCGTTTTATCCCTTTTATCCACATAGATCAATTAGTCTTGTATTATTATTCTTGATATGCGTTCACTCTCAGCTTTAGGAGTTACCATGAATGTGAATTACCCTGATTATGCTCTTTCTTATGATGGTTTCATCTATACTTATCTACTGAGCTTAAATGAAACTTTTCTAATGTAATGATAGCTATACGCATCTAACTGGAGACTTAAGCAGGGCTAAGAAACAGACTGGGAAAGTAAAAATCACTATATGTACCTCTTCCGCCTTTCATTTGTTGTCTACAACTTCCAAAGAAAATCTAATAGAGGAGTCACACTTCTGTGATTAAATGGCTTTCATGACCTGAATAACTTACTTATGTCTTTGTGGAAGTGACCTAGTCCAGGAAAAAGTACTGTCCTATGTGGTAAGTGAGTTATTCCAGGTGGAGAATGAGAAAAGGGAGAGGAGGTAGCTAGCTGTAAGATTAATAACTTCCATGTTTCTTCTCAAGCATCGCTAAAATCTTGTGCTCTTTCCAAAAGGCTCTTCTCCATTATCTGTTCAGCTGGAAGGGCTACCCAGGTGATTTCATGAGCTGTGTTATGAGTCCAGAAAGAGATCCATATATACTTGGTCAGTTGATTTTTATAAAAATGCTGGTTATTCAATGGAAAAAGAAAAGTGTTTTCAGCATATGGTGCTGAAACAACCAGATATCTATATGGAAAAAAAAAAAATGATTCTCAACTCTTACCTCACACCACATAGAAAAATTAACCTGAGATGTGTGATTGATCTAAGCATAAAAGAACAATAAAAATTCTAGAAGGAAACAAAGCATAAAATCTTCCTGACTTTGGATTAGACAAAAATTTCCTGAGATACAAAAAACAAAAATCATAAAATAAAAATGTTAACAATGGAGATTTAACCAAATTAAAAATGTTCTGAAAGACACTGTTAAGAATGTGAAAATATAAGTCACAGACAAGAGAACATATTTGCAATATACACAGCTGACAAAGAATTTGTACCCTGAATAAACACACTAAGGGTTTTAGAGGGCAGGGGGATGGGGGAGTTGGGTTAGCCAGGTGATGGGTATTAAGGAGGGCACAGATTGCATGGAGTACTGGGTGTTATAAGGAAACAATGAATCTTGGAACACTACATCAAAAACTAATGATGTACTCTATGGTGACTAACATAACATAATAAAAATTAATTAATTTTTAAAAAGAACTTTTACAATTCAACAATAAAAAGATAAACATCTCAATTTAAAATGGACAACCAATGTGGACATATGCTTCACAAGGGAAGATATACAAATGGACAATAAGCACATGGAAAGATGCTGAACACCACAATGAACAGGAAATACAAATTAAAATGGAACACTCTACTAGGCATAAGGGACTTATTGGGTGAAAAATCTCAACACAGTTCCTGCCTTTATGAAAATGTATGGTGTAATGAGAAACACAGAGAAGTGACTAGGCATTCACAAACAATGTCATAGTACTAGGAAAGGAAACATACAGGTGCTTTGGAGGTGATGACAGAGGAAATCCTAACATAGACAAAAGGTAGAAAGGGGTTTATCAAGGTAGACTTCCTGGTGAAAATGAATTTAAGCTGAGGTCAGAAAAATGAGTGGAAGCAAATTGAGCAAAGGAGATATGAAGAAGATAATAATGGATAAGGAACAGTATAATACAGAAGAAGATGAAAAGAGAAAGCATGAAAAGTTCAAAAATCTAGGTTTACATACTATGGCTGTCTTGAGGAAGATCATAGCAGTAAGAAGTGGAAAGAGGTAGTTAGAGATAAATAAGTAATTTAATACGTCTATAGGCTGTCAGTAGGGATTTTAGCTTTACTATAAGAGCAATGCATGGAAAGCATAAAAAGATTTTAAACAAAGACATATATCTGACTAGCTTTTTAAAAGGATCACAGAGAAAAGAGAGATCAAGTTTTTAGCTTGAACAATTGGGCATATTTTGATATTACTGTTTATGATAGGAAATGTAATAGAACAAGCAATTAAAGATTAATTGAGTTCTAGACATGGTCAGTTCGAGGTATTTATAGGACATTGAAATGAAGTTTTACATATGAGATTCAAGAGAAAGGTCTAGTCTAGAGATATAAATTTGGGAGTTATCAATGTAATAGAGAATAAGTGCTATGGTAAAAATATGTACAGAATATCATAAAAGATAAAGAATACCTATATTTCTTAAGAGCAAGATGGTAGGGCACCTGGGTGGCTCAGTGGATTAAGCCTCTGCCTTCAGCTCAGGTCATGATCTCAGGGTCCTGGGATCGAGTCCCGCATCAGGCTCTCTGCTCCGCAGGGAGCCTGCTTCCTCCTCTCTCTCTCTCTGCCTGCCTCTCTGCCTACTTGTGATCTCTGTCTGTCAAATAAATAAATAAATAAAATATTTAAAAAAAATACAGCATGCTTTAAAAAAAAAAAAAAAGAGCAAGATGGTAGAGGAGTAGGAGACCTAAATATTATCAGGCCCCAGGAATTCAGCTAGATAGTTACCATGCCATTCTGAACAGCTACAAACTCAACAGGAGAGAGAAGAGAAGAAGAGCAGCAATACTAGGAACAGAAAATTGACCACTTTCCAGAAGGTAGGACGAGAGAGAAGTGAATCTGAGGCAACATTCGGGAAGATAGACTGTGGGGGGAGGTGCCAGCTTCCGGCAAGTGAGAGAACAGTGGGGCACAAAATTGGAACTTTTAGAAGTCTGCTCCACTGAGGGATGTTGCTCCAGAGGCTAACCGGTGGGCAAACCCCTTGTGGGGACAGTGTGGTCTCAGGACCCATAGGATCACAGAAAGACCAGGGGTATTTGCGAGTGGCAGAGCTCCCAGGTATCGTAGCAGGGAAGCCAGCTGCAGAGACAGGAGCCAAGGGGTGCACTCTCAGCTCGGGGTTACCCTAAACCGTGATCCGAAGTGTAGTTGGGCCACTGCTCTTCAGGCAGGGACCCAACAAGCAGCAGATCCAGGGAGACTCACCTCCCTCCTCCAGGAGGAGTGGCATGGGAACATGTGGCAAGAATTGGCTGGGTTTGGAGACTCCAAACAGGGCCATGTGCCAGCGATACAAACGCTCGGTCACAGGCCGGGTGAGCACGAAGGACAGCCGGACACCAGGGAGACGGGAGGGATTGACTGCTTTTCTGAGGAAGCACTGAGGAGTGTGAGGAGTGTGTGTGCATACACACACACACACACACACACACACATATATATATACATATATGTATGTATATACATATATATTTTGTTTGTTTGTTTTCTTTTCTTTCCTTTTTTCCCCTTACCTCTCCCCCTGGTTTTGGGTCTCTTCTGATTTGGGTGGTGTAAATTTTTCTGGGGTCGTTGCTACCCTTTTAGTACTTTGTTCTCTCATTCATCTATTCTTATCTGAATAAAATGTCGAGAGAGAAAAACTCACCACAAAAATAAATAAATAAATAAAAAACAAGAGGCAGTACTGATGGCTGGGCACCTAATGAATACGGACATTAGGAATATGTCAGAACTAGAGTTCAGAATGACAATTATCAAGGTGCTGGCTGGGCTTGAAGAAAGTATGGAAGATACTAGAGTATCCCTTCCTGGAGAAATAAAATCTTTTTCTAGAGAAATGAAAGAACTAAAATATAACCAAGTTGAAATAAAAAAAACTATTAATGAGGTGCAATAAAAAATGGAGGCTCTTACTGTTAGGACAAATGAGGCAGAAGAGAGAATTAGTGATACAGACGACCAAATGATGGAGAATAAGGAAGCTGATCTAAAGAGAGACACACAATTCCTGGACCATGAGGGAAGAATTTGAGAGATAAGTGATACCATAAGATGAAACAATATTAGAATAATTGGAATCCCAGAAGTAGAAGAAAGAGAGGTGGAGGCAGAAGGTACATCAGAGAAAACTATAGCAGAGAATTCCCTAACTTGGCAAAGGGAACAAGCATCAAAATCCAGGAGGCACAGAGAACCTCCCTCTAAATCAATAAAAATAGGTCCACACCCCATCATCTAACGGTAGAAGTTACAAGTCTCAGTGACAAAGAGAAAATCCTGAGAGCAGCTTGGGACAAGAGGGCTATAACCTACAACAGTACAAATATTAGATTGACATCAGACCTATCCACAGAGACCTGGCAGGCCAGAAAGAACTGTCATGATATATTCAGAAAAATATGCAGCCAAGAATACTATATCCAGCTAAGCTGTCATTGAAAATAGAAGGAGAGATAAGAAGCTTCCAGGACGAACAAAAACTAAAAGAATTTGCAAACCAGCCCTACAGGAAATATTAAAAGAGGTCCTCTAACCAAAGAGAGACCCTAGAAGTAGTAGACCAGAAAGGAACAGAGACAATATACAGTAACAGTCACCTTACAGATAATACAATGGCACTAAATTCATATCTTTCAAGAGTTACCCTGAATGTAAATGGGCTAAATGCCCCAATCAAAAAACACAGAGTATCAGAATGGATAAAAAACAAGACCCATCAATATGCTGTCTACAAGAAACTCATTTTAGACCCTAAGACACCTCCAGATTTAAAGTGAGGGGATGGAAAACAATTGACCATGCTAATGGACATCAAAAGAATCTGGGGTGGCAATCCTTATATCAGATCAATTAGATTTTAAGCCAAAGACCATAATAAGAGATGAGGAAGTGGGGCACCTGGGCGGCTCAGTGGGTTAAGCCTCTGCCTTCAGCTCAGGTCATGATCTCAGGGTCCTGGGATCGAGCCCCACATCGGGCTCTCTGCTCAGCGGGGAGCCTGCTTCCCTCTCTCTCTGCCTGCCTCTCTGCCTACTTGTGAACTCTCTCTCTCTGTCAAATAAATAAATAAAATCTTTTTTTAAAAAAAGAGAGATGAGGAAGGACACTATATCATACTTAAAAGGTCTGTCCAACAAGAACTTCTAACAATTTTTTTTAAGAATTTCTAACAATTTTAAATATCTATGCCCCTAACTTGGGAGCAGCCAGTTATCTAAACTGGTTAATTTAAAAAAAAAAAAAAGAAGAAAGAAAGAAAAGAAACATATCAACAATAATAAATAATAGTAGGGGACTTTAACACCACTCTCACTGAAATGGACAGATCATCTAAGCAAAAGATCAACAAAGAAATAAAGGCTTTAGATGACACACTGGACCAGATGGACATCACAGATATATTTAGAACATTTCATCCCCAAACAACAGAATACACATTCTTCTCTAGTGCACATGGAACATTCTCTAGTATAGATCACATCCTGGGTCACAAATCAGGTCTCTAACTGGTACCAAAAGATTGGGATCATCCCCTGCATATTTTCAGACCACAATGCTCTGAAGCTAGAACTCAATCACAAGAGGAAAGTTGGAAAGAACCCAAATACACGGAGGCTAAAGAGCATCCTACTAAAGAATGCATGGGTCGACCAGAAAATCAAAGAAGAATTGAAAAAAATCATGGAAACAAATGAAAATGGAAACACAACTGTTCAAAATCTTCGGGACACAACAAAGGCTGTCCTGAGAGGAAAATATATAGCAATACAAGTCTTTCTCAAGAAACAAGAAAGGTCTCAAGTACACAACCTAAACCTACACCTAAAGGAGCTGGAGAAAGAACAGCAAAGAAAGCCTGAACCCAGCAGGAGAAGAGAAATAATAAAGATCAGAGCTGAAATCAATGAAACAGAAATCAAAAGAATAGTAGAAAAATCAATGAAACTAGGAGGTGGTTCTTTGAAAGAATTATTAAGATGGAGAACCCCCTAGCCAGACTTATCAAAAAGAAAAGAGAAAGGACCCAAATTAATAAAATCATGAATGAAAGAGAAGAGATCACACCAACACCAAAGAAATACAAACAATTATAAGGACATATTATGAGCAACTATACACCAGCAAATTTGACAATCTGGAAAAAATGGATGCATTCCTAGAGACATAAAAACTACCAAAACTGGTAGACCCAGGAAGAAATAGAAAACCTGAACAGACCCCAAAACAGTAATGGGATTGAAGTAGTCCTCAAAAATCTCCCAACAAACAAGAGCTCAGGACCAGTCAGCTTCCCAGGGGAATTCTACCAGACATTCAAAAAAGAATTAATACCTATTCTCCTGAAACTGTTTCAAAAAATAGAAACAGAAGGAAAACTTCCAAACTCATTTTTACATTGATCCCAAAACCAGACAAAGACCCCATCAAAATGAGAATTACAGACCAATATCCTTGATGAACACAGATGTAAAAATTCTCACCAAAATACTAGCCAATAGGATCCAACAGTACATTGAAAGGATTAATTATCACAACCAAGTGGAATTTATTTCTGGGCTGCAAGGTTGGTTCACAATCTGCAAATCAATCAATGTGATATGATACATTAATAAATAAAGAACAAGAACCATATGATACTCTCTAAGATGCTTAAAAATTATTTGACAAAGTACAGCATCCTTTCTTGATCAAAACTCTTCAAAGTGTAGGGATAGAGGGTACACACCTTAATATCATCAAAGCCACCTATTAAAAACCTACAGTGAGGGCGCCTGGGTGGCTCAGTGGGTTAAAGCCTCTGCCTTCGGCTCAGGTCATGATCCCAGGGTCCTGGGATCGAGCCCCGCATCAGGCTCTCTGCTCGGCAGGGAGCCTGCTTCCTCCTCTCTCTCTTCCTGCCTCTCTGCCTACTTGTGATCTCTCTCTGTCAAATAAATAAATAAAATCTTAAAAAAAAAAAAAACCCACAGTGAATATCATCCTCAATGGGGAAAAACTGAGAGCTTTTCCCTTAAGGTCAAGAACACGGCAGGACTATCCACTATCACAACTGCTATTCAACATAGTATTAGAAGTCCTAGCCTCAGCAATCAGACAACAAAAAGAAATAAAATGCATCCGAATCAGCAAAGAAGAAGTCAAACTCTCACTCTGCAGATGATATGATACCTTATGTGGAAAACCCAAAAGACTCCACTCCAAAACTGCTAGAACTCATACAGGAATTCAGTTAAGTGTCAAGATATAAAATCAATGCACAGAAATCAGTTGCGTTTCTATACAACAACAACAACAAGATAGAAGAAAGAGAAATTAAGGAGTTGATCCCATTTACAACCCAAAACCATAAAAAACCTAGGAATAAATCTAACCAAAGAGGCAAAGAATCTGTACTCAAAAAACTATAGGGTACTCATGAAAGAATTTAGGAAGACACAAAGAAATGGAAAAATATTCCATGCTCATGGATTGGAAGAACAAATATTGTGAAAATGAATATGATACCTAGAGTAATCTACATGTTTAATGCAATCCCTATCAAAATACCATCAACTTTTTTCAAAGAAATGAAACAAACAATCCTAAAATTTATATGGAACCAGTAAAGATCCCGACTAGCCAGAGGAATGTTGCTAAAGAAAACCAAAGTTGGTGGCATCACAACTCCAGACTTGAAGCTCTATTACAAAGCTGTGATCATCAAGACAGTATGGTACTGGCACAAAAACAGGCACACAGATCAATGGAACAGAATAGAGACCCCATAAATTGACCCTCAACACTATGGTCAACTAATCTTCAACAAAGCAGGAAAGAATGTCCAATGGAAAAAAGATAGTCTCTTCAACAAATGGTGTTGGGAAAATTGGACAGCCATATACAGAAGAATGAAACTGGACAATTTCCTGACACCACACACAAAAAATAGACTCAAGATGGATGAAAGACCTTAATGTGAGACAGGAACCCAGCAAAATCCTTGAAGAGAACACAGGCACCAACCTCTCTGACATCAGCCACAGCAACTTCTTCCTAGAAATATCACCAAAAGCAAGGGAATCAAGGGCAAAAATGAACTATTGGGACTTCATCAGGATAAAAAGCTTTTGCACAGCAAAGGAAACAGTCAACAAAACCAAAAGCCAACTGACAGAATGGAAGAAGATATTCACAAATGACATATCAGATAAAGCGCTTGTATCCAAAATCTATAAAGAACTTATCAAACTCAACACCCAAAGAACAAATAATCCAATCAAGAAATGGGCAGAAGACATGAACAGACATTTCTGCAAAGAAGACATCCAAATGGCCAACAGACACATGAAAAAGTGCTCCACATCACTCAGCATCAGGAAAATACAAATCAAAACCACAGTGAGATATCACCTCATACCAGTCAGAATGGCTAAAATTAACAAGTCAGGAAATAACAGATATTGGCGAGGATGCGGAGAGGTAAGTTGAAAATAGAGGTACCCTACGACCCAGCAATTGCACTACTGGATATTTACGCTAAAAATACAAATGTAGTGATCTGAAGGGGTGTGTGCACTCGAGTCTTTATAGCAGCAATGTCCAAATAGCCAAACTATGGAAAGAACCTAGATGCCCATCAACAGATGAATGGATAAAGAAGATGTGGTATATATATAAAATGGAATACTATGCAGCCACCAAAACATGAAAACTTGCCATTTGCAACAACGTGGATGGAACTAGAGGGTATTATGCTAAGCAAAATAAGTCAATCAGAGAAAGACAATTATCATCTGATCTCTCTGATATGAGAAATTTCAGAGGCAGGGTGCAGGGTTGTTGGGAGTATGGAGGGAAAAAAATGAAACAAGATGGGATCGGGAGGGAGACAAACTATAAGAGACAATCTCACAAAAAAAACAGGATTGCTGGGGGGAGGGTGGGTAGGGATAGGGTGGCTGGGTTATGGACATTGGGGAGGGTATGTGCTATGGTGAGCGCTGTGAAATGTGTAAGCCTGATGATTCACAGACCTGTACCCCTGGGGCAAACAATACATTATATGTTAATATAAATAAATAAGTAAATCTAATTGGCATAAAAAAAGAATATCTATATTAATTATCTATTTCTGTGTAACAAAATACCACAAACTTAGTCACTTCAAACAACACACATTTGTTTTATCACAATTTCTGTGGGTCAGGAGTGCAGGCATGACTTACCTGGGACCTCTTCTGTAGAGTTTTTCACAAAGTTGCAATCAAGGTGTTGACCAGAACTGACACCCCATCAAAGTTCAGCTGGGGAAGGATCCACTTCCGAGTTCATGTGGTTGTTGGCTTGATTCAGTTCCTTGATGGCTGTAAGCTGAAGGCTATTTTTTTTTAATTTAATTTAATTTAATTTTATTTTTATTTATTTATTTATTTAAAGATTTTATTTATTTATTTGACAGACAGAGATCACAAGTAGGCAGAGAGGCAGGCAGAGAGAGAGGAGAAAGCAGGCTCTCCACGGAGCAGAGAGCCGGACGCGGGGCTCGATCCCAGGACCCCGAGATCACGACCCGAGCTGAAGGCAGAGACTTTAACCCACTGAGCCACCCAGGCGCCCCTGAAGGCTATTCTTAATACCTTGCCATGTGGGCCTCTCCATAGGGCAGCTTATCAACATGGCAGCTTGCTTTATCAAAGTCACCAAAGAAACAGTCTGTTAGCAAAATAAAAGTTATAAGCTTCTGTAATTTAATCATGGACATAACATAACCCTAATGTTGAGGTATTGTATTGGATAGAAACAAGTTCCTATAGAGGAGGGGATTACATAAAGCCATGAATACCAATAGTCAGGATCATTACAGAGTACCTACAAGCTATCTATCTCTCTATCTCTACCTACTAGGGGTAAGAAAGCTTCCACATGAAAGTGACGCTTGGATATGAGGGGAAAATGTGTGAATTCTGAGAACTCTAAATACTAAATAATAGCAGTCAGACTGGAGATAGAAACAAAAATGTGAAAAATATCCCATATGGCAGTGAATTCCTTCTTTGCTTGTTTTTCCTCTCATATTTCCTGGATTAGGTATCCCAAATTAGGTATCCCAAATCCTAGAACAGTGCAATTATGCATGAACAGAAAAATCTCCCAGGGTCTCCTGGGTGATTCAGTTGGTTGAGTGTCCAACTCTTGATTTCAGCTCAGGTCATGATCTCAGGGTCCTAAGATCAAGATTCACGATGGGCATGGAGCTTACTTAAGATACTCTATCTCTCTCTCCCTCTCTTTTTGCCCCTTCCCCCAACTCCCAACTTGCACACACACATTCTCTCAAAAGAAAGAAAGAGAGAAAGAAAGGAAAGGAAGAACCCCACCCCCTCACCCCCCACCAATTCTCTCTCTCTCCAACAAGAGGGCCAGAAAGAAGCTCCTATAGGATGGAGCCTCCGTAATGAAGCTACATTCCTCCAGCAGTGGTGGTAAGAACAGAAGTGGCATTTAAGTCTCTTTTCTCTGAATTCTCCACTCCAAGGCAGACCCAACAGGGGGAAGTGCTGGGCAAACAAGGAGGCTAAAGGACTGGAGTTATGGACAAAGCATTAGAAAAGGGTGCTTCTGAGAACCAGAGTTATGGGGGAAATCACATAGAGGAAGTAGATAAGGAAAGGATTCCTTTAAATCTGTGTATGAAAATTACCTGGAAATCAGCAACATTCTAGCCCAGTCCTGCTAGGGCTATTATTTGAAGGTTTTCTATTAGCAGCAAACTGTCCTGAATAATAATCAGTATCATTTATTTATGATCCCCCAAGAACCTAGTAACATGTACATATTCAATAAATAACTTCTAGGGGCGCCTGGGTGGCTCAGTGGGTTAAAGCCTCTGCCTTCAGCTCAGGTCATGGTCTCAGGGTCCTCGGATCGAGCCCCACGTCAGGCTCTCTGCTCAGCGGGGAGCCTGCTTCCTCCTCTCTCTGCCTGCCTCTCTGCCTACTTGTGATCTCTGTCTGTCAAAAAAATTTTGGAAAATAAATAAATAAATAAATAAATAAATAAATAACTTCTAGACAAAGAGAGATTAACAAACTGTTACCTCTTAATAATCAAAATATTGTATTCCTCAGTTTGGCCAGTTTTAAAATTGTTAGAATCATTTCATTAAGGAGTTGAAAGAGAAGTGTTTATCACAATCATTCTTCTTTGGTCAAGGAAGAAGTTCGTTGAGCCCATCTTGGATAAATCAGTCATTGTATCTGTGGATCCACTACACCAAATAATCCACTCGACTGTTTTAAGACCATTCAATTTAAAGCAGTCTGACTCTCTCCTGGTGGAGGTTCCAGGACCCTGACTGGTCAGCTGTGAGTTGATATGTAGAGCGAACTCCCTTGTGAACCTGATCCTAGTCTCACATCCCCATAGAGACTTCCCCTGCCCAAATCTTCCTGCACCGTATGACTTAAATGAAAACTCCAGTTTTACGATCTGAGAGATCCCAAAGACTCCTATTTGTTGGAATCTTAGAATTCCTTTTTATACTTACAAAACTAGGCAAAAATTCAGAGATGCTTTTATTTTGAAATATCCAAATCCTGTGAACCTAACTTACCATCTTCCTGTGACCAAAGTTATGAACACCTCAGATCTAAACAAGTTCTTTTGCAATCAGAACCTGCCTTTCAAAAATTTCCTTGAAATCCATTTGTTCATTCAGTAAACATGTTTTCCACTGTAAGGCTTCAATCTAGAATTTGAAAACTAGCTCTAGTTTCATTCTGTCTAGGCCATCTCCTCTCTTCATCATATATATCAACACACACACACACACACACACACACACACCCTTTTTTCCCCATTGGAGGTCAAGTATTCTACTTGATATTTTTATACATCTGTCTGAATCTACCCAGCCCTAGTATTTACATGGTATTTCTCATGGTACACACTAAATATATTTCTTAAATAAATAACAATAATAAAAACTATAATTCAGGGACACCTGGGTGGCTCAGTGAGTTAAAGCCTCCTCTGCCTTCAGCTCAGGGCATGATCCCAGGGTCCTGAGATCAAGCCCAAAATCGGGCTCTCTGCTCAGCAGGGAGCCTGCTTCCCCTTCTCTCTGCCTGCCTCTCTGCCTACTTGTGATCTCTGTCAAACAAGTAAATAAAATCTTTTTTTTTTAAAAACCCTATAATTCAAAAAGCTACAAAAAAAGAAATAAATATGGTTATGGCAAGTAATCAAAGAAAAGGAAGAGGGAAGTGGACAAACAGTTTTAGCAACACATTTATCAGTTGTTTGCCCCTTGCTGGGCCTTTGGTCTACGCATTTATGGTTCCTCTGTGCCATAGCTGCCACTGGACTCTAGAGATTAAATCTCTTGTCTGCAATGGATCAAACCTGATTATGGTTTTGGATCAAAATCAGAGGAGTACTTTGAAGCCTTAAGGCTTCTGAACTCTGACAACATGAGGATGTCAGATCAAAGTGTCACCAGCCAAACACTTATTTCGTGTAAAATGAATAAATCCTGGAGAGTTAAAAGTTTTCAGAATTTCTGTGTCTGACTTTTCTGACATTATTTTGAAACTTTGATGTACTTTATCTGGCTCACTTTTCTGAGTCTATATTCATTTATCACAATGACTACTCAATAGCATCTTTATGGAAAATTTCAACTCCTGAAGAAAAGAAATTTAATATTATTTTTTAAATTGGGAGATTCCCAATAAAAAAAATGTGTTAACTCATTTAGTCAGAAAATATGAGCACATACTATATATAGGGTAAGGTGTTACAAATAAAAAATGGGGCTTTCATCTAAGAGTTTACCACCTAGTAATAAAGATAAAATATTGGGGCACCTGGGTGGCTCAGTGGGTTAAGCCTCTGCCTTCAGCTCAGGTCATGATCCCAGGGTCCTGGGATTGAGCCCCGCATCGGGCTCTCTGCTCAGTGGAGAGGCTGCTTCCTCCTCTCTCTCTCTGTCTGCCTCTCTGCCTACTTGTAATCTCTGTCTGTCAGATAAATAAATTTTAAAAAAAAAGATAAAATATTTACATCAAATATTACATCTTCAAAAGCATGATAAAATGTTCTGATTCCAGTGATGGCATATTAACTCGTATAAGACCAATATTCACTGCCAAGTACTGGGACGGCTGGATAAAATATGAACCCCCTCAAAAAAATCTGTTGGAAATCCCTGGGGAGATATCAAGAATGCAAGAAACCAAGATCCTTGGAGAAGAGAAATAAAAAGATATACCAGATATTTGTCTCTACTGTTCCCTTCCACGTACCTGCTGATTTGTAGGCAGCCTCCGAGACACTAAGAAACTAAGCAAAGTTTTCAACAGTCTATGGAGCTTGGGAGTAAAAAATTCAAGTCCTATCAAAGCGAAGGAGCTATGACAAACACCTAAGACTTTCAGTTGAGACCCTTAAAGGACTTCTCACTAGAAAAAAGGTTAACAAGAAACAGACCAGCCCACATGAAACTGGAGTCTAACCATCTTAATCTCAAATTGAATTAAAGTGATTTACCCCCAGCCTGTCTGCCAAGAAAACAAATAAAACAAACCAAACCAACCAACCAAACAAAAACCCCTCTTTCAAGGAAACCAGTGGGACCCAGAATAAAATTATTTCATATTTTCTCATATGCAAAATCTAAATATTAAAAAAATAAAAATCTTTTTAAAAAATAAGTGGAAGGGATCAACAAGGAAAATAACAGACAATGGAAATGAACTTATGGGAAATAAAATATTAGAGTTATCATACACAAAGTAAAAATAACTGTGTCTAATCTGTTTTTTAAAATATATGGCAAGATGAATAATTCAGCAGACAACCAAAGTATCAAATAAAAGTTCTACCACAGTAAACTTCAAAAACAAAACAAGAACTCAAGAGATGGGTTCAAATGTAGACTAGATAACAGCCAAAAAGAGGACTAAACTGGAAGATAGGTCAGTAGTAAATGTCCAGGCTGGAGCACAGGAAAAAGAGTAACACACATGTAACTGAAGTCTAAGAAAGAGAAGAAGGTTAGAAATTTGAAAATATATGACCAGGAAATTTTCTAAGCAAGAAAGACATCAAGCCACAGATTCAAAAAGTACTTTAAACTCCAAGAAGGACCAATACAAAGAAAGCAACACATGAACATTCCATAATATAACTGAAAAAAAGGAGGGGCGGGTCGTAAAAGCAGCCAAAGGAAAAAAGAACATATTAATTTCAAAAGAGCAAAAATGATACTGACAGGTGGCTTCTCAATAGAAACAATGATACCAAAGGATAATTCAATGCCATCTGCAAAACTGCCAACCTTAAATTTTATAACCAGGGGTAATACCCTATAAGAATGGAATAAAAAACCAACATTTTCACATAAATGAATTTGTCACCAGTATATCCGGGCTAAAATAAATAAGAAAGTATTTTTTTAGGTGGAAAATAGCAATCTATCAGAAATGGAAACACAGAAATGCAAGAAGTAATAAAGAACAATGGAGAGGCGCCTGACTGGCTCAGTTGGTAGAGCATGCAACTCTTGATCTCGGATTGCGAGTTCAAGCCCCGTGTTGTGTGTAGAGATTACTTAGAAATAAAATATTAAAAAAAAAAACAATAGCAGGGGTAAATACGTAAGTAATGAATATTGATGGCATAAAATAATAATAATCAGTTTGTGGAGTTAGAAATATTTTAAAATAGAAGCATATGACATAATTACTAATAAACACAGGAAGAATAAAGTTAACATTTTCTAAATACCTTACCTTGTGTCCAGGAAATAGTACAAGTACACCCTTAAATTAATTATGCATTCTGGGATTACAGCGCTATTCTGAAATGCAACCGAGTTATAAACTCCTCCCAGGGCAGTTCCCTGGAGCTGCTTTCAGCAACCCTCACATTCTTTGGACAGATTCACCTGTGGTACAACTCAGAAATCCACAAGACACTGAGAGCTGGTGCTGCCAGAAAGCTCCATCACCAGGTCCTGAGTTCTCCTGATGCAACTCCTTAGGAAGGGACAAGTCCCCAAGATCAGAGCAGAGTTAGCCTGGGCACAGGTGATTTGGAATGCTGACATCCCCTAGAAGAGGCTCTCTATTTGCTCAGTTTTTCTCATCCTTTCTGGATTTCTCCCTCAGTTCCTTCTCCCCACTCTTTCCTCATGGGAGTTTCTGGCAGACAACAAGTGCCATGACTTCCCTTCAGAAAGCTGGAAGGAAACCTGTATGGAGAGGAGAAAGTGATTCTTCAGTTAGGGCAAGGGAGTGATGGAGGCTCTCTGAGAAAGGGTAATGAATATAGGGGATTCTGAAGCACAAGGTCCGAGTTTTTTTGACCTGGAAGGAGCTATACTGTTACCCACTATTTAATTTATTAAATATACCTTTAGAGTTCCTGGACTTTTTTGTATGTCTATCATATTTGACAATAAAATGCATGTTTAAAAAAGAGTGTAGAGGAGGTTTTTTTTGAATAATAATCTTGAAGTGTTAAAAAAAGAAGATTTAGAGGAAGAAGATAGCAGAACTAAGAGATGGGAAATATAGGTGATGGGGCTGGAAGAAGAGAGGGACAATTAATAAGTAATATTAAAAGGAGCAAGAATTGAAGACTGTTATTTCAAGCATAAAAATTAAGGAGTTCTCTCCTTTCATCTTCACTCAGCTCTGTGAGGTAAGTGCTGTTATTTTCCCCTTTACAGACGAGGAAATTAAGGTTCAGAGAAGTTAAGTAAATGGCTCAAGATCAGACTGCTAATCAGCAACTGAACAGAATTTTCTTCCATGCCTGACTGTTTGTGAAGGCTGAACTCTTTTCAGTTTCTTCCAGGGAGCATAAGATCTAGAGGGAGAGGTGAGGAAGCACCTGGAGAGGCAGAGAAGAATCAAACTAGAACTTTAGTGCAAAGTTGTTTTAAGAGCCCAATGCCCCAAAGTTTGGACTCCAGGGCGTCCCTAGGGCTTCTGATCACTTCAAGTGGTGGTGCTTCTGCTTCAAAGGCTCAGCCTTGCCAGAGTCTAGGAACTCTTACCATCATGTGACCACAAGGACACTGCAATAGGTAAGAGATAAGTGAAGCTTCAAAGGGGATAGGAACTGCAGTCAGCTGAGAATAATGCTCAACAGGTAAGCAAAGTGAAAGGGGGGTGGGGGAGCTATTGGGAAGCCAAGAAAAACTATAAAATATATGGTAAAAAATACAGGGATTAGTAGGTCAATCAGGTCCATGGAAAGAAACCCTCACGTAATTCCTCAAGTAGCAACCATCATCCATTATCAGCTTTTGAGTGCACTTGGATGAGCTGGTTCTTATAAAAGACCAGAGGGGGAGCACAACCCACTACTGTTCTCATTACTACCTCTGTATTCCCCCTGCCCCACCCCACCCACCACCACCACTACTGATCTCTTGGTTTAATGCTTTGTTTTTTTTTAGGATTATATTTCCTTTATGCTCCTTGAACCCACCAGGAAGCTTTGAGGAACCCCATCCTTGCATGGTCACTAGGCAATGACCTTACTGTCACATCTCTCTTCTTGGTCTTCCTAATCATACTAGCTATTCATTGAGCTGACCAGTTGGTAGTCATGGTAGACTACTGCTGCATCTGGCTAGTCCATGTTTCCAATTTGACTGATAACCACAAGAATTTCTGATGGCATCCTATGAATTCCTCTTTGGTTGCTAAGTCATCTACTGGTCTGCTTTTAGAACACTATCCTATCTCAAGTTTTGAGTAAGCAGGAAGAACTTCCAGAGAACTTTTCATGAAGAAGCTAGCTTCTCTGGAAACCATGGATCCTCTCTTTTATGATTCTATCTTGCTTTTTTCTTTTCAACTTTCCTGTTTGTCAGATTTACCTGCCAGTAATTGAAGTTATGCCTCTAATCACACCAAAGCCTGTGGGAAATAGATTAAAAACAGTCGGAAGAGCAGTTAGAAAGCTTAGGTTCTGGAACCAGAAGAAGAGGTTTCTAAATCCTGGCTCTAACTTACTAAGTGTGTGACCTTGAACAAAACACTAATGATAATGAAGGTGGTACTTATCTATCATGGACTGGGTACTTACTTTGTGTCAGGCATTGTAGCTAAGAACTCTTCACACCATATCTTGCTTAACACTGACAACAACTCAGGGGAATCCAATAAGCACGCACACTGTTAGATGAGGTATCTGAAGCTTTACAGATTTCACTACACATAAAGTATATGACTTTGAGCAAGTTACTTAATCTCTTCAAGCCTCACATACAAAGCTAAAATATCTAATTTCTGTAGCTATTGACATGATTAAATGAATTGATACATATAAAGAACTTGGCCTATAGTGAATCCAATACGTATCCTGCTAATACTATCATTATTACCCTCCACGCTGCCATATGTGAATCATTTATATATGGTATAAAGAAACCAAAAAAATTACCTGGTCAATTATATCCAAGAGATAGAACCAAATTGAATTGTTCACAGTAAAATATTCATCTTGGGGAGGCTTTACAATTTGTGTTATGAAAGCAGAATTGAATATATAAACATATGGGATGAGGCACATGGTTAAAGATAAGCAAAAAACCTAGGATCACTTCTCAAATACCAGAAATGTCCCTGGATCACCAGTGATACTTAGACAGACAGAAGTGCCTTCCCACCTGTTTCCCCACCCTTACCTCCACACCCAGCTATGTGAGGAAATTCTAGGTGCCATACCCCTCATCTTACTTTGTAGCCTTATCATGTTATACCAAGCAAATCATGCTCAGCTTTCCCGCTGAAGACCATGCAAATGTAGCCTTGCTTAGTGATGCCTTTTGTTGATCAGTCTGGGCATCTATGGTCTCACAACTCCAGAGCGAAGAATCACTATAGTTACTGTTCATTTCCATGGATCATGACACCTCAAAGAGATGTCCTTCACAATGACACCATCCTATTCTAATGCTTTACGCAGTGTATTCTTTTGTCTTATTAATAATTTGACTGATGATGATAAAAGATGTCCTGAAATTTAGCTTGCATGTCTGCAGTCCCGCATTCTGGTAATTCCAATTATACCCAGATGTTTTTCTGCCCTTTCCACCTCCAAACACTCATAAGGGAAAACCAAAGCACTCTTTATTTTATCTTTTGCTGTTGATGGTGTGTTATTTACAGAAAAGATGATTAGTTCCAGATTTTCTTGTGGTTTCTGGTTCCAAATTCCCAAATTTATCATAAAAAAACTGAATAGTATTGACCAATACACACGCCAAAAATGGCTTTCCCCACCTATAAATGACAAAAATAAATTAAAGTCATCTGACCTTTCTTGTGATATACACATAAAATATATAATTTTAATAATAAAATTTAAAAATAATTAAAGATTTCTTCTGACCAGGACAAGGAAAGGCTAGATTCACCTTTCAACCTGAAACTACCAAGGAAATAAAATATGCAAAACATGTGTTTTCAAGATACTGAACACCAGGGAACAAAGGACAGTAATTTCTGAGAAATGGGAAACAAATGAGGTAATCTTTATCATTGTCCCAGCTTACTACTTGAAAGAGTTTCCAGGCTATTTCTCAGGAAGAGGGAACCCAAACAAATTCTGGTGGTTACCCTGAGTAAAGAAGAAGAAGCTGGGATTCTAGAGAGACCAAGGTGATAAGAGTTGGCAAGACAGAGTCCCAGACAGGAGAAAAGTACACAGATGGAGAATTTTCTTGATTTGTAGAAGGTCCCCCTGGAGTCTCCAGTCAGCACAAACTTTTGAGACAAAGGAGCTCGCTACCTAAACGGATTAGAGGGAACAATTGCTAGGGTTCACACAGGACCAAGAATAGTGGCCATTTTTATCAGCAAGACTGGGAAACCTCATCATCTATGGAGTGCTGAGTACAGTTTTCAGAAAGTCCCTGACTGAAGAATAATTAGTCCTACCCTTAATATTGCTTTGGTCCCACCTAACAAGTTTTAAGAACAAGTTGAAAGGATTAAACTGCTTCTAAGTAACTGTGTTCCAAAAGAAAGGTAAAGAGTATTTATAAATATAAAAAGATATCCAGTACCCAACAAAGTAAAATTTACGACATCAGGCATTCTATTAAAAAATGACTAGGAATGCAAAGAAGCAGGAAAATATGAAGAAAAATCAATCAAATAAAATCAATATAGAATTGACACAAGTATTGGAATTAGCTGGCAAGGATATTGGAACAATTCTTATAACTGAATATGCTCAAAAAAAGTTAAGTAAAGACATATAATATATGTAAAAGACTCATTAAATTTCTAGACATGAAAATTATAATATATGAGATTAAAAAGGTACTAGATGAAATTAACAGCAGATAATTGAGAAAGAAAAAAACTAGTAAACTTGAAGGCATAGAATCTATACAAATATATTCTGAAGCAATAAATTCTATTCAAAGTGAAAGACAGAGAGAAAACCCAAGTAAAAGGATGGTCAGGATAGGTCTCACTGGGAAGATGACTTTTAAGCAAAAATTTGAAGAAGGACACTGCCACGTGGATATCTATAGGAAGATTACCCCAGGGATTACTGGAAATCATGGGTCTTGAGAGTGACTGTAAAATAGTTAACACAGTATTTAGCATTCAATAAGCACTCAGAAGATGAACGTTATCATTGCTGCTGCTGCTGTTGTCCTTGTTAAACACTGACAGTCTGGGGCAGCGGAAGGAGAAGGGATCTCTCTATATAAGGGCTTCCTTTTGCCATGTGATCTTTCAGGCATTTTCATATATATATATATTTCATATATATATATATTTGATATATATATATATGAAAATGCCTAAAGGAGCACATTATATGAGAATATATATATATATATGTATATATGTGTATATATAAAACCTCATATAATCTTCACAATAACCCTGTAATATGGGTAGTTCTATTTTATAAATAACAAAGCAGAGCCCTTGAAGAGTTGAGATATTTTTGCAAGGTCACCAAGATACCAAGACAGAAACATGATTTGACCTCAGAATCCTCGGACTTTAAATCTTAGATACTTTCTACTACTTTGCATTGCCCACTGCCACACATGGCATGTGGAGACTTGCGACAGGTAAAAGTCCCAAACTCCCACACATCTCTGTTTTTCCCAGGAGTCACAAATTCAAATGAAGCTGCCATGATAAGTGATGTGGGAAATGGTGGGGGGAAAAATGGTCCGGAACCTGTGAAAAACAGTATAACAGTATGAAACTCCTCAAAAAAATTGATCGTTGGATTATGGTATGATCCAGCAATTCTGCCTCTGGGTGTACACTCAAAAGAAGAGAAAGGGACTCAAATAGAGGTTGGTACAGCCGTGTTTATAACAGCATTTGTTACAATAACCAAAAGGTAAAAGCAACCCAAGTGTCCATTGATGAATGGGTAAACAAAATGTGGTATACACATGCAGTGGAATATTATTCAGCCTTGAAAAGGAATGGAATTTGACACAAACTACAACATGGATGAACCCTGAAGACATGCTAAATGAAATCAGCCAGCCACAAAAGAACAAAAATTATATGATTCCTCTTATATGAGATTCTTAGAATAATCAAATTCATAGAAAGAAGTAGTAAAATGGCAGTTGCTAGGGGCTGGTGGAAGGAAGAAAGGGGAATAAGTGTTTAATGGATCAAGAGTTGCAGATGGGGAACATGAAAAAGTCCTGGAGATGGGTGGTGGTGATGGTTGACCAATAATGTGAATGTACTTAATGATCCAGTATTGTACATTTAAAAATGGTTACAGTGGGGGCACCTGAGTGGCTCAGTCATTAAACATCTGTCTTTGGCTCAGGTCATGATCCCAGGGTCCTGGGATCAAGCCCTACATTGGGCTCTCTGCTCAGTGGGAAGCTTGCTTCTCCCTCTCCCACTCCCCCTGCTGTGTTCCCTCTCTCGCTGTCTCTCTCTCTCTCTGCCAAATAAATAAATAAATAAATAAATAAATAAAATATTTATAAATAAATAATAAAAATGGTTAAAATGGTGAATTTTATGTTGTGTATACTTACCTGAATAAACACATACATATTCCAAAACCTAGTAGCCTGTTATAACATTTGTGTTCACCTTCACCGATCTGCAGGTATGTTAGGGTTTGTATGGAATTCTACTGGTCTTGGCCCAGCCTAAGAGAGATCCATTTTTCCTTTCATACTTTTTAGACTAGCAGCTCCTTGGGACATGTTTTCCTTGTGGCGAATGACAAAAGCATAAGGGAATGAGAGTACAAGTACATGATGCCTCTTAAAGTCTTGGCTTTAAGCTGGCCCACTTTCACTTCTGCCAACATTTCATTGGATAAAACAAGTTATATGGCTAAGTCCCACATCAATGGAGCAGAAAAATCTGCTTTGGCTACTCTTGGAGAATATACTGCAAAAATCAGATGCCAAAGGGTAGGGTTGTAAAAGTATAATATGGAGGGTAAGGAATTGAGAACAAGAATTCAATCCATAAATAGACATAAAAATATATTTATAGAGTTTTACATAAAAGACATCATGCACAACTAGTTCATTACTGATAAGTCACAGAATTGGAAAAACCTGCTTTCTAGCTTTAAAATTTCCAAACACTATAAAGTTTATTAATAAACTTAGATATAAAGGGGGGAATAAAACTTATAGCTTTTTTGACTTTTGGTAAAAATCTGAATTTTTTTTCATTTGTTATTTTGTACTTATGAGTGCCCCAGAGACCAACATTACTCATGAATCAAAATAAACAGTAATACAAGTAACTTAGAATGTAAATAAGAAACACTACGAGTGGGTGGTTTTTAACTTCCCAGAACTCAGAAAGATACATTAGCCATTTTGGGAGAGAAATGATTTTTAAACTTCATATGGCCCTAGATGAGATGGGCCATGCAGAGAAAATGGGCCGTATTTTCAAAAGATTGTAAAACTATAGTGCTCCATCCCAAATGAAAGGACTAATATGAAAGAAAGGAAGAAGAAAGAAAGAAAGAAAGAAAGAGAAAAAGGAAGAGTAGGAAAGGAGGTAGAAACATGACATTTTTTGTTTAATAAGGGGACTTTTATAAAATGCTTCCATTTGCCTAAGGTCAGAAACAAAGAGAATCTCAGATCTAGTGTATTCAGACCAAGCAAGATCTTCTTCAGGCCTGAAATATTTATTTTCCACTTAGATGATCAGACAGCAGGAGTTGAAAAAATAAATCTGTGTCATCAGATGACCACGTCCCTGTTAAAATACAATATACTGTATTGATAAAATGAAGTTACAGATTGGGATATGCTAGATTCTTAACCTTTACCCTGAGGGGTATTTTGGGGAGTGATATAATTTTATAACAGTGGTGGTGCAACCCTTTATCCTCTCAATGCTTTGGACACAAAGACCATGGGATTAATTATATACTGTGAGCAACAATTCATGAATATTTAACACACTCATCTATACTTAATGAATAAATTTGCATTTTGACACTATTATTTAATGTGCTTTAAGGAAATACTGCTCATTACCTTTCAATTTTGTAGATTAGTTGAATGTAATCAGAATGATAAGGCAGGAGAGATATAGTATTATTTAAATAACATTGTTTTTTATGACTGCTTCTGCTTCCAGGGGTCCCCCCCCCACCCTTTTCTTTCAAGCAAGTAGGTTTATTTTATTCTATTCTGGTTGTTCTGTCTTAATCATTTTGCGTCCACGCTCCTTGCAGAAGGGAGTTTCTTTAGATTCATGGAAAAACAATGCAAATTAAATAATCAGTGTTTTGCTTCCCTCTGTGTGTTTTGTAACAGGATATTCTCTCCCACAGAATATCCCAGTGCAATTGGCAGTAATTGTGTCCTGGGTGGGGAGGCTCAGCAAGGTTGCCACAACCCGCACAGCAAGCAGAGGGAGCTGCATCACCTGTGGCAATGAGCAGAGGTCTGCAACTTACCCAGGGAAAGTAAAACCCCAAGGAATCAGGGCTGAGAAAAACTGGCCGACTGGAGAGGATGCTGTCAGAGACAAGCAATCCTATTTGTTTGTTTGTTTTTAATCTTTGGCTCATGGTGAGGGGCTTTATCTAATAAGAAATGGATCTTCTATTTGCAAGGTGGTCACCTAATCTACATATCCACTTGAGGGAGTTTGGGCATGAGAACATACCTCTAGTAATCCCATCTGCACAAATGTCCCATGCCAAAGGGACATTCCAAAAGGAAGGGGACTTTAAGGCCAACAGTCAGGCTCTTGGGAACCAGAATAAAGACCGCCCAACTAAGACGAAGGAGAAAGTGAACAAGAGCAAGAGAACAGAAAAGAAAATCCAGATGCCAGACACTGAGCTAAATTTTTACATACCTAATCACTTTAAGTCCTTATCTTATGAGATCGCTGTCATTGTCCCACCACCACCACCACCACCACCATCATCATCTTTGCCACTCTAAGAAAATGAAATTGAAAATTAGTTGGTTTAACACAGATAGTTAAAAAAAAAAAAAAAAAGTAAGAAAGAAAGAAAGAAAACCAAAAAACAACAACAAAACCCCCTAGGATTTGAATCCAGGTCTGCTGGAACTTAAATTCATGACTTTAACAGTTCTCAACTAATTAGGGTTTTAAAGGCTTTGCTATCAAACAAATCAAATTCAGGGTTAAGTTGAAATATGGTTTCCTCGGGGCACCTGGGTGGCTCAGTGGATTAAGCCTCTGCCTTCGGCTCAGGTCATGATCTCAGGGTCCTGGGATCGAGCCCCACGTCGGGCTCTCTGCTCAGCGGGGAGCCTGCTTCCCCCTCTCTCTCTGTCTGCCTCTCTGCCTACTTGTGATCTATCTCTCTCTGTCAAATAAATAAGTAAATTAAAAAAAAAAAAAAGAAAAATGGTTTCCTCAAGGAAATCTTCCTTGCTCTCCAGGCCTTGTTGGATTCTCTATTAGCTACAGTGTATGGTTATGTATGTATGGTATATAAATATGGAATTATATTATATATGTGGTTATATATATATGGTATTTATATTCCTCCCCTTGTCTCCACACACCTGACCGTAACTTCAAGAAGGCAAGGACACCTAGCACAGTACGCAGCACAAGGTAGCCATTCTCTATTTGTGTGTGTTGTGTGTGTGTGTGTGTGTGTGCACGCGCGCATGCTTGCACATGTGCATGTGTGTTTTCTCACCTATAAAAATGTGATGAGAAATACTTATGGTGAGAATTAAATGAGATATTTATATAAAGTGACTATTACAGAGGTGCCTGGGTGGCTCAGTGTGTTAAAGCCTCTTCCTTCAGCTCAGGTCGTGATCCCAGGGTCCTGGGATCGAGCCCTGCATCGGGCTATCTGCTCAGCAGGGATCCTGCTTCCACCTCTCTCTCTCCGCCTGCTTCTCTGCCTACTTGTGATCTCTGCCTGTCAAATAAATAAATAAAATCTTTTAAAAAATAAATAAATAAAGTGACTATTACAGAGCTTAAAAAATAGAATTTTTTTTTTCGCTGCTGGATTATGTTTCTTTACATGAGGCACAAGGATGAAACTGAGTCATGTGAAACCCTGGAATTTTCTGGATATCACTTAAAAATTAAGTTTCACTAATAATCCATTTCACTAATAGTCCCAGGGGGCACCTGGGTGTCTCAGTCGCAGGCTCGGGCCAGGATCCCAGAGTCCTGAGATGAGTCCCATATCAGGCTCCTTGATCAGCTTCTGCTTCTCCCTCTCCCTCTTTCTGATGCTCCCCCTGTTTGTGGTCTCTCTCTGTGACCAATAAATAAATAACTCTTAAAAAAAAAAAGGCAAATGCATTACAAATCCCCTCCCAAGTTCATGACATCACAGCCTGAGCTAGGGAGATGACTATCACTGGAGGCCTACATTCCTGGCAGAATCAGCCTCCTGGGGTGTGGCATTTGCACCTTCACTGGTGCACCCTGTGAGTCAGACTGGGCTCAAGGAGTGGGGAAAAGCCTCTTAACGTGCATCTGTAAGGGTTGGAGAGGGTTATTCCTTAACATTCCTCTCCCTTTCTCTCCCAATTTCAGAACCAAAAAAGAGACCAAGTTTAGAATCAATTAAGAGAGAGGTCCAAAAGTCAGAGGGATTATTGATAAGAGCCGATATTAGAGACTGGTGATCGAGATCTACTGATAGCAGGCCTGGTAGTACTTTGCTCTGATGCAACAGACTTGCCCACCCACAATCAGTGGATGTGCGGAACAACCACGAGCTTGCCCTGGAGGCAAAGAGCAAAGCAGAACACAATTTATACTTCTGTCAACTGCGCTCTCCAAAGACCCCAGGGAGAGGAAGAAACTGAACTTTGTGAACTCAGTGTCCCCAAAAGCATCAATTAATTAAGGTTTTTCATATGGAAGCATAAAGCTAGAAAACTGAACTTCTCCCCAGATATTGCCTAACCTAAAGGTTGGATTGGGGGCTTGATTAGTTTCTTGAAGGAAGAAACCACCCCTTACTAAGCACTGGCAGACAGTTTAGATCTTGCCCCCAGAAGGCTCTGAAGTCAGTCAGAATGTTACAGGGCAGTACTATACAAGGTCATTCTAGACTCAAGGCTGAAAATTCACTCTGCCACTTGGTTCCCCCACCTAAACCATGTCCATTCACAGTGTCTGATTTGTCCATCAGTGGTTCTGCAATGAGATTGCATGATAACCTGAAGACTCTCCAGTAACAAAAAGACTGCAACATGTTTGAACTTGAGCCATCTTCCCTTATGAAATTTCCCAAGAAGAAATTGCAGCTCAAAGATTAAAGTCCAAATATTGTGGGTCATGCTGAACGCTAAAGACGCCTCTCCACCAGGCCCCTGAAAACAATGAATACTTGGGCACAGAGCAGGTCATGTACTGAGGGCTGCCAGCTCCCACAGAGAGAGGCAGGGGAAGCACTGAATCGTACCTGTCTTGTTCCCTCTCCCCAGCTCACCAACCAGTGATACTCTAGTGGATAGTGGAGGACCCCAAGGAAGGCAGCTCAGGAAATTCCCCCCCCACCCCCGCCCACATACACACTTCCCAGCAGTGTTGCAGCAAGACTGTTATTTTGCAAATAGACAAGACAGAAGACAAGTTCATGAGCCACAGGGAATTTTGCATGTATCCCCCTTCCACTTCTTGCTGGGATTCCAAAACTTCAAGCCCACTTAGAGTCACCCACTTAGAGTCACCCTACCCAAGGTCAGCTCCCCTCTCCTGATTTCCTTGTACCCAGGAGTTCTCCACCGGGGCTATCTCTGCATCCTTGTTTTCGGACAGGATCTGGATGCCAATTCATCAGCCTCTCCTAATTGCTCTGTCTCAACACCTCTCTACCAGATCTCACCTTCTATAAAATGTCTACAAAGATGCTCTTACAACTAGATACTGGGAAGTATGCTAAATGTAATTCCTAAAATTTTATCCAAACCCCCAAATCTTTCAGTGATGGGAGGAAACGCCAAAATCTGCTTTGACACAAAGTACAATCAACCCTTGAACAATGTGGGGGTCAGGGGCACTGACCCTCTCTGCAGTCGAAAATCCATGTATACTATTTGACCCCCCCCAAACTTAACTCCTAATACCTACTGTGACTGGAAGCCTTCCTGAGAGCATAAACTGTCAATTAACACATATTTTGCATGTTATAAATATTATATACTGTATTCATATAACAAGTAAGCTACAGAAAAGAAATTGTTACTAAGAAATAATAAGGAGGAGAAAATACATTTATAGTACTGTACTATATTTATTTTTAAAAATCTGCGTATAGGGAGACAAACCATAAAAGACTCAATCTCAAAAAACAGACTGAGGGTTGCTGGGGGGAGGGGGGACGGGAGAGGGTGGTTGGGAAATGGACATTGAGGAGGGTATGTGCTATGATGAGTGCTGTGAAATGTGTATACCTGGCGATTCACAGACCTGTACCCCTGGGGATAAAAATACATTATATGTTTATTAAAATAAAAAATAAATAAATAAAAATAAAAAATAAAAATCTGCGTATAAATAGACCCATGCAGTTCAAACCTGTGTTGTTCAAGGCTCAACCTTACTACATTTCCTACTTTAAAATCATTTCTAATGTGCTCTACAGACATTTCTGTGGGGCACCTGAGGGCCTCAGTTGGTTGGGCATCTGCCTTGAGCTCAGATCATGATTTCAGGGTGCTGGGATGGAGCCCCGCATCGGGCTCTCCCTGCTTCTCCCTCTCCTCCCTCTGCCGCTCCCACTGCTTGCGCTCTCTCGCTCTCACTCTTTTTCTCAAATAAATAAATAAAATCTTTAAAAAATTGTTTTGTTTCTCTCTGAACTTCCCTCCTTTCTGAAAGAAAAGAATAAACAAAAGAGTTTTTCACCAGTGCCAAAGGGCACCTTCCTGCTGGTGCTGTCCCTCACTCTCTCTGTCTCACCTCCTCTAGCAAGCCTTTCTTGGCTCGGCCAAATGAGATGCCTGTTGCTGTGCTCCCACAGTACCCAGTATACTCCTCAATTACTGCTCTTAGCACTTGGCCTTGAAATGATCTGTTTATGTATCTAGCGGGCATACTGTTTATGGGACTTTTGGAATGAGGAGTTCTTTAAGGGCAAGAACTACCTCTGCTTTCCCAGCACCAGCATGATGTCTCGACACATAACACAATGAATATATGTTGAGTTCATTAGGTAACTCAACTGCAATTTTTTGAAAATCTTCTACATAGAGCATTCTGTGGTATAAGGCACTTTATGTATCTCGAAAGAATGATAAAAACAATCATAACAAGATCTTCCATATGGATAGGTCTCAATTGTTCTTGCAAAATACTCTCAAAGCTCTTACTCCATTCGGTCTTTTCAATGTCCTTTAAGAAAACTAGGAGAATGGGTACTTTCAAGCCCATCTGACACTTGAGGAAAATATGGCCATTTTCACCCTGTTAGAAAGTGGCAGAGCGTGTTCCGAGCCTCCCAACGTAGAACCTCTTCCTCGGAAACTGCAAGGCTCATACCAGAGTTTGCTGAGCTCTGACTGGGGTGCCCTAGTCTCCACACTTGACCCCAGAAGAAACTTCTCTCTAAAGTCGCAAGTTCTTCTCTGCACAGACCCGGGTCCTCGTCTTAAATTCATTACTATGAAAATGTTATTTTTCATCACCATCAATAAGTTTGTAATTAAAAAAAATATTTACGGAGTGATGAGATCTCTTTCTAATTTTCAATTTCCATTCTTCACAAACTTCAGGGTTCAGTGAATAGCCCTAGACAATCTATCTCTATTTTGATCCTACTCAAAAAAAGAAAGAAAATGACATCAGGGAACGCAAGACCTTTGATTCAGCCTAAATTACCTTTTTCCCCCATGAGACTACTTTGCGGGGTGAAGGGCCATGTTATCCAAGTTTATTCCACCAAGTTGGAAAGCAAAGGCTCCCAAGATAAGAGCAAACTGAGCTTAGGTGAAAGTGAGACAGATCGCCTTTTCGCTTCTGTTGGCAAGCAAGGCTGCACAATGTGAGGCAATTCTGTAGGTATTATCCAGAGTCCATTTTCCAACTTTATAGGGACTGCAAGGCCATTGCCGTGGATGTGGCTGGGGCAGAAGCAGCACCAACTGCAGTGATTTCCGGTTCCAGAACCCTGGACCACTGGATACGCAAAGGTGTGTTCTTGAATTCTTAGCTCCAGTGATGGTTTCAGATGGTAACTCTCTTAGGGGTCAGTGAAGTCATTGAGAGGCTTCTCATGCTGCCTTCATACCTACTCCACCAGTCCTTCTAAGAATAGAAGCAACCAACTCCCCATCTTAAATCCCTTCTTGCTTTAAGTATTTAGAGTGGATCTGTCTCCTGTCTCCTGTCTCATTAGCCTTAGCTTGAAGACCACGTAGTTGTTAACTCTCTAGGCGGCTGATTCAGCCACTCATTCTTCTCTTGGATCTCACCTCTCTTCTATTTTTGGACTTGATGCTGAGCACTTGATGCTGAGCACAGGTTCATTCAGGGCCCTTAGGCAATAATGTTACTCCGATAACCCTCAGTTTACCTTGGTGGAACCAGAACAAATTCAGAAGTGATTCTGCTGATTCGGTACTCAAAGCAAGAATGTGGTGCCCACCATACTAAGCAGCTAGAATGGAACTGGAAATTCCTTTCTCCAATAAAGATATTTTAAAACTGTTCCTTAAAGAATTAACCTTGCAGGGAAGGACTATTCTTCAACAAATGGCTATTGTGAATTTTAAAAGACTAGTTAAATGCGGTGTTATTCACAAGAGCCAAGGGGTGGAAACAACCCAAGTGTTCATTACAGATGAATGGATAAACAAAATGTGGTATACACATTCAATGGAATATTATTCAATCATAAAAAAGAATGAGGTTCCAATAAATGTTATCATATAGACGACCTTGAAAACATTATGCACATGAAATAAGCCAGACACAAAAGGACAGATATTGTATAATCTCACTTACGTGAAATATCTAGATAGACAAATTCATACAGACCAGAAGTAGATTAAAGATGACCAGGGAATTACTTGGGCAGGAGGGAGGATGGTGATTCATTACTTAATGGTTACAGAGATTCTGTTTAGGATAATACAATGTTTTGGAAATAGTGGTGTTGGTTATAAGATATTTTTAATGCCACTGAATTGAATTATACCTTAAGAATGATTAAAATGTCAAATTTTATATTAGATATATTTTATCACCACCAAAACCACAAAAGATTAAGTAAATGACAATTATGTAAAAGCAGTGTTTAATTTCCTAAAGGTTTCTGCTAACAGTTCTGGGGAGTAATGATGATGTAATGCATTTTTCTCCAAACACATGGCCTGAACATCTGGAGACCATCTCTAATAGAAGAATTTTGTTCTTTTCTCCCATTTTCATGACTAATGCTCCACTTCCTTGATCCTCAAGCCAGTCTCTGCTTAATTTTGTTTTCCATTGTCTCCCTGGGTCTACACTTTCTCTTTTGGTCTCCTTTACCCTGCCGGGCATTCACATCTCTCCTTGGAAATGACCCTGAACACCTCAAATCTTCTTTCTGATTTCCTTAGTCTGATATTGAGGAGCTGAGAAGAGCTAGCATGAGAGAGAAAAGGGATCTTCAAAGGACCTGGGGAAATTGAAAAGGGAATTTCATGTGGGTAGGAGATGCTTTGCCTGTTTTTACGTTGTTCATTTATAGGAGGGAGAAGATGAGGAGAAATAAGCATCTAGAGATATTAACAGCCGAAAACTCCACGCTGTCATTGCAAGCTCCAGCTGCAACCTCAACGAAGTCATTTCCAGCTTTAATACCTTATTTGATAGTCTCCATACTATGCAAGAGCTCTCCCGACACTGGCTTCAAATGTGAGTTTAAACTGGAACTACCATCTGAGCAAGGCCAGAGAACCACTGGCTCCCAGCTGCAGGTGGCCTGCTTTCCCGTGTTTCCAGGACAAGGCTTTATTTTCAAAGTTTGTAAAACCTAAGCTGAAAGGCTACACATGTGTCTCACAAGCAAAAAGCAAAGGGATAAAGAAGATGATTGTAGAAGTCAGTCTTATCAAGTAGAAATTACGCCACTAAAAAGTTTTCCTAAACTTATAATCTGCACTCCAGAATAGCCTTAAAAGTGTAGGAGGACAATTCATTCAAACAAAAGGGACTTCAAAAAATACTTTGCCTTAGAAAATGTCTTTCGATCTTTTTCAAATCAAAACACAAAACCTGATTTGCTTACCCACCTACCTATTTTCTTTCAATCTTAATATCAGAATAACATCATCATCATTATCATCATAATATAGGGACGGCTGAGGGGCTCAGTCAGTCATCTGTCTTCAGCTCAGCTCATGATCCTGGGGTCCTGGGATTGAGTCCTGAGTCTGGCTCCCTGCTCAGGAGGGAGTCTGTTTCTCCCTCTGCCCACTTCCCTGCCCTCCACTTGTACTATCCTTCTCTCTCAAATAAATAAATAAAATCTTAAAAAAGAAATACCTTTAAAATAATAAAATGATAATGATAGTAATAATAATAATAATAATAACAACATAATAGCCCGCACATAAATCTCTCTCTGACAAAGCAGCTTTATAATTATATACGCCAATGCTGGACCACACCAAGTCTCCTACAATATCAGTATCTCAAGGTTAAATAGGGTGTTAGTCATCAAATTCTAAAACAAAGAGTACCTCTTGAAATTCATCATGCTTTTCATGCAACTGCAGGTAATTTTCTCCAGATGTGTAAGGTTTTCTAGATCAGTGTTCTATTCACTGAACTTAAAGCCCCACAGGTGATCTCTGGGCTGCAGAATTTGTTGTTTGAGCTGCTCACTTGGCTTTAACCAATGTGAGACATGGTTGGAAACACATCACCCACAAGCTGTGGGGTTACTGGGGCTACTTGTGTCTGTTTCCACAGGAGATCTAGTTTTCACCCAGCCAAGTTCACTTACAAAGGCTACCTGAAGATGGCTATTATAGAATCATCATTTTGGAGTCTACATTTTATAAACTTACTAAGCTGCCAAGTGATAATCTTATGAAATAAGTCCTTCCTGAGAAATACTTCTTTTCTGCTTAAACTAAAATAAGTTTTCACAACACTTCTGATCCTTTATCTTCCTTCACCCTGTTCACAACCCCTAAACTAATTGAGGAATTATTTTGCATTCTGTTCCTCTCAGGGAACAGAGTGCTTCTGTATGACAGACACACCACTCAAATGTGATATGTGTTGAATTTTATTCCATTCTAAATTTCTTCAGCTTGGGGGCCGGGTAAGGAAACACTTAAGGCAATAAATATATACCAAGGGAAAAATTAGAGGTTATGTGTTAGTGAAGGGCACTAGGTGAACATAATTGAAATCATACTTGAGGTTCAGTAAGTTTATGCAGAGCTAGAAAGACTTTGAAGATCAGTTAACATTTTCAGTGACCAATTTCCCCACTTTGAAGAAGAGAGATGGTGGCAGCCAAGAAGTTGAAATTCTCCTCATTCTAGTTCAGACCAGACCACTTGGTCTCTGTGAGGAGTCCTTTCATTGACATGAGCATGCTCTGGATGGGGTACATCACTTGCTTCTGCCCCCCACCCTCCCGCTGTGCTGCCTACTGTTGGTTATGTGATCCTATACCAAAAGGAAGATGCAATAATACAGAAGTGGAACAGGAGTGAGCCTTTCCCTCACCCTCAAGGATAAACAGGTCCCCTTGGAGGTGCAATGGCCTTTTGCATACCTACATGGTTTAATAAATCCATTCTGGCCAGGGATACAGAAACATAGGTTCCAGCCATGTTTTGGGCACCCTCTGCTCTGGCTCTGCTGTATTCCTTCTGCCAATTTTCCCCACCTCGGTTCCCAACATCCACAGACAGGCCAGGAGACAAGTAGGCAGCAAAGCATTTGCTTGTACTCATGAGAAAAGTAATTAAAATTTACCCTGTTGTTGCGTGAGACCAACTGATGAGAAGAGAGATCACTGCTAGAGCAAAATTGGTGGTGGGGGGGCAGTTATTTTATAGGGTTTAAACTGGGCTTAATGGCTCCATTTCTTGCACCAAGAACTACATTACAGAGTGTTTTACTAACACAGTTATAGTGGGTAAGAAATTCGGTGGAGTTTACAAATTTCACTGATCCTGGGAGTTTAAGAAAGAAAAGAAGAGGGGGAAGAAGATGAAGGGGTCGGGGAGAGAGAAAGAGAGAGAGAAAATTTCTCAGATTTTTAAATCTAAGAGACACCTTATTATGCCTTTTCTCACCTGTTGAATACTAAGTGGAGTGCTCACTGAGCACTGTCTCTACCCATACTCTGGGTATGCCTTACTAAGGGAGAAGCTCTTTTATGCTACTTGATTAGGATAATATCCTTGGATAGGTTATTTAACTGTATGCTGAGTTCTAAACTATGACAGGTTGCATTACAGTGATATTCCACGGTGGTCATTTTTAACTGGCCTTTAAAACATGAAACAGTCCTGAATTAGCTTACCTAATGAATCTCAGGAAAGGTCCCACTCAGGTCAGAGTCATTGTGTACCCCCATCCGATCCGCTGCTCTCCTCAGTGGGGGAGACTGACACCTTGGTCTGCCTATTGTATTCATGGCAACACAATCATCTCAAGTGGGATTCTTTCCTTCCAATATTCACTGAAACTAATTTTAGACTCATTTGGTATTCCACTGTCAAACACAAAGGAAATTCCAGGCCCACAAGGAGGATGGTCAGAATGACTGAGTTCCTACTATCTTCATAGTAGCATTGCTCTGATATGATTCTTTACTATTGAAACATGATGTCTCTGTTGCAGAGATAACAAGTAAAATGAAGAATGTCTTTTTTCCTCAGGGCTAATTAGTGAAAGACATCGAAGATGGAAGCAGACCGTCCAAATGGAAACTGCAGTGCCTTTGGAATAGAAAGTTGAATTTGGACTCTGTATCTCATTCATCCAATAACTATCTACTGATAACATATTGTTTTTCAGGCTAGGAGATTTGTCCCTTACCAGCCCTATGACCTTGGCATGTATTTAATATTTCCATGCTCTATTTAAGCCAGGACCCTTCTGCAGTGCCAAACTGCCCAACTGTACGTGGTTGTGTGATTTCAGAACCCCCAAAGCCATCCTTCCTGCAAAGATGTATGTCTTCTTTGGTCAGTATCTCATTTGCAGACTAAATACAGGCACAAGTGAGCCCTCTAAGGCAATTCCTGCATTGAGTCTCTCTTCCAAACCCCCCCAGTGCATACTGTGGACAAATAGAGAGTGGTTCAAGATGCAAAGAGAGGTGGAATCCTTTTAGTCCCTAAATATCTAGAGTCTAAGTCAATATTCCCCATTTTAAAAGTCAGAAAGAAAACTGGGCTGGAAAATTGAGAGTGAGTCATCTATGCCCATGTAAACTTCTCAAACACCTGCATGTTTTTCCTTAATGGTCATGGAAACCTCTCTAAAATTGGGGCCATTTACTATATATGTGACTCTAGTCAAGTCACTTAACACTCCCAGGTATCTATAGGGCTTATTGATGTTATCATCATCATCAACATCATCATCATTCTCATCTTTAATTGGACTTCCTGGTCAGAAAGGTCATTATTTAAAGACTCTACTTTCAGGCTTTCTAAGACACACTTTAGGGGTAGTTAAACTGCCAAGGAAAGGTGTGAAACTCCATCTTTCATTGCTGGCTGTCTCAACCATAAAGAGGCTATCTGCCAGCTAGAAGTTTATCTGTGTGAATGCCTCCCTTAACCAGTGCAGAAATCTAGGAATGAATGGGAGTTACAACAACCTTACACAATCAGTCCGGTGAACCGAGCAGAACCAAGGTTCCTCATTCTTTTTTTTTTTTTTTTTTTTTAAATAAGTGGCAACAAGAGGGGCACCTGGGTGGCTCAGTGGGTTAAAGCCTCTGCCTTCAGCTCAGGTCATGATTCCAGGGTCCTGGGATCGAGCCCCGCATCGGGCTCTCTGCTCAGCGGGGAGCCTGCTTTACCCCCCCCCCCCGCCTGCCTCTCTGCCTACTTGTGATCCTTCTCTCTGTCAAATAAAAATTAAAAAAAAAAAAAAAAGGTGGCAACTGGGCTGGTTACAGGACATGACCAAGGAATCTCTAGAAGCCCCCTCTTCAAGAAAATCCCCAAAGACAATTCTCTGGCTGTTAATGGTATGTGGAGGTATTGGGGCATTAGAGCTTCACTGCACTTCAGATTCTGGGATGTGGAGTTCCCAGCTCCACCTTTGTTCTGAGAAAATTTCTCAAGAGGCCACATAATCGTCCAAGCCCTGGACCAGCTGCACACTCAGGCAGTGCTGGTAGCTAAGAGCCAAGAGGAGAGCATTTCCAGCTTCCATCTCTATGACAATGACACAAAAATTCATTTTTATAGAAAGATGCTATCAGGGGCATTGATGGTCAGAGCAGAGACTCCTGATCTCCTCCATCTGTCCAAGGCAGCCTCTATTTTCAGTCTGGCAGGTGGAAGTCATACAGCATTTCCCCGGTTGTATTGTTTGCCAAGTAGTGGTCGTCTACAGAGTCAAAAGCAAGTTCCTGGGAATAGGAGGTCATAGTGTGATGTCCATTTCTCACCGCTAGGAACGAGGAAGAACCTCTTGGACAAGCGAATCAGAGTTGGGTGGGTGGGCATCAGAGGAAGGGTACAGCATGGTAGGATCCCCAGTTTTGCTGCACAGTGTGGACAGCCCAAGCCTAATACGAGAAAAGTGTGTGTAGTCAAACAGCTCTTAACTTAATGGGACTTAATGTCCAGGCCCTTTTTTGGCACATTAGAAACCAGTTCGTTAGCTTTGAAAATTAATAAGCCTGACATAAAATATTTAAGATTGATAGACAAGAAGAAAGATTTCAAGTAGATTTGGTAACCTATTGAACCTGTCTCTTTGGGTTAACAGCTTTCTGCTTTTTGAATAAACATAGATTCTAGAAGAGACTGTGGGGGCAACCCACACACATAGGCCCTCACCTAAACAAGGTATCACTTAGAATGTCTGGACCACCTAATCATTTCTCAGGGCATCCGTCCAAGCCCGCAGTCTCTGCCAATGAGCAGAGCTATGTTCTACACCACCTGACACAGCTCTAGTCCGGGATGAGCACCCTTCTCAAGGACAGTCCAAAATAAAGAGAGCAGGGACCCAAGATTTATGTGGCCAGATTCAAAGTGTTTAGGTGAGCTGGGCCAAAAAGTTCTCTAGAAATATTTGGACCTGGGAAACTAAGAGGCTGTTTTAGTTTTCTGGGCCACTGCACATGGAAGGATCCAGGTTTAGGGTGACCCCAGTGGGTCAGGCACAGACCATGAGTAAGTGGCGGAAGGTGATGGTGGAGAGGGAACAGGAGCAGGTAAGAAGAGTAGGAGGAAAATGCTGCTGTGGGGAGGCAGAGGGAATAGCCACGAGAGCTCTGAGCTATGCCGCCTCCCCCGCCAGTCCTGGCTTTCACATCCCTTCAGGCATCTTCTCTTTCTTTGCAACTATGCTGTACACAGATGCTGCATTTCAAATACCACCTCTGGTCACTCCAGGGACAGGCTGGCATTTGCCAGGCAGCGCATCCAGAGGTCTGTGGAGGCATGTTTCTCTTCCAGTTTCCAGCTAGATGCGGGTGTCTGGTCTCTCATGCCACAAGATTCTATTTTCCATTCTTTAGCAGCAGAAACTGCTTATGCTGGCACACTCCTGACATTAAATATACGGTACATGCTTCCAGGTCAGTTGGTGAAAAGTAGTGGCCTTTACCCCAGAAACTGATTGTTTGATCACAGACTTATTAGAGTTGGAAAATATCACTTTTGGAATGATTCTTTACTGCAGTCTCAACAACAGTCTCATTTTTCTTCCTGAGGGACACATTTTAAAGTGCCAGATGGTGCATATGCCGCAGCAGAACTCTGCCTTCTCCCCGCCACCCTGCCTAGATTCACTTCAAACACTTTCTTTTCATCCAGAGAAAATATTTATGTGCATTTGTTTAGCACTATCCCAAATACCTCATTTGGCCCTCAAGCAAGGAGGTGAGGGAAGTGCAGGAGGTATTATTTCTCACAAATTTAAATTTAGGGATCAAAGGCACAGAGAGATACAGTGACTTGCAGAAAGCACACAGCACAGGCACATAGAGTGCAGACTTGAATCCAGCCCTTGTGATACATATCCGGTGTCCTCTCCACTACAAGAGAGGACACCTCTGATTTTATTTTCTACCAAACTTTTCCCATTACGTTAAAATCCTAAACAGTATAATTAGGTTGAACCAAGCCCATTGCCTATCTTCAAGGCACATGCCTATGTATGCTGGAAGGAAGGGAGCTCCTCTCTGCTCATCTGTCAAGGCCAACAGAACTCCAACCCATGACCCTTAATGTCAATATGTTAAAAATCATTAAAGTGGGGGTTCCTGGGTGGGTCAGTGGGTTAAAGCCTCTGCCTTCAGCTCAGGTCATGATCCCAGGGTCCTGGGATTGAGCCCCGCATCAGGCTCTCTGCTTGGCGGGGAGCCTGCTTCCTCCTCTCTCTCTCTCTGCCTGCCTCTCTACCTACTTGAGATCTCTGTCTGTCAAATAAATAAAATCTTTAAAAAAAATCATTAAAGTGTTCGTAGTGTCAATAGTAGTATTTTTTTCAATTACTCATGTTCATAACATACTTATTAAGCATCTGCTACATGCCAGACATCATTGTACTGGCTGGGGGTAAAGATGTGAATTAAATGAGACAACATCTCTGTCTACATGGAACTTGCATGTTTGAGGGAAGACAAACAGTAATAAGGAATTACACGAAGTCAGGTAGTGATTCGTGCTATGAAAAACCCAACAGCACTGTCACAGCTTGTGATAGGGAGACCATACGTGTCAGGGCAAAGCAGTGTTTGGGTGGAGACCTGAGTGAGATGTGGAAGTGAGACCTGTGAAAATATGGGGCCGAGAGTTCCAGGTAGAAGGAACAGCAAGTACAGAGCCTGAGCTGGGAGAATGCTGTGCATGTTGGAGGAAGAAACAGGCCAGCATGGCTGGACCTGCGTATTCAAGGGGACAAGGGGTAAGAAATGAGGGGGCAGAGTTAGGCAGGCAAGATCTTACAGGTCATGGTCAAGACGGGATTTCATTTGAAGTGTGATGGGAAGGGATTATGACATTATTTAATTGATGATTTAAGAGGATCATGCTAGGGATATTTGGAGAGAAGACTGTAGGATGCAGGAGTGTATGTAAGCAAACAGTGAGAAGACCACCACAGTGGTCAAGGCAGAAGAACAATGCTCTGCCTCACTCCCAGTAGCTGTTTCTTCCAGTGCTCTAACCCTATATCCCCCACCAGCGACTGCTTGCCTTCTCTTCATAGCAAATCTCCCCTGTGTAGAGCTATCTGTATTCACTGTCTCCAAGGCCTCTGTTCTCATTCTCTCTTAAACTCTTAACATTGAGGTTTTTGTGACCACCACTCCTCCAAAATTCCTCCTGCCAAGGACACTCGTGGCATCCATGTTGCTAAATTCAGTGATTAATTCTTTGGTCCATATCTTTCCCATCAGCAGTGAGGGTTTCTATGACGGTTATGCAGCTTGCGCCTGCACAAGGCTCCTGGAAAAGGGGACGGGTGGATGTGAGTTTAGTCCACCTTGTACTTGCTGAACTGTGGCTCTGTAAGAGCACTTCTCCGTGTAGAGGGTGCCATTTCCTATCTCACACAAAGATCTTGACCAGTGCCAGTGATCCCATTAGCAGCAGTTGACATCATCATACCTTCCTCCTTGATGCACCTTCTTTATGGCTTCCAGGACCCACACACTTGATTTTCCTCCCCACTCACTGGGGGTTCCCATTAAGTCTTTTTCACCGGTCTTCATCTTCCCATGGTGGACATGGCAATGTTGGAATGCCTCGGCACTTAGGATTCTCTTTTGTCCCACACTTACACATACGTGATCTTACCAGTTCCTTGACTTCAAAGCTAATTTTATGTTCATGACCCCCCAAATTTATCTCTAACCGGACTCTTGTTTCTTGGACTCCCTCTGAATTCCAGGCTCTTAAATCCAACTATATCCTCAACATCCCCACTTGGGTGTTTAATAAACATCTCAAATTTAACATGTCCCCAACTGAATCCTGATCTCTGCCTCCTGAAATCTGCTCCACCTATAGTCTTCCCATCTTCATACAAAGCAACTCTACCCCTTCCAGCTGCTCAGCCAGATGCCTTGACTTACTTTCCATGCTTCTCTTTCTCTTGCACACTACATCCCACCATCAATATATACTATTGGCACTACTTTCAAAATCCATCTGGAAGTAAAGTTCTTACCACCTTCACAGTCCTATTCTGGTTTGAGCCATCCCCACTGTTGCTTGCTTCACTGCAGTAGCCTCTCACACATTTTCCTGTACATTCTATTCTTGACACAGCATTCAGGCAGATCCTATAAAAATAGAAGGCACATTGTGTCATTTCTCTGCTCAAAACACTGCAGGGGCTCCCAGTTTCCCTTAGAGAAGAAGCCAAAACTCTTGTTCTTTCCTCTGTGCTTCTCCAACCATGTCCTCTACTCTTTCTACTGTTCCTGCTCCAACCACCTTGCTGACCCTTGAGCATATCAATTACATTCCAACTGTATGGCCTTTGCATTGGCTGTTTCCTCTGCCAGAAGCACTTTCCTTAAAATATTCCTGTGACCAAATCCTTTTCCTTCTTCAAGACTTTATTTAATTTTCACCTTTTAAAATTACTACTCTTAAAAAAAATTACTACTCTTCCACTACTTTCCAGATATTCTCTATCCAATTTATCCAGCTTTATTCTCTTCTATGGCTCTTACCATCTTCAAACATTTAGTTATTATTCTCGATTTGGTGGCCTGTCTTCCTCAACTACAGTTTAAGTTCCTTGAAGGCAAGAGTTTTATCTGTTCCCTGTTGTATTCACATGTCTAGACTAGAGGCACTACATAGTAAGTGCTCAAAAAATTATTTATTGAATGGATGAAAGAATGAGAATATGTTATTAAATGTTGCCTAATTTTTACCCCAAATCTTTCCCAAAATGTAATACTAACCAGTCGTTTAAACTGCTAGAATATTTAATGACTTGGAAAACTATATACAATCTAATGCTAAAATTCTTACAATTAGGTTTCAGAAAAGTAAGTACAATATGATCCAATTTTTATTTAAACAGTGTATATGTTTGCATTTTAAAGGACTAGAAGGAAATATTTAAGAAGTATTTCTGAAGCACTTACTATGTACCAGGCATTGTGTCAATTAACTCTTCCTGGGGTGAGATTAAAAATTGTTCTTATTTCTTCCTTTTGCTTATCTGTATTTTCTATATTTCAACACTAATGATCTATTAATTTTACATTAGAAATTATTAAGCCAAGTGCTTTTATTTGCTTAGATACTTTTGAGTGATGTGATTTTGGGTAGCACATTTTCAGGATAAATGCCTAGCCCTATGTGCATACTGATTTACTACAGTATTAATAGAAGAGGCTACAAATGGAGTTCTCCCTTAAATTCCACTAACTAGGGAGAACCTCAGATCTCATCGCCTGTTTAAGCAATTGCAAGGACAGCTGTGACATCCACAGTCAACATTCCTCAGGAACCAAGGAGCTATTCTAGGCAATTTGTAAGCTACCAGGATAAGAGTAGACATTTTACCATTGCCCACCATCCCTGGTCTCTCGGCATTCTAATTGCTTGTTAGTAAGACACTTTGGAAAGCCTTGAGCATGAAAGAGACAACACACAGTAAATTCTAGTATAATTTCCTTGTATTCATTAAATCACTGCCAACTTGAACATGATTTCCTTTGTACAGATACACTATCATTTCTAAGAACAGTAAATTCTATGTGCAGGTTTGAAGAGCAAACTTTACCTGGAGTTTATTTCCTGGAGGTATTTCTATAACATGCTATTTGAAGATTCTTCTATTTCAATTTTTAAAAACCTCCATCTGCAGATGCTGTCCTAGGCTGTGACATTCTCAGCATTAGAGTGGGACAGATGTTTCCCAATGCTGATTTTTTTCACTGCCACTTTGTGGTTCATTATACCAGTCAGATAATGAAATGCTTAATTAGCTCTTCCCTTTTGCCACAGGATCATTTTATTAAAAAAGGTAAATTGAGAGCTTTGAGGATGAAATATCTCCATTTGGCTTGCAGGTATCTAAAGCATCTTTGAATGAGTGAAATACTCCTGCAAGCATGCTTCTGGTTAGACATGATGCACAAGACTTCTCTATAGGCATTGGAAGCTGGGGATGGTGGCCACATCATCTCTACTTCCCTAGCCCCCCCCAAGTATCACTTGTTTTAGCTGTAAGTAACCAAATGGGGTAAATCAGCAACAGTGGTCCTGGTTTCTGGGAAAATACTGGTTTCTAGCAAGAGTGGTCCTGGTTTCTGGGAAATTCGCCCTACGCTACTCAGAAGCTCAGCCTGTCAGGTGACATACGCTGTGGAAGTCTTCCCCCATCCTGATCCATACCATGCTGAGCAACCCAGCAGGATTGTCAATCGCCCTTTTCCAGATGGTTCTTCTGCCCCAAATGCAATTCACATTGTCAGGTGTAACCTAGTCCCTCTGATGTTAAAAAGAAGAAGTTCCTTTTCTTCTCTCCATTCCATCCACCTTGCACGCCCATGGCTCCAACCCTTTCAGTTTGCTCATTATGTAGGTGATGAGCTCACCCAGCCACCTGTTCATGCTTCCTTTCCTGTCTAGCCTTTTTGGCCCGAGGAGTGAACAAAGGTTTCTCTGAACAGGAGGGTATTCTATCTGTGGCCAGAGAGGGATTTATTGTGTGTGCTCCTCCACATCCCCCGCCCCCCTGCCCCTGGTTTGGCTGGCTGATATTTGCTCAGGGAAAAGCTAGCAGGCAAATCAGCTGACATATCGCCTGAGGTGACCAGTCGAAAAATAAGACCTTCTGAGGAGTTGCTGCAACTACTATTTTTGTCTAGAAACGACATTCTGCTAGTAAGGACAGCAATTTGGTTGGGTTAGGAGGCGCCACAGGAAACAAGAGCTCAATGCTGATCACTGTTACACAGACCTGGGATGAAGGTGCATGCGGTGATCAGCTGATTACATTACTGTATCGGTGCATTCGTTTAATGTAGTCAAGGTCAAGGAGGTCTGCTTCTCGGTGGTGCTCGACAGGAAACTCAAAATATTATGTATGCCGGCAACAAGTGCCATGATTGATTTTTGTTATGGAATTAATCTGTCAAGAGTTGCAGTTTCAGGTTTGCTACCGTGAGTTATATCTCCGGTTCAGCTGGAAGACACAGTGCCAGAGAAAAGGGCTAAGCTGTCTTTGGCTATTTGCCTCAATCAGAGCTCTGTTAAGTGCTTGCTGCTGCTGCTGCTGCTGCTGCTGCCGTTGAGAGGGAAGGTAGATGTGAAGGCTGCCGAACATTATTCCACTTAAAATGCAGTGAAAAAAAAAAAGACGCTTCTGTCATGGCAGCCAGTCCGAATGGGGATAGAAAGTTAGGTTGAGTTGCTCCACCTCAGGGTCCAGCTGCGGAGACTCTGATTTTAATACATCTGGGGGGAGCTCAGAAAGCTGCATGTAAACAAACCTCATGCGTGGGAAACAGCTGGAACTTTGCTATGGTTGATGATGAGTCATGAGACCAGGAATTCACATGTCATACTGTGGTTGGGTGGAAACCCCCTGTGAGGTGTGAGGCAGGGGTGAATTCGCATTTTAGAAGGAACATTGAGACAGGAGCCCACGATGGACGAGGGACAGGGAGACTGATGTAGGGGAGAACAGTGAAGAAGCTGTTTGCAATAGGGAATCGGTGCATTCTCTCAAGGTGTAGACCCCCCTAGTGCTGCCCTCCTGACCCCCACTGAAACTTACTCTTCACAGCAAGGGAACATATTCTTCATGGCCCCAAACAATCATCTTTCATTTTGCCTACATCACACTTTAAAATCATTTATAGACTGGTTTCTTCTGAAGGGAATTTAATTTTGATTCCCATCCCCCACTCCTTTCTGCCTATCCATGCTGCTCCTAGGTGCTCAAGGGCTGGTTTGAGGGGAGCTATTTTCTTTGGGGAGTTATAAAATAATTATATGAATAGTCACTCATAGGCTACTCATTGTTATCTTAAAAAGGATGAAGATCTTTTTAAGAGAAACATGGGTTTTTGTTGTTATAGTTTTGTTTTTCAAAGATACTTCAGCTCGTGCTCAGTTGATCAGCAATTTCAATCCCTGGACGTCGGGGAATATAGAAACATAGGAACATAGGATCTCAGAAGAGGCAGACCCCTCTTCGATTACCTCACCCAACCCAACCAAAGCATGAGTTCCTCTACAATAAACCCTCCAAGAAATACTATCATTAATGATGTCTAAAGCTTACATAGCACTAATGTGTTTTGCTTGTGTTAATTATTTAATCTGCATAACACCCATATGGGGCAGGCATTGCTTTTATATTCGTTTTACACTGAGGCACAAAAAGACACAACTTGTAAAAGAGGCGGACCTGGGATTTCAACCCGGGCAATCTGTCTCCAGGATGTGTGATTACCCATTACATTATCCAACCTTCAGTTGAGTTTTCGCTTGAATACAGGCATGAGGAGTTCACTAGCCTCAGAAAAGGCTTATTTCATCCTTGTCTGTTCTGCTGGTTAGACATGCCTGCCAGTGACCTAGTCTTCTTCTCTAATAGTTTTACCTATATAGCCCTCTGGAGTAATAAGAACGTTTAATCTGTCAGTTGCCAAAAGTCTTTTTCCTGGGAATTTAAATTTGTCCTCCAAGACTTAACTCATATGTCATTTCTGTGTAAAGTTTTTGTGTATGATAGTTGAAAGCTGGTGTATTTTTTTTCTTTTACAAGTCCTGTTGGTCCCACTCTGGTTATGTGTGTGTGCGGAATTACTACTGCGTTTGTGAGTTTGGTGATAGGGTCATTTTTTTAAGTCATAGGAGTAGAATTTTCTGTTTCCTTATTAAATTCTTTCAAGATTGACCCTGTTTGCTGCAACCTAATAAAGTCTACTGCTATACTAAATATTGCTCATTAGTCCTAGTTTCGTGCGATAATTTAATAAAACATGAAGAAATGCTTAACAAATAATATAGAGGACAAGGGTAGATGGAGAGGAGAAAGGAGTTGAGGGAAATTGGAAGGGGAGGTGAACCATGAGAGACTATGGACTCTGAAAAACAACCTGAGGGTTTTGAAGGGGCGGGGGGTGGGAGGTTGGGGGAATCAGGTGGTGGGTATTAGGGAGGGCACAGATTGCATGGAGCACTGGGTGTGGTGCAAAAACAATGAATACTGTTAGACTGAAAATAAATAAAAAATTAAAAAGAAAAAAACATGAAGAAATGAAGACTCGGAGAACTTTAGTTGCCCAAGATTTTAGTAAGTGGAATTTGCCCCCAGTTCTTTCTTAAAAAACATATCCAAGTGCTTGCTTTAGCGGCGCTTATACTAAAATTGGAACAGTACAGAGAAGATCAGCATGCCCCCTGTGCCAGGATGACATTCGAACTCCAGAAGCATTCCATATTTTTGAGTGCCCTTGTCATGGTGAACACCAAGTGGTATGTGGAAGTGTTGAACCACTATATTGTACACCTGAAACTAATACTACAGTGAGTGTGAACTAACTAAATTAAAATAAAAGTTTAAAAAGCAAAAACAAAACAAAACAAAAGAATGGGAAGCAAATGAAAAGTTTGGTATATCATAATTGTAGCGTATGCATGTGTGTGTATTTACTTCACTAGACAACAGAAGGAGAATAAGAGGAATGTATATAAAGATGATGATTTTGGACTATTTTTTGAACCACCAAAAGCAAACCGTTTGAAAAAGAAAAAAAAAAAGCATGCAAATCCAATTGCTTGCTCTCACTACCAGATCTACTTTTTTCTCCCTCTGTTTCTAGCTTGCCTCCTGCTCCGCCCCGCCCTCCCCTCCCCCATGCAAATGGGGGCATGACTATAGATTTCCAGTCTGGGCAGCCACCTCACTCTCTATTCCTCATTTTTATTTGACTTGAATTGTGAGAGAAGGTGTTGTCCTGATATATTGCCTAATCATAGTGTAGCTTTTGGCTTGATACTGACTCTTTTTAGCCATCTTAACTGTATTATCTGTGATTATGGTTTTTTAAAAAAATCTTAATTAAAGTCGTGATGAAATTAATTCACTGCTGTGCTAATGTTCAGAAAAAAAGTATTCCAGAGACCGATGTGAATTAATAGAAGGGGTTTGAAAGCTCCGTTATTGGTCTAGGGGATGATACAAAGTCAAAACCAGCATTATTTTTTTCAAGATTTGGAATGATGCTTCGGAAGGTATTTGCAAGTTGTATCTACTAGATAGAAATATGCAATATGCCAAGCAATATGAGAGCCTGCACTATGAGGAAAGGGTGCAGTGACAGTGGGGAATCTCCTCAAAGATCACTGTGAATCCTAAAAATAAGGACAGTGATAGGGAAGGAAAAAATAGAAATGAAATTCTCACTGTAGGATCTGGGAATAATTTCTAATCTTCTCCAATTTTTTCTCTCCTTCCCTCTCCCCCTTACCAAAACACATGTGTGGACATGAGGCATTCTTTACTATCATTTTAGAAGTACCTATCTCCATTTTTATCCTAAATCATTTTCTTCACATCTTTTTTTCTCTAATGAACTTAACGAAGTATTACCGGGAACCAACTGCAATCTCACAACTACGCTAGTTACTCCAAAAGATTCATAGAAAGATAACTACAGTATCCTTTTTAGAATTTTAAATCAGTTGGTAAGAAAAACTGTATAGAGGGGAAACAGCCCTCCTGCTGATATATTCAGTATATCATCCAGGACTAAACCCGTCATGCTAGATATGTACGCTATAAGGCTCAGGGAATTTATTCATTTATCCCAAAGACACTCAGTGAATGCCTTGCATGTGTAGGATTCTGGCGGAGGCCTAGAGAAACAAGGATGAATCAGATATTCTCCCTGACCTCAGGGGCTCAAATGCTACTGGGAGCCACAGAAGCGTAAATGGATGATTAGAAATCACCGTGGTTGGGCTTTGTGCGAGGACTGGAAAGACAAGTAGAGTTTTACTATATGTAGAGCAAAGGGAGCTGGTAAGATGGCACGGTTCAGCTCAGTAAGAGGACAAGAGAAATACAGGAGGGTGGAAAGGCTCACAGCCTTGCATGGGAAGAGACTTTTAATTGGGAGGAGAATTGTAGAGAGATGGGGAACCCAGTGTGATGGGGATTTGGCAGTTAGGGTGTTGCTTGGAGGTTGTGTTGGGAAGGGCTGCAGCAAGGTGCTGTGTCATACTAAAAGGGACACCTAAAGCATTTTTCATAACTTTTATTTTACAGTACACGTGTTATTTTATGACATAACTTTTTACCCACACCAACCTTAATAGGTTCTACTTCCTACATTCTGTCCTTAGCATCCATAGTACCCACAGCAAGATATACAGTATGTTTACATATTTGTAATTTATAAATCAATCTAACCAAATATTAAATGAAGACTGTTCTACCTTTCTGCCCTGACAAATATATCTTCATAACAACCTGGAAGATAAGTTTTGAGTTTAAGAGTTCCTGGAATCTTCCAAGTTTCAGGCTGAAATCTGGTGGTTTGAGGAAATCCACTGCCACTCTTCCCACACCTGATTACATCCCATACTGTAGGATATTCAAATATATCTGGAAATGTCTGTCCACTTGCTGAGCTATGTTACAGCCCCCGCCCCCCCCCTCCAACCACACATTACCTCACCCAGGGCCTAGAAGGATGTCATCTGAGGTGTGGTCCACTCCCAGGAGGACAGATTCCAGGAATAATTCTCCATATGCCTTAGTGATGGACATGAGCCATGAATCATTGGGACCAAGGATGTGGCCTAGAAGTTGGAATGGGGAAAGGTGCAGGTTCCTAGTGGGCCTGTTACTTTGCCCCTGGCACTCTACCCCAGTCAGGAAGCCTGGACCAAGAAAGGCCAGAGTTAAGTGTCTATCAAAGTGCAGGATACAGGGAAGGGGCCTCTCTGACCCAGGTCTCAGAACAGTATTTCCCTTATCCCCCTTATTCTGATTGAGTTATCTGAAGTCCTTTACCCTTCTAGGGACAGTCCTGATGGTTAGAACTGAGGGCTTGTTATGATGATATTCCCAAAGCTTCCAACAAGGCGGCTCCCTCATTTAACCATTAATTTTAATCTCCCCATGAAGGACTATCTACAGCAGCCATCTTCCTCCAGACCAGAAACAACCTGTGTGTGTGTGTGTGTGTGCGCGCGCGTGCGCACGCGTGTGTGTGTGTATAGGAGGGAAGAGTGAGATAGGAAACTCACCTTTCTTACAGGCCAAACATGATGGATTATTAATTATCAAACATTAAACACTTTGCAAACGTCTTCATCTTCTAGTTCACCATATGTTTCTCTGCCACTATAGAGAATACCCTTTTTTTCCCTGTCACTCTGTCTATTCCCTCCCCCCGCCCCCCAACTCCACAGCATGTAAACACTAGAGTGCCCCATGGCCCAAACCTCAGACTTCTAATCTTCTTTCTCATTTCCGTTCTTTGTGTGATCTCATCTAGTCTCTTCCCGGAAAGATTACCTCCATGCAAAATACCTAGATTTGCATTTCCACCTTGGACTTCTCTGAACTCCAGACTCATATATGCATCTGCGTACTCAAGGGTTTATTTGAAAATCTATCATTATCCTAAAACTGGATATTAACAATCCACTATCAAAATGGGGGTATTTAACATAGGTGCTCAATAATTGATAGAATAAGCAGTCAAAATTGAGTAAGGATAGATGAAATTTAAACAGCTCAATGAATTATTTAGGACTAGTAGGAACATTATATCCCAAAACTCCAGAACACACATTCTTCTCCAGTACATGTGGCATATTCATAAAAATTAATGATGCACAAGGCCATAAAGAGAACCTCAATACATTTCAAAGGATTAGTGTCAAGCAGAGCTTATTTTCTGATCACAATGCATATAGTTAGAGACTAATAACAAAAGAACTTAAAAACTATAAGTGTTTGGAAATTTAAAATCAGGAAGAAACTCCTGGTTTCTTTTGGAAAAAGAAACAATGGAAATTAGGAAATATTTGTAGCAGAACAGTAGTTGAAAGAGTATTTATCAAAACTTGTGGTATGCAGCTAATGTGTTACTTAGAGGAGAATTTATAGCCTGAAATGCTTCCATTAGTAAGAACAGCTGGTGGGACACCTGGGTGGCTCAGTTGGTTAAGCAGCCAACTCTTGATTTCAGGTCAGGTCATGATCTCGGGGTGGTGAGATTGAGCCCCGCATCAGGCTCCACACTGAGCATGAAGCCTGCTTAAGGTTCTTCCTCTCTCAAAGTCAATTATCATATGGTTTCACTTACTTGTGGAACATAAGAAATAGCATGGAGGGCATTAGGAGAAGGAAGGGGAAAACGAAGGGGGTGGGAATCAGAGGGGGAGAGGAACCATGAGAAACTGTGGACTCTGAGAAACAAACTGAGGGTTTTAGAGGGGAGGGGGTGGGAGGATGGGTGAGCCTGGTGGTGGGTATTAAGGAGGGCACAGACTGCATGGAGCACTTGGTGTTAAAAGTAAACAAGGAATCATGGAACACTACATCAAAAACTAATGACATTACTGTGTGGTGACTAACATAACATAATAAAAATAATTTAAAAAATAAAGGATTCTCTCTCTCTCTCTTTCCCTCTGCCCCTCCCCCTCTCCAAAATAATAAATAAGTCTTTAAAAGAAGGTAAGAAAGCTGAAAATTAGTGAATTAAGTATTCAACATATTTAGTTAGACACAGAATACAAGAAAACCTTAAAATATTGGACAGAGAGAAACAACAGTGATAAAAGTAGAAATTAATGATGTGGAGGAAGAAAAAGCTACTATAAAGAGTAGAGCAAATCAAATGTCAGTTCTTTAAGAAAGATAAGTTACTTCAAAACAGGCAAAACAATGAGAAGAATAATCAGGGAACAAAGATTACAAATGAGTGATTCTAAGAAGGGAACAGGTGGCAGTTACTACACATTGAGTGGAAATGAAGAAAAAAAAATCTGTATTAAGATCAACTTCATACCAGAAAAAACTTGGAAACTGAGATGAGATAGGCAAATTCCTAAACAACTCTAACTTCTCAAAGTTGATTAACAAATAAATAAGAAAACTGAAGAGTCACATAACCCGTGAAACCAAACCAGAATTTATTTATGTTTGCTGGTTTTACTAACATTCTATCAAATATTCAGGAGATGAATTATTCTAATCTTACACAAACTATTCTCAGAGTAGAGAAAGAAAGACATTCCATTTTGTATTTGTTGAGGCTGACACAATGTGGATATGAGATCCATCAATGATCACAGAGAAGGGAAAAGTTATAGCTCAGTGTCTCTTATGAACATAAAGGAAGAAGTACTATTTAGCCAGCCAAATGCAGACGTAGTTAGAGAACATTTTTATGACCAAATTGTATTTATCCCAGAAATTCAAGATTGGCTTAACATTGTAAAGCCAATAAATATAATTCATTACATTAACAGATAAGAGAAAAAATTATATGATCATCTCAATACTATAGTAAAAGCCTTTGATGAATTTCAACAAAATAGGAGACAAAACTGTCATTATTTGACAAATATATTTTACAACATATACAGATGTTTAAAAAGTCCTAGTGAGGGGCACCTGGGTGGCTCAGTGGGTTAAAGCCCCTGCCTTCAGCTTGGGTCATGATCCCAGAGTCCTGGGATCAAGCCCCTCATTGGGCTCTCTGCTCGGCAGGGAGCCTGCTTCCTCCTCTCTCTCTGCCTGCTTCTCTGCCTACTTGTGATCTCTGTCTCTCAAATAAGTAAATAAAATCTTAAAAAAAAATAAAAGTCCTACTGAGTTACTGCGTTTACCATTTCTACATAGCAGCAAAATATAACTAGAAATATAATATTAAATGTACTTTCATAATATCAAAAATATATAAACTATTCAGTAATAAAGATACAAAAGACTTTTGAGGATAAAATTACAAACTCTTATTGAAAGGTATTAAAATATGTAAATAAATGAAAACTGTACCATGATCATGGATGAAAGAAATCAATATCATAAAGTTGCCTGTTTTCCACAAGGGAAATTAGGGAATGTTTCCCTACAAGGTAGTAAAAAAAAATTCTAAAGCTATAGCAATTATCAGTTTTGTATTGTCTTAGGGGTAAATAGCCCAAGAGAACAGCAAGAGTCTAGAAATAAATTTATTTAATGTGGAAACATGATATATGAGAAAATTGGCATTGCAGATTAGTTTAGGGCAGGGGCAATGACCGATTGTTTCATAAAAGGCATTAGAACAATTGATTCATCACGGAACAAAAAATGAAATTAGACCCTTACACACAAAAAAAATCAATTCCATAGAGTTTAAATATTTACCTGTGAAAGAAAAATTATAAAACTTTTAAAACAGAATATAGAAGAATTCCTTTATGACCTTCGGATAGTTTAACATTTCTTAAATAAGACATAAGACATCCTCTTATAAAACACAATACATTTAATTATGTGGAACTTTTTAAAACTTCTGTTCACTACGGGGCACCTGGGTGGCTCAGTCTGTTAAGCAACAGACTCTTGATTTCGGCTCAGGTCATGATCTCAGGGCTGTGAGACTGAGCCCCACATCTACCTCTGAGTTCAGGGGAGTCTGCTTCTCTCCCTCTCCCTCTGCCCCTTCCCCCACTCGTGCTCATGCTCACGTGCTCTCTCTCTTTCAAATAAGTAAATAAATCTTTAAAACAAACAAACAAACAAGCCTCCTGTTCACTAAAAGACACAATGAAGAGAGGCATAAGAATCCAACAGCTGGCAAAAGATGTTTACTACATTTATCCCTCCATTGATTAGTGTCCAAAGAAACAGCAGGAAAATATCAAGAGTTGGGCATTGGTTTTCATACGGAACAATGAGAACTCCTGTATATGGCTAGTAGGACTACACATCGCCACAGCCTCTTTGGAAAACCGGTTGGCATTTTATAATGATTTTGAACATGTCCATTACCTATACTAGTATCTCCACTCCTAGATAGAGCCAAGGAAATTTTGTAAATGCGTATGAGGAGACATGTACAAGAATTTTCACAGTGGCAAAACCTAGAAACAACCCGCTCTCTAACAACACTAGAATGGGTAAACTGACATAACCAAACTATGGTGTCATATACAGCCGCTGAGTGCGTGGGTATGTTAAGTGAGATAAGTCAGACACAGAAAGACATATACTGTAGGAGTTCTCTTACAGGTAGAATCTGAAAAACAAACAAACAAGCAAAAACGCCAAACTCATAAAAACCGAGTACAATGGTTGTTACCAGGAGCTGGGGGGAGGGGAAATGGAAGAGATGTGGTTTAAGGATGTGTATTTGCAACAAGTGGGTAAGTGAGTCCTGGAGACCTAACACGCAGTATAGTGATTATAGACAACACAACTGTATTATAAGCATTAAATCTACTAATAGACTCGATCTTGACTCTTTCCAACCTCCTAGAATGAATGATAACTAGGTGACACAATAGAGGTGACAGCTAGCACTACCATGGAGATCACACTGCAGTGTAAATGTGTGAAATCAATATGTTGTATACCTTAACCATACACAATGTTATATGTCGACTGTATCTCAATTTAAAGAATGAGCGAACTACGGAAATATACATTAACATGGATGGTTTTCAAAAGAATTAACTTTGATTGAAAAAGAAATAAGTTATTGGTATTCTGTATTATTACACACTACATGCATCTAAAGTACAAAAAATGGCAAAGTCAAACAACATGTATTTCCAAGAGTATATACACATCTAGCAAAACTATCTGAGAAGCAAAGGAAATGGTTAAAATTCAAGATAGGGTTTGCCTCAGAAGGAAAGGAAGAGTGAGTAGTGTGTCAGGGAGGGGAACACAGTAGGGCTTCACCAAGTGCACAATAATGTTCTATTTCTAAAGCTGAGTAGTAGGTCTATTTTTTAACTATAGATACATGTTTTGATTTGTTTGATGTGTTTCACCATAAGAAAAAGAAATAGGGGCGCCTGGGTGGCTCAGCAGGTTAAACCTCTGCCTTCGGCTCAGGTCATGGTCTCAGGGTCCTGGGACCGAGCCCCGCATCGAGCTCTCTGCTCCACGGGGAGCCTGCTTCCCCCTCTCTCTCTGCCTCCTGCTCTGCCTACTTGTGATCTCTCTCTGTCAAATAAATAAATCTTTAAAAAAAAAAAAAAAAGAAAAGAAAAAGAAATAAATATGAATGTCTCAGAAAATCTTGGTAAGTCTTGGTCATTTTAAAAATTGATGATCAAATTAGATATGGGAGAGACAACTGAAAAAACAGAAGGAGTTGGAAATTTGCTCCTTTTTAAGAAAACTGAAACTGAGAATTACAGAAAACACATAGCAGCGGTAGTTTATGTAAGAAAGTTAAGGTGTGCTTTACCCAATACATCCCCGCACAGATGAAAGTCTGCATTTATATTATGACCTAGGCTAGACAATGTGCATTTATATGTTTTGAGCAAACATCCTTAGTGTGTTTATGAATCTCTTCTTATGATTTGCTCCCTTACTAAGCTTTCTCAAGTAACCAACCAAATACTGATAATAAGAACATGAGATAAGAAGCCTTCTGTGGTAGTGTAGCATGGGATTAAGCTAAAATCTAGTCTCTTTTCTTTTTCCATTACCTTATGGATGGCAGTTTGTGAAAAAAAGTGACTAGCTAATAGATAAAATATATATCTGTGTGTCGTCGGAGTCAAATTTGTAAGTCCTGTTAACATAAGTATCTCGTGTTTCCTGGGAGTTCATATCTAACTTGTGAACACTGTGTCTGTTTAATCTGTGCTGACTATCGTGACAGAGACTGCCTGTTTTTCTCCCTCAGAATGATAACTTAGAGACATTTCCCAGGCCCCTTTCGTCATAGGTCATAGGGCTGAGTTTCAGTCCGTGGGATATAGGTGCCAATCATGAGCAAGATTGACAGGTCTATTCAACGACAACAACAAAACAGCAACAAACCAAACCTGCCATAAAAACCTTGCAGGTACGATCTGCCGTGCATTCCCCTTGCAGCTAATTTGAATGGAGAAGACCCTCCAGCATAACCTGAGAGACGGAGGCGGTGAGCCACGGAGCCTCACGATGGAAGGAGCCTTAGTCATCAGAACATAACTTGCAAGAGAGCCTTCCTGACCAGGAGCACCCACACTGAGTAAGGAATGAATTTCAGTGGGGTTTATCTAGAACAGCCATTAGAATTTACTAATGGCTGGATTAGTATTAGAATTTACTAATAGTAATAGTATTAGTATTAGTATTAGTATAGTATAATAGTATTAGTATAGTATAATACTATTAGTATTAGTATTAGAATTTACTAATGGCTGGATCAGAAAACCTAATAGTTAAGGGGAAAAGAAAAAGGAAAAGGAAGGCTACAACTGTACGTCGTCTTCTCCTCCCTAGAGAAGACGTCCAGAGCAGTTCCACGTTCACCAGCTGGCTGGGCAGAGCCCAAGAAGAAAGAGGGCAACTCTGTTCATTTGCTGCCTGATGGTCTTTGTAAACTGTGGTTAAGGAATTTGTAACCAGAGTTATATTTACCAGTGGCCTCATTAGCCAGCCAGTGATGGGACGCAAGGCCATTAAAAGCTTGAGTGGAATTGATAGGCATTCATGGACCCAACAAATATTTATTGAGCAACTGTTACACGTCAGAAACTGTCAGCACAAACAATGAATTTTGGAACACACACACAAAAATAAAATCAAATTAAATTTAAAAAAAAAGAAAAAAAGAAACTATTAATGTTTCTGAGTATACAGTATTGTAAAAGTATTTTCCAAAGTGGAAACACCAGAATTATTAATGCCAGAATTATTGATGATATGGAGTATCTAGATTTTATTTATCCAAAAAGCCCTCTACGCTCTTGGCAGAAAGGACAATTTCTTTGTTTTGTTTAGCTACACCTTGAATTTTGCTTTTCCCACTTCCCAATATTAATAATCATGTATTTTTTTAAAGATATGACGGAGACTGCTGGTACTCACAAAATAACATTGTGATTCACTGTTTTTCTCTGTCCTCATATAACTAGGTGAGGCCATGTGACCAATTCTTGCTGGCATAAAATTAAAAGAATTTTGCATGCTTTCTAATCTGAGGCAGGTAAGAGGTTAGGTCTTCTCCACACACACACACACACACACACACACACACACACACACTCTTCCATCCAGTAGGCTAAAAGCAAGGGATTCTGGGATCCCTGACTTGCAAGTTGGAAATATTGTGGTCCCCAAGACATAGCTTGGCTAAGAGCCATACAGGATTGCTACATTGACTGCATTAATCCAACTAGATTTAAGACTTTATTTAATGAGCAGTCTCCTTATAAACACCAAAGCCTGTGTTATATATTAAAACAAAGGAAAACAGTAAAAGAGAAACATGATTCATCAAATTTTAGAGAAGAACAAGGGAAAAGATACAATCCCAGCCCCCCTGGTGTATTACTGAAGCAGCTTCTTGTTGAAATTGGCAAATGAAGGTGCAAATCCCCACCCCTTTCAAACACCTCACCAGCTTGCTCTTCCAATGCCACATGTAGAAGCTGAAATGAAAGGGTTTGAATTATCACATACAAAGGCCTTGTTTATTTACTACATCTCTGTGGAAGTCTGAAAATTCAACATTAAAATAATTGGAAAATTTTGTGAGTCAATGTGGAATTACTGATGATTTCTTTCTCACTCAAGGGAATTGATTTAATTGGGAAAGAGAATTAAAATGCTTTATTAATGTTGCTAACATAATTATCATTAAATATTATTAATACACCAACAGTGATATATGCAGTGATATGCTATAGGGAGAGTAAATGAGAAAAAAAATAAAGGCCTTGCATCAATTTGTTAGATTTGAGAGGGAAGAGCTATTCCTAGAGCAGGAATTTTTGTATGGTATTTGTAAAAGCAATCGGATCTTTTCTCAAAGTCTGCTAAAGACGAAGACAGCCAAGAAAGTGTACTTTGGATGTAAACAGTTACTTTCTTCACAATGAACATTAATGTCAGCAAAGAAAATATTGAAAAGATGATGTTGCATGCCCTCAAAGCAGGTTACTGTGTTCCTCTTTTCTGTAAAATGCAATTTACCTAGATTGGCATGGGTTGGAACGGTTTCTTCTGAATATATCCCCTTACTGTCTTTTTTTTTTTTTTAAGCTTTTCTGTCAATAATCAACCAAGCTTCCCACTCTGTAAGAAAGAGCTCTGTTTATTCTTTAAGCAATATATGCATTCTCTAAGAATTATGCTACTCTCGCTCTGTTGATAGCTGCATTTACGAGCCAATTCAAAATTCAAAATATTTGCCTCAGATATTAGCTACGGGGAGTACACATTCATAAAGATATGTTGCTGCTGCATAATTTCCTCTTTCTTATTAATCACCTTTCTGAGCTCCTTGTTTGCCAGACTCCAGCTTTATTTCTGTATTTTCTAATCAGCTAAACGCACGTCCTAAAGCAAACAGGTTGTGTCACCACGGCGTGACTGAAAATTCTAGTGCAAGGAAGCACAGTTGGTTGGTGCATTCAACCAGCTCCCACTGAGATATGATAAAATGTGTCTAAACATGTAATCATAATCTCCAGAGGTAGGCTAGGGCTGGCGTCAGACTTAAAAAATCTCATCATGGCAATCTACGAAGGGACAGTGTTCCGTTGAGAAATTTGCATAAGTTCCCGAGTAATCACAAGCCTTACTTCTTCAATTGTCCCTCAGACCAAGTTCCTATTACCTCTGCATTGACACGCCAAGTGAAAATAAGCTGTCGGTGTATTCAGAGAAACAAGGGCTCCAGTTGTATGCATGGATAGAAATATTAATTTGCTTTAGAAATACTGATCTAGTGTACGCAGACAACAAAATACCTAGGATTGAGTTTTTGTGCCCTAGTGCATAAACAGCATCATAGTGCACAATAAAAATCACAGAACCACAAGCATTCAGGTCTGGAAAACATCTCACATGCTGTCATAAGTCAATGCCTTTATTTTCAGAGAAGGAAACGGGGCTCAGAAGGCTCCAGTGGCTGGCCGGAGATCACACAGCTCGTGGAAGGTGGAACTGGGTCTTTGAAATAATCAAATTCAGGTCTTTGAAATAGTCCAATATTTCTCTTGTGTATACAGTGTAAACGGTTGACTAGATAAGTCATGAGTGACTTATTCAGTACCCAAACGATCTATGGGAATATCAATAAATAGAGCTATTAATTGATTAGCTGTGGATATTTGGAGAGGAACTTGAAAATGCACCAAAACTCACTCACTTTGAATTTATTATAACCAACGTTTATGGTGGCACTACCATGTGAAATCACAGAATCGGGGAATTTTGGCACTTTGTATTTTAACACCTAATAAACCCTCTAGGATATTCTCAAGGAAGCCACACCTCACCCTCTGCGTATTTTAATTTGCATATGTTCATCAGTACACAATCAGGCAATAGAGAGCACCAGGGAAGGGAACATTTCCATTTTCATGGGGAGAGATAAAGGATGACAGATGGATTATGAGAAAAGGCAGACTGAATCTCTGTACAGACTAACGCCCTGTACGTTCTCCTTTTTTCTTTTTTTCCCATGGGATTATGAGAAAAGGCAGACTGAATCTCTGTACAGACTAACGCCCTGTACGTTCTCCTTTTTTCTTTTTTTCCCATTTTTCTTTCCTTCTCCTTTTATTCTCTTTCCTTTCCCCAGGGCTATCAGAAATAGATAGAAGACTGGGATATTTCAGAAATAGATAGGGGTCTGGATATTTATTCTGTTTTTAATTTTTTTTTGAGACTCCAACTATATAAAAATAAAAAAATAACAAATCAGGATTACAGATTAAACATTTTCATTTAATAAATTGACAATTTTAATACACACGAAGAGATATAATTGCACTACTCATAATTACAATATTTAAAAAAAATTATTTCATTGCAAAATATACACTGTGATCTGAAATGTTGCACAAGCTTAAAATTGTAAAAAGGATGCCCTCTTGGGGTGCCTGGGTGGCTCAGTCAGTTAAATGTCCAACTCATGATTTCGGCTCAGGTCAGGATCCCAGGGTCCTGGGCCTGAGCTGGCATCAGGCTCCACACTCAGCATACAGTCTGCTTGAGAGTCTCTCTCTCCCTTTCCCCCATTCCTTCCCCTGCATCCCTCCCCTCTCAAATAAATAAATAAGCCTTAAGGAAAAAAAAAAAAAAAAGGTGCCCTCTTTCTAACCTCTCTGTGGGATTGGAGTAGAGAAGCCAGGATTTTCAAGTTGAGGACCTTTTGGGCACAGATGTCAACCAAGTACCCACTCTCTCCCTTCTGCCTCACACCTCACCTTAATAATCAGTCTTTCCTTTTCTTCCCTAGCGTGAACTCAGTGATAGCAGAGTGGTTTCAAGAAGCGCAAGATCCGGACTGTTCTCCAAACCTCTCTCTGGGGTTCAGAGTCTGGGAGGTCGAGATTAGTTGGGCAGCTGCTTATCAAAAAAGGGAGCTCACTCAAGGAAACACTAACAACCGACTCAAGGGAACAAAAATCCGAGTAAACCAAGTAAGAAAGTAAACAGGGTAAGAATGATTTTGACTTTGAGACCAGACCCAAAGTCCAACGGATGTGCACAGATGAGGGCAGCTACTGAATTGAGCAGAGCAGGTGAGGACTGAAAGTCATTACAGAAACTCTACAAAGGGCTGGACCTTTTTAGCCCATTTTTATTGGCCCCTATGAAGAAAGGGGGTTTTATTCTTTCCATCATCTTGAACTTGGATGGGGAGAAGTTTGGTTCAGAGGTGAGGACAGAGTTGCTGGGAGGATAGGGGCAAAACCATCTCTCTTTCTTCTCTCAAAGCTGACAAGTAATGTTCATTACTCAGGAACTGGCCATCTAAAATCCTCTAGTCCATACTCTAGATGTCTGTTCTCTATTGCTCCTCTACCAGAGTGAACATGGGAAGGAAAGGAAGGTGAAATCTAAATCAGATAGAATCTGACTTGGTAAGACAGCTGAGAAAACCACTTAGCTACAACCACTTTTTTAAATTACGTGGACTTAATTTCACCACTGTCACTGGCCTTGTTAAATCAAGCGTTTGAGAGCTGGCAGTTGTATAAAGCTTCATCTGAGGAGGTTGATAATGGCCACTTTCTTTCTTTTTTTTTTTAATGCTGTAAACTTCCCACTAGGTTTTTAGCCTTGAAATTCTGTGCAAAACTAGTGTGCATGTTCATTTTTCTGGAGTGATTGTCTATAGAGTCCATTAGATCCTAATAAAATAGTGACCCTAGAACTGTAAAAAAAAAAATCTTGTTCTTTAGCTTCACATTCATTCCCTGACCTAAGCAACTTCCTTCTGGTTCAAAAGATAATATACTTCGTTCTTTTTACATGTGTCAGACATCAAAATGGCCCTAGAGCAGACACAATACACCATTAGAAATATTAGCGTGTTATGAAGGCATACTGAGCACAACTGACTTGAAGCTCCAAGGGTGTGACCAGATTGTTGCAAAATGCAGACTGAAGTGGGTGGGGCATCTGTGCACCACAGTTTTCCAGGGATGCTGAGGTTCAAGACCTGGTCACCTTGCTTTAATCCTGTCCTATACAGTTATGGAGAGTAATAGGAAAAGGGATCTGAGCTTGAATTTCAAGCAGACTTTCCCCACAGAGAGGAAAGTAGGCAATTGTTCTCATTATCATAAACAACAAGCAAGTCTTCCTCAGTGAAAGACAAAATGGAAGCTTCTCAGTCTGTGTTAGATGGCTTAAATATGGTCCTGCCATCTAACTGACAGATAGATCAGAGGACTTCTTCCAAAGATCTCTGAATATCCAGCATTTTGTAAAGTTGAGACTTCTGTCTCGTAGTCCTCCAATATACCTTGAAAACGGCCATAAATGACGCCTTGTTACAAGAATGTATCTTCTTCAAAACCGTCTACGGCAGGTGTCTAGATCTTGAAGGCATGGAGCCCTCTCTCAGTTCTGTCAAATGCACTTAGGTAGGATGTTTTTTCCTACACTTCAACTGCACTTCAGTACCTGACCCTTTGTCTAGATTATTGTTTTCAGCCAGCCTGCTGTTTGGCTGAGTCCCAGGGTTCTGATAACGACGTTTGGAAGGGTCTATCTGAAAATGGAGAGGGCCATATAAATTGTACTTAGAAGTGTATACATTTGAAAATTTAATGGGACCCATCCATCACTCCTGGAGACCAAAATGATGATTTCATAGATCATGTAATTGTTCCGAACACCTTCCCTTGACAACCCTCATCTTTGAACTTGTACTTGTTTCATTTATTGAAGCTATTTGAATCATTTAAAATTTAGCCCACTTTTCTCCAGGTGATTTATTTAGTGTTTATAAGTCCATTTTGACATCTTCTTCCATTTCTTCCACCAAAAAAGTCTCACCCTTATGATCTTAGTAGAGGCATCATTTATAGCCAGAGAGGCATATCTGAAAATGCATTACCTTTAAATAGTAGGATTCATCATATCTGAGTTCATATGTCTGATCGCCAAAAAGCCCCATTTCATTTCAAAAGAAAAATTGCTTCTGTCAGTGTAAACAGAATGCATTATCCTCTTTTAATAACCATTCTTAAGTATGCTGCTGTATTACTTTTTCACAGCTGTATTCCAATAAGCTGTAGAGTAATTGCCAGTTCTCCTGTCTAATAGGTTCATTATTCTTTTGCCATAATTGCAGCCATTAAATGTTCAATTGTTAAATTTCCACTCCTACGTTTACTTAGTGTTACATTTTATAATGGGGCATGTCATTACAGCACCCCAGTGGCCATGGCTGTTGTTCAAAGTATTTCTAAAAGTCAATGAGATCTCTGTGAAATAGGTCTTCATTTTTTTATTTGTTCAGATATCCCCCTCCCCAACCTTCCTTTCCCTTTTTTAGATCTCCTAAATAGGCTCTTGCAAATTGGTAGATTTTACTAGAAGTTTGAGGACCTGACCTGGGCTGGGAGACATAAAGCTGAGCCCTCAATGTCTGTGAGCAGTGCTTTCACACTTTAATGCCATGATTCATATATAACAAGGTGATCGAGAGTGAAGATTTCACTAAGGAAATTAACACTTAAGACTTAATGGTTTTTTCAAGAGCTCTGATTTATCTTTTATCATGTTAAATTTGTAGGGCTTTTTCATCAAATGAAAGATACCTTGATCAGAGGTTATGGGATTGTTAACCCCCTGTCTGCAACGCTTGTGGTAATAAAGCAAATGCCTTCCCTTTATTGCTTGACATTTCTGGATATGTCACATCCTCGGGTCTGAGCTTACCTATTCTGTCTGATGCAGTGAATTGTGTTACTTTGGGAAGTTATATTGGTGAAGATGGACAGGGAAATGGTAAGAGATTTTAACTTGCTGTATTGTAGTTGAGTATCTCCTGATTTGTTTGGCTTTGTTTCTTTGTTTATTTGCTTGCTTTGGGGTTCCAGTATTAGATTGAAATTTCTTTTGTAAGACATCTAGTATTTCTTAAGTACTCAAATATTAGCCCAAAGCTTTGAGCTAGGTCACGTTTTATTTTTAAAGAGTTTTCTAATCATCTACTCATCAGTTAATCATCATCACTTTCAAGGTTATTTTATTTCATTTCCATTCATTGCATTAACTTTTACTTCCTTCTGAAGCTGAAAATGATTTTTACAGTCAATGGATTAGCATTGTAATTTTGTCCAAGTCATACCAGCTCTCTGTTCTTTTGGGAATCTTCTATGATTTAGAGTAACTTTTATTTTTTGATAAGAACTATAGAAGCCCTTTTAGTAACATGGTTCATGGTACCAGGTGTGGTATTGATCAAGTTATATCCCTTACATCCTAACCACTATGACGCACACAACCACTTCCTCTGCTCATTTGCCCTGCTGTAAGGTAACATTTGTTGTATGTCTTCTCTCATTCTGTCTCTGTACTACATGGTTACATACATTTTCTCATTTAATCCCTAGGAGGTAAATACACATACTATTCCCACTTTACAGATAAGGAAACTGAGATTCAGAGAGGTAAGTAACTTGTACAAAGTTAATAACCAAGAAATGAGCTCAGAGCTCACATTCTTAATATCTACTTGACATTACAGTAGAGGGAGTCCTGCTATAAATAGTGAGAAGAACTTGAATATCTTTTTTAAAAAAGATTTTATTTATTTATTTGACAGACAGAGATCACAAATAGGCAGAGATGCAGGCAGAGAGAGAGAGAGGAGGAAGCAGGCTCCCTGCCGAGCAGAGAGCCCGATGCAGGGCTCGATCCCAGGACCCTGAGACCGTGACCTGAGCCGAAGGCAGAGGCTTTAACCCACTGAGCCACCCTGGTGCCCCCAGAGCTCACATTCTTAATATTTACTTGACATTATAGTAGAGGGAGTCCTGTTATAAATAGTGAGAAGAACTTGGATATCTTTATGAAGCAGCCAATGTTAAATAACTTGAGAATTCTACCACTTTCCTAGGCAGACAGTTCCAGGAAAAAACTTGCTAAGGGTTACAGGGCAAAACAGATATCCAGGACAGAATTATTCCACTGTCAGTTCTCCTCCACAATAAGCCTGCTCACAAAATAGACCAAAGGAAATAACTGTAAAATTGACTTGAGAGTGGTTTATAGTTTATTAGTCCCAGTAACTTTCCTATAAAGACAAAAATAGACTTAATATGTTTAACATGATTGTGTCCATCCCAAAAACTCTATCAAAGTATTCAGGTATCTTTCACATATCAGTAATATAAATTTTTCAGTAAGACTTTAGATATAATTTGATTGCTGACAACGAAAACTGAATGACATTTCTTTTTCTCCTCCCTGGCTATATTGGCTTTGCAACATTCCCAAAAGTGAACATTTGTTGTTGTCAATAAAGCAGTCAGCTGTGTCACTTGGGGAAGAGATATATGGAGTAGGATGGTATTATTTTGACAATCACTTTCTTCCAAAGCAATACAGTAAGTGTATCTTATTTTGCTCGTTGACTCACAACACAATGGTCAAGATGGAAAAAGAAAGAGCACAGCATAGGTAGGGTCGATAAGAAAGCCATATTGTGTGATTAACAAAAAGAAGCACATTACCTGATGAAGTCAAAGGTGTCACCCAGGGAGAATGACTACAAAGGCTGCAGAAATAATTGGAAAGAGAGTGAAAAAATAAGCATCCACATGTCTGCAAATAGCTTCCTTGCCTGTCTCATTAAGCAGGTGATCTTTTGGTGGTGCCGTAGTTTAGAAAATAGTCAACTACCAAAAATAGAAGTTGTAAAAGATTTGCCAACCATAAAGTGGTTACCTATGCAGTGAAAGATAAAATTATCTACTTAGTGCACAATGAAACTGGCTGATCAACTCTTGAGAGTTTGCTGGGTGTCTTTCCTGCTCAGATTCTCTTTAGATTTGAGATGTCACAAAGAATTTATATGACCAAAGAAAATACCTACAAGATCCATCACTCTAACTACTGAGTACATTCAAAACCTTTTATCAGAACTTTGAGAGTTCCAATAACAAAGTCTGTGCTCATTTATTCGAGTTAACTATTCTAAATGACAGAGTTTGACTCAAAGTACTTATTTTGATATATACATATGAAGATTCAAATGGCAAAACAGAGAAAGGGATCATATGGTGAGTTTTTCCCTGTTCTACAGAAACATTGAATGACTTAAACCCCTCTCATACCCTTGTTTCTTAAAAGAAATAAAAATACACACATTAAATATGAGAGATTCAAAAAGGTTTAGAAAAGTCTAAACTGAATGTTAGATGGAAACCTTATCCAGATGTGATTCCGTTATCCAAGTCCAATCCTGGAGAGGCCCAAAATCTGAAAGATTCACAATGCCAGAACGTTACAAACGCAATGCAGGAAACCTCCGGAGAAATGGAAGGTAGTTGGCTCCCAGCATGTATGCTGGGTGGGAAGGAGGCAGGGAAGAACCTAGGGTAGAAGAGGAGCAGGAAGGTGGGGAGAAATTTTCTCATAGTGCTCTTTCTTCCATCTTATATTACCTTAAGTAGGGCAACAGCTCAGCAGCTCCAACCCAACTAATTAGGTGTTCTGTCTATCGCTGGTAAAGAAATGCAATCTTTCTTCTATACTGAGCTTGTATCCTGAAAACCTGCTAAACTGCCTTATATTTAAGCAACTCCAAAGTACATCTTTTTATACATTTTAACACCTCTGAAATTGAAAGGAATCTTACAATCTAATTTATAATCATTGTTTTTTAGGCAGTAGTCACCATTGTCTGTGCATGAGTGAACTTGGTCATAGCTGATGTTATTACTTCAGTTGAATTGTGCATGTAGTTAGTAATACATGTGCTGAATGTAACTGTCAGTTAAAACATCTTTAAAACAATTACACTATTATTAAGTTTTGGAAAGAAAAGTTATTGAATGCACAAAAGGCACAGAAACAGAGCAACAGAGCATAAACTAGATAATAATGTAGTAAATATTCATTATGGGAGGAATAATCAAAATATATTTACTTACAAAACAATAACCAAGAGCTATTCAGAAAGAAAAGGCAGAAAAATTTCCGTAAGTAGATAAAGGTATGTGACAGGTTGTTACCACAACAAGTACAAAATAATTATCTACCATACATCAAGCAATAAAACTGAGGGAAGATCTTCCTTAAATCCTGGAAAGACTGGAGAAAGTGGCCAAACCCTCAGTATAAATACAGATTAATTCATGCAGTATGCAGGGCTATTGTGAAGGTAGTGTCAGATTTTATTTGGCATCATTTCTTTTTCTTTCTTGGTAGAAAATGAGGAGTTTTAACAACCGATAAAAATTACAGACTCAATGTAAAATAATATGAATTCTAATAATGCTCATTATCCTAGTTGAAAAATGATAACCAATTCTTTATAATCTTTTTATTTCTTTTTCCTGCCTTATTGTGTTGGTTGGGATCTCCAACAAATACGAAAAGAAGGAACGATGAGAACCTGTTTTCTTTCACTGATTTCAAAGGTAAAACTTCAACATTTCACTTTGAACATGAGGTTTAATAAAAACTGTTGTAAATACCTTTATGGGTTAAGAAGCTTTTCTAGTCTGTCTAGAGTTTTAATTATAAATAGATGTTGTTTTGTCAAAGAATTTTTCTGCATCTATTGAGATTTTTCCTTTTCATCTGTTTGATGTGATAAATTACATTCATTAACTTTTCTAATATTTAACCAATCTTTAATTCTTAGATTAAACTCAAAATGGCCATAATGTATTATGATGCCCCATATATTACTCCTGGATTCAATCTAATATTTTGTTTAGAGTTATTGCTTCTATGTTTATACGCAACCTTTTTCCTTTCTTGAATAATCTTTTCTAATTCTTAGTATCAAGATTAAGTTATTCTCATAAGGTCAGTTTGGGAACATTCCTTCCTTCTCACACCTCTTGAATCATTTGTTGAAGATTAGAAGTCACTTTTGTCTTAAATTCTTGGTAAAATTTGCCAGTGAGGCCATCTGGTCCTTGAGTTGCAATGCAGGAAGAATTTTGACTACTAATACAATTTCTTTAATTTTTACTGCTCGATCAGATTTCCCATTTCTTTTTGAGTTGCAGTGGTGAATATAGCCTGTTACAGAACACAGTCTATTTATTTTTTATATAGTACCTTGTATTTTAACAAAATATAACCTACTTAATCTATATTTTCTTATTTCCATGAAACTGCCTATAAGTTAATATTTTATTACATTTTAATGTCTGTAGCTTCTACACGTTTACATTCTTAGTATAGTTTGTGCTATTTCTTTTTTGCTTCTTCACTCTCGTGCACAGGTTTCTTAATTAAATTAGTCCTTTTTTTTTTTTAGATTTTATTTTTAAGTGATCTCTATACCCACCATGAGGCTTGAACTTACAACCCCAAGATCAAGAGTCACATGCTCTTTTGACTGAGCCAGCTGGGCGCCCCGATTAGTCTCTTTAAAAAACAGTTTGTCTTTTTAGTTCTTCATATTTAAAGTTTTAATTGTATTCATTAATTACTACTCTTACATTTACTTTTCTTCTTTTGTTCTTTGGGTTTATTTCCCTGTTGTTTTCTAAATCGAATTTGGATAATTACCTTATTGATTTTTTTTTTTTTTTTTTTTAGTTTTCTTTCTTTTTAAATGCCAGCATTTTTATACTATAGGCTACACTTTTCCCCTCTAGGTTTTGTTGAATCCCACCATATTTGGCAAGTGCCATTATCATTTTTGTCAGTTCAAATGTTTTCTAATTTCCCGTGTGATTTCCTTTTTGATCCACTGGTTTACTAAAATTAAAAAATGTATTTTTTACAATTTCCAAATATATAATTTTTAAATTATTGATTGATTCCTAGGTTAAATGCATTGTGGTCGGAGGATGTGTCTGTATGAGTCCAGTTCTTGAATACTTGCTGAGATTTGTTTTATGACTCAGATAATGTTCAAATTTTGCATATGTTTTAAACAGAATGTATTCCTGGGTCGCCTGGATGGCTCAGTGCGTTAAAGCCTCTGCCTTTGGCTCATGTCATGATCTCAGGGTCCTGGGATTGAGCCCCGCATTGGGCTGTCTGATCAGCAGGGAGCCTGCTTCACCTTCTCTCTCTGCCTACCTCTCTGCCTACTTGTGATCTCTCTGTCAAATAAATAATAAATAAAATCTTTAAAAAAATTAAAAAAATAAACAGAATGTATTCCTGACAGTTGTTGGATGCAATGTTCTGTATATGTCCATTGCATGAATTTTGCTATTCATATGGCTGAGCTCCAGGAAAAATCTATGAACATAAGCGTGGTGCAATTGTCATTAATGATGAAACCATATAGCAAGATTATGAATGGTTCAGAAATCATATACCTATGACATTTTGTTCATACCCTCCAGTGATGTATTCAATTTTCAACATAATGTTACAGAATTAATGATTACAGATAGATTGATATTGGGCCACTTTCACTATTCTTTTCCCACGAAAGCCAACCTAATTATATACAAGAGATTTTGGAACATCTTTGTATTTTACTTACACAAAATGTTTAAAAAAAAAAAACTAGAAAAACAACTACTACGTGTTAATAAAAGAAACAACAAAAACTTTAGTACCGTATATTGCGGTGAACAATATCAATAAAGTAGGGTCTGTTAGCACATAATGAAATGATTTATTTGCTGTAAGCTGTTGAAGAAGCAATCAAACTCATTTGCCTTGAAAATTCAAGTATACCTAATACCTGCTGAAAAAATTCTCCCATCATTCTACTCAAAAGAACAATCTGAAATTATTGTGCATTCAGTGAAAGCTGAGATGTAGATGGAGATGTAGATGTTTTTTTTAACTTGAAAGTTTACCATATTGTTGTACTGCCCCATTTCTAAATCCAATACTTAAATTTTTTCTTAATTTGATGGTTGTAGGAAATATTAAAAGCAAAACTATCAGAAATAAAGAAGCTATGTGTGGACATCAGAAAATAGTCAGATGTGGTCTTCTTTAAACAATAGCCAAAACTTCAGTTTGCTTCAGTAAAATTGCATCATCACCATAGACCAAATTCTCAGGTTCCTGAGTTGAAATGAAGTTATGTTTTTGATAGCTCATTACCATTAGAAAGAAGGAATGCATAATAACTGGTGCCAGCACTTCCATCAAAAAGCTCTATACTAAGCTGAGTGGGAGAAGTGATACCTGTTTCTCACCTGACCCTAATTCAAAGTGTCTGCTATAAAAATGCAATGTGATGGTCACAGTGTCACCAGCAGAACTGATAGCGGTCAACAGTACTGAGGAAATCAGTGTGCCACTCTAAAGGTTTAAAACTCAGTCACTAAAAATTTTAATATTTAAATTATGATAATTATGATTTGGTACAAAATTTCAAATTTTATGCTTATAGAATAGAATTTATTCTATTAGGATGGCATTTATGCTTGGCTTCAGTTTTGATGGACTATTGATTTCAATACCCTACTGAAATGTACCTTGGATGAACCTCCGGAATATAACCTAAAGAAAGTCTTCTATGTGTGCATCAAGAGACTTGTTCAAAACTGTTCACAGCAGCACTGTTTATAATCTTAAGCACTGGGAGCACAAATGCCTGTCAACCTTAAACTGAAAGGTAGATTGTGATATATACACACAATCAAATGCTACTTAAAGGTGAGAAAAACAAACTTGAGGTAGACACATCAACAGAGATGAATCTTAGAAACATAATTGTAGTGAAAGAATCAAGTCACTGAAGAATACATGTGGTATAATTCCATTCATGTAAATTCAGAGCCAGACAAAATTAAACACAGATTGTCTGAAGACACATCTGCAGGTGTTAAAACTATTTCTAAAAAGAGCAAGGGGAGAATAACACAAAATTCAGGATCGTGGATACCTCTGAGAAGGAGGCAGTGGAATGGGATTGTTGAAGAGCACTTAGGAAGCTGTAAGCTAGTGACAATGTCCTATTTCTTGGATTAGGTGATGAATTCATATGCTCCATCATGTTATAATGAAGGAGAATGAAAATAGCAGTCTATGCATAGGCCAATTATAACAATGTGCCATGAACCAAGAATTAAGACTATTACAATCTGTGCACCTGAGACCCATAGAAAAAGCAAGCAAAACCAAGGGATGATTATCCCCCCAAATCAGGGTAGTGCTTCCTGACTATGACTACCACTGGTGGGTGAGAGAAGAAGCCATGACTAGGAGCTTCTAAGGTAGTGGTGACACTGTAGTCCGCAGTCTGGATGGTTGTTGTAGAAGGGTTCTCTTTGTAACTATCTAGTAAGCCGCACTTAACGGATTTCATACATTTTTCTGTATGTATAAAGTCATCCATAATTTTTAAAAGGAAAATCAAATAACCACATACAGATTCAAAGATGTATACATTGCACATTCACTTGTATCTACTAAACGCATGGGGCTAAGTTTGGCAGAAGTGGAGAAGGCAGTAGTTATCGGGGATGCAGAATATGGAGTCAGCAAATCTGTTTCCAGTAAGTCAGTGCTTTGGTCAGTTCTGCTTACACTCCGTGTCTGTAACTGATAATCATGGAAAGAAAACTATACACTTAACGCCAAGGCTTAGAACAGCTCCATTGGAGCAACAAGATTTCCACAAGCATCAGACAGCATTGCTTTCTATATCTTCTTTGCCAGCATTCCATTACTTAATATTTTTATCCTCCTTGTTCTTTTCCCACCACATTTTATTAAAATATATTTATCCTTTATTAAACATGATTTTGAAACAGAAAATAAATCATAATTCCACCAAAATAACATAACCTTATTGTTTTGCACACTTTCTTTCCACTCACCTACATATTTTTAAACAGATGCAATAGTGATGTAAATAGTGTTTTAATTTCACTTTTTCCTTTTAACATCATATTAACAACCTCTGGTTACTCATGGTCTTCATAATTACAATTTTAATGGCTGAGTAATATTCCACAAGCTTAATGTTCCATAATTTACTAAACAATTTCACAACTGTTCTATACATATATTGTTTCTCAGAGACATTTTTGCAGCTGTTATTATAAAGCTGCTACAATGAGTATTTCCTTGCATGTAGATGTTTTGCTTCTGTGGAATTATTGCCTGAGGACACATTCCCCCGGGTCAGATTCCTGGGTTAAGGGCTATGACTGTCTCTACAGTTCTTGCTTTGTCTTGCCATATTGCTTTCAAGAGACTCACACTCGTTTGCAATTGTTACCGGCAACGTACCAAAATGCCAATTCGAATGTAACTATCTGGCATTTGTGGGATTAATCATTTCTGCTATTCTAAATTCTTTCTCCCAAGATAGAAACTCTTGCTTTTCTTCCTTTTTGAAAATTTAAAACATCCCTCATTTTTGCTTGTCCAAAGTTTCTTCGCGGACTAGACTGGATTGCCACGATTTGGATTTGATACAGCCACGGCCTTGCAGCCTCTCCTTCTCCACCACCTGCTGTTTCTTTTGTGACAGGAGCTCGTAATGGCTATACCCAGGTATTTGTTACAAGGAGTCCATGTTGCACAGGATCCTTGCCCTGCCCAAGCATATCTCAGTATTTTTAAGATCTTTATTCCCAAGCAGACTTTCTATATTGAATAACATGCTTGTTTTTCTGTCTAAATCTTAGACCTTAACCTTCTCCCTATATTTTATCTTTTACTTTTTAAAGCATTTCTTTTCAGAAAAGCACTCTTTTTCTGCCAGTCTTTTGATGCGGGGAAGGGCTGTTTGAAATGAACATCCAGCCATTGTCACTTTCTGCTGTCTGCATTTGGAAGCACAGAAACATTAAAGGCTCGACCGCAGGAGTCCCATTACAATATCCTGGGGGACATGACCTGGTGACATGCCCAGCTATTCCTAGGCCCATTGGGGAATCTGCATACCTGCCAGGGAGATGTAGAGAAAACACCAAAATTAACACCAGAAATTTGGAGGTGATTTTTTCCTGTTTTCTGAAGTTAACTCTTAAATGTATATTCTCTCACCGTTTCTTCTTTTATTTGATACCTTTAAACTCCTTCTGTATTTTCTCCAAAGAAACAGAAACCCTAGTAAACCAAAGAAACAGAACTCCTAGTAAACTAATTTCGGCCATGAAGACACATATTTGGCACTGAAAATAGTTTGCACTGCAACCATAGAGAACACCAACAAATACTGTTGACTGAAGTATTTAAAGGAATGCTTCCTTGTACACGTGTTAAAATGCCAAGAGGAGGTAATTTACCTTTTTCTTACCTTCCACGTATCTATCAAACTTCAGTCAGAATATGCTATAGCAGAAGGGTATTTAAACTTGCATTCAGAAACCGCATTTTTACACAAAGCATCTATCCTAGTTTATATCTTTTCTTTTTTTAAAAAATTAATTTATTTATTTGAGGGAGGGTGAGAGAGGGTGCATGCACATGCATGGGCAGGAGAGGGGCGGAGGGACAGAGGGAGAGGAAAACTCATAAGCAGACTCCCTGCTTGAGCTCAGAGCTGGACATGGGGCTTGATGTCGTGACCCTGAGGTCATGACCTGAGCCAAAACCAAGAGTCAGGCACTTAACGGACTGTGCCACCTAGGCACCCCTATATCTTCTTCCCCCCACCCTTTTCTGCTGAATGATTGGGAAGGAAATAGCCCTTTCTTATGCTGTTTGATAGCAGACATTCTAGGTTAAAAACACACACACAAAGGCATAGCTGTTTCAACCACTTTTAATCCATAGCTGTGGTCTTCCATAGGCTGGCTTCAATTTTGATGGCATTACATAATTTAAGAAAGATTCATGAAATGAAAATGGGCATGCGATGCTCCCTTTAACATGTTATCACCTCTAATATCATTTTTTGCCTATTTAAACCTCAAACTAATTTTCATAGGCAATACCATTTACCAGTAAGTATATGTGATTCTCAGATCACAACGTGGGGTTCAAGCTGAAAAATTTTTCTTTTAGATCTAGCTGCAAAGTTGTTATACTTAATTTCCAAACATTTGTATACTGAACTGAAAAAAAATCTATAAGGTAAAGCAGATAATTCTCTGAGCTTTGATTTTTTTTTATAAGGGGAATAAAACTTTCAGACATGTTTCTATGTAAAGCAAAAATGACTGTCAGCTGAACAAGTAGCCCAAGCCTGGTCCTCAGGACTCAAAATAGCCTATAAAAGGTAAGACCCATTGACAGACGGGATGAGGAATTTCAAAGTAAGAAGGAGGACACAGACAGGAATACTGGGGACAAAGACAGGCCTGAGGCATCAGACAGGCATCACTCCCACATGTGAGTAGGAGCTCATAAAGCTCTGTGGGGGGAAACCCATTTTTCACAGTTCTTTTTCCCAGAAGTCTAGATTTTTAAAATAGCTTCCTATATCTTCCTCCCACCAAAGCAACTGAGTTTTGGAGCATATCTGAGTTCCAAAGAACACAGAAAGTCCTAAATTCTCCTCAAGAGATGAAAATGAACTATCAATGACTGATATTAGAAATCTTATACGAAACAGTAGATTCTGGAAAACAATAAAGCAATGTCTTTAAGTTCTATCTATTTTGAACATGGATTTGCTTGCCTAGCCAACCTATAAAGAAATATAGTTTTAGACACACAAGAAGGCATACCCAAGAATCCCTTCTGCCAGAATATACTTCAGCAAAGACTGGAATATTTTCGGTTCCAGGCGTTTAATTAAATCTCTATCCAGTCATTATTGACTACTAAGCTAATGGAACAGTGAGTTCAGGGGGCAGGCACAAAGTGAGAACATTAATATTACTTGACTCTAAGACTTAGTATGAAACTATAGTAAACAAGACGGTGTAGTATCAGAGGGAAACCAGATAAACTGGTCCGTGGAACAGAATAAAAGTAGAGAATTAGATGCATGCATAGATGATCATTTGGTTTCCGATAAGGTTACCACAGGGAGATGGAGGTTCAGTGGGGAGAACTGACTGTAAGACCTTCCTAGGAAAATTTCAGATGTGATGGAAAAGTTCTATGTCTTGATTTTGGTTGTGGTTAAACAATTACATTTGTCAAAACACTGAATTGGGGGTGCCTGGGTGGCTCAGTGGGTTGAAGCCCCTGCCTTCAGCTCAGGTCATGATCCCGGGGTCCTGGGATTGAGCCCCGCATCAGGCTCTCTGCTCAGCAGGGAGCCTGCTTCCTCCTCCTCTCTCTCTGCCTGCCTCTCTGCCTGCTTGTGATCTCTGTCTGTCAAATAAATAAATAAAATCTTAAAAAAAAAAACAAAAACACTGTCTATACCGCCTAGAGCAATCTATACTTTTAATGCCATTCCGATCAAAATTCCACTGGCATTTTTCAAAGAGCTGGAGCAAATAATCCTAAAATTTGTATGGAATCAGAGGAGACCCCGAATCGCTAAGGAAAGGTTGAAAACAAAAATAAAACTGGCGGCATCACGTTACCTGATTTCAAGCTTTACTACAAAGCTGTGATCACCAAGACAGCATGGTACTGGCATAAAAACAGACACATAGACCAGTGGAACAGAGTAGAGAGCCCAGATATGGACCCTCAACTCTATGGTCAAATAATCTTCGACAAAACAGGAAAAAATATACAGTGGAAAAAAGACAGTCTCTTCAATAAATGGTGCTGGGAAAACTGGATAGCTATATGTAGAAGAATGAAACTCGACCATTCTCTTACACCGTACACAAAGATAAACTCGAAATGGGTAAAAGACCTCAACGTGAGACAGGAATCCATCAGAATCCTCGAGGAGAACATAGGCAGTAACCTCTTCGATATCAGCCACAGCAACTTCTTTCAAGATATGTCTCCAAAGGTGAAGGAAACAAAAGCGAAAATGGACTTTTGGGACTTCATCAAGATCAAAAGCTTCTGCACAGCAAAGGAAAGAGTCAACAAAACAAAGAGGCAACCCACGGAATGGGAGAAGATATTTGCAAATGACAGTACAGACAAAAGGTTGATATCCAGGATCTATAAAGAACTCCTCAAACTCAACACTCACAAAACAGACAATCATTTGAAAAAATGGGCAGAAGATATGAACAGACACTTCTCCAATGAAGACATACAAATGGCTATCAGACACATGAAAAAATGTTCATCATCACTAGCCATCAGGGAGATTCAAATTAAAACCACATTGAGATACCACCTTACACCAGTTAGAATGGCCAAAATTAGCAAGACAGGAAACAACGTGTGTTGGAGAGAATGTGGAGAAAGGGGAACCCTCTTACATTGTTGGTGGGAATGCAAGTTGGTGCAGCCACTTTGGAGAACAGTGTGGAGATTCCTCAAGAAGTTAAAAATAGAGCTTCCCTATGACCCTGCAATTGCACTATTGGGTATTTACCCAAAGATACAGATGTAGTGAAAAGAAGGGCCATCTGTACCCCAATGTTTATAGCAGCAATGGCCACGGTCGCCAAATTGTGGAAAGAACCAAGATGCCCTTCAACGGATGAATGGATAAGGAAGATGTGGTCCATATACACTATGGAGTATTATGCCTCCATCAGAAAGGACGAATACCCAACTTTTGTAGCAACATGGACGGGACTGGAAGAGATTATGCTGAGTGAAATAAGTCAAGCAGAGAGAGTCAAGTATCATATGGTTTCACTTATTTGTGGAGCATAACAAATAATAAGGAGGACAAGGGTGGATGGAGAGGAGAAGGGAGTTGAGGGAAATTGGAAGGGGAGGTGAACCATGAGCGACTATGGACTCTGAAAAACAACCTGAGGGTTTTGAAGGGGCGGGGGGTGGGAGGTTGGGGGAACCAGGTGGTGGGCATTAGGGAGGGCACAGATTGCATGGAGCACTGGGTGTGGTGAAAAAACAATGAATACTGTTACTCTAAAAAGAAATAAAAAAATTAAAAAAAAAAACACTGAATTGTACTACATTGGTGAATTTTTTTTTTTAAGATTTTATCCATTCATTTGACAGACAGAGATCACAAGTAGGCAGAGAGGCAGGCAGAGAGAGAGAGGAGGAAGCAGGCTCCCCGCTGAGCCGAGAGCCCAATGCGGGGCTCGATACCAGGACCCTGGGATCATGACCTGAGCCGAAGGCAGAGGCTTAACCCACTGAGCCACCCAGGCGCCCCATACATTGGTGAATTTTATTTGTGAACTATACCTCGATAAAATCAATTAAAGATACAAAAAGAAAAATTACATCAAAATAGCGAATTTCCCAATCATATGCATTCGAACTTTGAGCAGTGTACCTATGTTTACAACATTTTTTGTCTACATTTATCAATTTTTCCTTAATACTGCATGTGAATGTATGGTGAAAATTCAGATAAATTGGAAGACTCAGTTTCTAAGAAGAATACCGACTTGCCGGGACAAATAATTGTCTAGAACCAAAATCTCAAGTTATTTCAATAAAACATAGGAGAAGATAAGGGCATTACAAAAGCATGTCCCATGTCTTGGTTAGAGTAGGAAGGTGTAAAGAGATTAAATACATTGAAAAAATATAACAAAGCCACAGAGAGGAAGGAGAGCCTAGAAGGAAAGACATAAGAAGCATGATTTCAAAACTCCTGAGCAAACAAGCAAATGGAACAAAGAAAAGCAATGTAGGTAAAGGTAAAAGAGTTATAATAAATCCAAATGCATCATATTTTCCTTAAAAAAGATATTGAAACTACTGGAATGTGCTGTTTATAAGAGCCGTTTATAAGAGGTATCGCAAATAAAATAGCATAGAATACTGAAAACAAAGAGGGCAAAATTCTGTAAGGCAAACGCCAGCAAGAAGAAAGCAGGAGTAGCACTATCCACGCCCACCAAAACAATTCCATTTAAAGAACTATAAAAGATAATGCGTAATTATGATTTAAAAGATTGACCCTAGCCAGAAGAAAATAGAAATGGTCGATATATAACTGAGAGCAGTTCATCTAAGACCGAGTCCTTGAAATAGATCAGCTATGGGGTGACTGATGGACAGAAAAGAATTTTGAAATTTCTGAGGGAGGAACCAAATAAGGAAAATGTGACGGACTGCAAATATGGTTGCACAGTTCTGAAGCTCTTTCTACCAAGAAGTAGACTCTCTTCCTCGCCCCGTGAACACTACTTGTAGTTGACTTTAAGGCTTGTTTGCATGAATAGAATGTATCAGAAATGACATTGTGCAAGTTTTCAGCTTCGGCCTCCTGGGGCCTTGCAGGTTATGCGCTCGTGCAGGGAGACTTTTCGCCTCCCCGTACACAATTATCTTGAGCTGGGCATTTGGATGACAAGAGGTGACATTTTGGAGAATGGGCCCCGGGGCTTCCAGACCTCCCAGCTGAGACCCCGGATATTTGAAGCAGCCAACAAGAAATAAGCAAGTGTTACTCAGCCCGGAAGACCACCTAGCTGAGCCCTGTCCAAATCAGCAAGAGGACTGTGAGCTAAAGAAGATCATCTATTTCCCTATGTTTTGGGGGTGGATGACCAATTTAGGAAGGTATTTCTTTCGAGACATCGTAAGATGAGGTGACTCTCCCTAAGCCACGGGAAAAGTTCTGGGGTTGGGGATGTATTAAGTATGTCTCACACATGCACTGGGGATCATGCCTCCTTTAAGGCATAAGCGCAGGTCTAGGGGACCATTTATACCAGTCGGATAGGGGTCCTGCGTCATACCGCTCAGTCTCAGTCTGATGCTCACCAGGCTACTCTATCCCACAACTGTGTTCACCTCCTAAATTACTGAGCTGGTGGGGGTACCAAAGGCAAAGGATAGTCATCTTGCTCTTAGAGGCTCCTTCAGAGGTTTTATTTAAATGTGGCTTCCAGACTCACAGAGCTCCTTTCAAACTGAAGTTCTGGAAACAATGCTGACCTCAGTGACTGAGAGACAAGTGAAGCAATGCGGGACAACAACAACGACCTTTACAAGTCAGGGAGACTCAGTTCAAGTCACAGCTCTGACACATAACAGGTGTGTGTCCTAAGTTCACTGCTCTCAGCGTCCATTTGCTCATCGGGGAAGAGCATTAAATTATCTATCTGGACAGGCTCTGGGAGAAGGAAATGTGGCTGAGACTACTGGATCTGGAGTCAGACTGCCTGACAGGCTTGGTATAATCCCCCTATACCTTAGTTTTCTCATCTGTTAAAAAGGGAAGAAAAGTAGTACCTGCATAACTTTCTAAGGACACAGCCTGGCACATAATACGTGTTCAATAAAATGTTGTTTCCTGTTCTCATTGTTCCTTCCTTTATTCCTTTCTATATTCATAAGAGAACCACCAAGAAAAGTGCGCTAAGCTCCTACTTTATAGACATATTTGGAGAATTGAAAGGAGGGTAGGCACATTGTACGATTCCTAACACGTGGTAAGTAATTGGGAAATGGTACAAAAGAGGAGACAAGATGAACAACCATCAGCCATGGGTCAGGGAGACAGAGTACAGCTGTGACCTGGCCAAGCAAGACATATGAAGCAAGGTCTTGGATTCAGGTTTATACTTTACATTCACACACCTTAGAAAGAGTTTAAACGTTGAGTCCTGACAGATTTGGATCCAACAGGTCTTGGGCACACTACCTAAAACGTCAGTCAGAAACTGGAGATAATTGTTTGTACCTTTCGGGTGCATTAAAGAAATAGGCAGGATGCATATAAGACACCTGAAACATAATATATTCTTAATAAAGTCTAGGGTTTTTTGTGCTCTGAGGTTGGGAAGGGAGTATTATCACCCTTTTAATGAAACACCAGAGAGTGTAGGGGGCTTTCCTGTAGGCACAGAGCAAGCGTGACGGCACTCTAGCCCAGATCTCCTGAATCTCAGGCTATTGGGCTTTGACCCTGAGTCTACACCAGGTGACACAGCGTTGTGGCTAATGGCACAGATTTTAGACATGGGCTGCCAAGATTCCAGTTCCATGTAACCTTGGAGAAGCTATTTAATCATTCGGTCATTGATTCGCTCATCTGTAAGATGGGGAAACCAAGACTGCCTACGTCACGGTTGCTGGGAGGACTGATGCCTGTAAAATGCTCATCACATGGTAAGCGCTCAGGAAATGTTAGCTATTACATTACACTTCTTCGTCCAATTAACCTGCACGGATCCCTTCTGTGGGGTCTTTTACAGACAACCTACTTCTTGCAACTGTGGAACGGGCTAAGAATCATTTCACTGAAGTCAGGTTATGCCAAGAAGAAACAAGGACGCACGCAGAACCAAGACCACGAGTCCAATCTTCTCCTCTGGTTGTGTGATTTTCTGGGCACATGGTGCATGAATTGAGCTCCAAATGCCAATCAAACTGGCTTTTGTCAGCCTAGTGCTGAAGCCAAGCCATGTTCTCCTGACTCCACGGCTGGGCAATTCTGAACCTGGCTGAGTCAGCAACAGCTTTTCGCATCCCTGATGATCCAGTGTTTAAGCATAATTAAAAGTGCACCTACCTTCTCTTTGAACCATCAGGAAGAGGGGTGGAATTTTGAACAAGTCTGTCCTCTACCAAGACATCTCGGCACAGTTCTTGGCGCTAATGCAGCTCTTGGTGTGTAATTACCCTGTCACCTAAAGGAGCTATTACTTTCCTTCTTCCTTAAAGGACAAACAGGAGACACAAAAGCATCCATCAAGATGAAGGATTAAAAATATTTGAAGAGGTGTCATTATTTACATACTACATGGCCCATAACCAAGATGACAGATCCAGACTGTGGCCCAGTGAGCTGACAGCTTGAAATAGCAAAGCTTCATCCACTGAAAGTGGCAGCAGGATTTAGTGGACAGGAAGACAGGTGACAACCGACAGAGAGCCAACGAAGTGCTTTGGTCTAAGCATAGGTAGAAATAGGCTCCGGGGAGGGAGTACTGGACTGCATAAATGGCCCAACGGAAAGAAAGAAATGAAGAGAAGAAAATGACACTGGGTGTAAAGCATTTTTCACATCGATCATAGCTATTCTTCCCCACGGCTCTGCGGGAGAGGTGATTTGGCCTCCATTGTGCAGATGACAAAACCAAGGCCACCAGAGAGCTCACCTACATTGACAAAGTCACAGAACAATATCAGAACCAGGATTCAAATCAGTATGCCCCTGGCGCCAAAGTGCCTGCTTTTTCTGCAACTTCTGCTCTTCCTTACATGAAACAATCATTCTAGGATATAGGACTTCTCCAATTACTGCCCAGATATTGCAGGCAAAATAAGATTTCCACACAGTTCCCACTTAGAAGACATTTGTCTGTGTGAAGAGGCAGCCACTTAGATTCTAGATATGTCATTCTCCTCTCTCTCTCCCTCTCTCTTCTTCTCTTCATCTCTCTCTCCCTGTCACACACTGTGGAGAGGGATACTAGCCAACATGAGAACAAATAAAGGGAGTCATTAGAAGAGAGGGTGTGAAGATACACTACTGGAAACCAGGGAAGTCAGGTCCTCAACTTATAATTGGCTTCGATTGGGAATTAAGTACATAAAAGAGAATACAGACGAAGCCCTTTATGTGTAATTATCAAGGAAGTGATTTTGAGATGACATCATGTTGTTCTGCATATCTATTCCTGTCTGAGATCCTGTACTGCTTATTTTCAGATTTTAATAAGTTTCCACCACAGTTCAGACAATAGAATACTTAAAGTTGTGATCAACCCACTGGATTCCACCCTTCTTTGCAAATTTCTAACAATTAGCTAATTTTACCAATGACTCAATGCTGGAGGAGGTAAATGATTTGGTACAAAGGTGCCAATGAGTAGAAATTTTTAATAGCATTACCACTCACGACCACTTGACATCTGTTTTTATAATTTCTCCTCTTGGCATGCTGCTTTCTTTCTCTTCCTTGTTTTCTGCTGACATTGTCTTTTTCATCTCTCTTCTCTTTCCAGTGTCAACCCTATCAGTGGCCCTCAATGCTCAAGAGTTTTCTTGTCTCTGATTAAAATATCCAAAGATTCGCATGGGTTTTCTTCTTCCCAGGAACATACTGCTAGATTCTGCCCATACCTTCGTTACCTTTAGAATAAGTTAATATCCCCTAGATGGTATACATAAACCTTCCAGGGTAATGGCTTGAACTCCCTGGGTCTGCCGCTGTCATCTTTCTCCAGGACTACTTTAATGACCTCTTTAGTGACATCCCTAGGTACACTTTTCCTCCTGCAATCCATTCCCACACAGAAGCTAGAGTTTTGTTTTGTTTTGTTTTGTTTTTGTTTGTTTTTAAAATACAAATCCATTCATGGTACTGCCCCGTTTAAAACCCTCTGATGATTTTGATCACACACAGAAGAAAACTGTGCAGATAGGAGCTGGTCCCTGCCTCCCTCTCCGCACTCATCTCATATTGGTCTTCCCTCCCTCACCTACTTCAGCCACAAGGACCTTCTTTTCCTTCCCACAATCTGCCCAACGGGGTCTGTTCTTGAGCCCTTGCACTAGCTGGTCTTTCTATGCTCTTTCTGAAATTTTCCCATGGCCAGTTCCTTTTGTCGTGGGAGTGACTGTTTAACGTTATTTTCTGAAGGAAACCTCCTCTGCCCATCCAAACAAAAGCAGCCCTCAAGCTCCTCTGAATGTTTTCATCATATTTTCTTGTTTTTCTTTATTTTTTCATTCTCTTGCCACCCCCCGTAAATGAGTCCTCCATGAAATCTAGAATCTGTTTCTTTTGTTCACAAACCTCCATGCCCAGAACAGTGCCTGAACATAATAGGCACTTTATTTTTAAAAATGGAGAAGAAAAGAATCCACATTCACAGTATTTTCTTTTTTTTTTTTTTAAAGATTTTATTTACTTATTTGACAGATGGAGATCACAGAAAGGCAGGCTGAGAGAGAGGAGGAAGCAGGCTCCCTGCTGAGCAGAGAGCCTGATGCGGGGCTCGATCCCAGGACCCTGGGATCATGACCTGAGCTGAAGGCAGAGGCTTTAACCCACTGAGCCCCCCAGGCGCCCCCACAGTATTTTCTTAATGGAAAAAAAAAATAGTCTCCACGATAGCACAGCTCCATTTTCCGTAAGAGTGAGTGTATGTGTACGTGTCTATGTGTGTGTACAAAGTAAATATTAAAGTAGCAAAAATAACAAGAGTGATCATCTCTAGGTGATTATCAACAGTTTTTATCCTTTTTTTTTCTTTTAGTAATAATTTCTAAGTATTCTTCAACTACTGTGCGTTTGCACAGGAGGACCAGGCAAGCTCTTACCTCCCAGTACTGTCACTGAGTCTGCCAAGCTGTGTAAAGTAGGGTGAGCCCAGCTCCACTGAGCCCAGTGACACCTCCCCACTTCCGGGTCATGGCACCTGGAATCTTGTTCGAGAGCGTGGAAGACACAATAACACACCATGACAGCCACGGAATTGAGCAGAAATCGAGCTGACAGAGAAATGCTTACCCCAGGAAACAACCCTGTGGCACTTTCAAACACAAACAGAAACAAGGTGCATACAAATCACACACACCTGTAGACCCCAGCCGAGAGCTCGGGACATGTGGCTACTCCACGAGCTGCTATCGAGCAGAATGGAAGATTCCAGTGTGTATTGTTCACAAGAAAATAAGAGGCAGAACACACAGCTTGATGCTCCCGTCTCGAAACGGCTCTGAGATTCTGGCCGTTGGCAAGATGACCTCATCAACCTGTAGACTTTGTGGTTTGAAGAGGATGGAAGTCAGGGAATGAAAGGAAAGCTAGCCGTGGCCCTATGATCACTTTTAAGACAGCCTCTTCTCACGTCACCATGAGGTGCTGGCAAAACAGCTCATCTGGAAAGAAACATTAGATGCTTTTGAGTTTTTGCCTTCCTAAACTGTTCTTGAGGGGTACATGGCATTTGGCGGCAACTACTGTCACTTTCCCTTTTGCAGCAGGGACAGCCGAATCAGCTTTGGTTATGCGGTGATGCCAAATCAATCGTTCAGTACCTTAATTATCAGCTCTTCTGAAGAAATTGGATTTATCGATGGGCGTCTGCAAACCCGAAGCATGTGATATATCGGGGAGAAAAGCGTACGTTAGCTAACTGTTCAGTGAACACATTTGGGCCTCTGCAATTTTCATTATGACAAATTGTTGACCCAAGATAGATTTTCTGACCTGTCTGCTATCATATCGTTCTGCTTGGGTAATTCCACTGCAGGCGAGGGGAAGCCTGAAGTGGGAAAATGAAGCTAAACATTACCAGGCTAAGGCTTAGCATGTTTTCAGATCAATAATCAGCATTTGTGCAAGTAAGGTTGAAATATATAGCATCAGTCTCTCTTATTTGTTTTTATTAAGGTGAAGTGGGTGGGTTTTTTTGTTTTTAGGTGAAGGGGGTTCTATTGCAGCTGTTATGATCAATTAAGGGGGAAAAAGGAGAGAGAAATCTGCAGAGGCGAGAAGGGCCTCCTCCCAAGGGAAGCTGGAAGTTCTCCATGTCCGCCTAATCGCACCCAACACACGGTGATCCCGTTCATTCTTCCCCAAAAGTGTTTCCATCTGGACACTGGCAAAGAAAACAGTGTGTGTTTTGTGAGCTTCACGATTGCTGAAATTTCCCTGTAGTTTCTCGTTCCCATAATGTTACTTAAAAGTGTTGTGTGTGATAACAAAACGAATATTCTTATGGCTGAAGTTGGAATCATAATCATGTTTTCGACTCAAGTTCAGTATAATCACGCACAACTTTGCCTTCAGGGGAAAGGGGGTGGGATTTGTAAACAAAAGATCCAGATTCATGAAGTAAATTGAAAACCAGATGGGAAATGTATGATTCTCTGTACAAACATGTCAGTGAGGTACCAGCCAGCCACGTGACTCAGATTCGCTCTCCTTCGACCTTTGTGCTACGTCAGCTTTCGCTTGTTTGCGGAGGGAGTAAGTGATCGTGACAGCAACAGCTTAGTGCTGTGAGGCCTCATTAAGTCCATCGTCACTTACTTGGTTTTCCGAGTCTGATGGCACTTTGTTTTGACATTCTCTTCCCATCCCCGCCTACCTTGCTCTCTAGCACTGCCCTGTCATTGTTGATGCTGTACCCCCCACCCTGAAAATGAGCCCCACCCACATCCCCCTGCGGCCTGTGGTCCCCACGGCTTCCGTCTGCCTCCAGGCAGCTCTCCCCGGGCTGTTCAATCAGTCCTTCTCTCCGACATCCCTGTCCTCACACTGCTCTTTGTCCTTGCTCCTCGCCAGTATTCACTCCAGGTTCTGCCCTGCTCCTCACAAGCCATGGGAACCCAAGGCCCGACTTAACCTCTCAGCACTTCAGTAGTACAGAAATCATAGTAGTAGTGTTCTCACTAGGCTTCGTGACAATTAAATGAGATGAAGCATGTAAAACTCTTAGCACTCTGCCTTACGAAGAGTACACATTCAAAAAACACTTCTTACTATCTTTTAAAATCATAACCACATTTCTTCACTTTATTTTAGGAAACCAGTTTCCTCCACTTTTGGTGTATGTGGGTCAGATGGAGCTGATGGAGAACTCCATGCATCCCCTCCTTTTCTAGAAGGGAGCACATGAGATAAGGTCAAATCAGAGCATCTGTCCCACCGGCCACCAGGATCAGTACCTGGATTGGTACGCTGCCCCAGTTTATGAGGAATTACTGGGAAAGAGAAGATTTCTTTTCACTGGGTTTTCTGAGTGGTTAGATGTAAGCTTGGGGCTGCTGACTGCCAATGCACAGGCATAAAGAGAGAGCCCTTCTGGAAATGAAACCAATACACCTGTAGACTTAGAGAGACCAAGAGATGGAGATGGAGATCGTCTGGATCTACACACCATCCTAAGTGATAGAAGTATGGAGCTGCCTGGTGACCCCAACCGTGAAGCTTTCACTGATCACTGCCCTCCCATGGACAGCAAGGACCAATCCAAAAGAGCTCATGTCTCTGGTTTCTTCAGGCACCATCAGAGAGCAAAGCTGATCATTTTAACTTATCATCATATCCTGTCTCTTCTCCCAAAGCTTCCATGTTATCCTCTGGGCTTCCATCTGTTATTGGTGATCTCGCCATAGCCTCAACCTCTTCTCTGAAACTGTGCTTTGCTCTCGGCCTCTAACTCAGTGGTGCTCACAGTGTGGTCTGTGGACCAGCAGCATCATCCTCACCTGGGAACTTGTTACAAATGTAGACTCTCGGGCCATGCCCCAGAACGACAGAAACACGAACTCTGGGGATGGCACCCAGAAGTCTATGTTTTGAAAAGTTCCCCCAGAAGATTCTGATGCTGTGACTGAAAATAGGATTTCCCTTGAAGATACTGCTTTCCTATCAACACTCCCCAAGTTGATTTTCCAACCCTGCCAATCTCCCTGTGACCTATATATCAGGTGTATGAGTAGCGTGTGTCCTGCTTGCTCCACCCTATTGCTTCCAAACCCATTAACTTCCCTTCTGCCAGACCTTTTAGCATGCAAGTCATCAAAATTTGGTGCCCACCATCCTTCTTGGTTACTGCCATCTGTCAACATCAAGGTCGCTGCTTCTCAATTACGGCAGCTATAGCATCTGAGCCTCTGACTTTATATCCACCTCTATTCTTGTAGTCTTTCTAAGTGACTTTGACATCCCCAGGGAGGACCAACTGCTATTCCCTGACATATCATCCTCTACCCTCTACCTGAACATCTCCCTGCCATGGTCTTAATTTAGGCATCATTTTCACCAATAACTAACACAACCTCTCAATTCATCCTACCTTCTGTATACTTCTAACCTTCCAGCTCTCTTATTCAGGACTTTCCAGTCAAACTCTCCTCTGACCCTACAGGAATGATGGGTCTACTAGTTCCCCATCTTCACTCTCTCCATTATTTCTCAATCTGCATCTCCAGTCCTGACCCTTCTATGAGCTACAGACATACATTTAAGATTACCTATGGGACGTCTCTATTTAGATGTCTAAAAAACTACCTCTAAACATAATGTGTCTTTAATCTCTTGATTTTTATCTCCCAAACTTCTCCCAGTGTTTCCCAACTCAGTAAATGGCACCACCATCCAGGGAGTTTTTCAAACTAAAACTCCAAAATTGCCATCCCTAATTTTTCTCTTTCCAACATATTCTTCATTCAGCCCTTCAGCAAGTACCGCAGACCTGACTGCCAATGTAAATCCCAACCCAACCACTCATCACCATTTCCTAAGTCAAAAGCTTCCTTTAGTCTTATGCAGACTAATGCATCACCTCCTACTTGTTTCCCTCCTTCCCTTTTGTCCCCCCAGATTGCATGCTCCACATTGCAGGCATGGTGATCTCAACGCTTACAGTAAATCACATCACCCACTTCTGCCTTTCCATGGTAAAGCATTAGGGAAGGCTTTATCTCCTGCTGACCTCATCTCCTCCTCCCTCTCTCATTTAATATATTCTAGCCACACAGACTTTCTTTCTATTCCTTGAACACATCATTCTCAATCATGTCTCAAGGTCTTTGCACATGCTCTCCCCTCTGCCTGGAGTCCTCTTCCTCCCACGTATTAGTTTGACTGTCTTCCTGTCATTGTGAGATCTTAGATCAAAAACAAACTCAGAAATATGTTCCCCAATACTCTATCAAAAGTAGCTCCTACTCCCCTAGGTACTCTCTATTTCAACTCCCTACTTGATGTGTTTGTAAGAGCTACTGATATAAAAATGTGCTGTTACAATAAATTCTCTGTCTCACCATCTGCACACACCGTAATGAATGAAAGCTCCATGAGATCAGGGACTTGGATCATACAGTTCATGCTGTATCTCTTCAGACCTAGGAGAGTGCTGAAGGTAAAGCAGATTCTCAATTAGTATTTGCTGAAAATGAAATCAACAAAATTAAATGGAAAATGGGCTGCAACTTAATTTTTCACTAATAGAGATGAAGTGGTATACTTCCAGAACAATGGACAGTATAAAAACAAGATTTCGAAGAGGATTTTGGCTGTGTCCTAGGACAGAGCTTTTTTTTTTTTTTTTTTTTTTTTGATTTTATTTATTTATTTGACAGATCACAAGTAGGCAGAGAGGCAGGCAGAGAGAGAGGAGAAAGCAGGCTCCCTGCGGAGCAGAGAGCCCGATGCGGGGCTCGATCCCAGGACCCTGGGATCATGACCTGAGCTGAAGGCAGAGGCTTTAACCCACTGAGCCCCCCAGGCGCCCCTAGGACAGAGCTTTTAAACACACTTTGGAAGCACCTACTTTCACACAAACTTTGTGATCACCTAAACGCTTATTCTGATACTTAGACTTAATAGTTATAAGTAAATTTTTATCTCTGTGTTAGGGCAGGACAGCTGTCCAGCAACATGTTAGCTGAAATAATTCTGACACCACAGAGTGATGTCTGCAATTGTTTTAAAGGAGCCCACAGTTCAGATATTTTTACTAATTATTCCAAACTGGAACCATTTTATTAGACATGATCTTTGCACTGAATGCCAGTGTGACAAGGTTTATTTTAAGTCACCAACACTGGGATTGTTCAAAGAACATTTCAGGGTTGCACATCTCACAAAGCTGGTCAAGGAGAGCATGCCAAACATTAGTTAGCAGCCATCATAGTTTTAATCTCTGTCATTTTTCAAACATGTGTCTATAGAGACATTAAAAAATGACTGATGAATTGTTAGGAATCAGTAGCTAACAACTGACAGAGCTCAACTGAAGCTACACACGGACTGGAATTGTACTATCTCCCTAATCACTGTTTAAATTTTCTCTGTACCAAGTGGGTTAGGGTAGTACTAGGACATGTGTGACAGTCCTCATTTTGTTTGGAACCTGAAAAAAAAATGTGAAGACATTGGGCAGAAAGGCAATTGCCATTTGTAGATAGGAAGATTAGTTCTTATTAAAAATCCTGTCATAACAAAATAGGTTAAGGCTCCCACGGTAGCTTTCTCCTCTTCCTCTGTGATTCCCTAATTCTTAATACTATTCACCATCATCAGGTCAGCTAGGCTAAAATCTTGATCAGAACTTATCTTTCTGCCTCTTGTTGCCCCTTAAGCTCAGATTTCTTCTACTCCATTGGTTTCTACCTGTGTTTTTTTCCTAGTTGCAGAAATCACCTAATTAAATTACCCCCCTGCCTGCTGTACCCAATTATCTCTGTTCCCAGCACTGAGGATTGAGGAGTGGAAGGTAGTGTGTTGCACAGAGACTGGCCTAAATCCCCAAAGGCACGCATGGGAATTACCCAGCCTCTTTAAAACGTGAGGTTAAAGGACCCGGTGAAGAAATCTCTTACTCATCATTGCATAATTAGATCATGCATGTCAAGTTATCCCCAGTGAGGAAAAACTTCAAGAAACAGAACAGAAGCCTTAACTGACCGGCCAGTCCCACTGTTAGGGGACATTAGGTACCACCCTTCCACGTTCCCTTAGTACCTGGGCACAGCTCCATCCGGACTCACCTGCTTCATTGATGGAACTTTGACTCACCTACCCCCCAGGGTCAGATCCTTACTTTATCATCATTTTACCCTTGGGACATGTTGCAATGTCTAACACATAGTGGGAACACAGACAAGGATATGTCGTGTAATGGGTGTACAATAAGTCTGGTTAACCAATTAATAATTATTGCGTGATTGATTAATTAGCCAGGTTGTTCATGGTGCTGCAGAAGATGGTGTTAGGGACTTAAAATCTACTTTTTCTAGTACACAGAAGATGTGGCATCAAAAGTTCCAAATAGAACTGTGGCAGCTGATAATCTCAGTGCTATATTGTGGGAGAAGAACATTAATGTTTTCAAAGCCTTCATTTTTATACATCAGGAAATATATGCCACCTAAAGTAAGAGCTTCATTCTCGGTGCTCATTCTATGCTTCTTCAGAGCCTTGAATTTTACTTTGTGCCTGGATTTTTATTCAAAGCAAGTGACCTTGAAAATCCAATCATCCCTAATGAACCAGCAGAAGAAAGATAATACTTTCTTTATAATCTTTCTTTATAATCTCACCACATCCACCCATGGCTCTTTTCTGAAACTTTTATTGAGCACGTACTGTACACCACACACCCAGACACCATAGTCCTCCCTGTAGATGCGTCCTGGCCCTGTATCATCATAACATTCCTGTGAAGAGGGTTTTATTATCATTCAGATTTTACAGACAAGGAAACTGAGGTCTGGGAAGGTTGAGGAATTTGCCTAAGGTCACAAAGGTAGTAAGTGCAGAGCAGGAGTGCGAAACCAGTTCTGCGTAAGTCCTAAGCCATGTCTTAAGCATAGAGACACTCTTGTTCTGTACCCAAGCCCAGGTAAGCACTGAAAAGAAAGGCGGAACAAGCAGTTGTCTCCAGAGCGATACTTTCGGCGGTGCCAGCATCATCAGAAGGGCTAGAGTTAACTTTGGTGTTACCTACAGAGAACAGCACAGATCCCTACAATGGGTTGCTGAACAGGGAGTCAAATGTGTCACCTATGTATGCCTCGATCATGTGTGTATGTGCTGCAGGAACAAAATCAGTAAGACTTGGGACCTGCTCTGGACAGCTCCTTAATGTGCAAGTGAGATAAAGATATGTTTAGAATTTTTAGGAAATAGAGGTAACAGTCATTTGGTCTAATCTGGAGCTAGGAAGATTCCCTGGGGAAGCCAACGCCTAGAACTTAGGCATCAGAAGAAATGTAAGAAAGGTCTTCCAGGCTAAAGCACAAAAACCTGAGGATTGAAATCATATTGTGAGTATAAAACCCTGAAAATACCTGAGTATCACTCAAGGTATGAAGTGGAAATTAGGGAATGAGCAGATGAATAGAGTGACCATAGGCCCAGATTTTCTTGAGATGGAATAATTTTATACCTGGAGTTCCAACTAAGTTAAGTGTGAATATCACTTCACACTCAAAAGCATCCTGGTTTGGGTGATAAATTATATGGCCACCTTACAACAACCCTACATGTGAAAGGCTACAAAGTGAAAAAGAGGCTAAATCATAAAAAGTCATTTATTTCATATCAAGAGGCTTCCAAAATTGGATTAAGTTTACCACTGATATTATGAGATGCTTTTAGGTAATACACAAACTTTTAAAATTTTATTTTACTGGTTCTATCTGCATTTTAATGTATATTGGGAGAAAGCATAGCTGGCATATCAAACTCGTGATTTTATGGATATTATTGCCTTGGAAGTACTGATACAGTTATTGTTCTGGTGAGCCAACCTACCTAGACCCAGTGAATTCAGGCCCAGTGTTCTAGCAGGAATGTTGCAGAGCTTGACCAACCAAAATTTCCCCCATAACTCTATGGAAGGTTGGAAAGAGCACACAGTGTTAGTCATATGGCCACTGCTTTATTTAATATTATGGGTAGCAACGTATTCTTTTCAACAGTACGTTGAATATCAGTTTCAGTGGTTAAGACTACGGCAACAATATGAAGGGCTATGAAAATGGCAAAATCTAGGAAGCACTGCAGTAGGAAATGGGGAGCTTTTGAAGGGCTCTTGGCCAGGGATTTCCATGGGAATCTCCCCACCTTACTCTCCTATATAAGGCTCTTCACTCTGGCCCAGGTTGGAGTTAAGGAAGCAATGCTTGAAAGGAGAAAAATCTAAGAAGAAAAATGTTTTCATAATTCAGATAAATGGTGGTGAAGAGTTAGAACTAAAAAGGCACTGGGTGGGGTGGGGAAAGGTCAGTTTTGAGATACGTTTAGGAGCTAAAATTGACAGGACTTGATTGAACAGAAGTCGTAGAGAAAGAAAGTAGATAGTCTATTTCCAGTCTTGAGTCTCTGACCCAGGCAACTGGTTCCATCAACCAAGATAAGGACTGTAAGAGGAGCCAGGATTGAAGCAGAAGTCAGCGAATTCATCAGTTCTCTAGCCACACTACTACCGCATGGAGAGGAGAGGTAGATGAGATGTTCACAAAAGAGCATCACAGATAGAGCAAGAAGAAATTGGTTCAAATTTCAGTTTTGTTACTTCCTTCTGGAAAACGTGCATAATATATTAGAAGGTTGTTGTGAGAATTAAATGAGAGGCTATGTGTGAAAGCATTTTGTAAATTGCAAAGTGTCAGTTGTTATTTTGAAGTAAATAAGCAGAAGTGATAATGAATTCTAAGAGTTTAGAGATTAGAAGGCTCAAAGGCACACTTAAGAAAGCAGACCACATGGTCTGTTCTGAGTGTTTTGCACTTAAACTACCTCCCACAGCTAAGAATCTATCTTATTTTTAAAAACCCTTAGAGAAATTAACTTTATTAACCCATTTTAGAGTTTTAAACTCCTTGATACTTAACAAAACTTAGCCTGATTTTATTGAGCTTCGTTCAACTCCTTTTGTTCTGTATCCTTAGGTCCCTTATATTCTTGAAACTCTTCGTTAGGGCTCTCAGTCTTTTCCTCAGTAGGCTAACTGATACCTTATGTACTAAGCTATCTGTAAGCTATTGAATGTATGTGTTTCTCAGAGTAACCAAATTAAATCCTTTTTGGAAAAAACCAGGTTGTGAATAGGAAGGCTTATTGATCACTGTTTTTTTTCAAACCCCCAAACATCAAGCTTTTCCTCTTCTAATTTATTTAGGCGTAGACAAATTACAAGCCATCCTAGACTTAGTTTCTTAACCTATTAAAAGTGGATGAGTGGTGCCTGCTGTCACTCTACCACAGGCCCGGGGTGGGTCTGGGCAATGAAGAGAAGTAGGAAAGAGAGACAATAGAACTGAAAGCACCTTGCGGATTCTGGATACCTACCTTGCTTAAGCAATATTTGTCACGTGTTATCTTATTTGATCTTCTCCCCAGCCCCATGAGGCACATTTGCACATGTGACATCTCCTATCAGAGATGGGGGAAAGCAGACATGGATAGGTCAAGTAACGTGCTCAAGAGCTGATAGCCCATTGGTGATGGTGCCAGATTCTGGATCTACTGACTCTTCTTCATGCATTCATTCATCATTAAACTTGCTCTTCTAAGCATTTAATATATATGATGCACTAGATGCTTGGGTGGTGGGAATAGTGAAGAAGAAAAGCATATACTCTGAGCTCCTGCACTCTGTTCCCCCACTCACCAGAGCTGACAGCCTAATAAGGAAGAAAAATGAGTAAGGTCCTTGAGATCTAGGTCTAATTGCCACACCACCACTGCCCCAACAAAAGTTTGTTGGAATCTGGTCATCTATATGCTTCATATATTAGAAGCTCGGAGCAACCTCTCATGAATCATTTCAAGTATCAACAATTTCTAACAAATTTGGGAAAAAAACTGTATTCCAGAGGCACCTAGGTAGCTCTGTCAGCTAAGCATCTGCCTTCAGCTCAGGTCATGATCCCAGGGTCCTGGGATCGAGCCCCACATCGGGCTCTCTGCTCAGTAGGGAACCTGCTTCTCCCTCGCTCCTTCTGCCGGCTGCTCTCCCGGCTTGTGCTCTCTCTCTCTCTCTCAATCTCTGTCAAATAAACAAACATACAAATAATCTTTAAAAAAAAAAAAACTGTATTCCACATGTTATAGTTGAGGCAAACACAAGTTGTCCATCCAATAGCCTTACCAATTAAATCTTCCCTGTATTACTTATCAATAGGACTTTGAATTTGTTTAGAACAGAAAAAAATACAAGTTTTCCCATTCCCCTTGCTGCTAAGGTGGCTGTTTGGTCCTGTTCTGACCAAATATGTGGAGGTAGAAATCTACTCAGTTAAGCTTTGAGGAAAATTATTATTTTCCTGATGAAAAGGGGCAGAATCATCTAACATATCTATTTTGCCCTTTACCTGCCCTGTTTATCCCACCCTACCCCCTGTTCTTTCCTGGAACGGGATGTGATGTCCAGAGGAGAAAAGGCTACCTTGTGGGCAAAAGAGTAAAAGCTAACAAAAGAATGTCAGAGCCGCAAAGTAGGTGAGACTTGGGTCCTTGATGACATCATGGAGTTACCCAAAAGCACTTGGGCATCTACCTCCAAACTTCAGTACTTTACGGAAATTAAAACCGTATTCTACTAAACCACTGAGGTCAAATTTCTATTACATGCAGGCAGATACAATTACCAATATATACACAGCCCAGGTTTTATTAGCAGTGGGGGACACCACCAGTTTCCTTTGCCATAAGAGAACATTAACAAATGTCACAGAGCAGCCTGGGCTTTGGTTTTCTTTCTGTACTGTGTTAGTGGTTGGAAAGCAACAATTGAGAATAATTGACGACGATATGTGTTTTTAACTGCCTTCCTTAGAATTTCCATTGCTATGGGTGCTAGGTCACAGTTTCAGGAATAGCATAGAGGTCCCTAGGGTGGTGTCTGGTCAGAACTGTTCCTTGGGTGCCTTTGCCCTATTTGTATCATGCTCGACAGCCATGACACAGAGAGTTTGTATACTTATGTGTAGGTGTATGTGAGATAGTAGAAACAGAGAATCTCAGAACAGATGCCTATGTCGTCTGATGATGGGGATGCAAAACAGATTCTTTTCCAGATTAGTCTATTTACATGGAGTTACAGATTCACACCATCTGGAGACAAACTCGAGCAAGCTTTAATGTCTTGGTCCTGCTGAGATCCAGTGGAAAAGAGAATGCAGAATCCCTGCCAGTGAAGAAATTAAGGCTTCAAATGTCTTGCCGCTCCAGGCAGGGTGTGCAGTGACCTGCCGATGGGTGTTGTTCTGATGGCCACCGAGCCTCTGAGATCTGGATCACATCCTCGAGTGGGTCCTAATTGGTAGGAGAGCAACAGTGTAGGCTGGTTGAGTGTCCTGCTGCCCCAGGCTGTCCCAAGAGTTGGCCATCACACCCTCCTGGGATTAGGCCAGGTAAGAGTAGCCCTGACCCTAAGAATTAGCAGAGCATACCAAGATTGGGCTTCCAGCTCCATCGGTGATCAGCAGGTGCGTGCATGTTTTACGGACACATGGTAAAAGCAGCCAGACATTCAAGAGCTGGAAACCCCAGACGAATGCAACTCCAGTCTCTTAAAAACATATACCTAAAAGCCAATCACATATTGCTTTTCAAAAATACCATTGGCACCTGAGTTCAAACGGATGTATTATTAAGCTCTGGTTGCAGCAGCTGGGTTTATGACCTAAATTTTCTTTCTACTCTTCCAGGGGTTGGTCTATGAAAAAAAAAAAAGGAAGAGTTTCTCTGTGCCTTTGTACCAAGACAGCACCTAATAAAAAGTAAATAGCACCAAATAAGCCATTTGAAGACTTCCAATGAACTAAGGAATCATTGCTTCAAAATCAGAGAAAAATTATTTTCATTTATTCAACGCATATTTAAAAATAAGGCTGATTTTAGCTGGCTTGGCGCTTTTGATCGTATCAGTTGATTACGTGGTTTGTTCCTCACTGTGCCCCTACGGGTTTTGTGCCATGCAGGTTCACATGGCAAATCTCTGCACCAGCCTGAACTTCTCAGCTAGCCAGCCTGCTTCCAGACTGCCTCTCTCCTCCTACACCTTCCTTTTCTTCTACTCTCCTTCCATCCAATTTGCTTGCTGCCAAACAACTATCCATATAAACAGAAGACAAACTAATTTAACTATTAGCTTAAGCAAAGCAAATAAGATGTAAATCCTTTGCCAAAAAGTCAGACAGTGCATTCCAAAGCCAGTTTTATATGCAATTTTAAAATGATCTACTGTTTGGCATGATTCATGACACTGTTCTCTTTCTATTAACTCAGAGTTAATTATGTGACCTCTTCTTTTCCCCACCTGCAATTCTCAAATTGAATCCCGCATTCTAAGAGGCCTTGTTTCTCTCTGCTGTGGTCGACAGCCACCACTGCTGTATTGAAATACATAGAAGTCAGCTCAGATCATAGGCTTCACCCCCCACGCCCACCCCCAATCTTACCAGCAGCTGCTTGGTGCTTACATGTGACCTGTGAGGCTAACTAGAGCCCCACGATACAGGCAACTTCCTGCACCATTGAGTCCATGTATCAGCGCAAAATTGCAAGAAAACTTTAGGAGGGAAAAGACAGGAAAGCAGCTCTCAAAATAAAATTGCAGGGGCTGAAATTAATCTCTAAAGGTAGAACATTTCATAACCCCAAGCTCCTGCTGGGAAATTCTTTTAATCTATGTAAGCTTCACTGCCTCGCATTGAGATGTCCCTGTTGTCTGGAATTCATTTTCCCAGGCATTTGTTTTCACAAATCTTTTCCTGTTATGTTTCTCTCTCTCTCTCTCTCTCTCTCTCTGTCTGTCTCTCTCTCTCTTTCTTTTTATTCTTCTTCTGATCTCTAATTTCTTCAAGTCTCATGGCTTTCTTTGCCTCAAATGACATTTGCTAGTATTCTCAATTTAAGTCCAAAAGCAAACTTAATTTCCTGGTTGCTAATGGTAAGCACACAATACTGCCAGAGTATTTCTCTAACATGTAAATCTGGGCATCTTACTCTACTGCAAAATTCTTTGACTGCCCTTATTATGCACTCAGAATAAAACTAAATTTCCTCATCAGGGACTTGATTTCATCATTCAATCAAACAAATGTGTTTTTATGGAGGGACCTATATGTCCCACACAGTTCTAGTACACAGAGATATAATATTAAAGAAAATATCATATACCTATACCCTTATGGAATTTACATTCTAGTGTGAGAGACCAAGACAATAAAAAATAAGGAAGTCAGGGCACCTCACAGCTCAATGGGTTAAGCATCCAGCTCTTGATTTCAGCTCAGGTCTTATTCTCAGCGTTGAGTTCAAGTCCCACATTGGGCTCCATGCTGGACATGGAGCAGACTTTAAAAAAAATGTGAGTCATATAATTTCTGATAAAAACTATGAAGAAAATAAAGAAGGATAAAGGAAAGTAGCTGGGGGAGGGGCTCTTTAGCTAGAATGATTAGGGAAGACTTCTCTGTAGAGTTGACACTTGACCTGAGACCTGAATGACAAGATTAATCAACACCTAAGTGTTTATAATAATTATATATTAGTAACTGAATTTCATAGGTAACAAACACTTTGAGGTTTATAATAATTATATATTATTATAAACTCTTAACTCAAAGTGCTTGTTACCTATGAAATTCAGTTTTGTGTGCTCATTTATTCCCATATATATGAATTTTATAAGAATTATTTTGAACAACAGTCTAATATTGTCTGTTTCTACATACTGTTTCCTTGCAGACTAGATTTTTGTCCTTGGGTATGTCCTCTATATTAATAGAATCTTACAATCAGAGAAGAGCAAACTCTTTTCCAGTTAGTCCTGCTGCTACTTAAAATACCTGCCATCTTGGGCTTGAAATCTTCAAGTATTGTGAGACCTTGTACAATGGTGTTCCTTCTTAGTTAGAAAATGAGAATGTTGAACATGAAAGACCTCTCCCAAGTCTAAAATGTCATGAGTCCATTTTGAGTCATATGTTTATGATCTACAGAAAACTAACACCTAAATTGACAAAACCTATTAATTTATGAGCTAATGTTTTAATGGCATGGGAGGTGATGAAAATAATTGATGAATTTATGCATTTTAAAAGTAATGTATGACTTAACTTTTCCTAGATCTATTATATGCTCAGATGCTTAATGGTTCAACATTAGTGTTTTGGTTCCTTTTAAATCCAATGGATATATTTTTAGAAGACCTAAAGAATAGCCTTATCTTTGTAGTTTTTTTTTTAAAGATTTTATTTATTTATTGAGAGAGAGAGAGAAAGGGAGGGAGAGAGTGTGAACAGAGGAAGAGTCAGAGGGATAGGGAGAAACAAACTCCCCTCTGAGCAGGGAGCCCTACACGGGGCTCGATCCCAGGAGCCTGAGATCATGACCTGAGCTGAAGGCAGACACTTAACTGACTGAGCCACATAGGTGCCCCTCTTTGCAATTTTAAATGATATAAATAAAAGGAGAATGAAATAACAGTAGCGCACATTTAAGGAGGTGTTATTAGGAACCATGCTCTAAGTCTCTACATATTAAAATTAACTCTCACAACAACACTGAGATAGGTTACTAGATTCTTTTACAAATGAGGAATCAAGATGTTATTGTTTTAGTAGTGCAAAACCAGTAAGTGGAAGAGCTGGGATTTGGTCCCCAGCAGTCTGATATCAGAGGCTATACTTTTAATTACTGCACTATACTATATTCTTAAGCCCCATACTGAAGACCCTGGCTGGAAAATGGCAAATTCACACTTAACAATTGGGCTATGAGAGAGAGGAACTAGAATAGTTTTTTGGGTTTTGTTTTGTTTTTTAAGATTTTATTTATTTATTAGAGAGAGAGAGAGAGAGAGAGAGAGCACACGTGAGAGAGGACAAGCAGTGGAGAGGGAGAAGCAGGCTGCCCATCAGCAGAGAGACCGATGCAGGGCTCAATCCCAGGGCCCTGGGATCATGACCTGAGCAGAAGGCAGATGCTTAACCGACTGAGCCACCCAGGCACCCCTAGAATAGTTTTTACAGGTTTTTTTTTAACATAAATGTGAATGTGGGGCGTAGAAGTTATTCTATTCTTACAATGCTTTGAAAGACTTCTCTCTATCAAAAGAAATTATATTTCCAAGTGTTTATCAGTAGGTGAATGGATAAAGAAGATGTGATCATGCACACAGGTACATACACAGTAGACTACTACTGAGCCATGAAAAGAATGAGTTCTTGCCATTTGTAACAACATGGATGGACCTAGAGGGTATTATGCTAAGTGAAATAAGTCTGAAAAGCACAAATATTATAGGATTTCACGTGTATGCAGAATCCAAAACAAACGAACAATTAAAAAGCAGAAATGGATTCATAAATACAAAGAACAAACTGATGGTTGCTGGAGGGGAAATGTGGGGGGGATGGACAGAATGGGTGAAGGAGAGTGGGAGGTACAGGTTTCCAGTTATGGAATTACTATGTCACAGGGGTGAAAGACACAGCACAGAGAATGTAGTCAATGGTTCTGTAATAGCACGGTATGGTGACAGATGGCAGCCACACTTGTGGTGAGCAGAGCACAATGTATAGACTTGTGGAATCACTTTGTTGTACACCCCAAACTAATGTAACATTGTGTGTCAACTATACTTCAATAAAAACAAACAGAAAGGGGTGCCTGGGTGGCGCATAGGGTTAAGCTTCTGCCTTCAGCTCAGGTCATGATCTCAGGATCCTGGGATCAAGCCCCGCGTCGGGCTCTCTGTTCAGCAGGGAGCCTGCTTCTCCCTCTCTCTGCCTGCCTTTCTGCCTACTTGTGATCTCTGTCAAATAAATAAATAAAATCTTAAAAAAAAAAAAACCAGAAAGCTTTAAAAATGTGTATTAAGTGATTTTGCTACCTTAGGAACAAAACAGAAGAGGTATTTACTTATTTTCTTTTGTTTAAAGGACAAGTATGTTGTATGATAGTCTTGGTAAGTCACACTATACAGTACAGGTAAGAGGAGGGGGAGGAAAGGAATTCTCATGCCTCTGTAAGTCCATTCCATAAGGAAGGAGTCAATACCAAACTGAAATTACAAACAAATACGTAATAGCAGCAATAATGAGGTTCAAAAAAGTGGGGTAAAAGGGAAAGGAGTTCAATTCGCGTCCACGCTCAGATGAGCTAGATCTATGATCAATTTCAGGTGTGATGAGCCCAACTTGGCAGAATTTTGTATACTAGACTCATTCCAAATAGTAGCAAAATGTGACTTCAAGTTCCATATTATGCATGTGTCCAACGGACATTATGAAAATATTAGGCTGGTAGCTGTGTGTGTATGAGAAATAAATACAAACTTCATATAGTATTTTCTTGTCCATCCATAGAACAAAAGAGAGATCCTGAGAAATAGACAACAATCTAGAGCACATGCTGCTGATTCTACAGACTTTTTTTTTTTTTTTTTTTTTTTTTGCCTCTAACAGGGATAGGAGCTTCTATCCACTCTGTTGAAAAGAAGAATAGCATTAGGTCCACTGCAATAACTCACCAGAAAACCCAGTAGGCTTTGAGACGCAGACTATTACTGCTCAGTGAGTAGACTCTGAGGGAAATACTTAGAGAAGGGATTACTGCCATTATTCTGGCTATTACCGACCAGGGGCCTGAGCCTATTAACAGGCAAAGCTTCAGAGGGGGCCTCTCACTGCCTAAATCTTGACTATGAGAGGGCACCCTTGAACCATTCTCACCAGTATTTCTCGGTGTTCCACACTCCGTTCTTACATGTGGGCTGAGCTCATGTTATCTCCTTGCAGCCATAAAGGTCTGGTTTATTTACAGCTACTTTAGTCAATTTTATAAATAATCTTCACTATGAGGAAGGCATTTGGGATGGGGCAGTAACAGAAGAATACACAGGTGATAAGACACAATCTCTACTCTCAAAAATCTGATTTCTTAAAAGAAAAAAAATAAATAACCCAAGTAACTATAATGCAAGGCAAAGTGAAATTCATTTTCAAGACATTCCACGGGAGAAGCTGTAGGAGGACAAGTGTTGGGAATTCTTAAAATTTAGTATATCATATGGAATGGGGAGGCATCAATCAGTTGCAAGCAACAGACAACAGCCCTGGCTAATGTGAGCAAAAAGTAGGTTTAATGAAGGCATAGTGGGTAGCTGACGAAATCTCTAGAAGAGCCAGACATGGAAGCTTTGCAGATAAAAGCAATGTCCAAAATCACATACCACAGAGCTCACTGATGAAGGCACCGCCGCCACGGGAGCCGGACCCAGATGCCACAACATGTACTACTAACCCATAGACAGTGGGCACAGCCTTCTGGCCCCAGAACCACACTCTGCAGACTCTGAAACCTGGATGTTGCTGATGCCCCTCCCCTCAGAGTGGAGTCCGTGAAGTCCCTGCTTCTCCGCATGTCTTCAGCATCCAGCTGCAAGCCTCAAGTGGTTATCGCTCATTGCCAGCATCTGGGGCATGGGCCTACATGGGAAATTCAAGGGTCTAGAAGAAGAGTCAAGAAGTTTTCACTTTCTCTAGTAGGAATTAGCTCTTTATAATTTGATGGGTTTGGGAGGCGACATTCACAAACACAAAATTCATTGCAGCATCTACTACATCAAGCAAGCTATATTGGACACCCATTTTAAGAAGAGGAGTTCCCATTTTGGCTTACATGTCCTCTTTCTTTTGTCCAATAAGATAATGCTTTTTATCACTTAAGACCATCCTGTATTCCCTTTTATCTTAGAGCATTTTGCAATCTCCTTGGTGAGATAGTCTGCACTGGGACTCCTAGGATTTATTTAATCATGGTATTTTCATTTGTGCCCAGCATTATAAACAAGGCTATACTGAAGGGCCAAATGCCTAGTCCAAGGGAAAAATAGTAATTTGTTCAAATTAGATGATGGTGTTGAAGAAAAATAGATGTCACTGTAACATGTATTTCCAAAAAGACAGTGGTGATAACTCATAGAGGTGGATGGTTCACCTGACAACCAAGATAAGTTTCAAACTGTAGAAATAGAGGGTGACACAATCAGCTATTTGTGTCCTGACAATGAGCAATATTCGATACCATAAATTTAAGAATGCAGAAGGATGTTAGACCATGGAAACATGTGAAAAAGGGAAAAATCTCACCCAAGCATTTAACAGAATAATATGGGAAAGTTTTCCCTAAGAGGTTCTGAGTCACTAGTAGATGCTCCCTTGATTTCCTCTAACCAGTAAGTGAAAAACTTTCGGTAACTGAGAAGAACTTGCTTGGAATGATCATCCAGCACAAATGATACAAAAGATTCAAGGTATTCTCTCTGAATTTCAGACTCATATCCACAAATGTCTACCAGAAGCTGAACTTAAATACTCCCAAGTACATAATACTCAACACCCCCAGTTGAACTTACTCTCTTCTCACCAGTTCAGGTTTTCCACCTAACACGCCCCCCTCCGTGAATGATGCCCAGGCCACCAACCAAGACCTTGAATGTCACCAGCAAGTCTTCCTGCTCCTAACCTCCTACATCTAATCTGTCACAATTGTCACAGTCACCCTTGCTCAAGTCCTAGGCCCCAGTCCCAGGAATCACAGTTGTGTGCTCACACTTGCTTCTTCAGCTGAGCCTGTTGCCCAGAGCCACCCACCATGAAGCAGTCAGAAAGGCCTGCTGACCAGGAATCTCATCATGGCTCCTCCATACATGGATTTTGGGGTTCAGATGAGTCTGGTTTAGAATTTTAACTTCTCCATTTAGTAGTAAGGTGGTCTTGGGCAAGTCACTCAGCCTCTCCTAGCCTCAGTATCTCCACTTTTAAATGGAAAATAATGCTTTTTCGCATGGAGATTCCTCTCAGGGTTAAGTGAGAACATGTGTGAAAAGTGTGCAGCATAGTAGCCAGCATAAAGTAAATCCCTCGGTGGAATTTTCCATCATCGTTATCAAGAAGTAAAGTCTTTTTGGTGTGGATTTGCAATTAGAGAATTCTAATGCAAAGCTAGTTCATTTTTTTTGAATAAAGAAACAGAAAGGACACTGGATAAAGGATTATTTGCATGCCATAAGGAGTGCCATGTAACAAATGACACTCTTGGAATCCCCCAAGGGGAAAGGGGATTGTTTACTTCTTAGTGGGAGCAGTGTGCAAAAAGAAAAAAGAAAAAAGAAAAATCCACCAAGATGCATGAGGAGTGACAACAGCAACAGCTGCGGCACCATTAAATGTTTTACAGGTATTCATTCATTTATGTATTCATCAAACATTTATTAAGCACCTACCACGTGCTCTGTGCTTCTTGTTGGGAATATCAAGAATAAAATTCAAAGCATGCTCTTAAAGAAGCTCACAGTTCAGTGAGAAAACCATACCTGAATGTGTTTTATATGGTCATAGAATATACCTCCCATCCTTTGATACCTTCAAGATCTCCATCAAGAGGGGAAGGAACTGAAGGAAGTGATAAGAGCAGGACAAGGGTGGGGGGGGGGGAATGAAGGTCATTCGAGACAGAAAGAGCAGCACATGGACAGACGCTTCTCCCAAATATCCTGATTGTTGGGTCAGCAGTGAGCCTTTTAATGTGTTTGAAGCATGTGCATCTTCTTACGGCAGGCTCTTGAACAGCAACCCGAGACAACAATTAGCATGGTACTGTTGACTCTAAAATCTGGGAACATCCAAGATGTCTCCTTGATCACTACCTCTTTCTAGTATCCAAGTTTAATTGGTTCAAAAAACCAATTCTCAGGGCGCCTGGGTGGTTCAGTGGGTTAAGCCTCTGCCTTAGGCTCAGGTCATGATCTCAGGGTCCTGGGATCGAGCCCCGCATGGGGCTCTCTGCTCAGCAGGGAGCCTGCTTCCCCCTCTCTCTCTGCCTGCCTCTCTGCCTACTTGTGATCTCTCTCTCTGTCAAATATATAAATAAAATCTTAAAAAAAAAAAAAAAAAACCCTAATTCTTCTCAGTCCCTTCTCTTTCAAAATGCACCAGGGGGATAAAATCTGCCCTTCTTCTATACTCTATCCACCCACTTCCACCTGACCAAACACTCTGAAAGATGCGGTGGCCTCTGGCTTGTTGCAGGGATAGCAGAGCCAGGACTGGAGAAATGTAAGGCCGTGTTTTAGTTAACTGAATCATATCTTAGTGCCAAACAAGGATTTTTCAGGCTCTGGGTGCCTCACAGGGAAGGAGTCCACAAAGCACTCTCAATCATCTGTCTCTATCTCTGTCTCAGTCTCTCTCCTTTCTCCCTGCCTCCTGCCTCCTCTCACCCTTTAGTCTCTCTACCACCCCTTCATATCTCTGTTCAGCCATCCAAACTATTGCTCAAGAAAACTAAACTCTTCCCCATAAAATTTCTTCCTGTACTTTCCTGCCTTCGTTACTCATGGCATTCTCTTCAGCCCAGTCACTGAGAGTCCTAGAGAAGGAAAGAGGGACTATGGCTCCCCCAATTCCGATTTCAACTCCTTCTCAATAAGCTCTATAGTTCGCCCCGACCTCTTCACTAATATTAAATTCATGTTACCTAAATTTGAACCCCTGTTCCACCTTTATCTATAAGAACTTTGGAGTTCTCTCTGTATCTCAGTTTCTTCATTTGTAAAATGGGGAGAATTATAGTATCTACCTAATATTTTATGATAAAATTAGTTAAAATACATAGTTAGAATAATGCTAATATGTAGTAAATGGTAAATATTGCCACAGTTATCTATGAAGAAAGCACACTTCACAAAGATATTCATTGCTCTTACTCAGGAAAAGTTCCACATCTTTGAAGGAAAGGACATTTAGCCAGTTGGCATTGCGTCAGTACACTTCCTGGGTTAGCTATTCCACCCTCTCCCCATCTCACAGCGAGAAGTGCTTGGTCTTCTGACCTTAGCGTAGCTCACCAACTACATGATGCGTCTGGGTCTGAGTTCTTGATCTCAGAACTGATTCAAAGTATCTTAGGCCCAAACATGAGGGTCTGGGGGTCACACAAGGGAGTGTGGGTTTCAATTCCAAAGCAATAGGTATCCACTAAGATTCCCAAAGGAGGAAATGATGATTAGATTTTCATTGTATTTTTTTTTAAGATTTTATTTATTTATTTGTTGGAGAGAGAGAGAGAGAGAGCAAGCACAAGCAGGGGGAGGAGCAGACAGAGGGAGAGGAAGCAGGGAGCCTGATGTGGGACTTGATCCCAGGACCTTGGGATCATGACCTGAACTGAAGGCAGGCACTTAGCTGACTGAAACCTAGGCATCCCCAAATGTTCATTTTAGAAGGAGAGTTCTAACAACAGTTTAGGTAGATATACTGGGTTGGAGGTAGAAATGGCTGGAGGCAGGGAAACCATATAATGCACTATCGGAATAGTCCAGGCAAGAAATGATGGGGACCTGGACTTAAGCATGGAAGAAGAAATAGAAATGGACATTTTCTGAAAAAGACTCACAAGGACCTGGGCAGGAAAGGAGAAGACAGAAAGTTTTTAACTTGGGCAATTGGCTAGGTGGCCATTAGTTGAGACAGAGAATAAGAAATATGGAGGAAACCTGAAGGGAGAATAATGAGGCCTTCCTTTGAGCATATTAAGTTTGAGTATTTCTGAGAGAGGCATATAGTAGGCTGTTGGAAATATGGATCTACCTCTGAGTAGAAATGTCCAAGAGAAAAGACCTAGGAGACATCACCATATAAGTGAGGGCCAAGTCATCAAAACTGATAAGATCACCCAAGAGCAAGATACAGATCAGGGAGGAAAAGGATCAAGAACAAAGCCCTAACATCCAAGGTGGATGAAGACAGTCAAGTGTAAGTGAGAGAGGGCACGGTCAGGAGGCAATGGGAGAACCAGAAAGTGCAGTGTCACGGAAGCTAAGAGGTGAGCGACATTCAAGTTTGTTCATCTGACTCAACATTGATAGAACATCTATATGCCAGGCCCTACAACAGGTGCTGCAATTACATCTGCAAAAAGAAAAAGAAAAAAGAATTGTCTCTGGCCTTCCAGAATTATCTTCTGAGGGACACAGAGAAGGAACAGGTAGGTGGTAATACAATGTTACAAACAACAACAACAACAACTAAAACAGGCAAGGGGATTGAGAGTGATGGGAGAAGAGATGGGTGCCATTTTATTTATTTATTTTATTATTATTTTCAGTTAGCCAGCATATAGCACATCAATAGTTTTTGATGTTGTATTCAACGATTCATTAGTTGCATGTAACACCCAGTGCTCATCACCACATGTGCCTCCCTTAATACCTGTCACTTGACTACCCCACTCCCCCAACCCCCTCCCTTCTGCAACCCTCAGTTTGTTTCCCTGCATCCAGAGTCTCTCATGGTTTGTCTCCCTCTCCGATTTCTTCCCATTCAGTTTTCCCTCCCTTCCCCTGTGCTCTTCTGTGCTATTCCTTATGTTCTACATAGGAGTGAAACCATATGATAATTGTCTTTCTCTGCTTGACTTACTTCACTTAGCATAATCCCCTCCAGTTGCACTCATGTCGATGCAAATGGTAGGTATTCATCCTTTCTGATGGGTGCCATTTTAGATAACTGGGTCACAGAGTCCTTCTTTAAGAAGTGACATTTACACAGAGACCCAGATGAAGAGAAAGAGAGCCATGAAAATTTCTGGGAGAATAATGTTCTAGAGGCAAAGGCACCAGCACATACAAAGGCCATGAAACAGCACTGTTGGCTTGTTTGTGGAACAGTGGGTAGGCCAGTGTAGCTGTGGTCTGGTAAGTAAGGGGGATGTAATAGAAAAATGAAGCAAGAGAGTTGGCCCTGGGCCAGACCATGCAGGGTCTGGCTGAGAGGTCAAGTGTGATGACTGAGAAGATGCTATTGGATTCAACAATTAACAGACCATTGATGACCACCGTGAGAGCAATTCAGTCAAGTGTTGTGGAAAGAAGCCAAAGAGACTGCAGGAGTTGAGAACAGGATTGCACAAGAGAAAGGAGAGAAAGCAAGTACAACTCTCTTTCAAGATGTGTGTGAACAAAGGAAAGGAGAAAGGGCAGGAGCCTGACGGCATTGCAGGGCTGAGATAGGGTTTGTTTTAAGATGGGGAAAACTTGACAAAAAGGAAGATGTAGGAGAGAAAGAGGGAGAATCATGGACAAAGCAAGACCCGGTAGACAAAACAATAAGACCAGAAGCACAAGGGCAACAAAGCTCCAGAGACGAGGGAGAATCTCTATTTGCATGGAGCTGTGCACATGCAGAAACGGTGGCAGGGAGGCGGGCTTGGGAGTTCACATGCACTGGCCTCCTTCCTTTCTGAGAACAAAGAGGCGAAGTCCTGTGTTGACAGGGAGGGGACTGGGTAGGAGTGGGAGCCTGGCAAGGGAAGGAAAGGCTATCTGGAGAGGAAGTGGCCAGGAATCAGGGAAGATGTTGGGAGAGTGGCAGCCCACACTGAAAACATTAACAAAGGCAGGGAGCCCAGGAGAGCGTTTGAGAACTCCTGTATCTAGTGACAGCCAGGACAGAACCTTGAGGGGTGGGGAGGGAGTCAGGCCAGAAGGGACCCTGGCGGGTAAATGGGAAGAGACAGGAGAGGAATAGGAGCCATCTGGGAAGCTGATGCGTACACACTAGTGCCAACCGCTAGTGTGAAAAAAGTGGTGGTTAACAAGAAAATCCACCCTGTACAATTTCTATGAATTTAGCAATGCATATGCACAGCTAATTAAATCCATATACAATCTGTCCAGATCCAGCTATTTCCTTTGTTTCTAAAGTTCTGGTAAAGCAAATCTTTCAATTATCATAACCTGATAAGTACTTAAAACTGGGAGTATTTCAACTTTCGTTATCAGGACATTACAGAACAGTGATTCAGAGCCTGGTCTCTGGCACAAGAATGCCTGGGTTTGGATTCCTCCTTTGACCCTTATCAGCTCTGTGACCTTGGCAAGTTACTCTTTATATCTCATTTTTCTTAACTGTAAAATGAAAAGAATGATAATATCTACCCTCATCATTATTATAAATGGAAGTTATTTAGAACAGGATCTGGCAATATGAACACTGTATATATACCTGTTTGACAATTAGAATTCTCTTTCAGTCAGTAATAATGCAAAGCATTGGACACGAATTAGCCTAATCCTCATTTGAAACCTATAAGATAAGGTTTTATTGTTCCCATTTCACAAATGAAATAGACTCATTTTCCCAGGCCATTCAGCAAGGTAGAAGTAGTGTCGGGATTTGAACCCCTGTATATCTGCTCCCAAAGCAGTGCTCTTTTCACTAAATCACTATTTACCAGGAAGGGTTTTGCTTGCAAAGGCTACATCTGTGTGGTAATTTCCAAGTACAGAAGACCAGGGATGTACATGATGCTGTTTCCTTTTGAGTGGCTTATGTGGTCTGTTTCCACATGCATCTCAGCTATGGAATCCAAATCATATCACACACTCGCACACAAACATACACACACACACACACACACACCCCTACACCAAACCCAGGACTGAATCAAAGCCCAGATTTTGAGGTTAAATTTAAAGAATGTTAGTTTTGGCTTGGTCGTTTGAAACCTTTAATAACATTTGATACATTGACTTTAGCCACCCTGAAGTCTTTTCAAAATGTCAACAGAAAGGATTGATTTGTAGTCACTTTCATATAGCTGCTCAAGCCCCTCCCACACTACGTAGATGACTGATGAAAATAAAATGAGCCATTTCCACTGTCTACCTTCGGAATTCCCTCCACAAACAGCACCAGCCATTTCTATTCTCGTCCCTTGCTGGCACCAAGCCTTCAGTTGCAGTCCGGCTTCTCAAACGCTGGCCCAGGCTGCTCTATGACGATGTTGTCACAGGTCTGCAGCAACATGGAGAAAAATAGAATAAAAACATCCACACATGCTCAGTGTACTGAGGTTTCTCTTTTGGAAAGGACCATCCTGTTGGAGATTCAGAATCACAGGGTATTCAAGATCATAGCATCGCATACTCCAGAGCCAGATCTGTGACTTCAACTCGCAGCCTCACTATCTACCCTGGTACCTCAGTTTCCCCTCTTTTAAATGAAAAACGTTACAAGTTTTTGGTGAGGATTGAGTTCATGCATGTAAAACATTTAAGAATGTGCCCTGCACGTAGCACTCAAAACACATAACTCACTGGCATCATCATGGCATCTTACTCTTCCGACCTTCTTAGTTTAAGAAATAGTCTTCACTTTTATAAGCAGGGTCACGAGTACATGGTTGTTGCAGATGTTGATTTGGGGTGGTTTTTTGGGTATATTTAGTTGGTCCTTGTTTTAATATTCTTGCTTGACAAAATAAAAAGTGTAAATGATGTTATCGGCACATGGTGTTTGTTGATTCTTGTTCATTTTGTCCTTTGGTGTTGTTTTAATGTCTTTGGTGGCCAAAAGAAAAAGTTGACAAACCGAGGTCAGTCTCCAAATTAATTTCTAATTTTTTCCCATCCATGAAACCCCCCAACTTGGGCCCCCCTAGTCAACCTTAGGAATCTTCTGTTAGCTCCACCCCCAGCCCCGTGCTGCCCCGGATTGTAGCGCATCCCATTTTCATTCAAGTCAGTGAGATAAAGGAATACAATAAAGATAGCTAGTGTAACTCCTGGGACACTTTTGCCAACCCATCTAATTAAAGACGGCAGCAGTTATTCGGGCAAAGCAGAAAGATTACCATCGGCTTAAGTAATGAAGCTAGTTTTACAATTTGAGCATTTGGGGCTCTAAGAGGGCAGCGTGTCCATTTGCTTTACAAAAATATCTCATGTGGTTGAGCCAAGATTTTTCTTTTAAATGTGAAATAACATCAATTTAATCAGAATTAACTCAACCCACAAATATATAGAAAGTCTTAGATTGAGACTTACTCTTCTTAAAATCTTAAACTTCTGCAAATACGATCATAGACGGCTGTAATTGCTATTCTGGGAAGTCTGTTAAGCAGCAGTTCTCAAAGTAAATGATTCAAAACAGTATTCCCCTGAATACTATGTTAGTTTCCTGAATACTATGTTAGTTAGCTGCCGAAACACCGTACCACAAACCGAGTGGTTTAAGCAACAGATATTTATTCTCTCACAATTCTGGAGGCTAGAAGTCTGCAATCAAGTTGTCCTCAGAGCCACCTTCCCTCCGAAGGCACTATGGAAGGCTGCGTCACAGACCCCCGTCCTAGCTTCTGTTGGTTCCTTGGCCAGTGGAGTTCTGCCTGGGTGTGTGTCTGTCTTCATGTTCAAATCTGCCCCTTTTATAAGGATGGCAGTCCCATTGTATTAGGGGCCCAGACTATTCCATTATGTCCTCATTTTAAACATCTGTAATGACCTTAGTTCCAAGTAAGGTCATATTCTGAGCTACTGAGAATCGGGGCTTGCTAGAGACTGAATGCTTCTACTCTCCCAGCTTCAAAGGTTGGAACCCTATCTCCAAGGTGACGGTATCTGGAGGTGAGGGTTTTGGGAGGTGATTAGGTCAGGAGGGCAGAACCTTCATGAATGGAATTAGTGCCCTTATAGAAGACACCCCAGGGGCTCCCTTGCCCCTTCTACCATGTGAGGACACAGCAAGAAGATGGCCATATATACACCAGGAAGGGGCTCACACTGACATTGAATCGGCCAGTGACTTAATCATGGATTTCCACCCTCTGGAACTGTGAGAAATAAATCTTGTTTAAGCCACCCGCTCTATAGCTTTTTTGTTATAGCAGCTGACACTGACAAGACAAGATTCCAATATGGGAATTTGTGGGGGAAGGGGAATGACACAATTCAACCCATAACAAATACTCTTCCAAAAGAGAGTTCTAATACCAAAGATATTGGGAAATTTTGCTGACTCCACACTATCCATATTCATAAAGCCCATCACATCTTAAAAATATCAAGGCTCCCTAAAATAAAGAAACTTTGTACAACAAGAAGACTTTGTAAAACCCAGTTTTCTCATAATTAGGTGACTTGGAAAGCTATTTTCTTAAATGACACTTATTTACATCCCACCCCCGTAACCCATAGAGTACCCCTCAGCAAATGTAATCGAATTTCAAGCAGGAGAGCAGCCCAAAGCTGAAACCATGGCCATTTTCTGTAATAACTGAGAAAACAAATTCTAGGCATGGCAGCAAGCCTGTGACGGTCTGCAACCCTCTGGCCTCTTCTTGTCTCTTTGGGAGGAGAGGGGGAGGGTTACAAATCCCGGACACAGAAGCTCTTTGTGACAATTATGACAGACTCAGAATCAAGTGGCCAAAAGGGACGCCATCGTTAAAGGCGGAGGGAAAAACACGATGCTGACATTCTGCCAAAGCTCTTTAAATGAGGTCATGCACTTGAGTGCACAGACGATTGCTGATAACCAGCAATGCAGGCAGAATTGGTGGGAAACAACAGACATGGTGGTGGCTGTTTTATGAGTGGGAGGGAAAAGGAGAGGGATGAGCCCCAGAGCTGTCCTCTGATCATCTGAGCCACAGCTGGCTGCCTTGGGCAGGTGCTCAGCAGCTCTCTGAGCCCCAGGTGCTCGTGGGCCTGAGCTCGGCTGCCACCCTGGGAGCCTCGGAACTGTGGTTCGTCGCCCTGCTAATCCCACTCTGCACGTCCCCCTGCTTGACAGGAGCAAGAGAGAAGTCACTGTGCAGGGGCTGATGTGCTTTTCTTCTCAAGCAGATGCTGCTTTATTGGACGCCTGACTTTGCGATTAACTTTGGCTTATTTTTCGCCATATGCCTTTCCCAAAGCTGCTTTAGCTCTGGGTGCAAGCCGAGTCGGTGCGATTTCGTTAATCCAGGACTGCCTCTGCTCTCTGCATCTGGCTCACTGCTGGGGCTGCAGACAGCACTTTGCTCCCCTCCTTTGGCCTGGCTAGAAAAATCGAGGGCCTGTGGGTCTCGACAGGTTCATTATCGATTTAGCCCACAGACTCCTATCAGACCCCGCAGAACCACTATCTTCATTCTGAGCTGCGAGAAAAAAATATGCTGAATATGATAACACCTGTGGAGTCTTTTCCAGGCCTGATACGGAAAAGAAGAAATGAACAATCGTAGTGCAAAAGGAGAAGGACAGCCAATCAGGAGCACTGAATTGGAAGGCAAGCTCGCCTCAGGTATGTGAAGATGTGGAAAGTGATACCCGAATTTTGATGAGAAACAAATATTGAATAAAACATTTGAAAACAGATGGGAGAAGAACACGATGTCTGCTTTTTAAAGAAAACCCACTCAACTGGATTCACATAAAGGCAGTGCGATCGAGTCGTAAAAGGCAATTGGCGTCCTCTGGTTAAAAACGAGGCTTTGAAAGCAAATTTCCAGGGCTTTCAATTATAGCCTCTAAATTCCACATGGAGGCCCTTATCCACATGAAACAATCGCTTGCCAGGTGAAATGATTGGCTGAACAGATCAGAAATGGAGATGCTGGTGCAATGTTAGTGTCATGAAACCCAAGCAAACACCGTCTGAATGATAAGCCCAGACTCCCATTTGGCTTTTATTTGAAGCCATAGAAGATCCATTTTCTTTCCTATTGTCACACTGCAGAGGACTCACTATACACACACACACACACACACACACACACACACACACACACGTGCATACAAACATGAAATTTTCTGCTTCCCCATTTAGAAAAGGGAAGAAAAACATCTGTCCTGCGGCCCGCTTGCCAAGGGCATACATGCTTCCCTGCGCTCCCCTCTCCATTCCATTTTAAGGGAGGCCATGAAACAAAATAAAGATGAACCCATTGGGGGAGACCATGGGAAAATAGTACTCGGTTCTCCTGGTGAGAAATTGAAACCCAACAAGACTGTTGGATAAAATGCAATTGTTCTTCAGTCAGCAACATATCGTAAATTCCGCCTTGGAAACCAAACCAAAGGATTGCAAAAAGCTTGGAGATTGGGAAGGAAAACAAAACACAGGAGGGTGGTTAGTGATTCCCCACAAGTGGTCTGGGGTGTTCTTTAAAACTGCATCATTATGATGGGCTCCCTGCAGGGCTTTTTCTAAGCAATTCCTTCTAAATGCCCTCAGAGTGGGAACATGTTGTAAGTTCAAGGAAGAATGAATTTCTGAGAGGGAATACCCAACCTCTTTGGGATCTATGAACCAGAAGATAGTGCAGGAGGGCATTCTGGTGCTAGGAATTACAATTGCCACAAGAGATAAAATATGATGGGAATCTAACCTCTTTTGGCAATGTTCGAAATATTTTGCCAAGTTTTCACAAGCAAAGAAAAAAAAATAAAAGCTTTTCATTTCTAATAGTGCATCTCTCTTTCCCACTCCAATGCCACCCATTTTTGTTTTGTTTTGTTCTGTTTCCACTAATAAATCATCTTAACAGCTATGTGGAAGTCCGGAGATGAATTTCTACTCAAATACGTTCTATTTTATCATTGAGATGAACTGTAAGACAGGTGTGTCATGGCCCTCCAAAGCCTTCCAGAAGGCTGTATCCTCTAACACAATGTTCTCTATCCTGGCTGAACCTGGGTATCATCTGTGAAGTTTTGTTGTTTTTGTTTTTTTTTTTTTTTGCTTTTGTTTTTGTTTTTAATGCTGATGCCTAGATCCTCCCTCCCCAGAGATGCTAATTTATAATTGGTCTGTGTTGCAGCATGGCATTAGGATTTTTTTAATTTTTCAGATGATTCTAATTTGCAGCCATTGTTGAGAACCAATGTGAGACCAACCTATAGCATGGGGGCTTATTGTCCTTTCAGACTTATTTCTCTAACATCCTGTTGCTTTCTTGACCTTCCAGGATTCCCCACAGGCATCTCTCCTGAATCATCAATGATATTTTAAGTCTGAGGTGCAGCCCAGTGAACGGGCCTGGTATCCTTCTCTGCAAGAGCCTAATAAACAAAGTAGGCTCCCTTCTCCCTGCTATCTGACTTCTCAGTCTCCCCACATCCAATACACCAGATGCACCTCACACAGAAAGGAAACTTCACGGAAGGATGGGGGCAATTTTGGGAAGGAGCATAAGTCTAGAAATGTACAGGAGGTTCTACTGAATTGGACTTTCCTGAGCCGGAAAGGGAGGGTATCCCTCATGCGTAGTTCCCCCACTATTTACCAGGGCTCCCTGCCAGCATCTACCAAAAATCCTTTCTAAAGTCTCTCAGTAGAAATCTCTATCTTCTCGGGGAAAACTCAACCCTCCCCACTCCCAGACCAGGCCCCCATACACCATATTCCACGGATTTCTGCGGTCTTGAGAAGTGGCCGTCTGGGAAAACCAGGTGGGCTCTGTTACTGTCAGCCTGCCAAGCTCCTCGACTTGCCAGAGGAGTAATGGAGTCCAGCCCCAGGGGCCAAAGTGGTCCTAGATCCTCCGGTTAAAGCTTCTTGGTGGTAGCTCACCACCAGAGTTGTAGTCCTACCAGTGACTTCAACTAGAGCATCTACAAGGTAACCTATGTCCAGAGTGTGCAATTTGTCCCTTCCCACTCCCTACACATCTCACTACAGTCTTAGTTTGGGGTCTCAAACTTAAATTTAACTTCAGAGACCAGGGAGATAAGGGGGTATAAGACAGTGAGGAATGTTGGTAACTTAATTCATTTAATGCTATTCAACACTGTATTAGTGAATTAGGGTCTCCATGGGACCCTGAATTAGTTAGTTAGAGAAACAGAACCAGTAAGATATGAATATATATATATATATATTTTTTTTTTTCCATATGAAAGTTTGTGTATATACAGAATGTAAATTTATTATGAGGAATTGGCTCACGCATTTTTGGAGGCTGAGAAGTTCCACAATCTGTCTTCTGCAAGCTAGAAGCCCAGGAGAGCCGGTGGTATAAATTTAGTCCAAGTCCAAAGACCTGAGCATGGGGGTTGACAATGGTTTAAATCCCAGTACAAAGGCTGAAGGGGATGAGATGAGATGGCTCAACTCACACAGGCAGGCAGGAAGCAAAGCAGGGACAGTTCTCCCTTCCTCCTCCTTTTATTCTCTTCAGATCCTCAACAGACTAGATGATGCCCACCCACAAGGAGGAAGGCAATCTACTTTATTTAGTCTGATTCAAATGCTAATCTCATCCAGAAGCACCCTTATAGACACACTCAGAAATAATGTTTACTCTGTACACACCACGGCCAGACATATAAAATTAGGTATCCCAAACACTAGAGGTATTACATGTAAAAATTATGAAAAAATTATAAAAAATTATTGTGACATATAAACAAAATACATTTGAGAATCTAAGTCAGCCCACTGCTTCCAGCTTTTGAACTCTGATCTAAATCTATACTGAGAAAAGAATACCTCTTCATCCATCCAGCCTTCAAGGCATATGTCCCAGCCTTGGCGTTCAACAGGTGTCACTATTGAGTTCAAAAAGATGTTGTGACCATTGCTTCCCCTCCAGGAAGAGGACTTACCTTAATTACCATCTAGGGTCTATATTAACATTAGTGGCTGTGCTCTCTGTCCTCCTGCTCAACAGTGCTGTAATTATGTTCGCTTTTACACTCTTGATAAAGCTGCTGTCTTTACCCCCACTCCCACCAGCTGGCTGATACCCATTTCCACCTCAAGTCTCAGCTGGTGTGGTACCACCTCAAGGGAGCCTTCTCTACCACACCATCCTAGTTAATTTTGACCCGTCGTGCATCCCCACAGGACCCTGTGTTGACCTGCTCATAAAACCCTCCATAGTTTTAAATATCTGCTCTATGCATATTAACTAATTGGAAACAATTTTTAAGTCACATGACGCTGTATGTTAGTGAGGTTGTGTATCAACAGGAACAACATAAACTTAATACCACTGGCCAGAGCGAAAATTTGCACAATACAAAACAGCATAGAAATTCAATTCCTAAGTATAAACCCCAGGGAAACTATTTCAATGCATTCAGGGACATATTGATGAGAATGTACATAGCAGTATTGTCTGTCATGTACATCATCAGGAAAATGGAAAATTAAACTGTCTTAACTAAAGTGTATTTATAAAATGGATCACTATGCAACAATAAAAATAAAGATATTAAAGCTCTACGTACCAGTGGATGAATGTCATAAGCATAATTCTAGGATAAAAATTTGAGTTGTACAAGACTACCTGCAGCATGGTGTAGTTTATGTCAAGTTTAAAAATACCTCCACACAATTATAACTTGTTTGGGGAACACGTAGATGGAGTAAGTTGTATTAGTTTGCTGGGGCTGCTGTAACAATACCACGCTGTGACAATACATTGTTACACATTGTTACATACAATATGTAACAATACAGTAACAGTACCGCAACCTGGATGGCGAAACAATAGAAATGTGTCTTAGGGTTCTGGAGGCTATCAATGTCTTATGGTCTGGAGATCTCAATCTGAGATCAAGGGGTCATCAGGGTTAGCATCTGAAGGCTGTAAGAGAATCTGTGCCATCCATGTAGACTAGCTTCTAGCAGTTCGCTGGCAACCTGAAGTGTTTCTTGACTCACAGATGCGTCTTCCTGATCTCTGCCTGCATCTGCCCATGGCTTCTCCCCACGTGTGTGTCTATCTCTGTGTCCTGCCCATGGTTCTCCCCACATGTGTGTCTAACTCTGTGTCCTGCCCATGGCTTCTCCCAGTGTGTGTATATCTCTGTATCCTAATTTCCTCTTTTTATAAGGACACAGTGATAGTAGATTAGGGCCTACCCTAATAATCTTTTCTTTTCTTTCTTTTTCTTTCTGAAAGAGAGGAGGCAGGGGCAGAGGGAGAGAGAGAGAGAGAATCTTTTTTTTTTTTTTTTAAGATTTTATTATTTATTTGACAGACAGAGATCACAAGCAGGCAGAGAGGCAGGCAGAGAGAGAAGAGGAAGCAGTCTCCCCACTGAGCAGAGAGCCTGACCCGGGGCTCGATCCCAGGACCCTGGGATCATGACCTGAGCTGAAGGCAGAGGCTTTAACCCACTGAGCCACCCAGGCGCCCGAGAGAGAATCATAAGGAGACTTCACGCTGAGCATGGACCTTGAGATCATGACTTGAGCCGAAATCAAGAGTCGGCCGCTCAACCAACTGAGCCACACAGGCACCCCTCTAATAATCTTTCTTTAATCTGACAATTTGTAAATGCCTTATTTCCAAATAGAATCACATGCACATGTACTAGGGGTTAGGACTTAAACATCTTTGGGGGGATACAATTCAGCCTATAACATAAACGTGTAAAGAAATGCATGGTAATGATAAATGCTGAATTAAGTGAAGTGGTTACTTCAAAGGAAGAGGAGGGACATGTGTTTGTGAAGTTCAACAGCCATGAGAATATTTTATGTCTCAAGTAGATCATGCATATACAAATATTCAGTCTATTATTCTTTATAGTTCCTTTAATGTCTAAAATACTTTGTAATAATTATAAAATATGTATTTTATGATAATTAAAATATTTTTTCTTCTTAATGTAGGTCTTCAAATTATACTATAAAATCTGTGAGAGCAGAGCCTTTGTATCACCAACCCAGCACAATGTCTGGCTTGTAATAGGTATCTAGCAAGTCCCTGAATTAATTAATGAAGCAGACATCATTGTACTACATGGAGATGAGGAAAATGATGTTATGATCACATTAGTCTACAGATGATCAGCAGAGTCAGGGCTCTAACTCAAGTGCCCTTACTTTCCAAATATCACTATTGCCCTTTCTTGATGAGTAGGAGGAGAAGTGAGGGCCCAGAAATCCAAGGAGCTATTGCTCCTTTATTGTTATCACTGGATATTCAATAGTTAATTGAGCAGAGACACTCACAGCCTCTTGAATGACAAACCAACTACTTGAGAACTTAGATACCAAAATGTTAATATGTGGAGATCCACAGCCACTGGAATTTTAATGCCTGCCACCGTATGAATCTGGTTGAATACAGGTGGGTAGCCCTGAAGAATTACAATGATTATATCTTGCTGTGGCAAAGGTATATAAACAATGAACTAGAGGGATCTAGAAGGGGGAAAGGCATTTGCTATAGCACATCTCTAGGGATAATTTTATCTAGTAAATCTTCCATTATTCTCAATTATCTTCCCTTATTTAGGGATTGTCTCTTGGTCCACAGAAGTTCATCTTTCCAGCAAGTTCATACTATGTGTCCCCACACCTCTCCTCCTGGTTGATTTAACCAGGGATAAGCACCAGACCAATATTACCAATTGGATGTGGATGTGGAACTGGGGCTGAGAAGTATTGGTCAATCTTTGCATCTGAATGGAAACGTAACATCTGAATTTGGATGCTCTCAGGTGGCCGTATTCCACATGTTGGACAAGAAACCTAGAAAGAGAGTCTATAAACAAAGACAGAAACAGGGATAGAAAGAGAGAGAGAGAGAGAGAGAGAAAGCCAGTGAATCATGAGAAATAAAGATAAGGGATAAAAAAGGGAGAGAGCCAGACTTTCCAGGTGCTCATTCAAAATCCCTCCTGAGGTCCGCCTGTTCTTGGGTCCTGTGAAAGATCCCTATGTCCTCAAAATAAACATCCATTTCACTTAAATGAGGTCAAGTTAGTTTTTGTAACTTACTTGTAACCAAAGAGACCTGACTCACATAGGTTGGCAGATGGTGGAGACAAAGCACAAAAGATAAAGGAATGAATTTCTCAGCCTAACAGGTGGCAGGAATGATGCACCCAGTCCCATTCTTCCAGCCTCACCTACCTGCTACCTTTCCATCCCACTCAGCAAATTTCCATTTAAAAAATCCAGAATGGGAAACAAATAAAACAAAACCTTCTAAATTATTAGCACAAGCCAAATGGAGCTGGACAGCCTCCAGCTACCCACTCAACCACCCTCAAGCAGCTGTCTCCAAGAGCTAAATGGGAACAACCAAGACAATAGGAATTCGGCTTTGGGAACACACAGGAGTCTGACCCAGTGCCAGGCAGGTGGGACATGAGGTAGTCATGGGAGTGGGAAAGGGTTTCAGAGCCGAGAAGTTTGAGTGATGAAGGTAAGAACTGGCAAAAAGAGAAGCCGGAATAGGCGGAACCACCAACGACCTTCTTTAACCTCTTTCAAAGGGCCACATTAGTCACTTTTGAATAGGTCAAGTAGTACTTTGCAGCCAAGGGGAAAAAAATAAAAAATAAAAAGCCAGACTCATTTACTGAAATGTTTTCATGTCTACCAATTGCCCCACAGTGACAACAAGAATGTGTTAATGAACAGCATGATCTTTAAGGTTACACAGAACTAAGCTGTCTCCAGACCATGAATGCAAGTAATCATGTCTCATTCAACTTTGTATCATCAGGAAGTATCATGGTGCCTGATTTAGAATTGGCACTCAATACATTCTTAGTGAAACTGATTGAATTGAATTGAATGTGCTCTCAACCAGAGATGAATGGCTAATATATGGAGCCATATTTCTGCTCGAAAGGAAAAAAAAATCAGAAAGTTACCTTTCCTTAAAAAAAAAAAAAAATCAAAACAGTATTTCCTACATTGTAGCAAAACTGGGAAGAAAAAACATAGATGGGAGGGCCTAAAGCATCCAGATTATAAAAATACAGACCTTCGGCTCTACGCAAAGTAAGACTGTGAATTATTCTCTGTATCACTGGAGTGGGTTTCTCTACCATGTAATCCATCCATGTTCCCCTACACACTACCCACATGCCTGTCAACATCAGATATTTTCATCACTTAATTAAGGGGGTTATGAGGGTCCCAGAGGAGTTAAAAAATGGAGTCATGTCTAGTTGGGATGGTTCAGGTGGGTGGTGGGGCTCAGCAAAGCCTCACTTCTCCTGGTGAACAACCCAATAATGAGTGTGCTAGAAGCCACTACTAAAAGGGTCCCACCAGGCATCAGGGACAACATGAAGGGTCAATGTGGATTCCTGGCTAGAAGTTGGGTAGTACCACCTGGAATGCTGAGATATGGTCTGCGGGGTTGGTGTGGTTTCCACAGGGCCCCACTGCACTGGGGGAGAGTGATCTTTTATTGCTGCCTCCTTTCCCTTCCCTGGTGGTTCTCTTATATGGGGCTCCTTTCTCAGCTCCTTCTCTAAGCCCATGCCCCATTCCACTTTTTACTCCCTCCAGGTCTCAATGATCATTTCAAGTCCCTGGAGGCAAGATCATGTGAATCTTTTTGTTTCCCTTCCCAGTAATGAAATTCTGGCATAATCTTTATGTCCTGTATGCTTGAGGGCTATCCTCGTGATTTTTCAGAACCTATCTTCTCTTGATGAATCTTCTTTAACTCAAAAGTTTTGCCTTTCAAAACTTCTTTCTGCTGTGGGCTCCAATAGTCTATAACAGAAGTCAAAACCCCTTCACCTGGCTCTTTTTCCTCTTTGTATTTCTGCTGCAATAATTCTCATTCTTTTCAAGACTGTGGATGCCTTCAAGAGTCTAAGGAACATGTCAATCACCTTCAAGGAAATGCTGAGGACAAAAGGGCACATTTCTCGGCATTATTTTCATGTACCATCTTAATAAGAATCAGGTGGCCAACGTTTTGCAAAGTCTTCTGCAAGAAGAAAACTTGGTAATATTATTTCTAAAGATTATACCTAAAGGAAATTAAGAACGTGGCTGTAACTAGGGACTTTAAAAATCTGATAGCCCTTTCTAACCTTTCATAGCAAAGAACTGAAGTCCCTGGATCCTGGCCCCCAACTAAGCTTCTAATGAATAGAGAGGTCCAACAGAGAGCTTAGAAAAATGCAAAATCCTTGTCACCAGATAGGCTTTTGCTCCAATTTTTTTTTGGGGGGGGGGGTTATACCAGTGAACTGAGCTGGTATGTGTGAGACCAGCAAGAATCATTTATCCTTTCAGGCTAAGGTCAAGTCTAGGGGCTGGCCTCCTATCACCTTCACTTTGGGGCCCACCTTTGACTCCTCAAAAGATGAAAAAGTTGATAAACCAGGGACCCCCTCCAGTCATTGTTATGTGAGATGGAAGGGAAAAAAGCAAAAGAGAGAAGAAGAGAAGCAAGATGAAGAGGGGGAGAAGATAACCTTTAAACCCTCTTTTCTCCTCTAACTGGGCTATGTTCCTATCAGAGATATCCCCTTGCATGTGACTCAAAGATTCTTTGTTGTCCTTATTCAATCAAAGCTCCTTTTTCTAGACATGCACTGTCCAATATGTTAGTTATTAGCCACATGTGGCAATTTAAATTTAAATTTCAACTAATAAAAAGGATATAAAATGAAAAATCCGATTCCTTAGTCACACTAACCACATTTCGAGAGATCAAGAGCCATGTGTGACTAATGGTTACTCTTTGGACAACGCAGATATAGAACATTTCCATCGTTGCAGAAAATTCTAAGAACAAACACTAAATTTAGACAATGGAGAGAAAGGGGAAGGGATAAGAGCTCCTTAGCATTTAGTGAATGTGGCCAATAAAGGTGAAATGATGACATCAACTCAATAGTGGTAGTAGTAGTAATAGACCAGCACTGATTAAGTACCAGCCTGGGTAGTAGGGGATTATCTTCATTTTACAGAAGGGAATGAAGGTTATGGAACGTGCTCAGGCTTACACAGCTATGAATGGTGGTATCAAGTTTGTATACAGACAGTCGGGTGTCAAGAGCCCATTTTCTCAACCACCATGCAGACTATGGAAAAGGATCCACAGAACCTGCAAAAGAATTAGCCATACCAGACAGGTGGAGCCTAGGCCAGTGATGTTTGAAAATTGAAAAAGACCATGCTTTTGTAGACACCATTGCAGCTTTTTTTTTTTAAATCTATTCAAACAGCAGGACTTGGATATCAAAGTCACAATCCAACGGCACGTCCTTTGTGTGTACACTCGCAGGTGTTGGTGTGTGATAAAACATGTATTCATTAGGATCTCATAATCTCTGACAATCCTGTAGCTGTCATCCTAGTCTTTCTAAGTTACAAACTCCCTGAAGGTAGGGATCATGTCTGTCATTCCCATGGCTGCATCACCGATATTGACCAATAGTATTTGACATAGTGCAGCTTGTAGTGGGCTCTCAATATGAGTTCCTGCGTGAATCATGAAGGAATAAATAAAAATAATCTCTCCAAGTTTTGTCGTCCATAGATATGTGGACTGATGGTATCTACCCGATTATTAAAATCAGGATTTTGGTGTGCACAAATACTTTGGTGGTATAGATATTACATTTTCAGAAGGTCTCTCTTGTGCAATAAAGATTTGTTGAATTTGCAACTCAGCTGGCATTTTCCCTTACTGCTGTACAGCACCCCAATTTCTATCTGGGGAGTGACATTCCTACCGTGTGCAGTCTTGGGGTACTGTCAGTCAAGGAGATCTGCCCTTTTCTAACCACATGGCAAGCCACAGTGGACGAATCGAAATACCCCTCCAGACTGAGACTGCTGAGTGGACCTGCACAGACAGAGACAACCAGCTGGAAGAGATTCACTTACCACAATACCCACAGGACTGACCTCTGCTTCCCACAGCTGCATCTCTGAACTTTCCTGATTGCTGCTTTTTCTGAGCCTGTTGTCTCAGGTGTTCCTTCAGTTCTGTCGAGTACTTTGTGTCCTTCCCAGACAAAATAAAAATATTTTGATAGAGTTAGCTAAGTTGGTTTTTCTTTCTTTAAACTGAAAAAAATCAATGAGTGCATCTAAGGAAGCTTCTCCCTATTTGTGTGTGCTTGGCATACCCCCACCGTCAGACCACCCGAGGCTGCTGTATCACTTGGGAGCCCAGTGCAAGATGAAAACATGAGACTTCTTACACAGAACAGGGGAGAGTGTCACTGAAGATACTAACATACAAAATTTCTCCTTTCTTCTGTGATCTGTCTCTTGGCTCATCATGGAGTTTCTTTTTTATTTAATGTGGTTTCAAGTAAAAAAAATTAAAATTTGACATTATGATGATGAATTTTACTATTTATAGTGATATTGGGCAATGCCTGTTTTAAATGCAAGTATCATAGCATTTAACTGATACAGAGAATCACCAAAATTACACCATTCATATTGCATGGTGTATCCATATATGTATTTTGTTCTTCCCAGAGCTGTGAGAACAGTGCATAAAACTAATACAATTGGTTTTTTTAAAGATTTTATTTATTTATTTGACAGAGATCACAAGTAGGCAGAGAGGCAGGCAGAGAGGGTGGGGGGGAGGCAGGCTCCCTGCTGAGCAGAGAGCCCAGTGCAGGGCTCGATCCCACGACCCTGAGATTCATGACCCGAGCTGAAGGCAGAGGCTTAACCCACTGAGCCACCCAGGCTCCCCAACACAACTGTTTTTATTTCACTCCTTAGTACATGCACATTTCACCTTTGACTTGGTGATGAGTAAGGAAGGACTGAACGGGAGTGGGAATCATGAGAACCCTCCCTTTATGTCATCATTTTCAGCTTAAGTTTAGAGAAGTAACACAAGTGAGAAAGGACTTGAGAAGGTTCCTTGGCCATTCATGTGTTTTAGAAACTATTGCCTTCTTGTAGCACTCAAAGCAGGTTCTGACTTGAATAGAAAGCATGGCCTCTTGGGGCTCAGCAGCCCATTTACTCAGTCGTAGATGTACCCCAGTTACCTGGTACTGGCTTTGGGTCTCCCTGATGCCCACACATCTTGTATCCCCCAGAATTCTGTGCTGGCAGGGCATGTAAAGGCTCTGTGCCAGTGGGGTGACAAGCCACAGCCGTGAACACGCATACTTCCCACACCTCCTCTACTCACACACCTATGCCATTATCCACGAAACTCTACTTATCAAATATAAGTGGAAGATAAAATTATGAAGACTTTCAGGGTAGTGATGGTGGACAAATCACTTCTACACCTAGGCCCTTGTGCGAGTGTGTGTGTCAGACACATGACACTCACCCTGAACCGCCATGCCTTGCCAGTGGAGCTACTGGCTCCTAACAGCCTGCCCTCCCACCCACTGCACCCTGCAGTCCACGGGGACTCCTCAGGACCAGGAAGTGTCCCTGGATGCAGATGACCCAAGTGTCTTTTCTTAGCATTCATGGAGAATGAGAGAAGATGAAGTTTCGGATGTAGGTGGGATGCTTTTCCTCTGTTGGTGCATTTCAGAGAGGCCCTTATAACCCCACTTAATGAAAGGGCAGGGAGAGAAATTCCTGAATATTCTACTGCCTACTATAACTGAAAATGGAGAGAGATTTCACATGGCAGGAAGTATCCAAAAGTGACCCTCTAGTAGAAAAGATGAGAACATTGTTTGAAATATCCTCAGAGAGATGCCTGGACAGTGACCCTCCTCATTCCTGAAGCCTCAGCCCTGCCCTCCTGTTGTTTCAGTTTATCTGTGATAGCATGTGAGTCATGGAATCAGAACAATTTTGAATTGCAAGGAACCTAGGAGATCATCAGATCTAACTCACTCTGAAGATGCGGTTAGATGACTGCTGAAATCACAGTGCTACTTAGTAGTGGTACCAGGCAAGTGCCTTGATTTTTAACTTCTAGCCCATCCCTGGCTACAGCTTTCTTTCTCCTAAAGATTAAAATAATGGATATCCTGTATGAATCTAGTTATGCAATGTTCCTGAAGTTGCAAAATTATGGAAATGGAAAATGCATTAGTGATTGTCAGGGGTTAAAGATAAAGGAGGGTGGAGGAAGTGGGTGTGTGGGACCCTTGCCATGGACCTGTGTCTTGACTGTATCGATATCAACATCCTGCTTATGAGAGCGTGCTGCAGTTTTCAAAGATGCTCCTTAGGAGAAACTGGGTAGAGGACGCAGCATGGGATGCCTCTGTATTATTTTTTTACCACTGCATGTGAGTCTACAATTATTTCAAAATAAAAAATTTAACTCATGAAAATCAATAAAAGACACACTCAAAGCTTAACTTCAGTCATGGGAGACAAATAAAAAAGGAAGCCAAATACGAAACTGAAAATAATTGATATTGAAACGAACCATGCTGTCGTCCCTGAGCAATGGGAGGTTGTGCCTAAGCCCTCACACCGCAGACTAGTCGTGATTTTTCATCATTCTTAGGCCTTACTCTCCAGAGTGATTCCTGTCCTAGGCTATTAGACCACACTCTTTCAAAAAAGCAAGAAGTCATGGTCCCAAAATACATGCCACGGAGGTGACATTGGTGCCACTGGTCACTAAGAATGTTTATGTTGTTTGGAATTCAGAGAGATTACGAACACCAGGCAGCACCCCTCAACAACCTCATCCCATCTCTTCAGGATGTCTCAGTCAAAAGCACCCAACAACAATTACTCAGGCTCTCTGGGGCTGTAAGAGCCCAGCCTGAAATGCTAGAATGTTCCACATTCATTAGCCTCATCTCATATTATAGGATTCGTTAAATGATGGTGTCACATCCATGAGTAAACAGTGGTCTCCATAAGCCTGCACTGCCATCAGAGAGAAATTATTCATTCCTTGATTGGCTATATCCTCCACAACAGATGTTTTGGAATATAACTTTAAGGAAAGAGGGAAAGGGAAAAAAAGATAAGGACATTAAAATTCACAGAAAGAATAATGGATTGGCTTCAAAGGTAGCTCTAAACAGGGGAGATCTTTGTTCTACAGAATTCCCAGTGGGAAAACGTTGATCCCATTTGGAAGTTAAGCTAAAGCATGTTCACTTAGAGCTAGAATATATTCAAGGGTTGGCTGTCAATTGCCTTTTCACAGACATAATTGCCCTGTAAACAATCATGAAACAGAAGTTACATATATTATTAGAATCATTAGGAGTATGGATACCTGAACAAAATATATCAGTGTACCACGTTGGGCATTTGTCTTTTTTTTTCTTTTTTTTTTGATTTATTTATTTGACAGAGTGAGAGATCACAAGTAGGCAGAGAGGCAGGCAGAGAGAGAGAGAGGCGGGGAGCAGGCTCCCTGTCGAGCAGAGAGCCTGATGTGGGGCTCGATCCCAGGACCCTGAGATCATGACCTGAGCCCAAGGCAGAGGCTTAACCCACTGAGCCATCCAGATGCCCCAGGCTTTTGTCTTGATTTTGACTTTATATCAGCATGTGGAACAAAATTAAGGTAGTCTGGCAAATTTGGGTTTCCTAATCACTTAAGAAGAAAACGATTTCCTTCCAAGAGGAAAAAGAAATAAAATTTTTGTTTCACTTACTTATCCATTCATTAAAAAAAAAAAAAAAGAAAAAAACCCAAAACCCACTATTTTGCAGGAACAACACCATACTACCTAGGCACTGGGTATACAGCTATAAAGAATAATTATAGCAGCAAAAGTGTATCTGGTTTATATAGGTATCAGCCACTGTTATAACAAATATTAAATCATGTTGTTTTTCTGCACAATCACTCCTGTAATGTGGCTGAGAAAACGGAACTTTCCCAAGGCTACAAAGCTCACAGGTAGTGGGGCTGGGATGTGAACAACAGTAATCCGAGCTCCATAGCCAGATTTTTAACCCCTACTACTGTGTCTTCCACGAGGATTAATTGATAGAGCCCCAACCTCATGGAGCTTCTCTGTTTATTTAGGAAGACAGACATTAAGCAAAAAAATGTTAATGAATCTCAAGAACTGGAAGTACAGACTACAGAGGGAGTAAACCAAGGGTAAGCAGTCCTTTCTTATTCTCTCTCCCTGAATGCGGCACGCTTTCTCCTCTCTGGTAGAAGACCCCTTGCTTTCATGCTTCTTCTCATTGATTCAAGCAGGAATGGAGCAGGCACTTGCCTCTCACTAGATCTTGCTATCTTCAGCCTGATGCATCTGGAAACTTGCAAATTCTCCGTAAGAAAAATCATCTCTGATCTGTGGTAAAGAGCAAAGCTGTAAAACATGTCTGGCAATCGGGTGTCAATTTCCTAGCTGCTTCTTGTGGGCATTTTAAAAATGCTTGCTGTTAGTATTTTATATTTCTTGCTGCTGATATTTCCACTAAAAGTGATTTTATTAATGCAAGGATTCAAAAGGACAGTGTGAAAGGAAAATTAAATAATTTTTTGTGCTACCAGAAAAAAATCCATGTGGGAACTGATGGTTAGAGCTCAATCTTCTTTGCTCATTTAGAGCCCACAAGCCTAATTAACACTGGTTTGCAATCAAGGCTATTATTCTAGTGGCTACTTCCTCCACGGACCTGCCACCATAGCACTTCTGACCTTACTTCTTGTTTTCAAGTTCACACAATAGATCTTTTCTAAAATGTCTCTTTTTCTCTTATGAGAATGAAACTAGTGGTATTAGCTATCTCCCCCACTGCTTTTCTTTACGGATTCCTTTTTTCTTATTCCTAGGGTTCTCTCTGGAATGAAAGCACTTTTTCTATTTTGCAAAGGCCTCCTTTCACACTGGAAAAATTGGAGTTTGGTACTAAGTAAAGTGGAGGCCCTCTGACAGTAAAATGATTAGAAAGCACTTTGTTCAGAATTCTAATCCCCTGCCCCACTGTGAGCACAGGATTACTCCCCAGAACACGTACAAGGGCCCCTACCGGGAAGTGGAAGGACACAGGCCTCAGAGTTAGGTGGATTTAATTTTAAATCCCAACTCCATCAATCTAGCTGTGTGACCTTGGGCAAGTTAGCCATACCCCCAAAGCCTCAGTGTCCTCATCTGAGAATAGGGATAACATCTACTTTGCAGAGTTGTTGTCAAGACTGGGTAAGTACTAAACAGTGCAAAGCAAGTCTTTTTCTTTGTTTCTCTCTCTCTCTCTCTCTCTCTCTCTCTGTCTGTCTTTCTCTTTCTATCCCCTCTCTGTCTCTCTCAGTCTCCATCTCTCTCTCTCTCTCTCTCTCTCTCTCTGCCCACCCTCCCTTCCCCTTCCTCTGTTCCTTCCTCTCTTGTTTCCTTTTCTGACTCATATTTATTTTTCTCCACTTAGACAACTACCTCTGCTTTCCCTTTTTCCATTCAGAGTGTTTTAAACTGTTTCCCATTTCCCCTCCTTAGTTTCAGATACCATTTTTATTGCATTTGCAATCCATATGCTGACACAGCACTGTTCCCCTTCCTCCATTTTCCCATTTATATCAAACACTGTGCAGAAAATTCATCCTGCTCAGTGTCAAATGCCAGATTCACTTTGGATATGCATTATTTTTGTTCAAGGTAGGTTTTATTCCCACCGTCTTTCCCATAACCCTCACAACATGTGCACACACACACGCACACACACTTCCCCATTATTTCCTGACCAGTAAATCAAGAAACTGTCTACTCTTTATACCCTTTAGAGATGGGTGGAAATATTAGATGGTGAAAGCTGGATCAGTTCAGAGTGAATTAGTGCCCAAAAGCTAGAAAGCATGGAAGCTTATCTGATCAGATTTCTTCCTTTTTTTTTTTTTCTTCCCTGAAACTTATCCCAGCTTTTGAATTTGTAAAAGTGAACGAATAATTTGGTGAGAAACAGATTTCTCAAAAGATTTGCATAGTCTCCAGCTTCTCTTTAGGGCTGAATTTTCAACTAAGAACACTCTTTCCTTCCGGCAGTTGGAGAAATCAGGTCCAGAGAAATAGAACGGACTCACAGCTAAAGGGCACACATGTGCTCTTAGAAATATTGAGTCTGTAGTCAGCGTTGTTTGAGTTCAATTTAAGCCTAATACAGAAATCAGTGTTTGCTCTGGTGCTGAATTTCAGTGGACTGAAGATCTAACATGTAAGCTATGACCAAAACTATTGAAGAAACCCATCTGCAGAAAGAGCCCCACACTCTGACCCCAAAGAAGTAATTCTTTGGGGACACCAATAATGAAGTGTTTTGGGATGTAATCATTATGTTCCTGTGTCTGTCTACACATGCTGCAGTCTCTTAGAAAGAAGTTTGTGTGTGTCTTACCCATATTCCTGACCCCTGAACCCCCAGCGCAGAGCACATGGCATGCCCTCAGGAAAGACTTTTTTGAGGCAAGTGGAACTGAGCGGATCTGAGCTAAGCCACGCTTCATGAGTAAAGCACAAGATTAACAGATGAAAGTGTCAAACTACAACAACACACCTGTTATCACATTCCACGATGTAGCCACAGTCAGATCCAATGCAGATCCAGTCTCCACTGAAAGGCAGAGACAGCGGCCAGCGGAAGATTGCCTTTCTCCCAGGCTTTTGTCCCTTTTGTTCTCTGAAACAGGGCTACACATGTCCCATTTATTTGGTGTGTTGTTCCAGTGGATGGTGCGTGCCACGCAGTATCTCCAGGCTGAGATGCGACAGTCAGTGTTCGTGCACGCAGAGAGATTCTGAGAAGCAGTCATGTGGCGCTGAAACAGTTTTGTCCTCACAGGAGGCCATTACCAATGAGCTCCATCGCTCCCAGGAAGATTTGCCTTTCTAAGACCACAAGGTAGTTACTCACTGGAACATCGTTTCTCCTAGAACCCTGTGGTGGGAATCAGGAATTCTGATTCTTCCCACGCTTGGCTTTAGCACCTTGGACAGGTCACAACACCTCTCAAGCTAGAGCCGTCCAATGGCACCTTGAATTTGTGTTTTTATGTGGGTTGTCTCACTTTTCCCTTAATACCTTTCTTTAGGTTGGGTGTTGCTACAGATTCTTTCAACAGCAAATATTTACTGAGCATCAACTTTGTGCCTTGCACTGTACTACGTGCTGGAGATGACCAAATTCATGGCTCAGGGAGGTTTTGTATTGAGATTTCTTCTAATGATGGCAATCTAAATGATTTTAATTAACCCTCTTGCTGCAGATAACACAAAGAAAGGAGGAAACATAAAAGCATCTTCTTAAAAGCACATAAGAGCTAAGAAGACCATAAGACCACAGTCTAGGAGTTGCTCAGGATCCAAAAAAGGAAGCCCAGCATCCAAAATTGCTGTTGCCCCAAGCACACTTGCCTATTTGGAATAAACAGCTGCAGAACCTAGTTGTGGTTCTGGGAGGCTTGAAGGGAGAGAGTGAAAAAATAAAACCTTCGACCTGCCCCATCTGGGGAGTCAAACAATTTTTCCGCATTAAGGTGGGACCCTAAAGGGTTTGTCTCAAGAGTGATCCAGAAATAAGCCAACATTGCTGGACTTGCAGCCTAGGTTTATGGCCACTAGGTCCAGGGAACCTCAAAGCTTAAATTCTGATGAATGTTTTCCAAATTAGTATTGCCTCAAGTCCCTAGCAAAGGCCAATAAAAGTCCTCTTTGAAGAAAAGAATTATTCTATGCCTCCAGTTTTTGAAAATACAATGTCAAGTACAGAAATGCAAACAAACCAAGCAATTGATGTGGCAGGAATATAGAGTGTATGATAAGAGAGGAGGGAAGGTCTGTTGAACACCTAAGATGGCACTAAAATGGAATAAACACTCAATTAAGAAATTTGATTTTATCCTCTAGGCCAATATTTCTCAGAGGAGTCTATATCCTTAAGGTGGAAGAAATGAGGGCACACTCTTCAGATGCAAACTTTCTCCCAGAAAAGCTTTTTCTTTTCCATTTGGGTGAGAATCTAAACAAAGAAAAGCAAAAGAAAAAACACACAAAAGCCCTATTATGAATACAGATATATTCTGGGTCATCTTGATGACCACCATAGTTGTTGCCCATGGTTACACTGTCACCTTACATCCACTGTGGGAGTTGAATACTCAGTAGAGTCCATTTTGCAGATAAATGATCACAGTGGCTACAAAACACTCAAGAGTGGTAGAGCCTGTGATATATTAGCTCACATGCCCCATTTATTTTTTTACTTTTACTTAATGCAATTGAACATGCCAGTACAAGTCGCAGTCTTTTCAAAAACTTGTATTTTGTTTTGTTCTTGGTTTTTGCAGTTTTATGCCTTTATTTGACAATAAGTGGTTAGTTCTTATCCATATTAACTGTCTGTAGATTTTTGACAGTGGTGACAGTTACCCACGTAACCAACCAATATATAGAGCTCGTTTGGTAAATCTTCATCCTCCTTACATGTTCTGAGCAACTGCACACCGATATGGTATGGAACATTCCTTTTTCTTTTCGTCCAGACAGCTTTGTTGAGCCTGGTGTCCATCTGGAGTTCCCATCTCACTCCACGGCAGATTTCTGGATCTCCTTGAGTGCCTAAGGGGCACACTTCTTGAAACCCACTCCATGGATGCGCTTGTGAATGTTGATGGTGTGTTCTCTGATCACTACCTTGTTGATGGCAGAACAGCCCTTCTTCTTCGGCCACCATTCTGCTGGACCGAGATCACCAGTTGACTATAAAACGGCATAGCACAGAAAGAGCCAGATAGAAGCCACGCACAGGGTGAGGTTTGGAAAGGACACGCAGCTTCCGTGCCCACTAGGGTGCCCTCTCCCAGCACCTCTACGTGTCCACCAGTCCAGAGGTCCCGATTATTTGCCTCATTTTAAAAAGTACTTAAGTCTGATTGTAAAAAATAATTCTGTGCAGGCCAAACAAAACACTGTCCCACCAGTTTGCAACCCTGACCTGAAGGGACAGTTTTCAGCTTCTGATGTGTTAGTGATTTGATTTGCTTGTGTGGGGTTACAGCCACAGCCTGATGGCAAAATGGCAATTCCCACCCTGAATTCACTGTGTTTCTGTTGAATTATTTTTATTACTTATTATGAAAAAATGTTTCTCTCTCATTGATAATTGAAATAAAACACAACCTAGAATATGACTTTTATTTGAGTTAAACAGTAAGTAGGCTTTAATGTGAGATCATAAAAACAACATTGCATGGGGGGAATGATGGGCCTTTTGGTGTTTCTGGTTTATAACAAATTATCTGAGACAGATTGATTAAATAAAATGTTTTATTTATGCCAAATAAAGACCATATAACATCGTGGGGGCACTGTACAAAGGTGCTTTTGTTTAGATTGAATAGACTTCTAAATTTAAGAAAAGATGGAAACAATGATAGAAACTTTGATTTATGGTCAAGTCATTTCAAAATGGTTTGAATGAGTCATTTCTAGTCTTTCCTGACATCTTTCCACTGGTTCTGTGCTGTGGCCATGAATATTTCTCAACAACTATAAGAAACAAAAAATAACCTCAAATATTATTTTCCCATCCACAAGTTCAACAATAATTGGATTAAGTAATCATTTAGAACGGATTTAAATATGGCATAATGATCACCTTACTTTTAAGTTACTAATTTAGCCTCAGAGGATCAAGGGACCATTCATTAAAGTTGGCATTTGATGATTATTGCACAGGGCAGAATTAGAACAGATAGGTTGTCTGAATATCCTAAAACAGTAAGCAATACTGTGATGTTACTTAATACCATTATTGACAGTATCCTTGAGTAAACAAAGCTGTCCTCCTTAGTATGTTTAAATTTAAGATACAGAAATAGATTAAAGAAAGAACATAGAAATGTAGAAAGATTTAGCTTTACATTTTTACTATTAATCTTTCACATTAAATTAATGCTATTAATTAGAATTGTATTGGCTGTATAGTTTTATTTATATTCAATTGTGTATTTATTTTTGGATTTAGAATTGTATATTTCCTATGAGAAAAAGAAATTGTTATACTATACTAGGCCTATTTATCTATAGGTTCTGTTAATATTATAATAAATAATTTAAGTCAACACTGGGAGTCTGAAAGCATTTTTTCCTTTGAAAGAAAAACACTATTATAGGCCCTATGTTGCTACTAAAAGATTTAAAAGGGGGAGTAGGTGTTCCGATTTTCATTTTAAATTTACCCTGAGACCTGATGTGAAGGTTAGAATGGAAAGGGGCAAGACCTGAGGCAGGAGTTCAGTGAGCAGGCAGTATTCCAGTGGAGAGGTAATGAGGATTTAACAAAAGATACTGCTTTAGGATGGAGAGGCACTGTGACAGGCCACCTGGGTCCCTTGTGGCTTCTTTCCTGTTCTTTACAATGGTTTGGGATATATTTTATAAGGGTACATGGCAAGGGTTTAACAACAGACTTCACTGAGGAAGAGGATAACTTACAATCTAGATCAAGACATACAGCTCAGCTGGACATACATTTTGGATCTATGTTCCAGTGGAAAGATGCCCCCTACTCAGCCATGGGTCTCTGTCTTTCTAGGACAAGCTTGAGAAAATAGACTTGCTTTTGCAGGCTGCCCAGTATGAGACCAAATTTGAGGTGCCCACAGTTGGGAACTGTCCAGAAAGGCTAGCTCTTCAAAACCTAGAGAGCTCGGGCCCATGAGATGATGCAGTTGGCCTTGCTAGAAGGAGAAAATCTCTTGATCCGTGGGGAGTGGGGCTTGGGTGTAGCCCCTCTTTCTGAAAGAAGAGTCTCTAGTTCCAGCTAGCTCATTGTCCAAACAATGAGCTTTCAGTGTCATTTTTGGACAATTCTGATCATTACAACCACAAGATGAAAGTTATTCTACAGACAAAATTAATCAGATTTGGTGATTAACTGGATTTGGGGGCGTGTATGAAACAGCAAAAGAGGAGCAGAGAATGATTCTGTGGTTTACGCCTTGGCTGACTGAGTATACAATGATTTCATTATCTGAGATAAAGGATACAGAAGAGAAGGCTTTATGGGGACGAGGGAGATGAGGCATTCACATCAGGATATATGGGTTTGAGGTATCTATGAAACATTCATTTGAGAGAAGCAGAGACTAGGGAATATTGATGTAAAAGTTAGATGTACTAGTTATACTGGAAGCTTGGGAGGTGAATGACAATGACAATATTCTGTGTAGACCGAGAAGAGAAGAGAATGGAATTTTAACGTTTAAAGAGCAGTTCGGCGCAGTACATCATTTAATGAGTGGGGACAAGGCTGGGGCGGGAAGAGAAAAAATATACTTTAGAAGCCCAAAAGCTATCAACAGAATGAACAACTCAGACAATGTGAGAACTTTTAGGCAACTAGTGAAAGCACAGTTTGCCATTTTTGAGAAGCAGCTGAGTTTAAAAAGCAGATGAGTTTTTTTCGAGAAGCTTGCTGATGAAGAGGAAAAAAGTGGGGGGTTAGACTGGGCATCAGAGGGGAACGACGGGACAGTGCTGTTTTCTTATAAAAAAATCTCAATAAGGAATGACTTGTGAGGACTCATGTTGACATTCTATAAGATGTATGACACAAGCTGGGTCATGTGTGCCCACCTCAGTTTTTTTTTAATGAAAATTATTTTTACAGTAGTCACCAGAAGGGATTTTACCTTAAGCATAAAGTAGATATGAAAAATAGTTTCTCCTCTCAATATCTTTCTGTCAGTCACCCTGCCTTCACTTTCAGCCCCTCTGAAACAGACCTGCCCACAATTCCTCAGACCATGGTAATCTAATCAAAAACAAAATTCCAGCCACATAACTCATCTGCTCATGCTTTTCACAATCTGGTCCTTGCCCAAACTCAAATATCCATTTAGCACATAATCAGTACAGATTTCTTTGTGCAGTCTTGTGTGGGAAACAGAGAAGCAAATGAGTGATCATAATACAGTGTGGTACATTCTACCACGGGGAAAGACCTGACAAACCAAGTCAAGAGGGTTCTCTAGTGCTGTTCTCTGGTGATGGCTGAGCTGAGTCCCAAGGGAAAGTTGGGAGTTGGCGACATCTTCCCGAAGTGTTCCATTTTGCTCTAGTTTTACTGTTTCAATTTCCATGTCTTTGTATATGCTGTTCTTCTGGCTGAAATGCCCGTCTTCATCCCAGCAGCCTGTAGAATGCTTATTTATAAATATTTCAAGACATCACACACAAGTCATCTTTTCCTTGAAGTCTTCTCTTACACTCCTCGGATGGGTTAGGTGCCCCAGTTTTGTGGTTCCAGAGAATTCTACACCTACTTCTGCAGAAACACTTTCTCCACATCTGTGTATGTACTCTTCTGGGGCAAGGTATGTCTTTTTTTTTTTTTTTTTAAAGATTTTATTTATTTATTTCACAGACAGAGATCGCAAGTAGGCAGAGAGACAGACAGAGAGAGAAGGGGAAGCAGGCTTCCCGCTAAGCAGAGCCCGATGCGGGGCTCGATCCCAGGACCCCGAGATCATGACCTGAGCCGAAGGCAGAGGCTTTAACCCACTGAGCCACCCAGGCACCCCCAAGGTATGTCTTTTATCTCTAATACCTCTCTCTAGCAAAGTGCCTGGCACATAGCAAACGCTCAAAAAATGTTTGTTAAAATGACTACATGAATAAAAGTTGCTTGACAAGTTAGTTATCTAATCCTAGAATTTTTTAGAATTTGAGGAAGGGGGTGCCACGACCTTTGAAAAACTCATTTAATCTCTCTGATCATTTCCAGCTTTGTATTTGGCTATTGATAACTAAGGTCCTTTATCACAATGAAATCTCATTAACTCTATTTGACTCTCAGTGGTAATGAACATGCACAAGATTGAACTGCTCAAACATGTCTGCTGTTGGCAGAGTCTGATAGATTAATTCATTTAGCATTCAACCAATATTTATTAAACATTTACTGTGTATAAGGATCTGTTCTCAGTAGTAAGTACCAACCATGTAGATAAAGGCCTTGCCCTCATGGAGTCAAGATCAAATGAACAACATATAGTAAAGAAATAAGCTTGTATGTAGATAGAATCAGAGATAAGAGCCATGGAAGGAAAAAACGTGGCACAGCAAGAGAGATTAACAGGGGAGGCTTATTTTAAATTATGGGGTCAGAATAGACCTATATGTTGAAGGGATATTTAAAGCTATGATCTAATAAGTATATTGGTTGCTTGTATTAGAATACCCCCAGAGACAATGGCTTATAAAAAGCTGGGAGCTGACTCTCCTCTCGTGTGAGAGTAAGCCTAGAAGGGCAACCCAGAGGGGAGGCAAAGGCGTTTCGTGTATCAGGGCTGAAGCTTCTGTGTTTATCTGGGCTTCTCTCTTATGGGGGTGGTCACAAGATGGCCACTAAAGCATCTGTCAGCACATACCACATTTCAGGCAGGAAGGAAAAGGAAGCACTAAGGCAAAAATGGAACATGTCATCATCTGTCCCCACCCCTTAAAAAAAAAAAAAAAAAAACTTTCCCAGAATTCTACACAGCAACTTCTACCTACATTTCACTACTCAGAACTATGTCACATGGCCAATCCTACATGCAAGAGAGCCTGAGAAATGTTTTTTGGTGTTTGTTTGTTTGTTTGTTTGTTTTTTAGCCAAGTCCATGACCAGCCCAGACAAAATCAGGCCTAGAAAGGAAGAAGTAAACAATGGACATTTCACAGGCAAAAAGCTGCCTCTGCCCCATCACCCTTTTCCATCTCTTGAAGGGAGGGTGAACATAGTTTGCTTATTTTATAATTTTATGTGAGGGATGGCTATGCTATGTTAGGCAGAAACTTGTTGTTTGTAAGTTTAATGATGGGAAGAGAAATGTGTTTGAAAGGAAAAGGGCCCAAAAGGTTGTCTGAAAGATAGTGTAGGTTGGCTCATTCAAAACCCATCCAGCCTTCTTGTAACTTGCTTTCCTGAACCAGAGTCCAATCAGATTCCTTTGTGGTGACGATGCTGGCATATGATCTCATTTACACCCATCATACAAAGTCTCCCACGTTTTGGATGCAGAAATGAGCAATGGGCAGTGGCCTACCAACACTCATTGGGATTTCAGTTTTTCTGACAAGAAGTTGACAAAACTTCTATTCTCCTGGTGCTGCCTGGGTTCTGGGGTCCCATTCTTAAGCTTAATAGGTACTGAACAGTCCAGAGGTGTTTTGGGGAATTTGTCCCGAATGTGTCACCTGCAGGTTTTATTGTTCATCACTATGTAGTATCTAAGGCTAATCCTCTGGATGTCTTAAAGATTTTTTTTCTTAGTTAATCAGGTTTCTTTAATAAATACTGTTCACCTACAAGCAGCTAGAGTGCATTCAGTTGTCCACAACTAAGGACCCTGTCCAGTGTAGGAAATAGTGACCTATGGGAAAGGGTATAGAGAGTTCTTGTGTTATTGTGACTGTAACATGTTTATAGAATATGATTAATAATACATGCCATTTTCAAAAGTTGACTGTGTCCAACTTCCTACTTAACTCTCCTTTAGGATACCAAAAGGTACCACAGATGCAACATGTCCAAATAGAAAACTCCCAATATTAGCCATTAATCCTTGTTTTTATGACTTTGGGTTATGCAATCCAGAAATTTAGTAGGCTTTGTGGATTTTTTTTTGTAGATTTTTGTAGATTTTGTAGATTTTGTCTATTTGTTCATTTTAGAGAGATTGAGAGAGAGAGAGAGAGAGAGAGTGCAAACAGGGTAATGGAGATGGATAAGCAGACTCTATGCTGAGCATGAAGCTTGGCATAGGGCTCAATCCCACGACCCCAGCCAAAATCAAGAGTCAGCTGCCCAACTGACTGAGCTACCCGGAGCTCCTGGAGATTTAATAGGCTTTGTAGATATTCCTCTCAATGCACACACTCATCCATAACCAAGTTCTGTTCTGCCTCTTAAATGTCTCTGGATTTCATCCACATTTTTCTTTTTCCACCATCGCCATTCTAGTTGAAGCTATTATGATCTCTCTTCTGAGCTACTAATTTAGTCTTTTGACTAATATAACTGCATGTTCTCTGGGTCCTTTCTAGTCTGGTTTTTATGATTTTGTCACACTTTTCAACATGAATTGTGGATTAAGATAAACTCATGAACTCATCCAAAAGTTCCTGCACAGACTGGCGCTTGCCCATCTTTCTAGGCACACCTGTCATCCTGTCCTTTGTTCTCTGTCTTGCTCACTTGCCATACTCCCCAATCACTGCCCATGCCAACTTCTCTTCTAGCATGCTTGTCTCTCTCCTCTTTCCCTGGGGAACTCTTCCACATTCTTCACATCTCAGCCTAAGCATAACTTTCTACTTGACCAGGATCATGAAACTATCCTGTCTAGTGTTTATCACAGTGACAACTATTAATCTATTTGTTCTCATTTGATTAATGTGTATCTAAACTCACTAGACTATAAGTTTTTTTTTAAGATTTTATGTATTTATTTAACAGACAGAGATCACAAGTAGGCAGAGAGGCAGGCAGAGAGAGAGGAAGGGAAGCAGACTCCCTGCTGAACAGAGAGCCCGATGCGGGGCTTGATCCCAGGACCCTGGGATCACGACCTGAGCCAAAGGCAGAGGCTTTAACCCACTGAGCCACCCAGGTGCCCCTAGACTATAAGTTTTATGTAAAGAGGAACTTATGCCTGATTTGGTTCCCTATATACTGCATATTGTTTATATTTCTTCAATCATTGAAATTGAACATGCATCGTGCCCTCTGAGTAGTGAATAAAACAATGAACAAACCAAGTAGTCACATATGTGATTGATAATTTTCATATCAAAACTGCAAAGTAGGTAGTATTTCCAAATTTCATAAGCAGTAAGTGGCAGAGGAGGGATTGAAGTCCAGAGCAGTCTGAATACAAAGCCCGAATTCTTTCCACTTCACCATGCTGATTTCCTCTCTTAAATGAGACAGTGTATGGGAGAGCATTTTGTAAAAAATGTTACTGGGTGTTGGAGTTTTTTTTTAATCATTATCATCTAGGTTGGAAGAACGCACAAAGGGCAGTTTGCTGCCCACCATCGATATAAAATATGAAATGATGAAGGGAAATATTTACATACTCAGTTTGCATAACAACACACTGTCAGCATGCCTGCATTTTGGTTTGGTTTTGGGTGGGCAGTCTCGGGAATTCAATGTTTTGTTAGGTGTCTTGTGAGAACAACCACTCAAAAACACAATTAATCTTGATTACTAATGTCTCTTAAATATTTCTATAATAAATATAGTGTTCTGATCTGAACCAGATAAAACAAAGCCTTTCTTCAACTCTCTCCATCTCAGAAACCCATAAGTCATCAAGGGCGTAATGTTAGAGACAAAGAACGAAGGCGTAGGAAGATGAGCGCGGACAGAACCAACTCATCATTTTCTTATCTCTGAGAAATGTGCCCTCCACTATTTCTGACCAACTCCAGCCAATTACTTTGATTTGTAGCTGGGAGTTGGTAGCCTCTACGTAAAAACATGGTCTACCCCTTCTACCTCGCAGAGGGGTGGGGGTGCCTACTTCCTCAGGGTCTCAAGAGGACCCCAGTCCTGAGGGCGATAACAAAGGCAGACTGGGATTTGGGGACCATTTCAAGAGCAGACGGAGCAGGACTATAAATGTCATAGCTTGCTGATGACCAGTTACTCCAGTTCCTCATCTCAAATAAGGACAGAAAGGAAACAAAATCAAGAGAGTTTTTCCAAGATATTCAACATGACCAAAATAACTTGTAAGTGGTGATAAAGAGTATGGACAAGGCTCTGGTGTATTGCTTTATAAAAAAACAACATTTATTGTTTTGCTGTTGAGGATTTGAAAGAAAGGCTAATGTAAGAAGTAGAAAGACATCAATCAAAATCAGCAAATAATCATGCCACTCAGAAATAACCTCTTTTGATTTATTTTTTTTATAATTTTTTTTATTTTTTAATAAACATACATTATTAGCCCCAAGGGTACTGGTCTATGAGTCGCCAGGTTTACACACTTCACAGCACTCACCATAGCTCATACCCTCCCCAATGCCCATAACCCAAACACCCTCTCCATACCCTCTCCCCCCGGCAACCCTCAGTTTGTTTTGTGAGATTAAGAGTCTCTTATGGTTTGCTTCCCTCCCGATCCCATCTTGTTTCATTTATTCTTTTCCTGCCCCCCAAACCGCCCCTCCCCGTGCATCTCCACTTCCTCATATCAGGGAGATCATATGATAGTTGTCTTTCTCTGACTGACTTATTTCGCTAAGCATAATACCCTATAGTTCCAGCCACATCATCGCAAATGGCAAGATTTCATTTATTTTGATGGCCGCACAGTATTCCATTGTATATATATATACACCACCTCTTCTTTATCCATTCATCTGTTGATGGACATCTAGGTTCTTTCCATAATTTGGATATTGTGGACATTGCTTCTATAAACATTAGAGTGCACGTGCCCCTTCGGATCACTACGTTTGCATCTTTAGGGTAAAAACCCAGTAGTGCGATTGCTGGGTCGTAGGATAGCTCTATTTTCAACTTTTGAGGAACCTCCATACTGTTTTCCAGAGTGGTTTCACCAGCTTGCCTTCCCACCAACAGTGTAGGAGGGTTCCCCTTTCTCTGCATCCTCGCCAGCATCTGTCATTTCCTGACTTGTTAATTTTAGCCATTCTGACTGGTGTGAGGTGGTATCTCATTGTGGTTTTTATTTGTATTTCCCTGATGCCGGGTGACGTGGAGCACTTTTTCATGTGTCTGTTAGCCATCTGGATGTCTTCTTTGCAGAAATGTCTGTTCATGTCCTCTGCCCATTTCTTGACTGGATTATTTGTTCTTTGGGTGTTGACCTCTTTTAATTTTTGATCAGACATTTACTTTCAGTATTTTATATTAATATAGTATTTTATTATAAAAATATACATATTTTCCTTAACACTAGTTCTAATTGAAGCTATTTTCCTTTTATTATACAACACTATAATAAAATTTTGCTGCTAAATTTTTGTCTGTATATGCCATTATTTTCTTAAATGAGATTTTGGGGGATGGATTTTTGCATCGAAGTATACGAAGAGTAAGGTTACATATTTCCAAATGCTTTCCACTGCCAGCCCGAGTTCATCTCATCATAGTCATCAGCTTTAAGTATTAGCAAATTTTAAAATCTTTAATAATCCAAAAAGTAATTATAGTCATTTCAATTTATATTTCTTTGATTACTAATGGAAGTCAATTAAAATATTGTATTTGTTGTGTATATATCTTCTTTTATACAATATGCTTATATACCCATTTTTCTATTAGGTAGTGCTCTTTCTTAAAGATTTGTGTGGGTCCTTTACATATTAAGGATGTATGCAACTCAGGTCTATGTGTAGCAGTTTTTTCCAAAATCAATAGTTTGGCAATTCAGTTGGCTCCAATTCATTTAAGTTATTACTAATATTTTAGAAGATGTTGAAGGGATCATGAAGATTGAGAAGACTAACAAGCAAGCTTATATTTTTTATCTATAACCACCAATCTTTATATAACCAGAGTTATATAAAGCAGGCATTTTTAGGAGGAGAGAATAACTCCAAACGCTCCAGCGGTTTCAAGGAAATGACAGTATTTGCCTTCAAGTTAAGAATTCTACTTGACTGTCTATATAGGTGGTGACCAATTACCGGTTTTGAAAATGCAATCAAATCAAATTAAGCGGATATTTAAATTAAGATGAAAAGACTAAAAAAATGATGAAAAGACTTACAGAATGCCATCTCTGTTGCTGTATGTTGTAGGAAAGATGTGATCCTGGGCAAGATAAATAATCGAGGAGTTGAGTAATCAAAAAAATATTACTCTTAAACAATATTTTAATATTTTAAAAGTATTATAAATGTAGAGAAAGAAATAAAAATCCCACCTTAATAATAACCTGGAAGGTAGGAATTGAAGTGTTCTTCATTTTTATCCCTAGCTTTATGAAAAAATTTTTTTCAATAACTAGGCACTACTATGGCCAGATAAAACAATAAAGCTTTCCAAAAAATGACCTGGGCTATTGGCAAATTCAACAAATCTAACAAAATTAAAGTAAAAGGAAAATAATACCACTAGAGATGTAATAAATACATAAGACTATTTATGGAGTGAAAATTTGGAAGCAGCATCCCTAATAAGATCAAATAAGGGAGGCATGTATTAAATGATGAGATAAATTCTCTTATAGTTGCTGAAGGGCCAGCTAAGAGTTCGTGATTTGGAGTAACACAGACCTAGACAGCCACCACTTCTTAGCTGAGTGATCTTAGAAAAGTCTCTTAATCTTTGAGCTTCAGCCTCCTCATCTATAAAACAGGGGATAATAATACCCATTTGCAGGATAACTGACAATTAGTGACAAGATATATCACCATTTAGTATAGGTTGACACAAAGTAGGTACTTAGTAAGTGGATAAACTTTATTTTTATTATTATCATTGTAACATAAAAATGACTTTTTATTTCCACTCTTCAGATAAAGACACTGGTGCTCAGAGATTAAGTAACTTGCCCAAGAGTTGGTAAGTGGTGGAGTGGAATTGGATCAATATAAGTTTGACATCATAGCTATGCTCAGAACCACTAAGATGTTCAATATATGATATTTGACTAAATGAAGAAATACTGAAGATAACCTGATCCTGAAAGCCAATGATGCAATCAAAAGAAACTTGGAGTTTATCCCTGGAGAGTTTAAAATTCTAGGAAATAGAACTTGGGGGGGGGGGTCTACATAGCATTTTAAATCCTTTTTCCTGGTTAAAAAAAATATATATATTCTGACTGAGAGGATCACATCAAGTCACATAGTTCCACATAGGGTGTTAGATGAACAAGATTTAGCTGTTGGATGCAATTTCTGGCAAGAGATGAAATATATACCACAAAAACTGGAAAGAATATGTTTGGAAGAAGACTCAGTAACCTGAACAAGAGCATTTTAAACTGAGATGCGGTAGGGAGTTAGGGGGAGGGGGGCTGGGTGGCTCAGGCAGTTGAAAGGCTGACTTCCACTCAGGTCAGGCTGACTCTGGGCTCTGGGCTCAGCGAGGAGTCTGCTGCTCCCTCTCCTGCTGCCCCTCCCCCTGCTCGTGCTCCCCCTTTCTCAAATAAAGTCTTTAAAAAAATTCTTTAAATAAAAATAAATAAACTGAGATGTGGGCAAGAGAAAAGTAAATAGATAAAACCACCAACCCACATTTTACAGAAGATAGTAAGTGTGACAAAGGAAGATGCCATCATGAGGATCCAGCTGACAATTCTCAAGGAAAGGCTATGAGGAAGTGAATCGATCACAATGCGCACAGCGCCAGGTGTGTTGATATGCTCCAGGGGGAGGTGATGGGGTATTCCAGGAAAACAACTCTAAGTCAAATAGAGGCAGGTGAGCACATGGCTCAGTAGAGGAGCTGCAAGCAATTCAATATGGCTGAAAGGCGGAATGTACGCAGAGAATTATGGGAGGGAGCCCAGAGACCTGGCAAGAGCTAAGGTAGGAATATCTAGTATTCCATGCCAGGAAACAAGTTTTCTACTGAAGAAGAGGAACCCCAGTCAGATTTTAAGGAAGGCAATGATATGATCAAATCTGCGCCTTTTTATGCAGGCTGGGCTGGAGAGACCACGACAACGGCATGCAGTGGCTAGAATGCATATGAAGTAATTAGGGGAAAAAAACATGATGTCCCAAATGCAAGAGCATTCAGGGAAACTGGAAAGAAGGAGGTTAGTTTATGAACTCTTTAGGAAATAAAAGCCATAGACCTGGCTTGTGTGGGATGCAGCAGAGTGAAGCCTTCCATATGACTCATCAAACTTGAAACATCTGCCCTTGCTTCTTTTCTCTCTCTTGATGTTTCAGTTAAAATGTCACTTCTTCAAAGAAGTCATTCCAACCACTTTATTAAAAATAAAGCCGTTCCTCACTTTCTATCACATCACCCTACTGTTTTTCATAGTACCAGCCTCAATGGGGAATTATTTTGCCTATTTACCAGCTTGTGTCTGTCTCTCTCACTAGGTTGTAAACTCAGAGAGGTTGTTTGCGTTGTTCATCAGCACCGGGCCAGACACATACAAGGTGCATAATGAACACTAACTGAGCTCCTGTCTCTAACCTGGGCAACTGAGAGTTGCAGTGGCTGTGGCAGAGAAAATACAGAAGGAGTAACAGACTTTTGTGGAGATGGAGGAGGAAGATGAGGAATTCTGCCTTGAAAAATTTGAAGTTTTAAATGTGTCAGTTTTAAGTTTTTGGAGAAATTGCCAACAGGGATATCTAGTGACCTACGGATTAAACACATATAAACTCAAGCCATGGCTATGGGCTGGAGATCGGGATTTAAGAGCCACCTGTATTTGACAGCGGCACTTGACTAAGTGCTGTGCACACTGGTGCTGATCCAAGGTGGGGAAGGGAGGGCTGAAATCCAGCCAGAGTTTGGCTTGACAAGCTTTGCATCCTGGAGCAGATCTGAGGTGCCTAGAGAAAGGGATGTGTGATTCTTCACCAAAAGGTGCTCTTTGCTGGGCAACCCATGTGCCCAAGGAACAGTGATACCCACCAAAGTTACAGGGAGTTACTTTTTCTAATTTGCACAAATGCATGGTATAGACAAACAACATTCCTGAGTATGAACAAAGAACACCCAGAAAAGAGGGCGGAAGGCAACAAAGGACCTACCACCATCTTCATTCTGGCTATGAAGAATGGCTTATGGCTGGGCTACATTTTGATGTGTGGATGTCTTTAGCTCAGAATGTGTGGGTCCCTTGGTGTGAGTGATTAAGTTCAAATTCTTGTTCCTTTGCTTACTAGCTGTCACCTCAGAAAAGTCCCTTAACCTCTACGGGCCTCAGTTTTCTCATTTTTATTTTTATTTTTTTAAGATTTTTCATAAGTAGGCAGAAAGCGGGGGGGGGGGGGCTCCCTGCTGAGCAGAGAGCCTGATGCAGGGCTCGATCCCAGGACCCTGGGATCATGACTTGAGCCAAAGGCAGAGGCTTTAACCCAATGAGCCACCCAGGCACCCGTTTTCTCACTTTTAAAATGGGGGAACTGATGGTACTTATTCCATAGGATTGTTGAGAAGATTACATGAAATAATGTCCATAGTGCACCCAGCGCTGTGCTTGGACAGACCAAGCCCTAGGGTAGACTGACTGTCACTTACGATGACTGTAGTTTGATGTTGAAATGCCACCATCCACATTCCTCTTCAGGAAGAATAGAGCAGAGAGCGCTTGCAACAGAAATCTCTTAAGAGTAGACTTCAACAGGAATAGCCTTGATTGCAGAGATCACCTTGTCCTAAATCACAGACATTTCTTGAGGCCTCAAGCATCCAATGAGTGACCCACATGGGAGACAAAGCCCCATCTCACTCACCCCAAGCCACAACAACTTGAAGGCTTATCCCAGCTTTGGAACTCCTCTTAGGATCAGCTGAGCCTCACTGAGACTGTATCCCCAGGTCAACCACTTTCTCTGCCCAACTGGGCATCCTTCTATAGTTAAAAACATTCCCCAGTAAATACTGACGTATTAATCACCATTCTCCCAAAGTGACCTATTGCCATTTCCTTGAGTAGCTGTACACTGAAGAAAGGAGATTACCCAACAGTGACAGGAGTCTCCGACACAGAGTATGAATTGACATTGACACCTGAAGTTGGCATCATGGTCCACCATTAGTATGAGGATATGGAAGGCCCAGGTAAAAAATGTAGCCCTGGACTAATAGTCTGACTACACCTAGTAGTTAGCATGACTGACACAGAGAGTGCTTGGCCTGTGGGGCAAGAGCAATCATAGTGGGGAAGGCCAGGCAGAAGGTTGTGAAACTGCTCCACACTCCAAGCTAAGAAAAGAAATGAAAAATAATGTTACCTTTAGAGCAGATGGCAGAAATCAGTGCCACTCTTATACCGAAAGGATGAAGGGTTTGGTGACTCTCATCAGAATAGCATTTGATTCTTAAGTCTGGCCCTTTTAAAGAAACAGATGGATCCTGGAGGATGACAGTGTGCTCCTGCAAACTCAAAAAGTAGAAGTCCCAATGGCAGATGCTATGTTAGATGTGTCATCTATGCTAAAGCAGAACAAGCTAGGCAGATACTGATCTGGCAAATGAATTCTTTTCCATCCCTATCAGAAAGAGGATCAGAAGTATTTGCACTGACTTGAACAGACAACAATACCTATCTGTTGTCTTGCCCTAGGGCTTTGGGGAAAAGACAGACCATGGGGCATCGAATGACCATGCTGCTATAACTGTCCACCACGACCTGAGCTCTGTGAGACTCAAGAAGTCATAACATTGGATGGGCCCAGCAGAAGTTCATTTTAAATCAGAAGTGGTACAGCCAGGATTGAGCACAAATAATTGTGGAGTGCATGAACGAGCTGCAACAGGAGGTAGGACCCACATCATCCACCACTGTTTCTGCATCAGCACTTCTCCCTCACCTGCACTGCAATAGGTAGGGCCATCTGGGAGATTCCTCATGACCCACTAATGGATGAGAAGACCCCAAAGCTTGCTTCACTCAGTTTGGTATGGGACTGAAAGGCGAAAAAGAATGGTGGCAACAATACCACCTCATTCAGAGGTGTCCTTGAGAGACAATGATGACTGGAAATCCTCCCAATGGGCAGAGCTTTGAGAGGGCCATCCCCAGAGTTTATAGGGTCACCCAGTTTATGTCAGTTTATGTCAAAAGAAAAGTGACCCAAGGTAATAATATCATGGACTTATCGGCAGTGATAAGAATGTGGCTGATTAGCCCAGGGTCTGAAAAAGGAAGGACAGGAAACTCAGGATCAGAGAGTTCCAGAAAAGAAGGATTACTTCTCCTCTAAAGAGCACAAAATGATTATAATCTACTGAGATTATAGTGTAGCTCACTCTCTGCCTGTCCAATCCTTCTTCCTGCCCTCCCTCCCCCACGTGTTGAAGCCAAGAACACAACTTAATAAATCTCCAGCTTACAGTCGGCTCCTTGGGGAGAAAACATTACCTAAAACACTGAAGTCCTAACTTTGTTCTCAGCTGTATCCCCAGTGCCTTCTTCTGCTAACACATATTAGGTTCTAAATAAATACTTGTTAAATAAATGATGGAACCCTAAGAGACTGATTTGACAAGGGCCATGACAGAACTAGTCCTGAGTTCTGTACCCTCATGTAAATTCTTGCCTTCTTGGCTCTTAATGCTGGTCTCAGTAGCCTGAGGAACACCCAGATGGTGAGGGTAAGAGCATCATTCTTGCTATGCTTTGTCAGTCCCAAGTTTTATGACTACAAACATGCACACACACACACACACACACACCCTAACTCAAATAGACCTACCAACACACACACACACACACACACACACACACACACATTTTTGTCTGCATTTTGAACAGCTAGACTGCATATTAATAATTTTCAAAATCATCAATAACACAAAACTACCATTACTAAAGAGAAGTTACTGGACTTCCATTCTCAGTACATCATCTTAGAAAAAAATATCATTTTTTAAAAGATTTTATTTATTTATTTGACAGAGATCACAAGCAGGCAGAGAGGCAGGCAGAGAGAGGGGGGGAAGCAGGTTCCCCGCTGAGCAGAGACCCCAATGCGGGACTCGATCCCAGGACCCTGAGATCATAACCCAAGCCGAAGGCAGAGGCTTAGACCACTGAGCCACCAAGGCACCCAAAAAATAGCATTTCTTAGAGAATTAGATTTTTTCACACACACAAAATATAAGTTACATGTTGTCATTCAGTACTCCTGGCTTAAAATTTTCATGGATGCTCAAACATAACACATCAGTTAAGTTAGAAATGTAGTTCGTATTGTAGAAACAATTTTTTTCATACATCAAAAAATAGAAGTATAAATATTGTTAAAATATAAGGAGTGTTGCTTACAAAGTCATACACCAAAGAGAACACCAGAAGGGAGCTTGAATAATGCTCTTGGTGAAATTAGATGTCATGCATAACAACATCCTTCCTAAATATGAGGAATTAACTACTTGCTTTTTGTCAATTCTCTTCCTAACTTGCTCTTGTGTTCCATTTGCCTGAAAAGAGAAAGAACTGAAAGTCCTGCCTGCACCATTTGTAGAATATTGAAAATTCTAATTTTTATCAAAATAATTTCCTATGAAGATGGACCAAAACAACTGGATTGAAGAGAACAACTTGATAGAACTATGTTAACCCAATCTGGGTTCAGGAAAGTACAAGTGTCTTCCAAAGTCCCCAAAACCTGTGGTGGCAGCAGCCAGCAGCCTGACTTGGTATTTTTATGTATAACCTAGTCATCTGGGACACTGAGGTGACAGCATTTTAAGAGTCCACTATAGATGGTGTATAGTAATTCATATATTCCAGTATTTGTGGTCTGAATCAATGCTTGATTTTACGGTAATCTCTATTGTTGGTTCATCTTTCATTTGCCTGTGTAATTGTTAAAGTATTTGATCACATTTACTAGGTTATAAAACAAATACATATGGAAAAAAATGCTTAAGGTAGAAAGTTATAGTTGTTCTCCTTCCTTCTCAGTTTCAATTCATACACCATCATTTTGAATAGGCGATATGGGGGGGTGGAGGTGTATAAATATTTTTATATGCATTGATTCTTATATAAATGAGATCATAAAATCATCCCTAATAGTCCCTAATTAGGCATGACAGATGGATATCCCTGAGACCACCATTTGGTAATTGCAAAACAGATATCATAAAAATACATAAAGAGAAAGAAAACTGCCTGATAGCAGCCGGATTCTGCTTGCTCCTCTACCTGGCAGTTTCATTAGATTTGAGGAATTCTCTGAGGTCAAAAAGAAATTAGATGTGTGAACAAGAAATGTGACATTTTATTTCTAAACAATCCATCTGCAGAATCTGAATCTGATGTGAAATCCTGCTCAATTAAAGGACGAGTTAAATATAGTATTTTGCAAATAACAAACAGGTGTTGGTGAATATACTGTATGCTGGTTCTGTTAAAAATGCAAAACAGAAACAAAATATATGCTTAACTGCTTTAACTCTTTTAATTTTGTTTCCTGAAGCCATACATCATCTGGCTAGCTGATTGATGATATCATTTAAATTCAATTCCCGCCCCCCCACACAAAAAAAATAGTCCATTAGGTTGCAAATAAAATTGTCATATTTTCCATTTACAAAAAGAAAAGGTAGGAGAAGAATAAATTAGTAGGCTAACATCTCCCCTCAGGGGATCTTGCATTAAGTCTTTTTAAAATAATGAGCAGTGTGGTGGAATCAACAGTGGCATCAGCACTGGGAGGTAATCTGGGGGAAATTGCTCAACCTCCTTGAGCTTCATTCTCCTCATCTAGAAATTGGGGGTTAAAAAAAAACCAAAACCAAGAAAGTTCCCCCCAACCAAGACCCCCAAACCAAAAGAAACTCAAAGGTTGTTTTAAAGACCAGAATAAGAGAGCAACCGTGAAATGACATTGCAAAAAAAATGGCATCATTAATAATGGTTAATAGTAAAATCTTGGCATCCCTCTTTGTTTTTATTTCATTTCCTCAGGAACCCCAAATCTAGAATATTTTTATTTTTCTTCTTTTTCTTAATTTGTAGGGGAAAGTATGAGTTTTGAGAAACTCCTCTAGATCAAATTCCTCTAGAGGTTACCTGCAAATGTAAGGTATAAGCATCCATCTAATCAAATCAATACGTCTTCACTGAGGTTCTCACGTGTGCCTCATGTTGCATCAAGTATTGGAAGGAGAGAAGAAATGCATAGCCATGTTACTTTGCAGAGCTTTATGAAATATAATCATATTAAGAAAAACCTGCCTTCAGCACAGACTGAAGGTACTGAACATTTGGGTCATTCATTTAAACGATCTGAAGGTTCTTTTTCTCTATCCACGGGTGTTGCTTCTATAGCTCTATCACCCTGCCTGGCCGTCCTGGAGACAGACCTATCTGACTACATCCAGTGGGCTCCTTTGCCCTGGTCGAATGCAGGGTAGCAGAGCCTTGCAGGCAAACGTAGGTGGAAGGGAGGGGGAAGCTGAGATATTTTCACAACCCCCACCTGTGGGCTGGCTCTGTGCCTTAGCTGAAGGTCACAGCTTCTTCTCTGTTTCTGTTCTGGGAATTACTTGTGTCTCCACCCTTGCTGACCCAAGAGTGTTAACAGTATCTGGGCACTGTTTTTCACTTTATGCATTTCCTGGCTCCTAAGCTCTGTTGGAAATACTCTTTTCAGTAGACTCTCCTCAAATTACTCAATTTAAATGCCTTTCTGTTCGCTGCCAAAACCCTAACCCATACACCCTCCTACCCCCCAACCTCCCATCCACCTCCACTTTCCACCTGCCCATTCCCAATTCCAGGTAGTACTTGGTTTGGGGTCTCTATACCAGTGACATAGGAACTTGCAGACCTCTTAAAATACATGTATAACTTCTCAAGAGTTCCTGGATACCAGTGTGAAAAGCACTGGTTTAGTCAGTATTCTACCCCCAGTCCCCCAAATAAGAACCCAATGCATTAACCCTTTCTTCATTTAAAGGAATGTGATCTCCTTAGAAAGAAGTTAAAATGACAATTATATGTTATCTTTTGTTTTTGTAATTTGTTATGTATTACAAAATTAAAATGGTCTACAAGGCTTAAGTTCTTAGGACTGAAAAACAAAACAAAGCAAAACATAGAGTCAAACCCAGTGCTCTCATTTAATAAATGAATGAAACAAAATTTAGAGAACTTAAGTGATTTACTCCAGGACATACAACTTTCATTGGCCAAAGCTACAATCTGCTTCCGAGGTCCTAATCCAATGTTATTTTTCTGACAAACACCTTACCCAGCTTACACTATCTTATATAGAAAATAATGAGAAATAAAATGTCATGTGCCTGAATAGGAAGACTTTTCTAAGAATTTGTTCCTAAAGGCAGGAAAGAAATTATAGACTTTTGAGATATTAGAGCTAGAAGATACTTTCAGACTCTCCCTGAGTTGATAGGCAGAGAATCAAAGCCCCAGGAAAGATCAGTATCTTGTGCTCCCCATGTTCCCTGAAGTATTTCCCCCACCGCTCTCAGGATCTCCAAGGAAACTCTGAATAATTTCATAGCCAGAGTATCTCTACAAATCTGTTATTATTCATGATGATAGGATTTTAAGACTCAAAGAGGTAGTAAGATATAGAATAACGAAAAAGCAAAATGTGCTATCTGATAGAGAATAACCTCAAAAGCTAACCTAAAAATTGAAATACGAGTTAGTTAGTAGCTTCTTCTATACTGGCTTAATGGCAACTGACAAAGGCTCTCTGAAGGAGGACATCCTTGACCAGTGAGCCTGCAAAGTCAAGGTTCCCGCAGCAATGCACTGTTCCACCAGCATGCACCCTGGTGCAAACATTTGCTTGTATGGGATGCCATTCCCCCATGCAAGACATTCAAGATAAAGTTTTCAATCTCTGTCCAAGGAAGAAGCGACTGCCATTCAATCCACGGGAATACTTTCTCAGTGTCAAAAGATGCTATTAACACTGAGCTGGCATCATTTTTCATCTTAAAGAGGATATTAAATAAGCACAGTAAATTCATACAGGGGAGCCTACATGTACTAGCCATAAAATAGCACATTGTTCGGGTTGAATTCTTTTATTAATACTTCTTCTGTGAGTCAACTGGCCAATAACTTTGCCAAATTGTTGATATCTATATTGAGGAAGGCCATGAAATTGAGGTCCATGGCCCCCACTATGATAAAATCAGCTCCAATTTTCTTCTTCTGCCATTATCAGTGGGTACACTGGAATTTGGACAGAGACCCTTGAGTTTTGTCCTTAGATGTCCCTTTCAAACAACCCCAGGCTACTCATCCCTTATAACTGGTCACTACCCTTTATTCACCTCTACAATAGAAAGACATCTTTGAGCACAGGCATTTGTTCAGCCAGGTTAGAACTTTTCTAAAAACACAAGAGATGGGAGGAGAACGAAAAGATGAGGTATCTCCAAATCAGAGACCCTACTGAGGAAATTCACAGATTAGGGCGGTGATTGGACTGGATGATCCCCAAGGTCCCTTCAAACCTTCTAATCTTCTGGTTTAGTACCGTAACATATGTCTCTGCCATGGTCTGCAGACTGATGACAGCTGAATGTAATCCACAGAGGTTTGCTGCAGAATAATCTACACTTCTGAGTCTCTCTGCAAAACATTCCTGCCCCTCCTACCTCATTCTACCCTCCATCCCGAATGGCAGTGTTCAGACTTTCTGAGACTTCTCTAGCCAAGGGAAGGTTGGCAGGGGATGGCAGAAGATTTCTCAGGCCTATTTGAAACCCTCCAAATTCCTCTTTCTGTTTGAAACCTGCCTGCAAAGCTAAAGAGAGTCCAGGAGTGCAGCCCATGGATCCTGGTGGAGTGTCTTCCCCAGTTTAGTGTAGAGTGAAGGCCATGAATTTATAGTCCTGGGTCTGCATCCTGGCATAACCTTAGCCAACTGACTAACCTTTCTGAAAGTCAGCGCTTTCATCGGGGAAATGGAATACAGATAGTTACCCTGTGGGGTGAATGAAGGGTTAAGAGAGATAATGCATGAGGCTTGCACCGAAGTTCAGTTTTAGCCCTTGGGTTTAGCCAATATCTGGCACTCAAGTTCAACATTGGCCTTGATCTTTAGAAGGTATCATAGACAATTTACCTGCTTCATCATCATTTCTGGCGTCCCCACCTTGAGAGTGATCAATGATGGTGTGTTCTCATCAGTTACACAAGATCAATATGACACACAACGAGACTGGTAATAAGAGGAAGTTCTATACAGACTCATCATTAATGTATGAATATTCACCTTCTAGTACAGGTAAATTATTCCTGACTCTGCTTTATTTTTCTACCTAGTCCTTATGACTACCTGTCTGAATAATATAAAAACATTTATTTGTCTTTTATAAATTGTCCATCTCCCTAACCATAAGTAAGCTATACCAGGGCAGAATTTTCATTTGTTTTGTTCACTGCAGTGTCCCAAATACCTAGTACACTGCCAATCCCTTCATAGGTAGGCAGTAAATTATTGTTGACCCGAATGAATATGCAGCAGGTTCTAATCTCTATCCTCATACTCAGGTCTGCAAGAACAATCACTTTCTTTGTTTTTCTATAACTGAACTAAGCTGCTCTTCACCAGATTAGCAATGTAGGACTCAGCTCCATTTTTCTTTTCTTTTTTTTCTTTCTTTTCTTTCTTTCTTTTGTTCTTTCATTCTTTCTTTCCTTTTTACTTTGAAAGAGAGAGTGAGTACAAGCCAGTGGGAAGGAACAGAGGGAGAGGGAGAATAAGAATCTTAAGCAGATTCCACACTCAGCAAGGAGCCTGATGCAGGGCTCAGTCTCACGACCAGAGATCATGACCTGAGCTGAAATCGAAAGTTGGATGCTTAACCAACTGAGCTAACCAGGCACCCCTCAGCTCCATTTTTTGAAGATGGGGTCATCCATCACCCTTATGGTATTGGACCTTACATAGTATCAAGGTGTTGGAGGGTGGGTGCCACATCCTCACAGCCATCTTTCCATAGTAAGACCCAGAGAAATATGCCCTCTGGTCACCTCTGAGTTATTCCTTCTATTCCCCCAGACACCTATGGATCTAGAGGTGCTCTCTCTGCTACTTCTGGCCACTCCTGGATACATAGGAATCATTTTGCAGCTCCCATGCCATATTAGAATTTAGGAGAACTCTGAGTATCTAAGGTTCATTCTGCCTAGACATAATATAGTCACTTCTCTTCCGGAGCCTTGTTAACTACCCAGGACTCTAGCCAAGGTCTAACAGACCCTCTGTTTTCAAATCCCACAAAGCTAGCATTTTCCAGTGGCCCCATTCCCTTGACCTGAGGCTGGGCTCAGACAGCAGGGTATATAGAACCTCCTAGGGATTCACTGGTGTTTCTTGTCTGACTATCTCTTATTTCCAGTAACAAAATTTTTGTCTTCATTGGACAGTCTGAGAGTCTTCTCAGAGCCTGTATTTTTGAAGTTCAAAAGTCAGCAAAACAATTCCCTTTTCTCTGCTCTATGTAGCTACTTTCTTCTTCTGAGGCAGTGAACACAAACCAATTTAGTTGGTCAAAACATGGGAGAAAGGTCATGGAATAAGAGGAAACATGAGGAGGAAGCAATTATTAGCATTTCCAAACCATCATAACATGCTCACACATGCGCACTCACAGATGCACACACGCACAGAATAAATAAAAAAAATAACAGTTCAGTTGTTTCAGCCTCTCAATGAAAATTTCCACACTTCTTTTATTTAGGAAATGGTAGGTAGATCAGTTTACATAAGAACTCTCCAACACTTTTTTAAATAAACTAGTCTAGGTAATGCCAACAATATATATAAATAGACAAAGAACCAAACTCTTACTGTCTGGGCACCATATCAAGTGGCAGGCCCCCTGCTCATCCTCCCCAACCTGCTAACCATCACCTCCTCTAAGAAACCTTTCCTAGTCCTCCCCACAACACACACGTAAAAACGTCTCCAGTCCCTTCTTAGTGTCCCTCACTGTATTCTATCACATTAAGTCAATTAAGTGAGGCTGCAAGTTATTGCAAACTCAAAAGAAGAGAGGCTTAAACAAAAGATATATTCAACTCTTCTCTCATGTAAATGAAATTAGAAGGCAAGACACAAAAAGCTGGAAGCTGGCCTCACTATTACCAAGGTGTGGCAGTGCTTTGCTGCCACACTATTCTGTCCTTACATGACTTCCATCCACCTCAGGTCCAAGTTGGCCATTCCAGCTTCAGCTCCCACATTCCAGATAGCAGAACAAGAAAAGGAGGCAATAAATAAATGTCCCTCTACCTCCAGGAAACTTTCCAGACATCACACACAGAACTTATTATCTCCCATCGGCTGTAACTTAATTGCAAGAGCACACTGACCAGTAAATGGAGTTTGTGAAAGAGTATTTTAGTTGAAGGGCAATGTCCCCATCAAAGACTTGAGGTTCTTTTTTTTTTTTTTTTTTGTAAGAAGGAGGAAAGGCTATATACTAGAAGGCATCTAGCAGTTTCTTCCACTCCCTCTTGGGAAACAGTTACCACACTAGTTCACCTGTCTTCTCAAGCAGATAGCGAGTTTCTTAAAGAAAATAAATAAAATACTGTTCATTCATCTTTCTTTCCCACATTCTTGCCCAGGGTCTGACCAGAGTTACACTCAATAAATGTTTATTAGTAAAGGAGAATTCAAAGGACCTGCAATGTACCAGGCATTTGATAGATGTAGACTCTAGTTCTTAATTAAAATACAAAGCAAAACCCCATAAAAGTATGCTTAAGAAGAACCTGTTTCCATTGCATTTTATAAAAAAATAAGAAACAGACTCAGGAATATTAAGTAACTTACACAAGAACTCAGATCCTGTGAGTGGCAGAGGTTGGACTTAATTCATTGCCTGACTCCAAAGTTGCACACTTTCTAATATGTGGGCTCCCCTATCTGCTGCTTCTAGGGTTCCCTCTGCCCCCATCACTAATGTGACAGTTCCAGAGAGGCAACCCAAGTTTCTAAACCTCAGTTTAGTGACCTATATCAGACCCACTCCAATGGCCAAAATGACTGGAAGAGCAAAGCGTCTTGGGCTCTGGGGTGGGGAGTGGTGGTGATGCATCTCTTTTATGCACCATGAAATCCCCTCCCCGTTTGATCCTGCATGTTACCAATACTTCAGCCATTCCTTCACACCAAGTCCTACGCCAAGGTCCTGCTTATGAGACCAAGTTCTGCCCTGCCTTGATGCCTGCTTACTTCCTTTGCATGGAGTTTTGCTCATCCTGGTATCTTGAGATGACGAGGCACTTGGGACCTGGGCCACCAAGACTGATGCTTAGAGTCCGTTCTTAGCCAAGATTTCTGACTCACTTAGAGAGACTCTGATTGCTGTCCTTGTTTCTCAACATTGCTATGGTCACAAAACATAGATCCTTCCAGCCTCTTCTCCATCCTGATAGTGCTTTAAAATAGCTCACTATCTAAAAATCTATTCCTTCAAATCCACTGATTTAGTATATTCTAGTTCTAATACTATAACACAAATTATCTCCAAGTATATGTAACCACATAATTATATCTTTATAAACCCTCTAACCAAATACATTTTATATGCTTATTAATTAAACTAATACAATTCCCAATAAAATTTCATACTAATCTATATTACATATCACATTATTTTCTTGCCTTTCTAACGGAGAAATTCTTGTATATATTTAGCATATGACTATACAACTAGAATTCATCACAGATCAAGATTCGGATGTAAGATCTTTGGAGGAATGGACTCACTGAATGTCTTCAATGTCTATATCCTCTGGCCCTCTCCTTGCCACGCACCCTATCAGCTATTGCTTATGCCTCAGATCCGTGTGGAATAGCAGTCTAGCTTCAGTGACTCGGGCCCCAGCTCTGCATGTTCACTGGATGACATTCAGCAGTAAATTACAATATTATAAATATAAATAATACTATAGTGTTATGATCAATAATGCAAAGTGCTTTTCCTTCTGAAAAACAATTTGACTTAGGAAAAGAAGGTTTAGTTCATGCGTGGGTCCTACATTTTCTGACCAAGCCAGTAGTAATAAATGACAGTTTAAGAACATTTTTCTTACCAGAATAGTGAACTGCCCACCCAAGGGTAGACCATTCTCGTTTTCCTTAGGTTGTGTTCATGAGAGCCCTGACATCTTCTCACTGAAACCTTGATTAAAGCCAGAAAGGGACAAATTCAAATGCTACTGGCAGTTCCCTGGGCATGGAGTTGAGAAACAAATCTCGGGGCCTTTCAAGGACCTGGAATCTGGAACAGGTCTGGAAATCCTAAATTTTAAAAGAAGAATTTGAAACCATAAAAACAATTCTATTTTACCTGAATTCAAGAACTAGGTATTGAGTGCCTACTGCACACTCAAAACAATACTAGGTACTAGAGATACATGGATGAGAAGACAAGACTTCACACCCTCAGTGGGTTTACAGACTACAGAGGGAGAGGCAGCTACCCATAATTAGCATTAATGCATGTCCATCCTGTGCCATGCATTCCAATAAAGGCATAAGAACAATAACGAGAACGAGAATAAAAATATAAATACAAATACAAACATAAACACAAGAATGGCTAATATTTGCTGAGTGCTTACTGTGAACTCTAAATGCATTTTCTCATTTATTCCTCATGGCAACCTATAAGGTGCGAGTCAGGACTCTCCATTTTGCAAACAAGGAAATGCTATTGAGATGAACAGAACAACAAACTCTGCCTTCAGGCACTGAGAAAGGCTTCACGGAGGAAGTAACATTTGTTGGGATCATCAAATCTGGTTCCTGGTATAGCCCCCAACAGGCAGCAATGGAACTTCATAATAAAGTCACTAATAGAAATTACATACTGGGGGATTTCTGATGCAATTGCTAATGGGGAAACTGCCTCTACTAGATGACTAAATATGTTGTTCTGGGTCATTAAAATTGTATTATGCATATGCTGAGGTTGGGATTAGCTAAAACATTATAGAAGGCTGCTAATCTGATCACTAGACCATGTTCAGTAAATTTGTTCAGGGATGAGCCAAAGTTAAAAGTATAAAATCCAGCTGTAAATAAGGAAATAATTGGACTGCCTGCATCAGTTGATGGGAGTCTGTGGCCAGCTGGAAGCTTTTTAAAAATTTATTTTTCATGAAATATTTCATACATTCAAAAAGTATGTCTAGTGAAGAGCTAAGGTATAAAGAATGATCAAGTGAGCATCCATGTGTCCAAGCCAGCCTAAGAAATAGCAAATTACTAATTCTGACAAAGCCCCTGATATCTTTCCCCATTAGTTTTTCTTATTTCCTCCCTCCCAGCCAACAATTACAGCTTTTTAAAATAATTTTATTCCATATGCAGGTAACCCAAAAGTATATGCTACTCACTTTTGTATGTCTGAAATTTACTAAGTAGAATCCCACTCTGTGTGTCCTTTTGTGATTTACTTTCTTTACTCCATATAATGATTTTGGTTCTCACCATGTTGAAGCATGAAGCTGCATTCAATCGTCTTCACTTCTACATGGTGTACAAATTATTGATCCTTTCTCCTGTCCATGGACATTTGAACAGACATTTGTGTAAACACAGTATGAATATTTTTATACCTTATGCACATGAGCAAGCCTTTCTCTACATATGTATACCCCTAAGAATAAAACTGCTAGTTAATGAGATATATTTTGTTCAAGTTTTAAAAAGAATGTCAAATAATATTCCAAAGTGGTTGTACTGATTACACTCTCACATTCTCATCAGGTCTAATACAGTCCAACTTTATCAGTCTAATGGGTGTAAGACATAAATTTGGTGTAGTTTTAATTGGGGTTTCTCTGGTTACTAATCAGGTGAAATATTTTCATATATTTACTAGCATCAAGGGTACTTGTTCCTGTGGAATGTCATTTTTATGTCTTTTGCCCATTTTCTTTTAGGTTTTCTTTTTATCTGTCTATCTACTGATATACATAAAATGTTGTGTTAATATAACCAAATTTATTTCCTTTCCTTTATAGCTTCTATCTTGTGTGGACTGTTTAAACATACTTCCCTGGGGTAAAGATTTTATCCTATATTCTCTTTTAGAAGCTTTAAACTTTCTTTCACTTTTAAACTTTTAATTCACTCGAACTAGATTTGTTTGGAATATGCAGCAGAGACCCAATTGGACTCATTTCCATAGGGATAAAGAATTGTCCCAACACTGCTCATCTGCACACTCCCGTCTTCCCCACTGGGTCTGCGATGTGAGCTCTGTAAAGTCAGGGTTCTATATGGGAAGGCTGTTTCAGGCTCTTCATTCTGTTTAGGTGATCTTTGTGTAGCCATCCACAGAACTAACAGAAAGCTTGAAAACAAATCCTTACAGCTGGTAGGTCAAGTTCCCCTACATTTTTCTTTTTTCAAGCTGTTCTTGGCTGTTTGTTTGCCCTTTCCTCTTTCATATACACTTAGATGCTATCTATCAGGTTTCATCAAGAATCCAATTGCTATTTTAGCAGGTCAGTTATGGAAAACCTGATCGACTTATCTAGAAACATGTCATGTCTCCATTTATTTAGGTCTTCTTTAATGTCTTTCAGTAAACTGTGTGTTTTTTCCACATAAAAGGCTGATGTCTTTTGTTACATTTCTTCCTCGATATCATATTTTAGATGTATTTTATAGAAATTAAACAACACTCTATAACTAACTATTGGTTGCTACCACGTGGCTATACAGTTGATCTCATATCTAACAATCTTGTTCAACTCTCATGATGTGTGTGTATGTGTGCACATGCGTACTCTACTTGGACAATTTCCATGTCATCTCTGAATAATTAGTTTTGCTTATTTCTTTCTAATCGTGGCAACTTTTATTTCTTTTTCTGACCTTACTTCAATGGCTAGAGCCTCCATTACAATGTTGAATAAAAGTTATAACACTTGGCTTCAAAAAAATGGGATGCATCCATCACCTTCTTGCACAGGAACCATGCTCACCTTCTTGGACTCACTCCATTGTTAGTGTCTGAGCCACCAGAGTGCGACACAGCTAAGCTCTGCTCCACGCAGGAGAGGCGGTTGGCTCCTCCTGCATGGACATGCAGGGACCCCCAGAAGATGATAGCTAGGGTCAGCTCTGCTTTCCGAGGAGGCACTGTTTCCAAGGCAATGAGTTCCAGTCTCTGGACTGGAATTAGCTCTTGGACCATATCTCCCTCTAGACCCCCTCCTTGAATAAAATCTTCATCTTATAAGCAGCCATGCCATTTGCCTGTGTTTTCTCACTTCAACTATGTTGAGAAGGGAGGCATCATTTCTGCCACAAGGTGAGCAGTAGGAGATCCCAGGCGAACAGCCCGTCGAGCCTCCAGAGGACCAAATTTGCATTAGGTACTAATACATTTGATTATCTTGCTAGCTCCAGATGTGTCACCTTTATTACCTAAGTAACCAAGTGAATGCGCTTGGGCCTTTCAGCATGCAGTCTCTTGCCTTTCCTTCTAAATCCCTATTAGACAAATTGGAATTTCAGCAGCCAGGGACAGATTTGGGTCCACGCTACTTTTTCCTGGCTTATTAGAGTGAAATTGAGCATTGCAGTTTAAACTCCAGTCAGTATATAATTTATTGCATAAACGGGGACGCTGAGAGTGAAGAGGGTTCTAAGTAGAGAAGATGCCTGAATACAGGTATCAACCACACTCTCCTGAAAAGTCCAGACTAGCCTCCCACCATGGCTCTCCTCCTTTCATACGCGCCATTCCTTTCCCCAGCTCCTCTCCCCAGTGACGGGTCCTCCTGCCAGGTCTTGTCCTTCACTCACACGTCTCTGGGGTCTGCCTGGTGAGGGATCTACCCAGCCACCTTCCAACCTGCCAGGCCACAGCAGGCTTAAGCAGCTCATGAAAGTGATTTGAAAGAAACTCCAACTGACCTTGAATGCTGTGCTCCAATCCTTTGTAGTGTTGCAGATAAGGCTCTAATCTTCTCATCCTTACTTCTCTTTCCAAATTACATTACCCAAATGTCCTGTTCCAGTGGATGGCATACATTACTTAACACATACACACACGCGTATAACATAAATGATGCATTTGTCCTTCGTCGGGGAATTCTGATGTAAACAGCATCACATCAGGTTGCTCTCGGGGATGTGTTGTGCTTTGTTGGTGACACTCAGAGGAAAGTATTTCAGTTATTTTTCAAAGAGCATTTAGATGGGCTTCCAGCCTGACAGGACTGCTGGGCAGCTGTCTCCGAACCACCTCTGCCACAAGCCAACATCATTCTACACCAGAGTTATCACTTATTAATTGCATTTTAATTGGTTTCAGCTATTACCGGCTAACAGAAAGAGACGACCATCAAGTGCAGTAGGTATGAACTTGAAAGGGAATGGAGCAGGAACTACTCCAGTCGAAGAACTGGCTCACCTGAAACATAATATAAGCCCCACAAACTACATTTCCTGATACTTCTAATAGTCTCCTCATGATCTCCAGTCTTATATTTGCATAAGCAATTTAAAAATGTATCTATCAAGAAAGACGGATTTAAAGATCTGGATTCAAAACCACCAAGTCTAGCCTTGCAGGTACATGGAGGAGGAGAAACTCATCAAATAGCAAATGACAAGAATAATGAACATTTGTTGAATTCCTACTATATGCCAAGTTCTTATCCTCTCAAGAGCTAAACAGCCACTATCTCATTTAATCTTCGTGCCTCTGCGATGAAGGTCTAATTGTCATCTCCATTTTACAGATGAGAAAACCGAAGAACTTGCTTAAGGTTATACATACAGTGACAGAACTGGTTTTGTTTTGTTTTTTTTTTTAAAGATTTTATTTATTTATTTGACAGAGACACAGCGAGAGAGGGAACATGAGGAGGGAGAGTGGGAGAGGGAGAAGCAGGCTTCCTGCCGGGCTCGAGACAGGGCTCAATCCCAGGACCCTGGGGTCATGACCTGAGCTGAAGGCAGATGCTTAACAACGGAGCCACCCAGGCGCCCCCGGAGCTGGGATTTGATTCCAGAGAGGTATCCTTATACACCAGTATATAGTATGTCTCGCTGTACGTACGTGTTAAGTGCCAGACTTCCAAAGCCAGCCTTCAGAATCTCTTGCCACCTTTCCCTGCAGACTTCCTCGGCATGCCCAAGACCCGATTTTACCCATGTGCCAGGACTATAGTAACATACAAACTTATTCACTCATCCACACATCGATTCATCCACCAAAAATATATGCCGCTACAGCTATTCAAAGAAGGGAGTCTCACTTTCAGACTGTGATAATAAAGGAGATTTCACAGGTGAGGCTACAGTTGACCTATTTCTTCTAAAAGTGAGAACAGTAATCTTTCCAAGTTAGAAGAAATAGAATGTGACAAGAGGCAAGGTTTGGAAAGCATAAGGATTGCTTAGGAAATATGGTGGTTCAATGTCGACACAGCAAAACACACTGTGATAGGAAATTCATTTGGGAAGGTGGGCTGGGCCAGTTCATCGAAGTTATCAGAGTAATCCAGCCAGCCACACACATCCCAGAAAGAGTGATAGTTCCAGGGGCGCCTGGGTGGCTCAGTGGGTTAAAGCCTCTGCCTTCGGGTCAGATCATGGTCTCAGGGTCCTGGGATCGAGCTCCACAGCGGGTTCTCTGCTCAGCAGGGAGCCTGCTTCCCTCCTTTCTCTCTCTGCCTGCCTCTCTGCCTATTTGTGATCTCTGTCTGTCAAGTAAATAAATTAAATCTAAAAAAAAAAAAAAAAGGAGTGAGAGTTCCATGAAGTCAGGAACCATGACATTCATCTTAGTGACTCCCCTCTCCCACACAGGGCATTGCATGGTATCTAATTCATTATAGACACTTATAAATATGCTAAACCTATAAAGGACTGAAATGTCAGATTTCCCAAAGCAATATGCCTTTTTAAAAAACATAGATCAAAACCTTAAATGAAAGAAAGTGCATTCAAGTGGTGTAGTGAGGCTCACAAAGAAGATGGAAAAGAATTTAGGGAGATAGCAGCATCTCGCCAGAATTCCTAAAATTGCACGAACTAATAATAACTAACATTTTTTGTGCTTATGCTATGTGCCAGCCAGTGTGCTCATTGTTACATTTAGCATTTCATTCAACATCCACAAACCTTATGAATATATACAACTAATATACTCAGTGTCCTTTTGGGATATTAGGGGCCATTAGTAATCTCTGTCACATTAAACTACAATTAGTGTGTAACCAGAAATTATAGAAGCTTCTAATTTAGGATTCTCTAAGTCTGACCACTCTTCGAGGCTTGGCAGCATAGGAAACCTACTGCATGGGCATACACGTGGTTAACATCTGCACTCTTTAGGGGAACAAAGAGAATACCATTAGCGTTGTCTAGAATTATCAGGGTTTTCAACAAATGCTATGCTTTTGAATTACTATTACTTTATTAGCTTTATTATTTTTACTTCATTTTTGTGAGTTAATAATTTTAAACTTAGTAATGACTTTTTGAGGGGCCTATAATTTTTTCGTGGAAGAGTTTGAGTTTAGTGTTCATTATTCTGTTCTTCTCCAATTTTTTTTTTTACCATAGAGTATTTTTTACACTAGAAAGTGGGAATGGGTAAGATAAATGAATCAAGGAATTTTTTCCTTCACTTTGCTTCAACAGCTTCAAGCAGCTATTGAAAAACAAAAAAACAAAAAAAACTGACCTAAAAGAAGAAAGACAAGTAAATATCATCCACCATTTGCCCCTTCTCTCAGAGTTGAAATCTCTACTCATTTACAGCCCTCTTTCCCACTGAGCTAAGATGCAGAATCCTTCTTAACCTGGTATTCCGGAAAGCAGGTGGGCAAAGGAATCAAATCCTATTTGCAGTCTAGAGCTATCCTTTAATCTTTGATTGGAAAAAAAATCTGCAACATAATTACTCGTTGAAGTCATTGTTTTTGGCAGGCACATTTAGGACTTCCAGAACAATCAACATCTTCACTCACGTAGCCATGTTTAGGCATCATGTTAAGGCTTGAGACGTTGTCTCCTTTATTTTTCACAATAACCAAAAGAGGCAAAGACAACTAATCCCTACTTTGTGATAGTTTCAAGTCTCAGAAGTGAATCATATTTCTAAGATAATGACTTGAAAGTCCCCAGATCCTAATAGCTAATGGAATCTGAGTCCTTGGACAGAGGAGGGAGTCCCTAGAAGAATATTCTAGAAAATTTTCCAATAGCAAATATATAAGTGATCCAGAAGAAACGTGAATGCATGTGCCATGAACAAAATATACTCATAAAGGATAAGGAGGCTGCGTAGTGGAAGTTTTTTAAGACAGACAAGGTTAGAGCTGAAATTAAGCTTCTAGATATATTAGAGATAAAGAACAGAAATATTCTGCAGGAATGTGGATTATGTCAGAGAACAGGACAGATACTTTCATCAGACTTAATTGCCACCACTGGGAGGTAAGTATTATTAGCCCCTTCTACAAAGAAGAAAAATAATAATCAACGAAATTAAGTTACCTTTCAAAAGTCTCACCACTAGGGATTGGAAACATACCAGGTCGCCTGAATCCAAAGCCCACATTTAGAAATGGCCAAGGTCTACGACTGACTCAACAACCTGATGTAAGCAACGTTTGGAGTTAAGTATTGAGGAAGAAGACAGAGTTATCCACACATTGAACACTGTCTTATCCAACAGCTTTTTATTTTAAGCAAACATGTCTTCTCTCTAGTAGGGCAAAGTCTTTTCCTTTTTCACCCGAAGTACAGGTGCCATTTACTGCATTGTATTGTCACCCGACAAATCACACTAGGGATTATTTCTGCTCAAGACTTGCCAAGGGAAAATGCAGCAGGAAATGTCACCTTTCCACTTCTCATCTTGAAGACTACGACTTTAAATAAGAAGCGAAATTCATGCAGGTAAACCCGTCTGTGCTGAGCACAAAAGTACACAGTCTTCAGGCTGAATTATGTCAGCATTTAAGCTTTTCAAGTCAGATGGCCAGCTTTGCCAAATTACTAATGTGTTGGGTATTTTTATTTTTCCTTGGAAAGAGACAATTTCAGAAGGAAGTTCTCACTCTTGCCTCCTTAGAGTCTAACATTTAAATCTAAGGTTTCTCAATGGCTCAGATTTTCCTGGCATTTTGAAAACAGTCTGAGGTTAGAGATTGTACCCTTTTTGCTTCGTGTGCTTCATTAAAAACATACTTCCCTATTAATCCGCAAATCACTGGGCAGCTCCCAAAATCAACTAGGCTTTCTTATCTCCCCCATCCCCCTAGGATAGTAACACTGGCTAAACATCATTGGAATCTCACTTTGTTGATGTTTACAGACATTGCAAGGGAGGGTCAAGATTGGGAATCTGTTCATTTTCTGAAGGCTCACTTTGCCTAAAGGAAACTGAGGACAGATATCTTTCTCATCATAAAATATTTCTCTAAATGGAGTACAACTTATACAAGAAAATGTTTGTATATTCCTCCCTTAGTAAGCAAATGAACAATATAATTCATTTTATATTATTTAAAGACTATATTGCCAGATTTTAATTTTAGTTTTATAGTTAAAATAATAAAGACCAGTCTCTTCAGAATTATTTGTCAAGCCTTCCATTTTATGCCATGTATAATAAGGCTTAAAAATTAGGAGCTTAAATATAAAAACTAGACTCGAACATAATTACTCAGCTTCTTATCCCCTAAATAAATACATTAGTTAATTTTTTTTCTTGTCACAAGGAATAATACATGCTTTTTGGAAAAGTTTTGCTAAAAACAAAGTAAAAAATAAAATTCACCCATAGTCTACCATCCAGAGTTAAGCTCTGCTAATATTTTAATGTAGATGTTCCTGTCTTTCATCTTTTCATTTGAATTAAAATATAATATATTCATTGGATGTGGGCAAAAGAAATCTAATTAAAGAAATCAATGCAAAAGGGGGAGATTTACAATAAGGATAGTAGGATGTCTCCCCGAATTCACAAGAAGGTCTTAGAAACAGACTAAAACTGCAGGGAATTAAGAAAATCTGTTCTCTCCATCTTTCATCTCTGTTTCCTCATGCTATGGCAGAAAATGGCAAGGACCAACATCTTGTGACATTTAAATCTTCTCTATTCAAGTGAGCAGCCAGACTGAGACTGGACACTCTGGATTATAATCCCAAATCTCCCCAGGGAAGGGAATAAGGATTCTTCAAAGAACCCACTCTGGGGTGCCTGGGTGGCTCAGCGGGTTAGGCCTCTGCCTTCAGCTCAGGTCATGATCTCAGGGTCCTGGGATCAGTCCCACATTGGGCTCTCTGCTCAGCAGGGAGCCTGCTTCCTCCTCTCTCTCTGCCTGCCTCTCTGCCTAGTTGTCAAATAAAGAATGAAAGAAAGAAAGAAAGGAAGAAAAGAACCCACTCTGATCCAATCAGTCATGGATGGGACATGCTTACATTCCATAAACATGGCTGCCTTCATCCTATCAGGATGTTTGAGTTAAAGAGGGGCAGTAACCAGAAGAAGAATCACAACAGACTGGCAAGACAGCCACAGATTTCCGCTAGGAGTAGTTTTAATATTTTTATTTTGCAAAAGTGCAAATAAACCATACATACCTTTTTATAACTGCTCCTCCTCACTTGATACCTGTTGGCTAACGTTCAAATGGGTTTCCTTTATTCCCTCTTTGTTTTGGTTATAAATTAAACTTTCTCTGCATGTTTATTTTCCTAATACCGTGCTTCCCAACCTCTCACATTATGGCATACACACACGGAAGATAATGCTTTTGCTGCAGTCAGTAAACTGGGGGAAATATAAGGGCATCTATAGGACCTGGTGCGAAATATATTTTCTTTATATTATGAAATAATGGTTAAAAAGCAAAAAAGTAAAACCGAGGAACACAATGAATATTGGATATGTGTAAAGCCTCCAAATAAAATACTCTCAAGGTGTTTAACAAAAACCTGAACGTGCATCCACTCTTTTATTTATATCAGAGTTCATGCTTGAAATAACTACACAAAATTCCTGATAAAGAATCTGTCGTGATATTTTCAAGTTCTTTATAGGCACAAATCAATGAGAAACTTTCTTTGCATAAGCTGGTGATAAAAAAAAAAATTAAGGCATATTTACAATTCTACAAAAACGTTTAAATTATGTTTAAAGAAACTAATAGCTCTTCCTTTTTCTTTTATGTGCTAATGTAATATTCAAATATATTGTGATGATATGAATGGATTTTGAATCCATTGAATTTTTTTCATATTAAGTTTTTCAAAATAGTAGATATATCATGGATGTATATATGACAATGCTCTAATTTTCAGGATGAGCATATATTCTTGGAGAGGCAATCCTGAAGCCACCTAAGTTGCCACTAGAAAGGCACTCTGCCACAAATGGACAGAAGCTTCAGATATGTGTGAAAACAGGCAGCCAGGGAGCCTGGAGTTACCACAGTAACACCCCAACATTATCTTGTTAACCCCAGCTGCCAAAAGGGATATCCAGGTACGACAAGTACCTCCTTGCCCTTGCTCTACACGGTGTAGTAAGCAGAATGCAAATGAGAGAGGACACCCTGCCAGCCTGTGGGGGCTCTGCAGCTCACCATCTGACCACACCACCCTTCAAGGAGCCCTGGATGAGGCAGCTGCAAGTCCAACCTTAGCCCCAGGCCCACCCAGTCACGCAGAGTCAGAGATCATTATCTTGTGGCTCGCCTGTAACCCATCCCATCCCTAGCACCTTGGCGAAAGCTGTGATGTGTTATTCACCTTATTCTGCTAGTGCTGTGGTTTTCCAGTTCTGTTCTGTGAGCATGGCCTCAGGCCCTCCTGTGGGAGGAAGTGCAGCCCCGGGCTTAGAGCTCTGGGGTTCTGGCTCTGCCTCCACGGCGGTAGTCTTCACCTCTGTCATATGCAGGTGCATGGGTAGGGGTGTGGGAGACGGGAGGATTTCAACTGCTAAAAACAAAGAGAGTTTTACCTACTATGCCGGTGTCCATCTTTAAAAGGTTGAAAAACATATATGAAGATTATTTCTATCAACATCACGCAGGTAACAGTATAAAATGCAATTTCTCGTAAAATGTGCAATTCCGCCCCGCTCTTTACCATTGGTCTTTGTTAAAATAATCCGGGGTTTTAGATCTCAATCTTCTTAATACACTTTGACATTACAGTTCTTCTCTTTCCCTTTATTTTTGACATTTGCGGTAACTTTCCTAACTATATTAGCAACAGTAATCTAAATTTAATGCTATTTCATTGGTTCCATCTTCCACTACATTTTCTTTTATAAATCTTTCTGATTTCTAAATGTTTTATTGTGATTAATTTCTTGGTTCACTGGAGCACTTATTCGATTTTTTTTTCCAGGAAAGGTACAGTTAGAATATGCTTTCTGAAGTCTTGCACTTGGAGATTGTTTTCCTCTATCTTTCCATATGAAGACAAATGAGGCTGTGGCTAGAATTCTGGAAACACAATATTTTGCCCCTCAAAGTTATGTGGGCAATGTCCATTGTCCCTTGTTTTCTGCCAGCATCCATTTTAAGAGAATTCTTTCCTTTATAATGAGTGTTTCATTGCATTACTTTCCTTTATAATGAGTGTTTCATTGCATTGAGAAATCATTACACTAAAAAAACTTTGCCCTGATATAGCCGTCATTTTAGTTATTTCAACTCTGAGATTCAGGGTTTTTTCTCCACTTAAAATTTTTTTCTTTGACTATTTCTTTGATTGTTTCTTCCTTCCACCGATTGTATCCTCTCCTAAAAGTATTTCAATTACGCGACACCAGCTCACCTAGATCATGTCATGTGTCTCTTCTCTCACTGTTTTTACTCCTTTATCCCTTTCTGTAAGTGTCTTGGGCCAATTTATTAAGTTTACTACTCATTCATTAATCCCGTTCTCTCCTGTGGTCAATTCGCTGTTTCCTCCACCGTGTGAATTCAGAGTTGATATTTTCCGTCTCCAAGAAATAGTTTTTTTACTTTCAGACTCTTCCCTTTTCAGGACTGCCTGCTTTTTCATCACAAAGGATTCTTCCTCCTGTAAGCCAAAGGGCAGCATTTGCCCTGGTTCATTAGCATGTCCACTGTCTCCGAGCTGGTGTTCCTTCTTCTCACACATCCAGCAAGTTTTCTCTGTTTGTCCAGCCTTGAGAGGTGGGGCAGATTCTGCCACAGAGAATATGGTCCCTCATCAACTATTTCAGGCTCAAATAGAAAAGGAGAGCCTTTGGGTTTACGGCAGTTCTCCTTGGCGAGATGAGGAATCTGGCTGGCCCCCGGGGAAGCTGGGGGAAGCTGCAGCCCCAGGTTCGGCACGTCTGGGAGCCTCAGCCCTGTGCGGGTGGTTCTCTTCCATGTGTTTATGGCGGCCAGGAAGTCAGCTGGGGCTCCGGCACCCCGTCTCTAATTGGCACAATGACCTTTATTAGAGCCTGCCTGACGTACCGTCTGATCCAATTACAGACTGAGTGAGTACTGTAAGGGCACTTGTTTCCTCATCTCTAGACAGAGAGGTTGATTCTCACCTCCTGGCCGTGTTGTAAGGGTTGGATGTAGATCTCTCTCTTTCTCTGTCTCTCTCTCTCTCTCTCTCTCTCACACACACACACACACACACACACACACTCTCACTCACTCACTCACTCACTCACTCACTCACCTGTCGTGTCACCTACCCCTGCTGGGGAAGTCAGAGATTGCTGTAGACTTCTACTTCATCTCCTCCTCTCTATCCACACGTGGGATCTTCCTCCCCTCCCAGCCATTTCAAAGCTGGACAGCCTTTCCCTTAGTCTGGACTCACCATCTTTTCCAATTATGTTAATTTGCTCTTTTCAGTGGGAATTTGGAAGCAGGAGTAAGTTTTTACCCCAATTCAAAAGCACCTGGCACAGAGTCAGTTCTTAATTTAGGTTTGTTGAATAAAAAGCTATCCGAAGCATCAACTCTCCTCTCAGTTCTAAAACTTTGCTGTTTATAAGTGTGAGGAAGTGACCTAATGTCACCTCTAGAATGTCAAGGCCTACTGAAAACAGTTTTATCACAGCTGGCAGAAGCTGACACCAATCAAAGTCCAATTAGTCAATGAGAATGTCAGAGAATGATTTTAGACTCCTTTAGGGCTGGGAGTTGGAAAGGCAATCGGTCAGTTGTGTTAGACAAGAGGCTGGGAAATTTACTGAAGAGTTTTTAAAAGAGTGGGAACACCTAAATGAACATATCCTAATCAAAGTTAGACTGAGCAGCTAAAGTCTGTTCAAAGGCTTTTAGAGTTTCAGCACTGAGTAATTTTAATCACCATCTTTAGATAAGAGAGAAAGAAGCAGGTCACTCTGGTGCATTTAGAAATTCTACGTGAGGTTTGAGACTGAGGGTCAGAGGTAGACTACTGAGTCTAAACCTTTCCCCCTCCCGCCAAGATTGTAGAGGCCCAAATAGCTCTCTACATTGTGACGCCAGCAGCCTTTTGCAGTTTCTGGAATAAATTCAAAAGAATACTGAATTTGGAAAATAGAATGGAATTCATTTTGGAGCAACCAAATTAATCCTTCTTTAATGAATAAAAACATCGTACTTCCAAGATAAAAACAAATCTCAAAATGGCAAGAGTCGAACGATATAAACAAGCTAAGAGGATTTGAAGTGCAAGAAAATAAAAATAAAAATTCAGACCAGCATGAAGCTCCATCCCAGGGGATTTGGTTATGGTGGTACAAAGAGAAATTGGTCAGATAAGTTCAAAGCCATGGTTGCCCATGACAATTTGCCAAGTGATGCCCGAGTAGAGGCTGCGTCCTAAAGAAAATGAGGCTATCCCACCCCACCCAAAATGAGAGCATTAAACTCTTTTATGGTAAGTCACTAAGATTTGGGGATTTATTTATTACTGCATTATAGCCTAGCTATAAACAGTTAGCTTTCACTAAGTTATGCTGTGAAAACAAACAACCTCAAAATATCAACGGCTTAGAACACTACCTAATCATGTTCTGACACAAGATGTGGTTGTAGAAGGGCTGTGTCTCTGATTTGTGAGTCTTCTTCACTCAGGGTGAAGAAGCAGCCCCTATCCAGAGTGCTGTTGTTCTCACGGCAGAGCAAGAAAGTTGGTGGAACCACATGATGGCTTTTACACTTCCCGTTCAGAAGCAGTACACAACATTTCTGTCCCCATTTCATTGCTCACAGCAAGTCACATGGCTAAGATTTACTACAGTGAAGCAGAGAACTATAATCCCTTCACAGGGAGGGCTCACAAATAATTGGGGTAAAAAATACAATCTATTACCATACCCTGACTAATATACGGATTGGGAACAAAAGTAATGAGCTGTCACCAAATAAAGTAAAAACAAACCAAAAAACCCATAACATATGGCATTGAGGTGTTGAGAAAAGTGCTATCTGAAATCAAGGAAATGGAGATCTATGTCATGTATTTGGGAAAACCATCTTCTGATGTAACATGGCGGGGGGGGGTAGATAATGCGTCTACTGAGCAGGCATCTTTAGAAGGAGGGGTAGGAAAATTGCAATTTAATTCTATGTTTGTTGTTATTGGCTGTGTTTGGCAATACTGTTAAGACAGTATTTCGGGGAAAAAAGGCAATTTCAAGCAGAAAGAAAGTAGAGAGTCCTGAAATTATGGGATCTTGCAAGACTGAAAAAACTGACTGCTTCTAGACCCTACATGGTGAAAGATGAGATGGAAAAAACAAACTTAAGAGACAAATGAGCTGAACAGGAATGTGGGTCTTTGGAGCAGAAGTGCCTACTCACTCTGGCTGATCTATTCATCCAACTCCGGCCTGTTAGATGAAAGATAAACTTCTACCTCATTTGTGCTCATACATTTTGGGATCTCTCTGCTCTCGCAGCTCAGCTACTACCCTAACACACAACTGTAAAGTCACTGAGTACCACTCCTTCCAAGTCCAAGCTGTAGAGTTGATGCCCAAGAGACCAGAACAATTGTCCAGACTTGTTTGACAATTGCATAACTTCTAACCTAAACCTTGAGTGACTTCTTGTTCACTTAGTCCTTATAATTACCAAAAGACGGGATCCAACCTAACTTGTTTCCCTACTATTATGAAGTGTTACTGTTGGGAAAATATGAAAGAATTCAAAAGCCTTCAGGCAATTATCTGGCATAGAATTTATGCTGAATTTAAAGACAAATGAAAATGCAATGTCAAATTTAGGTACCAACATTCTTCCCAATTTAGTTCCGTCCCTTAAACATTTACTGCAAACCAGAGTGATTGAGAGATGCCCAATTTTCGCCCTCAAGAAAGTTACAATTGATTAAGAGAAATGTGTCAATGTGCACAAAGTTGGGAGATAGTGCAATAAATCATATTGCAGGCAGAAAGTAAGCAGGGTGCTGCGGGAGCACAGATGTGAGATGCCTGGCTTGGCTAGACACAAGGGCTCAGGAAAAGTTTTGCAGAAGAGGAGATGCCTTAGCAGAGCGTTCAAGTGAAGGAATTATCCTTGCACAGGGGCAGGAAATAGTGGTCCAACCAGAGAAAGCTTAGGTTTCCCACAGCTATGTGCTTGCTAAAAGTTGGTGGGGTTGAGCTGAGGGGGGCTCTACAACCACAGCAAAGAGAGGAAAAAACACCGGGAGGTAGGTAGTCATCTCTTTCACAGACTGAAAATTCAATAATACATTGTTCTGCGCATCCTTGCAAAAAATCCAGTTATCGGGGCACCTGGGTGGCTCAGTGTATTAAGCCTCCGCTTTCAGCTCAGGTCATGATCTCAGGGTCCTGGGATCAAGCCCCGCATGGGACTCTCTGCTCAGCGGGGAACCTGCTTCCCCCTCTCTCTCTGCCTGCCTCTCTGCCTACTTGTGATCTCTCTCTCTCTCTGTCAAATAAATACATAATAATAAAAAAAAGAAATTAGTTAAACTTAAAAAAAAAAGTTATCCAAGGTAATCTGGATGAGTCAGTTTCTTTAAAAGCCCAATAAATACATGTGTAGGCACTTAGCAAGTCTCCTTAATTAAACTGGTGGGCCGATGGAGTGCTTCCTCTGTATGCATGCAGTGACTACAGAGCACCTGTGAGGGTCCATGGGGGATGTGGGGGGAGGTCTAGGGCTGGTGTCCACATAAAAATGAAAATTTCTTATGTCCCAGGTGGACTGGACTTACTCAGCAGAGAGAAGTCAAAATCACTCAGCACAGGGAAGTCAAAATCACTCACACTGAGGAGTAACGGACATTCCTTTCCCACAACATTAGTATAGATTACAGCCAGTCATGGTGGAGATGATGGCGAAGGTGGGGTTTATCCTCCCTTTGGCTCTGCATGAATCTACTGGGGGAAGGGTGGGGGGGTGGAGCACTATGAGAACAGGAAAAGGGGAGGGCAATGTTTCTTCTAGGTGCAGGTTGTTTTTAGAAAAATAAGAGAAGCAATGTCCAGTGAAGACTGGTCTGTTTACTTAGTGGGTTATCTAAATAATTCAGCAACATAGTTGCTTGCTTGATGCAGCAGATTCAGTTTTAAAAAAGGTGCCAACCAGAATTTTATGTAATATTTGTAAGAATTTGGAAATGAGGGGCACCTGGGTGGCTCAGTGGGTTAAACCTCCACCTTCGGCTCAGGTCATGATCTCAGGGTCCTGGGATCAAGCCCCGAATGGGACTCTCTGCTCAGCGGGGAGCCTGCTTCCCTCTCTCTCTCTCTGCCTGCCTCTCTGCCTACTTGTGATCTCTCTCTCTCTCTCTCTGTCAAATAAATAAATAAATAAATAAATCTCAAGAATTTGGAAATGAATTACTAAATTGGTTTGGATCTCAAGAGAGATTCAAATAAAAGCTTAAAAAAAAAAAACCCACAAGCCCTTCATCAGTATTTCCTCACGTTAAGTGAAAACACACACAAGCAAATGAAAACTAAGTTGGGAACTTAGTGTCATCAGCATCCCACCTTAACAGCTCAGATCCCAAGGAAAAGATGTCTGTAACAGCTTAACCCTTCCATAGGCATCTCATGGGCCCCTAGAGTCTATAATAAGCTACACTGGCAGGGTCATTTTACTCACACCGTGCTGTTGACTGTTTTCCCTCTGTGCCCTAAAGTCTACAAAGGCCCTCCTCCCTGCACCCTCTGTATGCCACACACCCCTTGGCTATGTGTTTCTCTTTCCTCTGGATCCTCCACGCTGTGGCCAGAATAATCCCTCCAAAACACAAATCTCATCATGTCACTCCTCTACTTAGCTCCCTTCAGTGTCTTCTCATAGCCCAGGGCAGTGGCTTTTGGTGGCTTTCCACTGCAAAACACAGGACAAATGTCATTCAGAGGCAAGAACCCACCCATTGCTGACCAACTCTCCTCCCCACATTTTTTTTTAACTTTTTTTTTTTTTAAAGATTTTATTTATTTATTTGACAGAGAGAGATCACAAGCAGGCAGAGAGGCAGGCAGAGAGAGAGGAGGAAGCAGGCTTCCTGCTGAGCAGAGAGCCCGACGTGGGGCTCGATCCCAGGACCCTGTGACCATGACCAGAGCCGAAGGCAGAGGCTTTAACCCACTGAGCCACCCAGGTGCCCCGACCTCCCCACATTTTGTAGAGAAGCAAAGCAAATACCATCACAAATATTTGTCAAGGAGACCTTGGGTTATTAGCTAAATATCTCATTTCATTAGAAAAAAAATAGCTCAAGACTGCCTCTCTTTCCTTCCTTCCTTTCTTTCCCTTTCTTTCTTTCTTTCTTTCTTTCTTTCTTTCTTTCTTCCGGTTGTTGTTACCAATCTTTATGGAGAGTTTTTAATTCTTCCAGCAGAACCCCAAGTTCTTCGTACTTGAGGATATTTGGATCATCCCAGATATTCCCGTGGTTTGCTCTCACTTCTTCCAGCTTCTGCTCTGTTGCCTCCCCTCATGGAGAAATCTGATGACCCCCAGTCAATGCCATCTATCCTTTCCCACTCTTCACTGCATTTTCTTAATTTCTTCTTCAATGCACTTATCACTTCCTATGACTTTATAATGTATTTATGTTTCTTTATTTTTCTCTCTTCCTTTATTTTTCTCTCTTCACTAGGGTAATATAAGGTTTCTGAGGGCAAGATCTTTCTTAGTTTACTGCTAACTTCCCAGTAACTACAAGAATGAATTACATACCCATTGAATGAATGAACATCAATGCCTTACTCAGTACCTCTTAAGGTGGAATTATTTTTTTAAATAAATGTCTTTCAATTTTTTTTTGAGAGAGAGTGAGAGTGGGAGTGGGGGAGAGGGAGAGAAATTCTTAAGCAGGTTCTATACCCACTGTGGACCCCAATGTGGGGCTTGATCTCAAGACCTTGAGATCATGACCTGACCTGAAACAAAGAGTAGGATGTTTAACCAGCTGAGCCACCCAGGAGCCCCAAGGTAGAATTACTTCTATACTCAACTTTTTTTTTTTTTTGTTAAAGAACAACATACAGGGCACCATGAGAACGAGACCTGCATCTGAGTGCTCTGCACTCAGCATGGAGTCTGCTTAAAACTCTTTCTCCCTCTCCCTCTGCCCCCCCTGTTCTCTCTCTCGCTGTCTCTCTCTCTAAAATAAATAAATAAATCTTTAAAGTACAACATACGTTCATTCATGAGAGTACAGTTACATATCCTAAATATACAACACATAAAGATTCATAAACAGAATACGTTTGTGTAACCAGCACCCAGATCTAAAACCATTAACCAACGCCTTCAAAGCCAAATCGTGCTTCCTTCCAGTCACTAACGCCTACCCAAAGTCATTATTATCTTGGCTTCGACAGCATAACTCAGTTTTGTTTGTTTTTGAACATTATTTAAATGGAATCTTAAGTGTTCTCTTTCATCTGACTTCTTTTACATAGGGTGATCTTTGTGAGATTCACACGTATTGTTGAGTGTGGCTGTAGCCCATTCACTCTCATTGCCCGATGGTTTTCTCTGGTATTAATATGCCATAATCTCTTTACCATCCCTAGTGTGCTGTTGACAGCCGTGTGAGCAGTTTCCAGTCGGAGCTATGGACATTCCAGAACATGTCTGTGCTGCACGTAAACCCACACTTGCACTGAATTTGTACTTTGAGTGCCAGGTCAAAGTGTTTGCTAGACATTTGTGCTTAATAGACACAACCCGTTTTTCCAAGTATTTGTACCAATCCACTCTCTCACCAGTGGTGTAGGAGAGTTCTGGATTCTTTTGAGCTATTTGTAATTTCGTCGAATCTATATTTTTTCCTAAATATTTCTGGTTGTTTTTGATAGAGCCTTGTTTTTTGCTTTTTTTTTTTTTCCTTTCATTTCTTTGGTTCTTCACACATAGGTATGTTCTGTTCTGTATCAGATAATCCAAACCCCAGCAGCTTCCTGAGCCCAAATCTGATTGGTTGTTTCTGCTGATTTTTAAACATGTGGCTCGTTCTCTCCTATCTTTGGTAAGTGTTACTTTTTGTTGTTTTTTTTTTTTAAATTGTGAACTTATATTTGCCTGAACTTAATCTTGGGGAATTTAAGGCGCCTACGTTTAAGACGGCTTTCTCTGTCTTCAAATTTGCAAAAGCTTCAGATGCCAGAACCAGTTTAATTTAATGTCTTGGCTTGATATTTGCCTGGCCACAGAGGTAGTATAAATTTAAACCCTAGACACGACACAGGCGTAGATCTATGGTAGCAAATTCTCAGGAGATACTTTTGTTTACTGCTTGGCAGAGATAGGCCGGTTTCACTGTCAATTTTTAGCCCCACTTTTCAGTGAGGGTGTGGCTCCTTACAGTGCCCCAGATGCATGTGGGATTGACCTGTTCTCTGCCCACACCGCACAGGCCAGGAGGCCTAGTGTTCCTCATCTCTGTATGTGACACCAATCTTGAAAGCTCTGTTTTACCGCGAACTGCATTTCTCTCCCTTCTGGAGCCCAGGCCAGCCCAGCTTCCTGGGTCCGCTTATCCCTCTGGTTTCAGTTCCACATGGCTTTGATTTTTACTTTTATTTTATTTATTATGTTTTGGGGAGTTATTGGCTTTTGAAAATTTCTCTTACTTTCTTGCATATTTAGTAATGTATTTAAAGCTTTTCTTCGTGGTTTGATTTTAATTTATCAACCACCTAGGTGTTTATCAGTGGGAGAGCTTTTCAAAACATGTAATCTGCCATTATCACAAAAGCCTAAGTCTATGCTTGATTTCTTAACTTAAAAAAAGAAGCATTTCTTCTTTATATTCCCTCTCCTTTCCTTCTTTCCCTTTCCCTCGGAGAAGCAGCATGAAGCAGGTTACAAAGGCTTGGGGCTGAAAAGCAGTGGGGTCAGGGAGGTGACTGCAGGTTGGGGAACCGAGGAGGCAGTGGTACGGAGGAGGTGACAGTGGAACCAAGAAGGCAGAAACAAGGACAAGGAGGCAGCAGTGAGGGTCAGGACCAAAGAGACAGCATGATCTAAATAATGGTAACCTACAGCAGGACTGAATAAACCCATGCATTCAAAATAATGGAAACCATATTCCTCAATGTCAGAAAAAGGATTAAAAATATAGAAGAGGAAAAAAATACATAGAAGAGGGAAAGAGTAGAAAGAGCTCTATGATGCTGGATTGGAATTGGAGGTATCAGTGTGAACTCATGTTTTTTTAACAGCTATGTAAATATCATGTACATGTAGATATACATATATAATTTATAAGAGATATGTTTATATCTTAGTTCTGTCCACTGACCCAGTATAAATAAGCACAACACATACAAGAATCTTGGTCTCTAAATACCATTCTACATTAGAAGGAACCAAGTCTCCTTGACAAAGTAACTAATTCCAAGGGTGAATCAGGGAAAATATGAGCCAAACCTGGAATATCTTATTTGGCTAAAATTTAAGGAATGCTCAAAAAAATGACTAAGATATGTCAAGGCAACAGAGATGCCAACTAGAAGAGATGTCTACTGTTTAGTATATGTGCTGCCGAAGTGAGCATGAGATGTCTACTGGTTAAATCTCAGACATTATAAGCATGAAAATAAATACTCACGAAAATCTGTTATTGGATAAAATAAAAATCCCTGAGTCCACACCAATACATATGAACCAATGGAGAAGAAAAATCAGCTCTCCTTTATAATAGAAATCCAACTAATAAAGATAGACGAATGATGGAAATAGAAAACACCTGCTGGCAATCAATATATTGGCAATTGACTTAGGTAGAGTTGTCTTGAAAGTAGGGCCAGTGGATGATGGTTTGATGAGGAACAAGATAAATGCTTACCAATTGTCAAAGGAAAAAGAGTAACTTTGCAGTAGAGAAACCTAGAAACCACCATCATGAAAAAATGGCTAAGGTTGACATCAACAGTAATGTGTCAGTTCAACAATGTGTGTTTCTGACGTGATAAGCCACCAAGAGCACAGCTTTATTTCTGCAAAGAGTGCATGTTGGAGCCTGGCCATGAGGAAGCACTATATGGACCCAGACCATGGGGCATGTTAACACTGCACTGTCCAGTATGATAGCCACTTGGCCATATGTGGCTACTGAGCCCTCAGAATGTGAGTCGTTCTAATTGAGATATGTTGTACATACACTGGATTGCGAAATCTTTGTATGAAAAAAGAATGTAAATATATAATTTTTATACTGATTACATTTTTAAGTGATAACATTTTGAATACAATGTATTAAATAAGTATATTCTACTATTAATTTCACTTGATTATTTTCACTTTTTCTTATGTGGCTACTAGGAAAGTATAAGATACAGGCATGGTTCAGGGACACCTGGCTGGCTCAGTTTGTAGAGCATGTGTCTCTTCTTCCCCCACCCCCAAGATTTTGTTTGTTTATTTATTTATTTATTTAGAGAGAGCATGAGCAAGCAGGGGGAGGAGCAGAGGGAGAGGGAGAGAGAGGATATCAAGGGGACTCCATGCTGAGTGAGAAGCCCAATGCGGGTCTCAAACCCATGGCCCTGAGATCATGACTGGAGCCGAAACTAAGAGTCAGAAACTTAATTGACTGAGCCACCCAGGTGTCCTGAGCATGCATCTCTTGATATCGGGATTGTGAGTTTTGCCCCACAATGGGCACAGAGTTTACTTAAAAATATACACAGATAGATACATATATACATATATATACACTATGTATATACACATATATATACATATATATACTATGTATATACACATATATACACACTATGTATATACATATATATACACATATATATATGGTTCATGTATTGAGCAACGCTGTCCTATAGCATGAAAGGCCTGAACTGTTTAAAATTACCATGGATAAAGAACTATTCCAAATTGAAGGAGACTAAAGAGACAGGACAAATAAGTACATAGTCTGGATCTACCCAGTTTCCTTAAGACCAGACCCAAGCATGCATTCTTTGTAAGAATACCACAGAAATAAATAAATAAATAAATATGCACATACATATATGTATGTGTATATACATATATACACATACAAATAAATATACATATATGTATGTTTATACATATATACATATATATGTATGTTTATACATACATATGTGTGTGTGTGTGTGTGTGTGTGTGTATGGAGATAGAGTAAATGTGGTAAAATATTAACATTTGGGAAGTCTAAGTGGGGAAAATACAGGAATTTTTTTGTTCTCTTCTATTAACTTTTGTGTTAACTTTGAATTTTTTAGAAATAAATAATAAATATGCTCATGGGTAAAATGAAGAAGTAATGATAGAACTAGAAGTCACCAACACAACAGCAATGCATCACTTCTATAGTCATCAATGTCACATCAGGACCGTGGCTCATGATTCTCTGTGACTGAGACAATCCATGATGATTTGTATACAACTCTTGAGCAGCAGTGAAAATTCCACTACGTTCTCTCCCACTCAAGAAAACAAATGAGAATGCAAGTAGACAAGATGGATTTACAGAAAGTACAGCCTTAAATCTACTCTAACTTATAAAAGAAGCAATGTACTTACAAATCTTGATATTTTAACTGATAACAGTATCAAATTGCACATGATAGGTGAGTGTGTTGACCACTTTACAGGTGAGAACTATTGGCTTAGACCAGTTATTCCCCACCAGGTCAATGTTAAGACCTCTCGTATTTTAAATTTTTTCACAGAGTATCATAATAGTAATTCCATCAATGTTCATTTAATCTGCACTTGAGGTTTGGTTACACATGAATTCTTACTGACTTAGTTTTAGATTACACATGCCCTAGAGATCCATGGCCCACATATTGGGAATCACCAGGTAAAGATGAAAGCCGCTTTAGGATTAATTTTGTACTAAGTGTTCTGAGCTACTTGAGGTTATCCAGACTCATGATGCTATTGGAGACCACCATTACTTTGCTCACATCTTCCTTATGTCAGGAGTAACTATCTTTCCCCTTCCTACCTTCTTTAAAAGCTTTCCCATTCTGGCTTAGGGTTATTAGATTCCAAGTATCTAACTAACACAAGACAAAATGAATTTGTTGGAAGAATTAAGGATGGTGCACAAGATGGGAGGAATGTTAAAAGAATCAGATATAGAAGGAGCAAGAACCAAGATGGCTCCAGAGATTCTGGGGGAAGGAACCATTTAATGGTCCTACCATGGGGATGAGTCCACTTCAGTCAGATTTTGTTTCCATCTTTGCATCACTCTGCTCAAGCTTCATGTCCTGGGAGGGAAACTCCTATTGGCTAAGGACTTATGTACCTGGTCATGAACTCACTTACTGGCAAAGAAGGGTAGGGCCCCTTGACTAAGAGTGCCATTTAATGACATGAATGAAAGAGAGGTAATTTCCCCATAAAAACAAAACAAAACAAACAAAAAACCCTGAGGAAAATGGATTATGGGCAGCAACAAAACTAACAGAACTTACCTCTATAATCTTGAAGACTTAATTCAAGCAATATGTTTATCAGGTAAAATAATGAAACCAGGGGCACCCGGGTGGCTCAGTGGGTTAAGCCTCTGCGGTCAGCTCTGGTCACGATCTCAGGGTCCTGGGATCGAGCCCCACATCGGGCTCTCTGCTCAGCGGGGAGCCTGCTTCCCTTCCTCTCTCTCAGCCTGCCTCTCTGCCTACTTGTGATCTCTCTCACTCTGTCAAATAAATAAATAAATAAATAAATAAATAAATAAATCTTTAAAAAAAATAATGAAACCATATCAAACCAAAAATATATTTATACCTTCCCCCACCAAAAGAAGACACTGGCAATGCAATGTAATGTGATTGTATTGACTCCTGTCCTCCACTCAGCTCTTATTCCAAACTTGGGCTGGGCTAAAATTCTTGTCTTCTTGAGAGGGGCTAGTAAAAAGTTTAGGTTAGAGAGTAACTGCCTTATAATCATTTGGGACTTTCTTATCTTGGTGTATAGGACATATTCTGTTTGTAATAGTTACAATTTCCTGCACAACTAATAACTGAACATTTCCTTTCCTTTTACATGGTGACTGAAAGACCAACTCTAGATACTGCTTTTCACCAACATCAAATAAACATTTTTTGTAAGTTTTAGGCTCCAACTTTTATGTAAAAGTGAGATTTTACTATGTATACACATACATATATATGTATATATGTGTGCATATATGCATATATATGTATATATGTGTGCATATGTATATATGTGTGCATGTATTCATTTATCTATGTATCCATGCATACATACATACATACATTCATACATCTATCTGTCATCTCTGTAGAGTAGCAAGGAAGGAAATACAAAGGTACATATTCTGCCTTCCTTTTCCTTGAACCACCAACTGTATATTGGGGTTCTTTTCCAAGTTCATTGACACAGGCTTTCTTCTTGAGAGATTTGAGCCCTTAGCAGACCTGGTTATATAGGGTTGTGACAGTCTTCCATTAAGATTCCATGGGGCAAGTATGCATGGATGGTTCTGTTGGTTAAGCATCTGCCGTCAGCTCAGGTCATGAACCCAGGGCCCTGGGATCAAGCCCCGACCAGGCTCCCTGCTTGGAGGAGGGCCTGTTTCTCTCTCTCCCCACTCATGTTCTCTCTCTCTCTTGCTATCTCTTTCTCTCTCAAGTAAATAAACTCTTAAAAAAAAGAAAAAAGATTCCATGGGGTATCTATTGTTTCTGTCCTTACTCCTCTCTACTCTATGTAGGAACCCCCCTTTGCCTTGCTATCCTGGGTCAACCAGCCCAATACCATTTGGGGTAGTTGCCTTAAGGCATGAAAAATCTGAAAAGGCAAGGCAGTACTGGCAGTTTCCATTTCATGGGAACAATTATATCTCCTGGTTAGAAATAGAACCCAGAATCATAAGGGCAGGAAACATAAATGTGGCTAGGAGGCATGAGAGTACAAGGCCTGACTCCACACTAGCTGATGGTTGTGAAATGTCTGTATCTTGGTCACAGTAAGTAGTAGGAGGAAAACAGCCCATATATTTATTGATCTCTGACTTAACGCAGCCTATATAGGACAGCACACTAACTTTTTAGGATTTTGGCTTCAACCAAGAACAGTAGTCTTCAATATTCCACTCCTTCACCATACGAGAGTTGCTACTTATGAGGATTGAGGAATATGACAGTGTCATCCCATTGCCCTTTATTCTGTTGTGGTGTGCACCCATTCATCCAATGTTGCATAGACCATCATAACCCTACATAAGGCATTGGTTTGCTGGCAGAGTCATGATGGGTGAGGAAACCAAAGCTTTTCAATCCTATGATATAAGTATTCTTATTTTTTCCCATTTTACATATAAGAAAACCTAAGCATAAGTTAAATGATTTGCTCAAGTTCCCATAGTAAATAGAGAGACAGGATTCACATCTACTCACTGTCTGGATGATATTTTTGTTTTGTTTTGTTTTCTTTTTTAAGATTCTATTTATTTATTTGGGAGAGAGAGAGACAACATGAGAGGGGAATGTTCAGAGGGAGAACCAGAGTACCCACTGAGTGGGGAGTCTGATGTGGGACTTGATCCTGGGACTCCAGGATCATGATCTGAGCCAAAGGCAGTTGCTTAACCAACTGAGCCATCCAGGCGCCCTTACATCCACTGTCTGGTTGATCTTAACCACTAGGCCTCTCTTTGGAGAAGTAAGATGAGTCAACCAATGAACTAACCAGGACACTGGTCCCTCAGTTCCTGCCTTATCACTCTATACTCTCTGCTGTACTACCTGCCTGCTTGGAAGGTGCTGGAAAGAGAATACTAAGCAGTTAGAATCCATAGGAAAGAAAGAGTAAACATTCTTTACGTCACCACTGAAAGTACTAAACACATCATGCTGTTTATCTTACAAAGATGAGATGTGAAACCTCATTAATTTTTAAGTAGCACAAATTTAGTAGCATAGATTTTTACCAAACAGAAGTAAACTGAAATTACTGCCCCCCTCCTACATAAAACCTGTCAGTTATTCCTCACTACTTTTCAAAAAAAAAGTCCAAATTCAATAGCCAGGCAAACTTCATGAACTGGCTCCCACCTACATCATCCCCCCAACCCCCCCAACCCCATTGCTCATATTGCATCCTCGCTCAGACTCCAAACATTCTGAACTAAAAACACCCTAACCACGTCCCTGGGAATTTGCATAAGCTGAACCTTCTGCCCAGAAAGTTCTTCTCCTCTTGGTTTAGGCCTGTTTTCCTAGCTGCCCCGGCCCCGCATAGTTGTATTATCCAAGTTTTTTCTTTATGTTTTGATGCTTTGACATCTGAGGACTTGCTTACCCTGGAAGACTTCCTCTATAAGGATTAGCTAATTCCTAGAGAGTGAACAGCTAGCCTGGGAACATGCCTTTTGCAAGTAAAAGGCAATCCAGAGTCCATACCCCCACTGCCTTCTTTATTAGCAACCATCTATCTGCCTGAATCACCCCAGCATCAGGTACCAGATAACAAGGGAGAGCCCTTCTGCCCGAGTCCATTGAATTTGCTCAACCAGCCAATCCTAAACTTGTGTGCCCTGCCTTGCTCAACCCTTGCCAACGAAGGCTCTCACCCACATCCCCACCTCTCCCCACCTTCTGAACAACTCTAGTTCTTTCCTTGAGACCTTCTGTGATATGGCATACCCTCTTCTTTGGGATCTCAGAGTATAACAACGTATCTTGCAATGGCCATCCTTTCCTGATTGGTTGGCCTCATTATACCTAAATAATATTAAAACCCACATTTTAAAACTTGGTAAGTTAGTTGTTCCTCCTTCTTTGCTACTGCAGTTCCACAGACATGCTGCTATTATGGCGCTTTCCATCCACCACACTGCAATCCTTTATTGAAGTGTTTCTACTGGCAGCCTATGAGCTTCCTGAGAAATTTCCATCTTCGTATTATCAGTATCTAGCATGCCGCATGTCCCAGTGTAGGTTCTCAATATATGCTTGATAAGTGAAGCAGTTAATTAATTAATTAGTCCTAGAAGCCGCTGCATATCCAGTCACTTAGATTCCAATCTTACCACTTTTCAATTAGCCTTTCCACTTATGGCATATATAAATCCAGACACCAAATTTTATATATGGAATATTAAGACTCAGCTCACTGGTACATATGACCAGTTAATGCAAGCATGAAACAATGCCAACCACAGTAGCAAATGTCCAAGTTGGAAAAAAAAAAAAGTTTTACAACTGTGAAATATTATTATTAGGTACAAAAATGTGTGTGAAAGTAGTTCTGAGCAAAAGTGCAGAATGGAGCTTTATTGCCTCAATTTTATACCATTCGTCCCAACCCCATGAATCTGAGGGTTCATAAATTCTATTTGATGATAACTTACAACAGAAAGAAGTGATCTCCATATATTTAAGCACTGATGTATAACAATGCATAAATTGTAAATGATCTCACGGTATATAATTCCAGCTACCGTGTTTTTAAAAGAGGAAGGGAAATCACATGTCCCCAATGGCCTCCTATGTGCCGGGGCCTGTGCCAGTTGTCAAATGCGCGTTACGAAGGTTAAGCCTCGTAATGATCTTGCAAGTTAGGCACTGTGGTAGCCCAGTCCCTTCGGAGACATCGTGTGGGAAGGAAATCTCAGCCTTCTATCAGACTTGAAAAGGGAAATAAATTCACATGAGGAATTAGCCCTCGTTGATAGGGGATGGAAGGGAGGTTCTGAAAACAGAGACTCAAACAACACCCGTCTCTACAGAGAAACAGGATAGAAACATTTCAGAACATACGTGGAAATGTGGGAATAGACACCAGTGTCTGTACTGATATGGAACAACAAAGAAGTGGTCATGCCTGTACACAGGGAATGGACAGACAGGGGGCTCCTGTAGGAGCCAAGTGAAATGACTGAGGAGGAAGAGGAGGAGGAAGAATCATGGATAACCAGCTTTCTAATTCATAACCTTCAGCGCAATAAGCAAGCCCTAAAGACCAGAGCCACGTCCAATACATACTTTGTACTCTGTCAGGATTTGCTGAATGAATATTTTTTCAAAGAATTTAGGTTGTGGGGCGCTGGGGTGGCTCAGTGGGTTAAAGCCTCTGCCTTCGGCTCAGGTCATGATCTCAGAGTCCTGGGATCGAGCCCCGCATCGGGCTCTCTGCTCGGCAAGGAGCCTGCTTCCTCCTCTCTCTCTCTGCCTGCCTCTCTGCCTACTTGTGATCTCTGTCTGTCAAATAAACAAATAAAATCTTAAAAAAATACACTATATGGTAATTAAAAAATAAAAAATTAAAAAAAAAAAAAAAGAATTTAGGTTGTTGGGGCCCCTGGGTGGCTCAGTCTGTTAAGCATCTGCCTTCACCTCAGATCACCATCCTCGGGTCCTGGGATTGAGCCTCACATCAGGTTCTCTGCTCAGCAGGGAGCCTGCTTCTTCCTCTCCCTCTGCCTGCTGCTCCCTCTGCTTGTGCGCTGGCTCTCGCGCTCGCGCGCGCGCTCTCTCTCTCTCTCTCTCTGTCAAATAAATAAATAAATAAAATCTTTTTTAAAATTTAGGTTGTCATTTAAGTGCAAATTTCAATGCAAAATTATCTGGTTGTGCCACTGACATACCCTGGTTAGGATTTCATAAAAGCAGGCCAAAAAACCTTTTGTCCCAGCTCTTGTCTGTCACCGTAGGAGGAGCGGCGGTTTATTATTTGAGAAACAACAGGAGTGGTAGTTACTTCTGAAGTATCCAATGGGGCCATATAAGGCAAGACTAACAGAACATGTGTAGGTATCCGTCAGCTTGTCTTCATTTTTTATTCATGTTTGTTTTTCTCTACCAGCGTTAGGAAAGCCAGTGGCTTCCTAGTTAGGCTCGTTTTCTGAGGAGGTGCCTCCATGGCCGCCTCAGGCAGGGAGAGATCTGGGTTCCCCACCTTCATGTCAACCGGGACAGCTCCAATTTTAATTCATACAGTGAGCCTCCAGGTAAGGGATTATTTTAACAACAACGATGAACAACAGAGCTGGGTTTTTTAAAATTTCATTGTACGTGAGGGTCCAAATATTGATACTGCCCCTGGGGAACTGGATCTCAGGCAAGATGTTGTGTCTATTCCGTGTCTCAGTAAAAGGACATAACAAGAGTATGCAACCGAAGGTCGTTAGGAGGATTAAGTAGACAGAAAATGCTGGGTGAATATTAGGTTCTGACTTCATTACCTCATTTAAATCCTCAAAATTGGGATGCCTGGGTGGCTCAGTTGGTTAAGCATCGACCTTCAGCTCAGGTCATGATCCCAAAGTCCTGGGATGGAGTCCCACATCAGGCTCCCTGCTCAGCGGGGAATCTGCTTCTCCCTCTCCCTCTGCCTGCTGCTCCCCCTGCTTGTGCTCACTCTCTCTCTGTCTCTCTCTTTCTCTGACAAATAAATAAATAAAATCTTAAAAGAAAAAAAAAAATCCTTGAAATGGCCCCTCTGAGGAAGGCAGTATGACTATCCCCTTGTGTGAATGAGACAAGTGGGGCTTACAGAGATTCTGTGTCTTGCTCAAAGCCCTGGTCCATAAAGGGCAGAGCTGTGATTCAAACATGAATCTAGGTGATAGCAGAGCTGCTACCCTTAATTTTACACAGGGTGAATTGTAGGTGAAGTCCACAGATAATCTGAAAATCACAAATTTAGCTTTCAGTGAGGATATGGAGGTTCAAGTTGACTTTTTTTTTATGATGTTGACTTTTTAAAAGTTTAACATTCCAAAGCTGCTTACATAAAATCAGCTATTTTAAATGGCATATGCATCATTTCCAAACAAAGGGAAGAAGACACAGAACGATATAAATTAGCGTGGGAAGAGAAGCAGAAAGATGCATCTAGATCAATCATGCCTTTTGCATTAGCAGAAATATTGCAAGGACCCTCAAGAACGCACTTATAAATTCATTTTGAAAACTTCTTAACTGGTTTCCCCTCTTGCAGCTGCTACCCTTTATGTTGTGTGCTGCATTAAAAGAATAAAAAAACCTACCTTCCAAGTAGGCCCAGCGTCACCCTTGACCTCCCTGATGAGCCGGGAGCACGGGGAGCTTTGCAGCACACATCCCCCCTGGGCTCTTGGATTGCAACTTCAGGACCTGCAGGGATAGTCCTTCATCCTTTATATGTGGAGAAAAAGATGTGTTTCCTTTTATGGGGTCACAGTGTTGGCCTCTATTTATCTTTCCCCATTTTACTTTGAGATATTATAAATAATAAAACAAAAATCACCTCCTAACATGAAAAGCTCCCTCTTACTGAAGTTTTCAGTCTTTCTTCATGATTGTTGGCCTAAGCTGAATACTCCAAACTTCATGGGTCAGCGGGGTTTACGAATCCCCAACAAAGTTTCACCATGTCCACCCTCACTGAGCCGTGGGGTGGGGGTAAGATTTTTCCAGAGCCGAGTGGAAGAGCTGAGTTCAAGTCCTGCCTCTACCAAGTGGCTGAGTGACTTTGGGTAAGTTGCCTTCGCTCTCTCTGTCCCAATTTAACAAAGTTCAAACGGTGATGAGAAATATCATTTATCCATCCACCCAATCACTTTTACCAAGCATAAGCTTAGATAGTGTTTCTCAGTATCTGGGAAAAATGAAGGTGAACTGTACAAAATTTCTTTTTTTTTTTTCCATACAAAATTTCTTAATTCAACTGCTCACCATCTCCATCAGGAGACAGACATCTAAACAGATCAGAAGTGAAGAGAAAAGGAGGGACCCTGACAAGAGATGTTTCTATGTGAAATAGCCTCTGGAGAGGCAGGAGGAATCGACCATGAATAAGAGATTCCCAGCCTTAGTTGGAAACCACGCATTTGTCTACCTCACAAGGTTATTGGGAGGTTCAAATGACATAAGGAATTTGAATCCTTTGAAAACTCTGGAAAGCAACTTCTACGTGAGGCAGATGCTTGTGGCTGGCCTGCCCATATCCCCTGCCTTTGCCACTTGGGTGCAAACTGGGGACTTAAAGCTCCAGCCCCTGAACGTCTCTGCCTGAGGGGTGGTGCCTACCTCCAGAGCCTGCATCCCTTGCCACCTGTGCGGCAGGCAGCCTGGACCAACGCATCCATACACCCCACTCTGTGACCAGTGAGGCCCTCAACCAAACAAACAGCACCACTGCCTTGGCCCTCAGGTAGAAAAACCAAAACCAAGGCCTGAGTTCTCTACTAACTGCCAGAATTTCCCCAGCAGGCCTGAGCCTCAGTGGTCTACAGTATTTACTTGTTTGATGATGGGCCATGCATTGGCTGCCTTCCCTTCCTGTGCCACTTCCCTACTGCCCCCTTCCCTAGCCACCCCATGGGGTTTTCTTCACCTGCCAAAGAAATACTTACACATGGGTCCTGATCCCAGGGTATGCTTCTGAGAGAACCCAAACTAAGACAAGATGTAAGCCATCTTGAATTATTATTATACTAGTACATTTTGAAATGTGGCCAGAATCCTACACACTATTTTGCATGTAAAAAGCACGGCTTTGTATTTATAAATCCTCTTCTGCATAGTTAGGATTTGATCCACTTTAGCCATTATAACATAATACCTGCCTAAGAATTTCTTGAATCCATCCGACCCACCCTGCTCTGGCTGAAGCTTTTATCTCTCACCCGGATTTCTACATTATCCTAGCTGCCCTCTCTGGTTCTAGTCTTTCCCCTCCAACAAATCCACCCTTCTCACCATCTACAGAGACAGCCACTGGAAAGTAAGTCTGACCAGACCCCTCTCAGCCCAAATAGCACTATTGTGTAAATTTTAAAAGGCTTCTGTTACTTACCACACTCTTGTTCTATCTAATGGAAAATTGTTGTAATACTCTGGTGTCTGTAGAGCAAGATGCTCGATGGTCATTTTCAAGGAAATTGACAAAATAATACACAAATCTGCAGTGTCCACGATGTGTGATGCCCACTGAAATGTGCATCCTTTTGCACTGCACAACCTCTACAACTGTACAGATCCACCGTGGTTCTGAAAACTCCCTGCCTCCATAAACACCTTCCTGGTTCCTAGTATACAGAATCCCCAGTTTGCAACAGAGTGGCAGATGACCCATCATTTTCTGGCCATATGACCTTGGGCAAGTGAGCTCACATCTCTATATCTCAGTTTCCTTGCTGGTAAAATGGAGATGACATCATTACAGATTAGATAAGCCAATGCCTATAATTAATAATGCTTGATGGCAAGTACACAATACATCTTAATTATTATTTTCATTATAATGTCAATAAACATTCAAGAATGGAGGGCCCTCTGTTTATACCAAACAGGCAGTCCTCTATGAAAAACATACTTTTTGCTTCATCCAACTATGTAATCAGAATGGTGATGAACACTACGTATGTTAGTATATTTTTGTCTACACAACCACTCTCTGTGCTAGAAAGGTTCTACTCTTGGCCTACTACAAATGATGAGACTGAGAAGAATGACTATGGCTTGCTTTTGGTCACAGGTAAGTTAAGAGTCAGAGGCTGGACCAAATCTGGCCTGTGTGGTTCCAAGCTTGTGCTTTTAACTGAGCTAAAGGAGGAGCCTCACAGTCCCACTGCAGGCTCAGATAGTGGGGGATGTTGGCGGACAGGGCACAGGCAGAGATGTGAAAAGGGAACCCAATATAGAGCAGCTTGTTCAAAGGCTCAGCTCACTGACCATAAATATCATAAATTCAAGGAACAGGGGTTTTTGGTTAGTTTGAAGTGTTCTTGTGTGGAAAGTTGGGAGATGAGATTAAAAGGGAATAGTGGACACAGAGCAAGGAAGGATCCTGGGTGCTACGCAAGGATTTCTTTATCTCCAAAACTCGCCGAAAGCAAAGGGACAGATCACACCAGGTGCTGACAAATGGATGTTGATGTCGAACAAACAGAGCTCTCATTCACTGCTGGTGAGAATACAAAGTGGTACAACCACTGTGGAAACAGTTCGACAATTTCTCCTAATGTTAATCGTCCACCTATCACATGACCCAACCATCATGTACCCAGGTATTCACGCAAGAAAAATGAAACTGTGTATCTATAAGAAGACAAGAACGTTCTTAGTATCTTCCTTCCTAATAGCCCCAAACTGGAAACAAACCAAATGTTCATTAATTGAAGAATGGATAAAAACAACTGTGCTGTTTTCACACCATAAGATCGTACTCAGTAATAAGATGGAATGGACTAAGAAGGCACTCAACAATGTGGATAAACCTTAAAATATTATGCTAAGTGCCAGAGGTCAGACTAAAAGGCATATGCTGGGGGCACCTGGGTGGCTCATTGGGTTAAAGCTTCTGCCTTCGGCTCAGGTCCTGATCCCAGGGTCCTGGGATTGAGCCCTGCATCGGGCTCTCTGCTCAGCAGGGAGCCTGCTCCTCCCTCTCTCTCTGCCTGCCTCTCTGCCTACTTGTGATCTCTGTCAAGTAAATAAATAAAATCTTTAAAAAAATAAAAAATAAAAATAAATAAATAAATAAAAGGTATATGTGGTTTGTTTTCCTTTATATTAAGTTTTAGAATAAGTGAAGTTCATCCACAGTGATAAAAATCAGAACAAGGCTTGCCTGTTTGCTAATGGGGTGGGGTTAGTATGACTGAAAGGAGGCATGAGGGTATTCTCTGAAATGATGGAAATGATCTATATCTTAATGGCGGTGGTGGTGGTTAACAGGTGCAAAATTCTGTCAAAGCTCATCAAACTGTACACTCAGATTTAGTGTATTATAATGTATGTAAAATAGATCTTGGGAAAAATAAAAGTAGCCAAAAAATAGATCACAAAACAAGGAACTGCCTTTGGTTAAGTTACCTACAGATTAGGTGTAGACTCTATTCTTACAAATCATACAAATTTAGGATTCAGTAGAAGAACTTGGTTATGGAAGTCTTACAAAGCTTCTCTTCCTTCATTCTTTAACAAATATTATTTGTTTTAACAAATATTTATTTAGCTCAGTGCTACCACTCAGGATCTGGGTGATTTGGCACAAATGACTCTCAGTGTCTCAGTTCACTCATCTGTGAAATGGGGATGGTAATAGTACCTACCTCGTGGGGTTGTTGTGGGGACTGAAGGTGCAAATATATGCAAAATTCTTAGACTTAGTACTTGCACATGGTCCGGGTTAAATAAATGCTAGTGATTCGTATTATTACCCTCAGTTATGTGCCAGGCTCATAGTATATACACAGTAATAGGACATAGTTCCAGTTCTAGAAAATTTATGATGTCAAAGAAAGGATAAACAATAAACATGTAAATGAATATGCTTGATACGATCGCAAAATTTGAAAAGTGCTCTGAGTACATAAATGAGTGTCTTGGAATGGAATATCCATTCAAAATGAAAATAATCAACCACCTAAATCAAATCAAGTTCAGATAGTCATTTATTGTTCTTCAGTATTATTATTGTAATGATGCCTCTATTCCTGGCGTCTGAAATTTGGAGCTCCCAGGGCTCAGGCCTCTGATCTTTATTCTTCTGTGTCCTAGCTCAGTCCTAGGTGACCTCACTCTTTCGTGAGCTGTGATGCTGTGTTCATGCCTCTGAACTCAGCATCATACCTGAACTCCCATGTATATAAGGACATCTAAATCCAAATTCTCCATTCTCAGCCACCCCAAACTGCCTTTTCCTCAGTGCTCCCCATCTCGAAAAGAGCAGCTCCACTCTCCCGCTGCCTTGTCCTGGCCTGCTTCCTTTCCTTTTCTCATATTTCATACCCACGAGTCGGCAAATCCTAAAATCAGTCATTCCTAAGAGCACGATGACGCCTTTCCATCTAGAATACGACAAGAGTTTCCTAAGGGATCACAGAGCTTCCAGTCTTGCTCCCCCAGAACTAGTCTCAGCACACCAGCCAGGTGATCCTTCCAAAACATTAAGGATCCACGGCCTTCCTCTGCTTTAAACCCTCCAGTGGGTTTCCTTCACCCTGTCCTTTTCACAGCCTATGAAGCCCAAGACAATCCGCCCTGGACTACCTCTCTGTCCTCCTCTCCTACTACTCTCTCTCTCTTGCTCCCTTCTCCAGCCACACCAACCTCCTTGCTGTCTCTTCAATATACCAGTCAAGCTCCTACCTCATGGCCTTTGTACGTGCTGTCCCCTCTGCCTGGCCTATTCTTCCTCCAGATAGTCTCATGGGTCCTTCCCTGACTTTATTCAAATCTCTGCTCAAATGCGAGCATCCTAACTAAAACAGCACATACACTCCCACCCCAGTCTCTAACTGCTTTTCTCTGATTTTCCCCCCTAGTGCCTGACATTCTATTTTATTGGTTTATTGCCCTAGCTTGAATATAAGCCTGATGGGGCAGAGAGAGTCCTTGCATCTTTTGGTCACAACCCCAGGGACTAGAATGGTGCCTGACACACAGTAGATGCTCAATTGATAAGTGATGGATAAATGAATAACTATTATCTTAATTTATGCAGAGTTTCTCAGTTTACAAAGTAGCTACATACACAGTGTCTTAACAAGCCTTCTAACAGTTTGTGGGATAGGCTCTGTTATCTCCATTTTGCAGATAAGTTCTAAGTCTGCTTACTCTTTTTGAAGTCCCTTGTTCAAGGTCATGCAGCTCTTGGACACATAGGTCAAACCCTGGTCTTTTGCCTTCAAACCCAGTTTAATAATCATAATCATAAAGTATTATTAACAATATTTAACAGTCTATGAGTACTCCTCTTGACATTTGTGGTATTTCATTTAACAATGCTTTGAGGTAGGTACTCTTCTGATTGCCATTTTACAGAGGAAGAAACTAAGTAGCTTACCCAAGGTCACAGAGCTGCTAAGTGGCACAGTCAGAATCTGGGTCCTGGGTACTTGACTTCGAGGACTTGTTCTCCAATCAACTAGCCCACTAGGCACAGCCTGTGAAATGAACAGAACTAAGTAAATTGTGGAACTCAAATGGACAAATACCAAATTTGTTCTAGGACTTTCTGCCATTCTTAAGCTCTTCGCTTTTGCAGAATTTAGCAGAACTTTTCTCTCTCTAAGATCATGAAGTGGAGAGTTATATCTCAAACGCAATTTACATTATTTTGTTTTCTGCTATTCATCCATCTTTGAAATGTTTGAAACAGTTGTTTCTGAACTGAGAGGTCACTTAGGATTCACGGGCAGGGCTCATGGCGTTTCCGATAGTTTGTCTTTCTGCCTCCTCTGGTAGCTTCGTGGTGCTTTCGTGGCCAAGTGCACAGGCTGCTGTCCCTCTGAGCTTCAGATTCTACTCCTCCTCCTCACCCCATGACATGTCTTGTTTCATAAATTCTCGCCTTCAGTGTATTACATAACCTACACTGTGGAACATTCCATTTCTATTCCTTTCCTTTCTTTTCTTTTTTTCAAAAAGTAGGAATCTATTTGATTGGATGTGATGGCACCGGAGGCAGAAATGTGGCAAAATTTTAAGTGGTGAGAAATCTATCTCAGCTACCTGGATTTTGAGAAGGAAATTGTGATTCCCTAACTCACTTTGTATTGAACTGGACAAGTCAGATGAACTAAAATAGCTTTATTGGCTTGTCTTCTTGTCTCCAGGTCAAGCAAGTGTCTGCAAGGGCTGCCTATTTTCTTCTCTTTCTGCATATTCAAATTATTAACTTGAAAAGTATGCATGAAGTTACACAAACACAGCTGGGTAACTTTAAAATATCAAACCCCTTGGATCTTAAATAAGTAAGCACTCAGATGTTGAAAAACAAATCAAGTATTTTTTTTATGGTTTCTTTTTTTTTTAATTTCCACCGTAACAGTATTCATGGTTTTTGCACCACACCCAGTGCTCCATGCAATACGTGCCCTCCCTAATACCCACCTTAGTTAGTTCTTTGTAACATAAAGGTTCTTAGCATTTATCTGGGAATAGACTGGGTTCCTTCAGGGCAGCACAGACTCTGTTCATCCAGGTATCCCCAACATCTGGCACATAGTAGGTCTGTTCACCCAGGTATCCCCAATATCTGGCACATAGTAGGTGATCACAAGAGTAGGTGATTAACATGGTGGACACTTGATAAATATATGTTGAAGCTCTAGTACTGTCTTTTATTGCCTACTTGCAGACTTGTGTCACACACTTTCCATGCACAAGTGTGTGTGTGCACACACACATGCACACTAGGTTGTGAGCTCCCAGAGGAGAGGATCTGTGTCTTGTTCATCTCTGCATTCCCTAATATAGAACCACCAGATAGCAGGTGGTAATTAAATGATCGCTGAATTGAACAGCACAAGGATTTTAACTTCTGTTACTCGATTCATATGCCCTTCCCCCATCCCACCTTGTCCATTTGGCTCTCAGGCCAGACTGCCTAAAACCATCACATTAATCTAATTAAGTATTTGAAAGCCAGAGACCTTGAAATTATTTAAATCAAGTTCAGAATTACATTTTTAAATTTACTCCAGCCATCTCATAAGTAGATTTAGCAACTAGCTAACTGCTATCCCAAGAGGGAAAGAAAAAAAAAAAACCAATAGCATAAGCCTAATGAATGTGGTCAGACATACCATGTAACAGATGTCCAACGTACTGCCATGAGCTTAAATCATAAATATGATGGCTCTGTTTGGCATAGCAAAATATATTAGAAGTGTTTCATCGGTCACTGGGCAACTTGCTAGATGGGAGGGGAACGATCCTGAAAAATGTAGGAGCTCTGACTAGGAGCATCTCACAAGGAGCCCTGGAGAAACACAGATAATCTGTTTGCAATGATTCATCAAGTTGGTCCTTTGTTTCCCTAATTTGAGTGTCAAGTGCAACCATACAATAAAGAATTGCCAAGACCCGATAAGATTCTCTTCTGGCTGCTGCTTTTCCTGCCCTAACAACTGGTACTATTCATGCCTAGAGCACAAATTGAATAAATGGCTTCAAGGCTGGCAATATTGGATTGTGTTTTGAATTTTTTGTTTTCCCTTAAAAGGCAAAATCCTATGTGTGTCTTGCCTTCCCCCAAACACATTGCTTGGATAGTCACTGTGGTACCAATAATTTTAACTTTCTTAATACTAAGTATGGAAGGATGCCTCATAAGTTAAAAATAGTTCCTGTTGTATCATCAGTGGAGCAATGGATTACTGAAGATTAAAAAATGATTGTAATGCCTTTTTTGGCCTTGAGAAAGCTCTTATTGTGCCTATGGTTCAGTTGGCCTGCTGATCATTTCCATCTTAATGTAATCTTTAACATTATGCTGCTACAGGTGAGGTGTTAAGTAAAACAGTAAGACAACTATTCTCGCTGAGCAATTTCACAAGAAATATGTTTTTTTGACTAAATTAGACATTTAACAAATGCCATTTGTAATTCAGTGGGGGAGGGAGAATGTCCTTAAAACAAGCTATTGATGTGAATTTCCCAACATAAGACAATAATTTTTAAAAATTTTAATCTACATTCTAAGTGTGAAATTATGTCTACTGTCAGTGCAGTAGACCAATACAAGGAGAACACCAGAGTCCTTAGGAGTCTTAAAAAATAAACAGTAAGCAGTTTTATCTCCAGCAGCCAGAAATCTTTCCTCACAATTAGGAAGAATCTACAGGTCCAGTTAATCATGTGGCTATGATGTGCTGAATGTTTCTAACACTTAAAATCATTTAGATGACGGCTAGAAACCTCAAAGTTCTGTGAGAAATATAAATTTTAATATTTAAAATAAGGAAATGAATTAAATAATTTAGATGAAAATTTAGATATAAAGGTTGCATGACAGTAGCCAGATTTAAAAAGTAAAATACAGGGGGATGTTAGAAAGCCTACAATCAGACAACCGAAATAATAAATAATTTTTTGGAAAAATTATTTCCTGTCAGATTTCCCCATGCTAGGAGCATAAATGCAAAAATTATAAATAGAGCAAGTGTCATTTGGACAGTTGACTTGTTTTTATCAAAATTACAAAACAGAATTTAGTTTGAAAATTTTCAAATAGCTATCATGTTCTGAATCCAAGTGGGTTCTCCTTCCTTTTTACTTGATGACTTCATAAAAGATAAATAAGCCCTCGGACCAATAGGTGGGTACACTAGCACGGTTAACTCTCTCGCCCCAGAAATTCCACTAGGCTGAAAAGATTATTATTTGGGGGCGGGAAGGGGGGATGCAGAGGTCTTTAGGACCCAGCAGGCGGCGGCAGGCGGCAGTTGTGTAGATCACTGAGAGACTACGAGGGTCCGGTTCAGTTTTAATTCTGTCTCTAATCTCTGCAACAGCCGCGCTTCCTGGGTCCCGCGGCTCTCCTACCCACTCAGCCGCCACCGGCGGCCGGCGAAAATCAGAGCCGCTCGCCCCCCGTCACCCACCATGGACACCCTCCAAGAAAAAGTGGCTCCGGACGCGTGTGCCTGAGGAATCCTCGCAAAAGAGGTGCCCAAAATGAAGACCCTGATGGTGAGTCATTTGTGGCAACTCCTCTGAGCACAGGTGGGGACCCCCGGACGCGGCGTCCTCAGGGCGCACGGGAGAGCTCCAGGGGCGCCTAACCCTGCGCCGCGAGGTCGCTTGTTACAAAAGGACAACTTTCCACCTGCTCCGTGTCCCCTTCCGGTTCTCCGGTTCTGCCTGGCTCGGAATCCCAGAGCCGAGGTGGGAACTCGGGTTGCTTCGGCTTCTGGATCTCAGGCGAGAGGTCTGGGGACCCACGGAGAACTGGAGAAGCGGTGGAGAGGTGGGCGCGTGGCTCGGGGGAAGGGGGATGCCCAAAAGCAACAGCCTGGCAAAAACTAAGAGGGGCGGGGAGGGGGGGGGAACCTTTGCAGACTTTGTTGGTTTTCTTGTCGGATTTCAAACTTGCAAGAATCGCGGAGGTAGAGCCGCGCGAGTCCTGAAAGGACCGGGTGCAAGGGCTAGAGGTTCCAGCCGCCGAGCTGGGGGAGGGAGGCCCCTCCTCGAAGTCCGAGCCCACCTCTGCCCCGGCAGCCGGTGCGCTTTCCCTACCCTAGCCCGGCGCCGCGCACCACCTGCCCTCTGCCGAGAGATCTGGGAGGTGGCGTCGGCCGAGAGCAGGAACGCTCGGGAGCATCCCCTGCCGTACGCGCGGGGACGGTGCCTCCCCTGCCCCGGCTGCGCGCGGGGGACTAGGACCCGGGCCACCTCCCTCCAGCCTCGGACCTCCCCCGCGCGTCTGACCGTCTCGCGCGTGTCCCCGCCGGCGCGCTCCTCCGGGGCTGGCTCTCAGCGGCTCTCCTCTGCTCTCTCCCGCCCGCCCGCAGCGCCATGGTCTGGCTGTGTGTTTAGCGCTCACCACCATGTGCACCAGCTTGTTGCTCGTGTACAGCAGCCTCGGCGGCCAGAAGGAGCGGCCCCCGCAGCAGCAGCAGCAGGCGGCGGCGACCGGCAGCGCGCAGCCGTCGGCGGAGAGCAGCCCCCCCTCAAGGCCCCGGGCCCCCGCGGGACCGCAGCCGCTGGACGGATACCTCGGCGTGAGGGACCACAAGGTGACAGCTCGCTCGCCGGCGCGCACGCCACCCAGCCTGGGGATCCCGCACACCTGAGCCTGCCCCCTTTCCCGGGGCTGGGAGGCGCCGTGAGTAGGTGCCATTCGGAGGATGGAAGGGGGAGCGGACCCGCTGGGGTGGGGTGGGATAGTTCCTTCTCGGTATGAATTCCTGTTTGGAGTCGGAGGTAAAGTTTTTCAGGGAATAGGGGTGAGACGAGTGGACCCAAAGCCCAATTTCCTTACAGGAACTGGCCTGGAAGTAGAACCTTCTGGTCCCCAGAACTGCAACCGCGGGTGGGTGCCGGGTGCCTGAAGCGTCGGGTTTGGCCGCCAAGTCGCGCGGGGGTGGGAGGAGAGCCGGGATCGCGCGCGTAACGCCGGAGCGTGGCCCGCGGGGAACTGGAGGGTGAGTGGCAGCCTGTCCGTGGCTGCTGCTCCGAGATTCCTCTCTGATCTCTGCGCTCGGAATAGCTCTGGGCAGAATTATCACCGCCTTGGGGAGCGGTCCCAGGCAGGCGCGGAAGGCTGGAGGCTCAAACTCAGCTTCCATTGGCTTGAAAACTCATCGTTGAGGGCCTGTTTTTCTCTGCCTTCCGGGAAGCCGTAGCGTGGTTTGGCTAATAATTAATAAGATGATTTTTTTTTTTAATTGAGCCTCCTTTTCCCCGCCCCAAGTGATAAATCTCTGGTTTTAGTGCGCAAAGCGTCTGGGAGAATTCTAATCAAGTTCCCTGATTCTGAAAAGATATTTTAATATAGCTTAAATATATATTCCCCATTATTTGAAGCTGCTAATGTTTTTATTAAAACACAATTCCACTCTGTATCTGCTCTATAAAGGCTGGAGGATTTCTTGAAACCATCCAGCTATTCCGCTTTTTATATTACTAGATTTTATATTTGTGAACCAAAGTATTATTTAGCAGGTGGTCCTTTTCTGTGAAAAGATTGGTCTTACTGTTCATGAAAAAGTCAAACTTTTTTTTAAGTGATAGTCAAAATATTTCCACTCGTTTGTGCAATGCGTATTGCAAAAAGGTTTTTGGAGGGTAAACATTCAAGGCAGCTGCTAGGGATCTTTGAATGCTTGTGGAAAAAAACCCCAACATACCATGAAATGTGGATGGATGGATACATAGACCAATAGGTATAATGTATAAGAAATGCTAGGTATAAAACAGTACTGTTGGGGTACAGAAATGAGAAACATCACTGCCCAGGAAGGTTTAAGGAAATTCTCTCTGAAAAGGTAGACTTTGCCCTGGGGAGAATTTGGGGAAGCAGAAAAGAGGAAGGGATTTCTTTAGGAAGTGATTTGGGGACTGGGGAGGGGGCTGGTAATAAAATCTTGAAATCAAAAGTAGAGAGGGTCTTCAGTTTTTCAATAACAGCTTCACTTTTCTCTTTAAGATGTTGATCGATTACACTCTTTGTATGTGCAAGCAACCTATAAGGGCTGGAGTTCTAGAAAACTTTAGACATTGGTTTCCGACTGGATGGATGTGGTATTTATGTGTAACTGGTATAGGATGAATATATTGAACTTGGTGGATTTTCATGGTGTTGTTTAGTGGAAATGGCTGTATAGCACTTGTGAAGCTTTGATTAATGGGGTGTCAAAAGGTAAATTTGCTGAAAGCTTTGATCTGCCTTTGGGATGGTATTCCTAATACTTTTCTTCCTGTGTTCTGCTGGATGGACAGCAGCTAAGAATATTGATAGCATAAGGCAAAATATGATGCCCTCATGTTTGTTTTCAAAAATAGTGTTTATTCATGTAAATATATTGGATTCCATTTTCAATGTATTAGAGTATTATTCATTAAAATGAAAAACAGCCCTTTTTTGAAAGGAATGTTGAAACTCTTTATGAGAAATTGGGATAATCTATAGTAAAGGGTTTTATAAACTGTGATGTGTTATATGGATGATAAATGTGTGAAAGTTCTTAAAATTCTTAACAGAGAATTATAAACATGACCAGGAAGGTCTTTGCATCTAATGAATACCAGTGGAATTCTTTCATAGAAAACCAACAGGTCATCAAATTCCATACTCCAAGGATTCAAGATTTTACCCCACCCCAAGCAAAAGAACAAATGCAAATCTTTTTTTTTTTTTTTTTTAACAAATACAAATCTTAAAATCTATGCCTTCTCTCTAGGCATTATTCCAGTTGTCCCACTGAACCACATGAGAACTTCTCAAAATGTCGTCACTTGACTGCTGGCTGGAAATTGAATGAAGTTTCATTTCTGAGGGTTATAGGGAGGTTCATGTAGTGTTAAGTCGTTATTTACTTCGGTTTATTTAAGATCTTCCAATAGTCTTGCTTAAGCAGAGGTAGAAATTTGTTAGAATATTGCTAGGATTTTTTTTTTTCCAGATTAACACAGGGGAGGTTAAGAAATCAGGATTTTCTATTCTTATTATGTTGCCAGATGAGACCCTGATTGCTTTTTTTTTTTCACTCTCATATCAGGCCTTAGAAAAATTATAGGATGTGCTGAATGTGATGACCACCAAGCCGTATGCTGCTGCATACTGAATCAGAATTCCAACAGACTTTATTTGCCACTGATTTACAGAATCTGGAGAGAGTTACAGATACCATTGAGGAAAATATTCACATCTCCATGGCTGGTGGTCCCAAAGTCTGATAAATATGTAGTGTTTATGTTCAGTTACATGGTGGTATTAACATTATAACTCTAAGATTAAATTCAACAGGTGGTCCTAATCCCCAACACCTGAATTTCTCAAATTACAGCCTGTCTGCAATGATAGTCTTGTCTCATACGGCTGCAGACTAAATTACTGTTGAGATTAAATCACTGTGTGCTTTTGTTGAAAGACATGCTGCAAGTCAAGCCAGTGATGAGCAATGTGTGTTGAAGCTTAAAATATCACTTTCCATGGTCATATTCTCTCCTTCCTCGTTCACAAACGATGTGAGCTGAAATTGTAATTCCAGTGTGACTAAGTGAAGGCTACTTGGAGTTTCTTGTGATAATGAAGACATTTCATTTTCTGTTAGAGAGATTCTTTCTCTTAATTTCCAACTCCTTTCCCCAGACCTCTTCCCACCAACGTTTCACCAACTCATTTCAATCTTGTTTGCGTCTGTCACTGCCGGTACTATATCTGTATCTGCCATTACTGTTCCGGTCCCCAGTTTTGGAGCCACTGATTTCTAACCAGATCAGCCAGACAACAAGCAAAGTCAATTTTCATGGCTTTAGAAACCTTCTGTATTTAGAACTATAGCATAATGTATAACCAAACTAAAGCATGCGGGGGTGCGTGCTCGCGCACATACACATACAGACAGACAGACAGACAGACACACACACACACACACACACACTAAATCAAGCAACCTTCAGAGAAAAGCTTCAGTTCTCCCAGCAGAGTGGAAGGGAGCATGGAGTGTATTCTGTTTCCAGCCTGGATCTGGTCTGGATAGATAAAGTCATTTGCCGTCTGGTGGACCCTGTGAAATGAAACTATGAGCAGATTCCCATTTCCAGTGGACAGGAGCCCTTATCACAGGAGGCCCACTTGTCACCTGGGCTGCCCTTTTCTAAGATGGCTTATGAAGGAGCAGTGATCAATGGGGTCTGAAGCTGAGCTGCTATCTCCTTGCTTCAGTAGTAGCTCCCAGGAATGGATTTTACACATACTAATAACATGCTTGTCCTTGGTTCTTTCTTTCCTTAAGCACTCAGTTATTCAGACAAAACGGAACCGCTTGGAGGTAACAGTATGTTTGCTATTAATTCACAGATGTCCAGCTGGAGTGATAGGACAAGTCAATGTAAGAGTTGAAAAATAATTCAAAACTAGAAAAAAGGCACATGGCGTATAACTTCCTTTGGAATTATTCTTCCTTTTAAAAAGTATATAAATGCTCAAATATAAGTTTGCACCATTTATTAGTCCCTGTTTTATAATATTTGAGGCATCCAATCAACGATTGATAATTTGGATCTCAAAATCAAAGTGAGCTCAAGTACTAAAATGTAGTAATTACTAAAATATAGTCTGCCAATAGTGATGAAGCCCTGTTAACACAAATCGTCAACCAAAAAGAAAGATAAAATGAACTATTTTTCATGGGGGAGGAGTTGTAATAATGTGATTGCTTTTAACAGGAGAAGTGTTCATGTAATATTTGTTATAATATATAACCTTCTTTAATTCTGAGAGCCAGGAGTGTTTCTTCAGGTTCCCAAGGAGTAATGCCAAGATACCCCCATGCCAAAGTCCAGACCACACCTGGTAAATAGGTCTGAGCTGGCTCCCTCTCCATTTCTGGGCATTCTGACCTCCTTGCTGGTCCTTGAAAACTCATTGTGCCTCAGGACCTTTGCACTTCTGTCCCCTCTCCCTGGAAAGCTCTTGCCCAAGATTTTGTACATGATTGGTTTCTTCTGGTCATTCAGTCCTCAGATCACATGTCATCTTCCAGATCATACTCTTTAAATAGCTCTCTCCTTAACAGTCATTCTCTATTTTATTAGCCTGTTTTATTTTCCTAATACTAGTTTAACAATATCTGAGCAAATCTTAAAGTTGTCTTTGGTATTGTTTGTCTTCCCTCCCCCCCCCCCCCCGCCCCCCAGGTAGAATCTAAGTGCAATGATAGCAAAGTATTTGTACATCTTGTTGACTAGTTTAACTCCAGGCTCTAGAATAATACTTGACACTTAATGAGCACACTGCAGGTATTTATTGAAGGAAAGAAGAAAGCAGAGTATATGGGGAGAGGAGGTTGTAGAGAGAGACAAAGCTACCTCACCCTATGTAAACTCCCTTCGTTATAAGAAACATCAGTGCAGTCCCAAGGCCCTGGTATGTCTCATCTTTCCTAATTTGGTTTACTGCTACTACACTACTAGTAATCATAATGGAAGGAAGATGAAATGATTTAAAACAAGACTCTTTGAGAATGAGATTTAGGAGTTTACATTTTAGCAGGCTTCCCTTACACTCTTGTGCACATTAAAGTTTGAGAATCATCATTTGAAATGTTTTTAATCATCATAATGTGTAGTTCCATAGTTAATTTGTTTCTGGGTTTTTTAACTACTCATAGCCCAAAGTAAATATTCACTGAAGGCCTAATAGTTGCAAAATTGGGTATTCTGGAGGAAGAACACAGTGCCTACCATCAAAGTATCTTTGATCTAATTGGAGACAGAAGACAAAGAAGCAAGAAAGAAAGGTTAAATAATAAAGCAAGTGCTGAATAATAATATGAAACCAGGAAACAATTAATCAAGGCATTGACATTAAAAAGGAGCCAATTTCTGTGATCTTTCTCATCTATAAAATAAGTTAAATACTATTATTAATTTAGAAGTTATAAAACTTTCAAACTAAAATTGCACTTTTTAGCCCTTTTTTATTGCATATGTATGTGTGTGTGTGTATTTATATGTATGACATGAAATGAATACTTAATAAAAACTTGGATGTCAAAGCAACTTCAAAGTGGATAGTTGGGTTAAATTAAAAATATTCAGTCTCTTTATGATTTTCCTTTAGGGTGGCATAGGGTCTTCTGGAATCTTGAAGGGCGCTAACCCTATTGCCCTGTTCAACTCTTTCTGTGACCGTGTCTTCCAAACCAAGTCTCATAACTCATGGTTTGAGAAATTTGTGTTGGCCACAAGACGAAACATTTGCCATCATATCTGTCATAGAAACATGACATCTGTTAGAGAGGAGACTTTCCATAGCCTGTAGGGTCAAGTAGCAACTCACTCTAATTCCCATCCTGTGAATGCTGAGATGAAACAAGACTGGAGATGAGAAAACACTGAAAATTAAAACGCATCACTAAACAACAAATCATTGAAACCTGCTGTACATCTACTATATACTCCTTGAGCAGCTGTGAAGAATCTTAAGTATAGAAAGACCAGGAATTACTATTTCTTAAATAATGGTATTATTATCCATACCCTGTGAACCTGATTCAAGAGAAGAATTCCATTAGGAGTGAGTTTAGGATTGAATGACTGATAAAAACTTGAAGGTGGGGTTATTTATGAGATGCATTCTGATTCTTCTTCACGAGCTCTTTAGTCCTAAACTCTTAGTCTAGGCCTGGGACAAATAAACATGTTTATTGGGTGCCCTATTCAGTATGGTTTCCCAAATAAAAGTCACAGGCATGCATATTCTTTCAGTTTAGACAACATATCCGCAGGGAAGCCCTCCCTGACTTATAGCCTGGGTTAGATCTAAGCTATATGTTTTGTGTTCATAGCCAGGATCCCATGGTAATACTTATTCCAACTTATTGTTGTTTCTTGTCTCAACTTGCCTGTCTTCCCTGCTCTATAGTCAGCTTCTTGGAGGCCGGGACTTTTTTTTTCTCATTCTTATCATTGTATTCTCGATCTTTAATATAATGTCTGATATAGAATGGGTCTTCAGGAAGTATTTGTTGAATAAATGAATATAAATGAGAAATTGTAATTTCTTCTAAACTAATTCCACCTGAAAAATTTCTATTTGGCACTAAGACATACATACCATTTCCCCTGCCACCAATTGTAGTTCTGTAACTATTGCATTGCTATGTACTTGTCCTAATCCGATCTCTTAAAACATACTCAGAGTTTTGAGCTGGAAGAAAAACTTGAAAATTACCAAAAGGAGTTCACAAGTTCTTGTGTGATTTGCCCAGAATCTCCAGTGAGCGGCAGAGCTGGGGCTACAGTGTGGGTCTCTGGCATGAATGTCATTACCATAGGGAAGTTTCAGTGCCAATATATTCTAAGCAGTGACTCAACATTATTTGAACAGAATTTATTAAAATGAAGAGCCTAGGCCTACCCAGTTATTGGAAGGAAATAAATATTTAAATATCTTACTATTCTGAAATGAATATGAGAATATGCCTCTGGATATTCAAAAGTAGCTTCCACCAACCACTGGCTTAGCAAGTGGGTACTTGAAAGTTCTCACAAAATGCATGGTACCCGTGTAATTAGAACAATTTGCGAATAAGAGTGGATTTTGCCTTTAAAAAGTAAACCATGCCACAAGGACTGCCTTGTTATTTGCGGAAAAATGTCATGAACAGATCACTCATTTAGCTGAATTACCTTCTCCACATGAAAACATCATCAGGAGACTCAGTTTAAGCAAGTGTTTGAAACACTGCCATTGTGCCACTAACCATTGATTCCTCCTAAGTTCTGAGATGTAATACCTGCTCTGAGGTAGAATTACTTTAGGCAGATAAGAAACCATTTTACCCATAGTAGGGAAAATTAACCTTGATAGTTGTTGAATCTCAGTATGAAAATAGAACTTTTTATTATATTATCTTTTAATGGCTAAGAAGGCGTCCATAGTGTTCCTGGGAAGCTCACAGAGTCTGAGAACACTCGGGCAGACTGAAATGCAGAGTTAAACCATTTTTTTAATAAGAAAGCATATTCCGGAAATTAATTGCACATATGGGGCCTCTCCACTGACTGAAACTGCATTATTGCACTTCTGATTTACAGATCTGCTCATGTTCCTTGCTTGCCTCCAATGGCTTCCCATTGCCTAGAGGTTCAAGTTCAGACTCCACAGGCAGGCTCACAAGGCCCAATAGGGTCTGTCTGGCCTAGTTCTCCAACCTCACTTCCCTTCTCCCCAAGCTCCACACACCCAGGGAATACATCTTGCTGTCTCATGCTTCCCTGCTTTTCCTCCATTATGGAATGCCCTTTCTCTTTTTATCTGCCAGGTAGAGAACTAATCATTCATTAAGATCCAGCTCAAGCATCTCCTTTCCACAGTCCTCCCACATATAACCTCTGTGCAGAGCAGATCCCACATTCTTTTATTTTATTTTATTTTATTTATTTATTTGACAGATACAGATCTTATGTAGATACACAGACACAGATCTTAAGTAGGCGGAGAGGCAGGCAGAGAGAGGGGAAGAAGCAGGTTCCCTGCTGAGCAGAGAGCCTGATGCAGACCTCGATCCCAGGACTCTGGGATCATGACCTGAGCTGAAGGCAGAAGCTTTAACCCACTGAGCCACCCAGGCGCCCCTAGACTGTACCTTTTTTAAGCCAAAGAATATAACTGAATCCGTCATGGTATCTCCAGAACCTAAAACTGTATCTCATATATATCAAAACTCAATAAATTTTTGTTGAATGTCAGATGAGAAGTGTCCTGTTGTAACTGTATATAATAGGAAGAGATTTGAACAAGTGTGGCTAATAGACTTACTAACCATAAGAATGGACAGAAGTGATAAGTAGGGGCAGAAGGACTTCACATATGTGACATTCATATCTTTCATTTTTGGTTGCCCTTTAAATACAGAGTAGCATCTGCTGATCCTTCAGAGTGGTAGACCAGGTGCTGAGATGTGGGAATGCCCATGTCTGAGGACAGTATGGTATCACGGGAGGCAGGGGACATATCCAAGCTTTCTACTTGTTGTGAGCTCTTTGGCAAGTCACATGATGTCTAGGTCTGAGCTAGTCTGTGGAGGAGGAAGAGTTAAATTCATTAATTACTTTATTTATCAAGTAATATTTGTGCCCATATACCTGACATTGTGTTCAAGACCCAGGAGGCAACACTGAAAAGGTGTGATTCCCTGATTCCACGAAACTTAGGTCTATTGAGAGGCAGTTAAACAGACATGAAATTACAGTGCAGATTTGGGTATCAATATTTCCATGCTACGGAGGTTAGATTTTATCCTAAAAATTTTGAGGAAGTCTTTAAGGGGTAAATTGTAGGAGTGACTCCAATCAAATGTATCTTTGAATGGATTAACATGGCTTCAGCGTGGCACAGGTCAGAACAGTTCTGGATGAGTAGAAGAGGGCCAGTTAGCAGACCGTTGCTGTGATCTCAGTGAATAATGCTGGTGGCCAGAGGAGGAAGAGACCCTAAGTTTCTGCCCACCTTATGTTTGTGTGGTTGCCCACCCCACCACATCAGTGTAGACCGTCTGGATGCGGCTCTCAATCAGCAGCTTAGTGGTTCAAGACTGCCTCTCAGGAGTTAGCAAAGAGAGTTGGAGGGTGATCCCAGATGGCACTCCAACGTTGTCTAATTTTGAACCTCACTGTGTATCTTAATACCACACATTGGAGCAAAACGATGGTGTTAATGGTTAAGGCCAAAGCAAGCCATTTCTGGAGATTCTATAATGCATACTGGCCTCCCAGGAATTAAAGTTTCCATCTGCAGCACAGCCAGTGGGGTGTGGAATGAGTGTACTGCCAGAGACTCTTATGTAACAGTTCTACTCAGGAGAGACTTGCTTCTAGAATAACCTTGTCAAGTTGTTGCATGATAGATCTAACTGGGTATGGATCTGTTGGAAGTATGGGGTAGAGAGTGATTTCCTCCTTCCTTTCCCACAGACTTACAGAGAGAACAATTGTCTTTCTTCTAAATCACTTCATTGTTAACTTCTAGGAAAAGGCAAGTTTCTATTTCACTTGCATCAGAAGGAAATGGGCCATAAATTAATGGAAAATTTGTCAAGAGGGAGTCTGAGTCCTAATTCATTAAAAAAAATTGATTGGGAGTTAAAAAAAAAAAGTAGATATTGGAACAGACTCTGTTTTTATGGGGCCCATATGGGGTAACTTGGTCATGTCACACCTGCCAGGCTGCTGTCCGGGATTTCCAGTTGTCTCTCATTACCCATTACCCATAGTGTTTCCACTCTATACTACAAATTATAAAGCTAGTTCATTTCATTTTTACTTCCCTTGTTTCAAGTTGTGAACAAAGTGCAGGAAGTGATGACATTCAGCCAGAACATGGAAAAGGGAAAAAGGATTGTAGGAATTTGTATGTGTTCACTTCCAATGCCCCAGCCAGACTGATGAGCAAAGCTTTACTCTGATGCTCGAGCCATCACAAATCTCTTGAAGAAATATGCCGTTATAATTTTTTTAATTAGTTAATTAATTAATTAATTTAACATCTTAATTTTATTTTGTTTGGTTTTTTTTTTTTTTCAGTGTTCCAAGATTCATTGTTTATGCACCACACCCAGTGCTCCATGCAATATGTGCCCTCCTTAATACCCACCTCCAGGCTCACCCAACCCCCCACCTCCCTCCCCTCCAACACCCTCAGTTTGTTTCTCAGAGTCCATACTCTTTCATGCTTCATCTCCTCCTCCGATTTCTTCCAATTCACTTTTCCTTTCCTTCTAATGTCCTCCATGTTATTCCTTATGCTCCATAAGTAAGTGAAACCATAGGATAATTGACTTTCTTTGCTTGACTTATTTCACTCAGCATAATCTCCTCCAGTCCTGTCCATGTTGATACAAAAGTTGGGTATTCATCCTTTCTGATGGAGGCATAATACTCCATTGTATATATGGACCATATCTTCTTTATCCATTTGTTTGTTGAAAGGCATCTTGGCTCTTTACACAGTTTGGCAATTGTGGACATTGCTGCTATAAACATTGGGGTACAGGGGACTTTTCTTTACACTACATCTGTATCTTTGGGGTAAATACCCAGTAGTGCAATTGCAGGGTCATAGGGAAGCTCTATTTTTAATTTCTTAAGGAATCTCCACACTGTTTTCCAAAGTGGCTGCACCAACTTGCATTCCCACCAGCAGTGTAAGAGGGTTCCCCTTTCTCCACATCCTCTCCAACACATGTTGTTTCCTGTCCTGTTGATTTTGGCCATTCTAACTGGTGTAAGATGGTATCTCAGTGTGGTTTCAATTTGAGTTTCCCTGATGGCTAGTGATGATGAACATTTTTTCATGTATCTGTTGGCCATTTGTATGTCTTCTTTGGAGAAGTGTCTGTTCATGTCTTCTGACCATTTTTTGATGTGATCATCTGTTTTGTGTGTGTTGTTTGAGGAGTTCTCTATAGATCTTTATAGATCTATATAGATATCTATATAGATCTATATAGATATAGATATTAGCCCTTTGTAGTGTCGTTTGTGAACATCTTCTCCCATTCCGTGGGTTGCCTCTTAGTTTTTATTAACAATTCTGTGTGGTTTGGGCTCAGTTTGAAATGTGATGAACTTATCTCAAAAGTTCAGAATTTTCAGGACACCTGGGTGGCTCAGTTGTTTAAGTGGTTGCCTACGGCTCAGGTCATGATCCCAGGGTCCTCGGATGAGTTCCACATCGGACTCCTTGCTCAGTGGGGAGGCTACTTCTTCCTCTGTCTGCCTCTCCCCTTCTTGTGCTCTCTCTGTCTCTCTCTGACAAATAAATAAAAATCTTTTTAAAAAGACCCCACAATTTCAGAAATTTAAAGTTAAGAGAGAGCTGTCCTAGAGAACATGGTATCCTGACCGAATGGGCTATAGTAGTAAAGTATAAAGATAAAATAACAGGACCCAGGACCAAGAGTAAGGACCAGAGCAAGAAATAACACCAGTTTTTCTTCACTGTTAGCAGAGGGCCCTGTTTCTCCCCATACAGACATGAAATGCTGGCTGGGTTCTAGTAACAGAGGCTTGTCATGTGCTCTGTAGTATCTACGATGAGATCACAGTTAATGACATTATTATATTTGAATGTGATTTGATGTGCTGTTTGATAACAGAACAGAACATCAGAGGGCAAAGGAATCACTTTGTCAAAAATAAGTTCCTGTAACCAGGATGGACAAGAGTTGGGGAGATTAACAACCAGGCTTTTTTCTGAACTAACCACCCTAGGATCCCTCTAAGATGAGTGAGCTCATGTCCTCGAGGGAGTTATGAATCTCAGTACTGACTAGTCTGCCAAGTGAAGAGTCCTTCTTACGGGACCCACAGAGCATCCTGAAAGTGTCTCACTCACTAAAAGATGTGAAGGATGGAAAGGGACAAGATCTTAATTTATGTATCTTTCAGGGTATCCTGCCAATCTGTAAACACCAAAACTCAGTAGCATTTCATGCAAATTGTGCCCGTAGACTATATTTGAGTACATGGGAAGCCTTCAATCTGGGAAAACCTTCCTCTGCTTCATCCTCACTGTAGCATGTTGAAAAAGAAATAAGGAAGAAGAGAGCCAGGGTCTTCTTTTGAAAAGCAAACTTAACCCCTGCCCAGTTATAAATGCATGTATATTAATTTTCTTCTCAAAATGGCAAAAAGTGAAAAGAAAGCAGCAATTATTTATAAACCTACCACCAAGACACAACTGTTGTTAGTAATTTTTTGTATTTCCTTACAGATTTTTTTCATACACATCAGATGTGTGTAGATGTGATGTTTTAATGTAATTCCTCCCCATTTTTTTATTCCTTTATGTTGGTTATGTGGGGTCTGTGTATTGTTTTGTCAATATGATGTCATCAGTGGTATAAAGGAGGGCATGAACTATCTGTTAGATCCTTACCTTGTTTGATAGCTTAAAACCAAAGCATATTCCAATTATAATTGGAATAGTCAGGAAATATGTCTTGATAATTGTGCTAAATTCACCACTTATTAATCTTGAAGGTGTATACATCCCTCTACTAGCTTAACATCCCCGTTCTTTCCCTGTTGTTTACAGCCCTAAAGTACTTTTAAATTGTGGCTATGCCTCCTTCCCTACCTTTGGTCTTCTGCCTGTTTGCTCAGCTACGAATGTGTTCCAGAATTTTTTAAGTTCTATGAATCATTCCCAGTAGCCCCTTAATTCTTCTCGTCACTTTTCTGTAAGTTCCTTCCAACATATCAATAGCTATTTCAGGGCAATAGCCTGTGGCAAACTCCTTTAGGCTTCCAGGACAGGGTTAGAGATGATGGTTGTCTTCATGGTCACTAGGTGGTTCCTGTCCAGATACGTATCTCAAGTTTGCCTTTATTTTCTGGGTTTCATTCTGCGGTTTGGTTCTCTGTCCATGTCCAGTACAAATCTAGTCCTTGTCCATATACAGTACAGATTTACTTGGACATAACTGTCTCTCTTAAAAAGAAATTTTATAGCACAAATAATTGTAATTATCACCTTCTTAATTAGCAAGTTTTTCTGTATTTTTCATCTTCGTTTTATTAAACATCTTAATTCCTCTATCTTATTTTAACCAACTTACTGAATTCTATGCCTGTTCTTCCTGACTGGTTTTTTTTGTTTTTTTTTTTGTTTTTTTTTTTTTGTACTCAAAGATGTCTTTGAGCTACTCTTTATTTCTTACATTTTTCAAATATGTGCTAGCTGTTATTTCTTCATTTTGGCATAATTTCAGGTCTCCTGTTACTCTTCTAGTCCACAAGTAGAATAATTCTGTCATTAGAGACATCAGGACCTGCCTCTACTCTGACGGCTAACTGGCAGGAGATATATTTTATATATCATGGTTGGTGGCTTCTCAAGTCTGAGAACACGAGATCTTTGCCAGCAAGCTCTTTATCAAACCAGTGCTTGGTTTTTTGCCCAAGTTGTCTCTTTTATTCTCTAGATTGAGGCATCACTGAATCCTTCCCATCCATTTTTTAAAATATTTTTTATTGTGGTGACATATATATAACATAAAATTTGACATTTTAACCATTTATAAGTGTATGATTCAGTGGCATTAACTACATTCACGGGATAGCCAGCCAACAACACTACCTATTTCCAAAATTCTTCCTCACCCCAAACAGATTCAGTAACCGTTAAGCAATAACTCCCCATTTTCCCTTCCTCCAGACCCTGGTAATATCTATTCTAGTTTCTGTCTTTAAGAATGTAGGCAAATTCTAGATATTTCATGGAAGTGGGGTAATTCAATATTTGTCATTTTATGTCTGACTTGTTTCATTTAGAATAATGTTTCAAAGTTCACCCAAATCATTGAATGCATCAGAACTTTGTTCCTTTTAATACAAATCAAAACCACAATGAGATACCACCTCACACCTGTCAGAATAACTAAAATAAACAACACAGAAAACAACACATGTTGGTGAGGATGCAGAGAAAGGGAAACCCTCTTACACTGTTGGTGGGCATGCAAACTGGGACAGCAGTATTGCGGTTCCTCAAAAAGTTAAAAATAGAACTAGCTGACAAGCTAGCAATTGCATTCAGGTATTTATCCAAAGGATACAAAAATGCTGATTCAAAGGGAGCATATGCATGTCAATGTTTATAGCATCATTATTAGCAATAGCCAAATTGTAGGGAGGCCTGGCAGGTTCAGTTGAGAGCATGTAATACTTGATCTAGGGATTATAAATTTGAGCCCCACATTGGGTGTAAAGATTACTTAAAAATAAAAATCTTTAAAAAATAACTAAATTATAGAAAGAACCCAAAAGTCCATCAACTGAGGAATGGATAAAGAAAATGTGTGTGTGTGTGTGTGTGTGTGTGTGTGTGTGTGTACCCACACATGGACTATTACTCAACCATAAAAAGACAGAATCTTGCCATTTGCAATGGTGTGGCTGGAGCTAGAGTGTATTCTAGTAAGTGAAACAAGTTAGAGAAAGACAAATACCATATGATTTCACTCATATGTAGAATTTAAGAAACAGAACAGGTGAATTTAGGGGAAGGAAGAAAAAAAAATAACAGAGGGAGGGACACCTGGGTGGCTCTGTTGATTAAGTGTCTACTTTTGGTTCAGGTCACAATCCTGGGGTCCTGGGATTGAATCCCACATCAGGCTTCCTGCTTAGCAAGGAGCCTGCTTCTCCCTCTGCTGTGCTCTCTCTCTCTCAAATAAATAAATAAATCTTTAAAACAAACACACACACACACACACACACACACACACACACACACACACACGAGACAAAACCATAACAGATAGCAGCCCTCAATTTGCTGGAGCGAAGGGACATGAGGGGATGGGTTAAATAGGTGATAGGTATTAAGAGGGGGCACTTGTGATGAGCACTGGGTGTTTTATGTAAGTGATGAATCACTAAATTCTGCTCTTGAAACCAATATTACACTGTATGTTAACTAACTAGAACTTGAAAAAAACTTGAAACAACAACAAAAAAGAACTTTGTTTCTTATTATGGTTGAATAATATTCTGTTGTATGGATATAGCACAATATGTTTATCCATTTATCTTTTGATGGACACTTGGATTATTTTCATCTATTGGCCATTGGGAATAAAGTTGCAATGAACATTGGCATTCTCATTCATTTTTTGAAGCACTTCCCTCTTTTTTCTCTCTTTTTACATCCCTGTGGAAATACCTGAGTCTCCAATTCCCATCATTGCATGCTTGTGCAGACCACCTTTCTTCTAGCTGTTCCCACCCCTATAAAAATAAATAAACAGATAAATAAAAATAGGAAAATGCATTAATTGCATTGATCATATTTCTTTATGTAAAAATGGAAACATTTTGAAAAATAGAAGGAAAGCAGAAATGTTTCCATCTTCCTAACACTTTGTGTAAGTAATGATATAATTTTGGTTTACATCTGCCAGTTTTTTGCATTACATTCTCTGTTTTCTTTAAACCTAAATGTGAGCCTGCTATGTGTTTTTTTTTTAAGTGCATGTGATTTTTTTGTCTGTTTTGTTTCCATTTGCTGATATTAAAATAGCCATTATGATTTATTTTAGTTAGCATTTGCCTTTTATATCTTTTCCCATTCTAAAATTTCCAATGTCTCTGTGTTCTTACATTTTTTGTATATTCAGACCTGCCCACAATAATTTCAGACCCTGAGACAAGAGTGCAAATGGAAAACCACAGACATCCTAATTGCTTTCATCAGTAATTATGTCTTCATTTAGGAAAGATTTTCAAGTTGAAAGGTTTATTTGACCTGTTGGAGTTAAGGATTTGATCAGAACCATTCTCTTGGTCATGTTATTGTTTGATCAAAATTAAATCTTCATTAAATAAAATGTGTGTAATATCATGCTTCAGAATTTTATGTGGGTAATGTTCAGTAGAATTCTACTCACTCACATTATCTCCAATTTTTAAAAAATGCAAGAAGACTATTCTTGAAGATTTTCTATTTGTTTTTCAGTTTCTCCCCTCCCCACGAAGTTTCTGTTCACATGTTCTATTTTATCAGAATCTCAAATTCTTATTTTACTCTCCTTCCCCCATATACAAGCTGAAGCAGTGACAAGTTCCATTTTAGCAGTAGTACAACCCACAAATGGCATTTGAAAATAGTGGCCTTTTGTTTCAAGGACAGGGTAAGAAATGTGGTGAAGCATTTTTTCTGGGACCTGAATGGTATTAGATACAGACTGGATATTTATGATTATGGATAATGCTATGACAGAATGAAAGAGGTTCCCAAATAGGCTTTAATATAATTTGTGCATTGTTTGTGATATGCTGCGTCCTTTCAGCAGTGCATCTCAAACATTAATGTGCATAGGAATCAGCTGAGAGTCTTATTAAAATCCAGATTCTGAATCTTTAGGTCTGACGTGGGAGCTGAGAACCTGCATTTCTAACAGGCACCCTGTGATGCTGCTACTGTTGTTCCAGGAACCACATTTTGAGTAGCAAAACTCTAAAGCACAGGGCCCAGTTCAGGGGCGACATTCAACTGATATTAAGAATAATACTATGTATGTCCTATGTGAATAACATATAGCTGGAATTTATTTTTTAACCTAAATTTACAATCACTATCCTTTAAGAGTTAAGTTTAGTTCATTTACATTTACTGTGGTTTTTGCTATATATATTATTGATATATATATCTTTTTTAACCTTAAGCATTGGCTTTGTATTTGTCTATTTTTCTATGCTTTATTTCCACCCCCCCTTCCTCTGCATTGGTGGAGTTGGGGGGGTAAGAAGCGGGGTTGTCCTTGTCCCCACCTTATTTCCTTATTCCATTTTTTAGCCTGTACTGATTTGGAAATTATATTCTTGATATTTATTTTCTTAATGTCATTCTTGAAATTTTAACATGCATACTTACCAAAGTCTTAATTAATATCTATATCCGCTTTTCAGACAATTCTAAGACCTTAGAATATTTGAACCTTGGTTAACCTGAACACTAATCTCACAAACCACTTTATTGAAATAGTTTAGTTCTCTTTTTAAAGTCTAACAAATTGGATGTTAACATTATTATTGTTTTTCAAGATTTATTCATTTCTTTGAGAGAGAGAGCACAAACAGGAGGGGCAGGTAGAGAGTAGAGCAGAGTCTGCACTGAGCACAGAACCCAACCCCGGGCTTGATCTCATGACCCCGAGATCACAACCTGAGCTGAAACCAAGAGTTGGATGCTCAAAGGACTGAGCCACCCAGGCACCTACCCCAGCATTACTTTTGTTTTTGTTTTATTCAGTGTTTATACAGATTTACCTGCATATTACAGATTTCTTTGCATCATTTCTTCTTGCAACTTAGATTTCCATTATCCTTTTTGCAATAATTTTTTTAGAAGTTTGACTGATGAAGATCTGCTGGCAGTAAATACAGTTTTAGTTAATCTAAACATATCTTCATTTTGTCCACGTTCTTGAAAGAGAATGCAATTCCAGATCATCAATTATTTTTGCTTGAAATATTTTGAAGACCTAATTCCTATGGTTTCTTTCCCTCTCAGAGTTGATATTGAGCTCTTTGTCATCAGGCTAATTGTCATTGCATTTTAGGCAATCTAGACCATTATTTCTTTAAATACATTGTCTCCTCTTTATTCTGTCTCTTCATTATACGTTATTTACTTGTCTCACTGTAGTGCATTCTGGATAATTTCTTCTGATCTTTCAATTTGTTAATCCTGTATTCTTCTATGTCTAATCTGTTATTTAATGCATCCACCAAGAATTTTTTCCAAGTCATTTTTATATTTCCCCCCCACATCATCCTTGTCTTTTTTCATAGTGTACTCTTTCTTACATTCATCTTCTGTATCTGATAACTCCAATATCTTAAATCATTGGGCGTCTAAGGAATTTTTGTTCTGATTTTATTCAAAGAACTTTATTTATTTATTTATTTAGTTTGTTTGTTTGTGTTTGTGTGGGTATATATGTTTATCATGACTCCATGTTTATCTGGACTGTGTCTGCAGAAATCCTTAGTGACTTATGTTGAAAATGTGTTCCTCTAAAGAAAGGTTGCATTTGCTTCTGCCAAACTCCTAGGGGCCCTACCAACTAAGAGCTACCACTTTAAAATAAGCCTGACCTTCTGCATACATGTTGATAGAGTGAATATAAACTACAAATTTACATGATTTTTATGAATAGTTGAGGAAGATTTTTTTACCACCTTCACCCAGGGCCAAGGATAGAATAAACAGGTACCTCCCCTGTACTACAAGGTTTTCCTTTTCAAGTTCACTCTTTCCTTGAGCTATATTGGCCTTCCAGGATCTCCCTTTGTTTTTCAGGCTCAGGGCTGTGCCTCCTGTTCCTCTACAGGGCTGTTGAAATCCAGGGCTCTAGGTGAAAGGATCAGCAGTTATCCTTGGAGCAGCAGCTGTCTTCAGTGCCCACTCAACATGCTAGATTTGCACTCTGGCTTCATTTTCAACCTCTGTGTATTTCCCTTATTTTATTATAACTTCACTAAATAAAAAAGATTTTAAATTGTTTTATTCAACTTTTCAAGGAATTTCATCTGAGTGCTTATATGAGTGGCAAGTATAAAAATATTGTTCTTTAACTGATAGAAGATTGTTATGGTTAATTTAGAAATAGAGAAAATCGGAAGAATAAAATTAAAATTTCCAGAAATTTTGTAAACTAGAGACAACATTACCAGTGTAAAAATTTTGATATTCTTGGGATACCTATGTGGCTCAGTCAATTAAGCATCTGTCTTTGGCTCAGGTCATGATCCCAGGGTCCTGGGATAGAACCCCCTCATCAGGATCCCTGGTCAACGCTCTCTCTGCCTCTCCTTTTGCCTGCTGCTCCCCCTGCTTGTGCACTCTCCCCCTCTCTCTGTCAAATACATAAATAAAATCCTAAATAAATAAATAAATAAATAAAAGCATATAAGAAAACATTCAGATTCTTCTTCTTGCCAGGGTCTTATAAATTTGTCATAACTGCTCCTCTACTGCAACTGCATCACAGATTGTCAGATAAGACCCACATCCAGGTTCCTGCACACCAGGGAATCTGTTCCTCTTTCTCTCTCTGCCCCTCCCTCCCCACCTTGTGCTCTCTCTCTCACTCTCTCTCTCTCAAATAAAAAGATAAAAATATGTTTTTAAAAAAGTCTCTCATTTCCTTGTTCTCAAACAGTTTGGCCCTTATCTTTAAAAAAATTTTTTTATATCCTTTCTTACAGGCTATTTTCTATGTACATTATTTTTACATAGATGAAATTATATTGTACGTATCAATTTAAACATAATTAAAAGATACTAACAAATGGAAAAGTGGAGGATGATATAAAAAGATTGGCAGCAAATAATATCAAGTCTTTCTGTAGCAAAATCTAAATTCTCATGCCATCCAATCTAAGTTTTAAAAATATAATATTTCACCATATATATTTTAAACAATAAAACTCTCCACTATGCAGACTTCTATTTGTGGAAGGCAAAAATATTTTGTTCAGTAATTCTTTGAGCAGCATGTCCCAACCAAAAAATTTTTTAAAGATTTTATTTGAGAGAGAGAGAGGGTGCAAGCAGTGGCAGTGGGGCGGGGAGCAGAGGAAGAAGTAAACTGCCTGCTGAGCAGAGAGCCTGATGTAGGGCTGGATCCCAGGACCCTGAGATCATGACCTGAGCCATAGGCAGATGTTTAAACGACTGAGCTACTCGGGCACCTCTGAAACCTTTTTTTTTTTTTTTTTAATAGCCATTTTTAGCAAGTATTGGAACAGAACAGTATCAATAATTGATTTAAATGATCATCAAACACAGCAAGAGATTTCATCTAAAGCCTAGAGTTTAAAGAAAAAATAGGATCTAGTTCTTTGAGTGGAGTGAAAATCTTAAATGGAACAACTGAAGAACGTTAAGGCCAATCTTACCCCCAAACCAAAACACCCACAAGAAAATATAATCCATGATAGGATTTCTAACTTTGGACTTAAATCAGATAAGAAAAGACCTTCCTGTCATTTTTGCCCCAAACAAATTATTGTGTTAATTTTTCTTTGTCTCATTTGGGTGGAAAATACATTTAAATCACTTTTTCAGTAGGAATAGATTGGTAGATGAAATTTCTGGTTTCTTGCCTAGCTGACATTCTTAAATACTTTCAGTTTGGCTGTCAAAAAATTCTTGTGTGACAAAATTTTATCTTCTGGATTCTCAGCTAGGCACATTGGGGGATGCATTAGAACTCTAACTTGGAGCTCCTGATATATTTTTAAAAAGCAGGCACTTAAGCAAATGCTCAATAAATGTTTTTTGATCTGATTAGATTTTTATTAACAGTTCTATTCATATATAATTCACCCTTTTAAAGTACATAATTCAATGGTTGTTAGCCTATTGGGACTTGTGCAGTCTTTACCGCAATCTAATTTTAGAATATTTCATCACTCCTAAAAGAAACTCCATGCTCATTAACAGTCACTCCTCATTCTCTGCCTCTAGTCCCAGGGCAACCACTAATCTACACTCTATCTCTACTATTACCTATTCTGGACATTTCATATAAATTCAGTCATTCAATATTTGGTCCTTTGTGACTGGCTTCTTTCACTTAACACACAGTTGTTAAAACTTCATTCATGTATTAGAACTTCTTCCTACTTTATTGTTGAATAATATTCCCTTATGGGGGCATACCACATTTTATTTATCCATTCATCAGTTTGACATTGGGTTTTTCCACTTTTTGGCCATTAAAAATAACTAATAATGAATATTCAAGTACAGACTTGTGTGTGAACACATGCTTGCATTTTTTTCCTGGGAATATACCCAAGAAGGAGAATTGTTATATCATATGATAATCCAGGGTTTACCTTTTGAGGAACTGCCAGACTGTTTCCCAAAGAGGCTGCACAGCTTTACAATCTCAACCAGCAACATATGAGGGTTCAAATGTGTCCACAACATAGAAGGGTTTAAATGTGTTCACATCCTTGCCAATGTTTGTCATTGTTTTTTTCATTTTATGCTAGCCGGTGGGAAGTATTGTCTCCTTGTCTTCTTGTGGTTTTTGTTTACATCAACCTAGTGAGACATAGTTTTTAACTTTAATGACACTAGTTTATCTATTGTTTTCTCTTATCATGTGTATTTTTGGTGCCATACTTAACAAACCATAACCTAATCCAAGATCTTGAAGATTTCCTCCTCTGTTTTCCTCTAAGAGCTTTAGTTCTTAGTGTTAGCTCTTATATTTATGTTTATGATTCAGTTTGAATTAGTTGTGTATGTGACATGACATAGGGGTCCAAATTAATTAATTTATCTCTTGCATATTATCCAGTTATCTCAGCATCATTTTGAAAAGATTATTCTTTCTTCCATCCTAAATTGCCTTTGTCAAACATAATTTGAACACAAATATAAGAGTTTATTTGTGGACTCTCAACTCTGTTGCATCGATAATTGTAGGTATATTGTCCCTAGCTCTTACATGCTTAAGACTGACATGGACAGCAATTATCAATGGTCAGAGAAAAGACTCATGGCCTATTATTTCCGAAAATCCTGTCAAAATGCCTGTGCAACTAAGAGTTTATTTGGTTTATATGGACCAAGAATAGTTCCGCTTTGTACACTGTTGAGTAAGTAGTTAAAAGGTTGTAAAATTTCTGAGGTCTCTCATAGCTCACACTTGCAGGAAGTTTGATTTCACAACTTGTACATGACAGTCTCAAATGAAAATACTCCCATGAGAGTGTTACTATGGACTAGGATGGAGAAAAAGACCGTGTCTCCTTTATTGCTACTATTGTTATTTAGGGCTTTTTTGTTTGTTGCTGTTGTTTCAAAAGATTGCATTTTGCATTATGCAGCAAAACCATAACGTAGATCTTAAATAGAGAGAGTCATGTTTAGGACTTTGGTTTTCTTTATTCACAGTGATTTTCCATTTTCCCTGGAAGGGAGTCACCATCACTTTTAAACAGTGAAGACAAATGTGGTTTCTGATACAAATCTTTATGAATAGAGCCAAAGCAGTGTCTCAGATTTTCCCTTCAATTCTAGAAGCATCTGAATGTGTATTAAATATTCCATCCAAATTAATCTCATTCTTTAATAAAACAATGAATGTCTCAGGTAGGAGGACAGAAGACCCGTAAGCAAAATCACACTATCGCGTATTTTTAAAGTAGAAGGGTCATTTGTAGCTGATACAGAGGAAATTTATGAACAAAGAAAAAAGTCTGCTTTCCTATACCTGGAGTCCTTAAAGCAACAAACAAATGAATCAGCATGAAGTGCACATGATAATCCCAACACACATAATTAAACCTCTAATTTAAAATTTTGTACCTCTCATTTTAAGTTGTGCAGACAGGGAGGAGGATCATATATTCGATGGAGTAATGGGTGTCTCTAGTTGTTAAATAGACTTTCCTGAAAATGAATCAACACGTGTCTGTCATCCACCATAACTTTTTTTATTCTCAGCAGCAGTTATCATTTGCTAGGGCATCCAGATTCATTGTTGCAGCCCCAAGTACACGAGGTTACTAGACAGTGGGATTTGTTCTAAATATCGTTCATGTCGTCCCTGCTTATTTTATATCCATAGCCGTGGCAAGCAGAAGGAATAGCACAACGCAAAAAAAAAAAAAAAAAAAAAAAAAAAAAAAAAAAATGTAGGTCCTGCCCTTAGGAATTGCTTGAGCTTTGAAGACGTAGCTCTCAGAGAATAGCTTGGCAAAGAGTATTTAGTAGAAGTTGGTTGATGAAGAAGGAAAAGAGAAAGGGGTGGACAGAGAGACAGATGGATGGACAAACTTGGACTCCATCCCTCATACCAGAGAAAGATGGAATCACGTGATGACACACTGAGGCAAAGTGGTAAAAGGAGAGAAGAGGTGAGTTAAGGAAGGCAGAAAAGGAAAATTATAGCATAATGCTTAAGGGTACCATCTTTGGAGACAGAGACCAGATTTCAATCCTAGATCTGCTGTTCATTAGTTGTGATTTGGGTTAATCAATTATTTTTGAGGCTCAATCCCCTCCAGAATGTGTAAGGAGTAACAGTATCTACCTCATGGGTTATTGGAAGGATTTAATAAGATAATAAATGTTACTCCTTTAGTACAATACCTGGAACATAAGAAGCACTCAGGAAATGTTAGCCATTAACATGGAAGATGCTAGTTATATTCAGATTTTCTTTAACCCTGAACTGTGGCCATGGCATACAAATGTAAACATTTTCAAATCAGTCATGGGTGGGAGGCTTTTAAATTTTTCTTTACCTTTGAAAGAGGTTCAAGACAATGTTATCATGGAAAGCATTTGTATCAGAAACTGTAATTTTGTTGTACCTGTAGGCTTTCTAAAATCTGAGAAATCCCCATAGTTTCCCGCATGACCTTCCTGGAAGCTGAAACAAACTGAATCATCATAAAACTTTTTAAAGTTTGCTTTGAATCTACTTTGGAGCTACATGGATGAGGTCTCTTGGTAACTGACCTTCTGTCAAGCTGAACAGCCCATTCCAGGGCACAGAGTATACCCCCTGCCTGGCCAGTGCCCCTGTGGCAGCAGTATTTGGGATGCTAAGGAGTTTTATGTTCAGAGTCATGACAAAAATTAACCAACTGTAGTTAACGATACCATGTGACAAAGACGTTTGGAACACACGAGAGGCAAGGGAGAAATTTAAGCAGGGAAACTTTGTCTCCAGCTGTGTCCAATAGTCTTCCCTGTGGACTTTATAGGAACCCCATTGTGACTTGTCACTTTGTGATTGAGGCCACACTTAAGATGGAAAAAAAAAGAAAAACCAAAACCTCTTACCTTCCACAGTGTTATCTCTCAGTTTTGCCACTTCATGAGTGAAGGTGGTGATGTCTCCACAGTTAATGCAAACTCTTTAAAATGTTAGAACTTACCAATAAATTAAGTAAAGTTGTGTGATATAAAATCAACATACAGAAATTAGTTGTGTTTCTACACACTAACAACAAAACATCTGAAAGAGAAACAAAACAATCCCATTCACAACAGTATCAACAATAAAATAGGCAGTAATAAATTTAACTGAGGAAGTGAAGGATCCATACAATGAAAACTAACAAGACTTTGATGAAAGAAATTGAAGAAGACATAAACAAATAGAAACATATTCTGCATTCATAGGTCAGAATTAATAGTGTCCAAGATGTCCATACTACCCAGAGCCATCTAGAGATTCAATAGAGTCCCTATCAAAATTCCAATGGCATTTTTTAAAGAAATAGAAAAAAACGATCCTAAATTTGGAACTACAAATGAGTCTGAATAGCCAAAACAATCCTGAGAAAGGAGAAAATCAGAGACATCACACTTCGTGATTTCAAACTATACTACAAAGCTCTAGTAATCAAAATGGTATGGTACTGGTGTAAAAAGAGACACAGAGACCAATGGAACATAATAGAGAGCCCAGAGATAGCCCCCCACACATGTACAGTCAGCTAATATTTGATGAGGGTACCCGGAATATCCAGTGGGGAAAGGACAGTGCCTTCAATACATGCTGTTGGGGAAACTGCATAACCACATGCAGAAAAATGAAATTGGACCTCTATCTTACACCACTCAGAAAGAAATAACTCAGAATGGATTAAAGACTTCAACAACACCATAAATCTCCAAAGAAAACATAGAGAAAAAGCTTCTTGATGTTCATCTTGGCAATAAGTTCTTGAAGCACACACAACAAAAGCAAAAATCAAGTGGGACTTTATCACACCAAAAGCTTCTGCACTGCAAGAGAAACAATCAACAAAATGTAACGGCAACCTGCGGAATGGGAGAAAATATTTTCAAACCATGTATCTGATAAGGGATTACTATCTAAAATATATATACAACTCAGTAACAAAAAACAGCAGTCCAATTAAAAAGTGGGCAGAGAAACTGCATAGACATTTTTCCAAAGAAGGCATCCAAATGGCCAACAGGCACATGAGAAGATGCTTAACATCGCTAATCATCAGGGAAATTCTAATCAAAACCGCAATGAGATATCACCTGGTATCTGTTATAATGGCTGTTATCAAAAGATAAGGAATAACAAGTGTTGGTAGGGATGTGGAGGAAAGGGAACACTTCTCTAAAATAGAAAAAATAGGGGCACCTGGATGATTCAGTTGGTTAAGCATCTGCCTTCGGTTCAGGTCATGATCCCAGAGTCCTGGGATGGAGCCCCGCATTGGGCTCCTTGCTCAGTGAGGAACCTGCTTCTATTTCTCCCTCTGCCTGCTGCTCCCCTTGTTTATGTGCACTCTGTCTCTCTGTCAAATAAATAAATAAAATCTTTTAAAAAAATGGAATTACCATGTGCTCTAGCAATCCCATTTATATATGGATATATAAATCCCTATATACCAAGGAAAACACAACAGGATATAAAAAAAGTATTTGTGTTTCCATATTCATTGCAGCATTATTCAAGATATGAATAACCAAGATATGGAAACAACCTAAGTATCTGTCAATGGATGAATGGATAAAGAAGATGTGGTATGTATATGTGTGTGTGGTGTGTGTATACAACATACACACAAAAATGGAATCTCAGTCATGAGAGAGAGGGAAATCCTGTCATTTGTGACAATATGGATGGACCTTGAGGGTATTATGCTAAGTGAGACAAGGTGGGCAGAGAAAGTTCTGTATGATAGCACTTAGATAAAGAATCTTAAAAAAGCCAAACTTTTAGAAACAAAGTAGAATTGTGGTTATCAGGGGCTGGGGGTGGGGTGAAGAAATTGGGGAGAAGTTGATCAAAGGGTATGAACTTGCAGTTAAAAGAGAATAAATTCTGTTATCAAAAGATATATGTTATCAACAGAAATTTTGTTATCAAATTCTGTTATCAAAAGATATATGTTATCAACAGAAATTTTGTTATCAAAAGGAAACTTGGATTATAGTCAACAATGCTATATTATATACTTCAAAGTTGCTAAGAGTAGATATAAAATGTTCTCACTACAAAAAAGAAATGATAACTATGTGACATGGAGGTGTTAAATATATATATTTATATATATTGCAGTAGGATTATACTATAGGAGTGTTATATATTATATTATATTATATTATATTATATTATATTATATTAGTAGTTTTTATATTATATATGTTATATTATATATTACTATATATGCAGTGTATTATATATATGTAATTGCAGGATATATATCAAATCAAGGAGGTATATCAAATCAACAGATGGTATGCCTTAAAATTACACAGTATTATATATCAATTATAGGTCTCACTTATATATCAATTACATAAATTATTACATATATATTATATCCAATTTATCTCAATGTAAAAAAAAACTTCAATCATCCAAAAAAGTTAAAAATAAATAAATGATAAAATGTTACTAAGCTACTAAATAGTAGATGTGTAATAACAGTGGGTTGGGATGGGGGTAAGTATTGAAATTTGTTTGAGATGTGAAGTTACACAATTATATCTTAGGGTTTCCCTCACAATAAGTGATATGCAACATCTTGTATTTCTAACTTCAATTATTAAAGGTTATATAGATTATAATATAGTAGAAATATTCCATACTTGAAGAAATGTTTCATGTTAGCCCAGAATTAAAGCATACTTTTGCAAAAGAAAATGTTTATCAAATCTGCTATAAGGTGGAGCCAAATATTTGTATTTTTACCTGGTCAAAGCAGCTGATCATGCTGTCAAACAAAATGGAAATAAGAAAATAGTCAGCTTAGTTTCCAAACTGAACAAATTGATAAAAGTAATCATTTCAAATATTTCATTTTTATGCCTTATAAATAGGAATGATTTTTCTTAAACATGTTTCTTATTTCCTCAGTGACTTAAAAAAGTCACATATAGACACATCTGTTGTTAATGTCTTCTGTAGCTTAATAATACTGGCTTGTTGAGAATTATCAGAATAAATAATTAATTCAGATAATGAATTGTGAACAGATTTACGGATTAATAATTGGTCCAGAACATCAGTGTTTTAGGGAAGAACATGATGATGTTTACAGTCAGCACATTATTAGCTTCATTAGATGTCAGTGTGGTTTTCAAGTAAGTATTTTCTGAAATTCTTTAGTAGTCTTGAGTGAGAAGATGTTTTGCTTTAGAATATGGAGGTTGAGGAATTGGAATAGTTGCAATAAGTGCTTGTGGTTCATTAATTCCAACATTTTCTTCTGATGAAATAAATAATTGGTATTTTTATGCATATCTATCAAAAGCAGAGCTACACAGTATTTCAAGGACACAAAAAATTATGTATTCATTTGCTATATTGTACTTCCTTAGTCCTTAAAGTCCTTTTGGTAGACTAAAAAAGGTCATACTGGCCATCCTTTGGGACCTTCCTTGCACTTAGGATTGAAAGGAGCCGGGTTGTTCTGTCTGCTAAGGCATACCCATGTCCTTTCTCAGCACCTGACGTGAGCCAGCAGCGCTGAGATGGCCTCAGCCCAGGGTTGGGTTTACCTCTATACAGTCGGGCGGTATTTGCCACTGTGAGTATGGTTAAAACCTAGGTTTTTATGTGGAAGATATATTCTCCATGTGGTGATATATTCTCCTAGTCTACTATAGTATCATTTTAGCGCTTTTATTACCAGTCATCAAACACTGTATCTGGGAAACATGAGGATAAATTATGGTACATTCAGAAACTGCTGAGAAATAACAAGTAACAAGAGAACAGGGTACTTTGGGAATATAAGATCTACGGAATGAGAAATGTTTTGTCCTGGCTATGGATTTGCTACTTGGAGAGAAACTCCATTTCATGGGTTTTCTGAACTGGATAACATTTTCCTGACCTTTTGCCTGGTGCAGCAAATAAAATCTTATTATTTTTTCTTTTTTCCTCAGTGTCTTTGTTAATTTGAATTGTGCTTTCTTACCTTACTATATAGTTGATTTTTAATTTCTCTTTAATATGTTTATTAGGTGGCCATTTAAAATAGAATAATCTATTTCTAATTGCAAGATGTTACACTTGATTTTCCCCCCAGCCCTATTTTACAGTAAATTGAGAAAAAAGGGTAATACATCACTTCTCCTTTTAATTCCTTTATAGATTTTCTCTCAGGGTCAGAGGGTATTATTCTCTCATCTCCAAAAAGTTGTTAGAACATGATACACTGAAATTAACTGGTTTCCTCTTTATTGTGGTTGTGACTGTCTGTCTCTCTTTCTTTCTTTCTTTCTTTTTAAGGACTCATGATCTCTAATGTAAAGAAAATCCTAGGGAATACACTAAAAACTGTTAGAACTAATAAATGAGTTCAGCAAGGTTGCAAGATACAAGATCAATATACAAAATCAATTCTATTTCTATATACTCGGCAATGAACAATACAAAAATGAAATGAAGGAAACAGTTCCATTTATAATAACATTAAAAAATACTTAGGAATAGGGGAGCCGGGGTGGCTCAGTGTGTTGAGCGTCTGATTCTTGACATTGGCTCAGGTCATGATCTCAGGGTTGTGAGACTGAGCCCTGTGTCCCACTGTGCACTCTGCAAGGAATCTGCTTGATATTCTCTCTCTCTTTCTCTCCCTCCACTCCATCCCCACTCACATTCTCTCTCTAAATGAGTAAACAAATATAATCTTTAGACAAATACTTAGGAATAAGTTTAACAAAAGAAATGCAAAACTTGGGGCGCCTGGTTGGCTCAGTGGTTAAAGCCTCTGCCTTCGGCTAGGTTGGGCTTGGTCCTGGCATCAAGCCCCACCTCGGCCTCTCTGCTCAGCAGGAACCCTCTTCCTCCTCTATCTGCCTGCCTCTCTGCCTCCTTGTGATTTCTGTCAAATAAATAAATAAAATCTTAAAAAAAAAAAGAAAAAAGAAATGTAAAACTTATATTCTGAGAATGATAAAACATTTTTGAAAGAAGTTAAAGAAGACCTAAATAAGTGGAAAACATGTTTATGGATCAAAACACTTTATATTGTTAAGATGACCATACTCTCCAAATTAATCTTCCAATTCAACTCAGTACCTATTGGAATCCCAGCTGGTGTCTCCATACAAACTGACACAATGATTCTAAAATTCATGTAATTGCAAGGGACCCAGAAAGCCAAAAACAATTTTGAAAAAGAAGAAAAAGTTAGAGACTTTCATATTCTAAAATTTTTCTATTTCAAAACTTACCATAAAGTAAGAATAATCAAGACAGTGAGTAACTGGCATTTGGATAGACCTATATATTAGTGAAACATAATTTAGAGTACAAAATTAAACCCATATGCCAATGGCCAACTGGTTTTAACAAGGATGTCAACACCTTTCAATGGAAAAAGAATCTTTTCAATAAAAAGTGCTGGGATGACTGGATGGATATTTACAAGTTAAAGGAATGAAATTGTACACTAATCTCACACCACATAAGAAAATTAACTCAAAATGGATCAAAGACCTAAATGTAAAATGCCTGTAAATATAAGTCTATAAAACTCTTAGAAGAAAACGGTAATCTGCATGACCTTGGATTTGACAATGAATTTTTAGGCATGACACCAAAAGTACAAGCAACGAAAGAAAAAAATAAGTTGTTCTTCATTCAAGTTAAAATTTTTTATGCTTCTGAGAACATTATCAAGAAAGTAAAGCAACATCCCATGAAATAGGAGGAGATATTTGCAACTCATATTTCTGACAAGAGACTTCTATCCAAAATACATAAAGAACACTTACATCTCAATAAAAAGGAAAAATATTCCAATTAAAAATATGGAAATGATACACGTCTCCAAAGAAGATATACAAATGGGCAACAAGCACACGAAAAGGTTCCCAACCTCATTAGTCATCAGCAAAATGTAAGTCAAAACCACAATGAGATAGCATTTCACACCCACTGGGATACCTATATTCAAAAAGACAGATAATAAGTGTTGGCAAGAATATAAAGAAATTAGAACCCTCACACACTGCTAGTAGGAATGTAAAAGAGTGCTACCATTTTGAAAAATTGGCAGCTCCTCAAATCATTACATACAGAGTTGCCATATGTCCCCACAGTTCCCTCTAAGGTATTTACCAATATAAATGATAATGTCTATCTACCAAAACACTTGTGCACAAATGTTTATGGCAGTATTATTCATAACAGCCAAAAGATGGAAACAATCTAAATGTCAATCAGTTGATGAATGGATAAACATGTGGCATATTCATACAAGTGAATATTATTCACCCATAAAAAGAATGAAGTACTGATTCCTGCCTCAATATGGCTGAACCGTGAAACCATGAAACCGTCATGCTAAGATAAAGAAGCCAGTCACCAGGGACCACATATTCTAGAATTCCACTTCTATGAAGTGTCCAGAATAGGAAAATCCATAGAAACTGAGTAGATTCGTGATATCTTAGGCTTGGGGATTAGGCGGGAAGAATTGGTAGATAGGAGAGTGCCAGCTAAAAGGCACTCTTTCTGAGGTGATAAATATGTTTTGAAATTGACTGTGATGATGGTTTTGCATATCTCTGCAAAGTACACTGAATGTGCACTTTAGACCAGTAAATTGTACGGTATACGACTTAAATATATGAATGTTATCTCCAAAAAGGTGTTATAAAAATAAAACAGGACTGTGACTCTCTATTGGCTTAGAGCCAGGCCACACGCTCTTTGCCTGTTTTGGGGGAGAAGTTCCATCTGAATACCTGAGTCGTAATTTTCCCAGAACAAGGGTAAAAAATGCCAGATGGTAAAAAGAGCAAAAGTCTACCATACATGTCCTTGAGGTCCTAAAGAAATCTGGTCTTTTCAGGAGTGGGAAAGGAGGACTATATTAGACTCAGCGGGAGAAGCAAAGGGAGGGGATTTAAATTTACAGTTATTGAGTCATGTAACAGGCATCAATGCATTCATTAAAACACATGTACAAGAATGTTTTAGCAAAACTAGTTATCATAGCCCCAAATATCCATCTTTATCTGAACAGATAAATTGTGGTTTATTCAAACTGGAATACCATAGGGTGGCAAGAATGAACCAACTACAACAGCACAAAATGTTGAATCTCACAAACCTAATGGTGAAGGAAAAGAGTCAATCACAAAGATATAAACTATATGATCTCTTTAAATAAAGTTCAAAAATAGACTCAATGGATCTATGTTGTGAGAAGACAGATTAGTGTCTGTCTTGGTGGGAGCTGTGAATGAAAGCAGAGGAAGAAGGGCTGTTGAGATGCTGACTATCTTCTATTTCTTGGTCTGGGTGCTGTCAACATGGGTATGTTTACTTTGTGAAAATTCATTGAGCCATAACATCTTTCTTTATGCATCTTTCTTCATGCAAGTTATACTTTGCTAAAAGTGGAAAAAAAAAAAAAAAGCTTTGTTTATTTTCTGTAGAGTTAAGCTGTAAATCGTGTTTCTCTCTCATGCAGAGGTAGAGAATTTGCCCAAGGATGCAGTGGAGGGATATCACTTACAGGAATCAGAGTTACGGGGCATTTCCTGAGCATGCAAAAAACCAGACCCTTTCCATCTAGCCATTTCATTTTTATTATCTTGGAACCAAACTGTCCAGCCGTTCTCCTAAATGTCAGGTTAACGGTGGTAATGGCCTTCCTCTGCCACATTGGGAAGGCTGCTCAGACATCCTCCCATCCCAACTAGATCTAAATGGAGATAGGAGATGTAGATGGGAGGGCACATGGAGTAGAGGACAATATATTTCGCCACAGTGTAATTATGTCCAAATCAGGAACCAGGCTCAATCTTTCAATAAGAAATGTAATTAGTAACTGTCAGGTCATGGTTCTTCAAACTGTGAATTAGGGAGGGGATCTCACTTTGAGTTCAGTGAAAAATTAAAAATTCTGGCTTTGATAATGAATAAAAATAATTTTTCTGGTTGTAAAGACAAAACTACTATTCTGTATTGAAACGTTATTTTCATTGACTAAAATCTAACTTTCTTAAATCGGTCTTTTGCAGATTGAAGTTCATGTATGGATTATCAAGAAAAATCTTCCCAATAAATGTGCTAGGGCAAGTTTCAGTTAGTGTGACGTATCAGGGAGCTTTGGTGAGAGTGAGTGATACATTCATCTCTTTCATTTGCTGCAATCCTTCTTTAGAGCCCAGTGATTTTTAGCTGGTGTTGATTGAGAAAGGTACCTTCTCTAGTGTGGCAGAACTACCATTATCATAAGCATACAGAAATTTAGCATGACTTAACTGCTTGAAAGGAAACAGAATGCTCTGGTCTTAAATGTATTCATCATTTTGTGGGAGGAAAAGCCACAATGAGTCCTTTCTTTCTCTTTTTCTTAACTGAACAGCAGCAAATGATATTTAAACTACTATCTAGCAACAAAAAAATTCCAAGCCAATGTGAAAAAAAATTGCCTGCCAAAATTCCTTTCTATGGCACAGTGATATAGCTAAGTTAAACGCCCTTTTGAGATGGAGAATATGACAAGAAAAGTGACACACACACACACACACACACACACACACACACGCACCCCCACCAAAGTGGGCTTTCCATAGCTTCTAGAATAAAGCCACTCTCGTTAAGGTTTTCACACTGGTTTTTGTTGGCAGCACTTCCCAGGGATCATTTCCTCCATGAAGGAAATAAAGTGCAGCGTTGTTCTCTACAGTTGCAAAAGGTGAAGGAAGAATTTAAATGGAGAAAAGCAGTTAAAATAATACCTGAACTTTTGAACTTCCTCATCAAATAATTATTCTTGAAAGTCTTTACAAGATGGGAAGGGAGAATTAATGCCACTTAAAGTGTTGAATTTTAGAGGAATACTATCATTAAATGTAGTATTTCTCCCATAATTTTTTGATTGTTGAGTACAGGCATGACAAGAATTTTATGAAGACAGTTCTGATTGATAAGATGGAGTATAAACAGAAAGTGCTCTTAAGTAGTAAGGTGTGTCTGTTTGGAACTTGAACTTGTCTCCCTTTGCTTAGAAATGTGCATAACTAATGCAAAACACCTGTGTCTTCACCCCAGGTCTCTCTCCTAAGTGGCGGGTCTGCATATCCAACTACTTTACTAGGCATGTCCCCTTGAATGTCCCACAGGTACCCTAATTCAACATGTTCAAAATAGAACTCATCATCTCGGTCTTCTCCTGCCCCCCAAAATTGGGCCTTTACTATGTCTACTTTTTATTAATCCTTGCTAAACCAGTTTCCAAAATCCTATGTCTAGGTATCATACTTGCATTTTGCCATCTACCATGCTAGTGGACCTTCCAGCCAGTCCCCTCCCATGTACCTCCTGAAGCCACCCACTTCCTGCATCTCCAACACTTGCCTGTTTAGAGGAGGCCACCATCATTCCTTGATGGACCTCTTCAACATTTTCCTAACTAGCCTTCCTATAGCCATCCATTCTTTCGCCCTCTTCAATCCGTTACTACCAGAAGCATCTTTCTAAAACTCAACTCTCTTGTCATTTGTCTCCCTAGTTTCTGGGTTTCTGTTGTTCTTAATCTAAAATTCTTACTATGGCTTGGATTCAGTTATGATCTAATTACTTATGATCTTACTACTTTAGTCTCTGTGATGCCCCTGTTCCTATTGTCTCTGAAGATGCCCAGCTATCTTTGGTGGCACCCAAAGACAGAACAATTGAGGCAGCCGTCTATCAGATTTGCTAAGGCCCAAACCAACCCACAAAATTGCCAAGTTTAAGACAAGGGTCCTTTCCGTGGGATGACGGTAACAAGACATTAAGTTGGTTTTCACTAGCTGCTACTACACTGGTGAGAGAAAGTCCATCTACACAATTTCTTACATCACCAGACTCTGGGCGGCCCCTTCCATGTACCACCTAAGTGCTTCCTCACATGATCTCTCACTTTGTCCTGAACTCGAAGTCTTCCAACTCCCCCCTGTGGATCTACCCCACATTACCCTATTCGTGGTCACTATGTGCTTCATTTATATCAGGTTTTGCTCCTTATTCAGCATGGGAAGAGAGATCTCATAATTGGGACAAACAGAACAGATGTTTGAACTTAGACTTTGGCTCTGCTTCACTTAGTGGATTCCAGCTAACTGGATATCCTTAGGTCCCCTTAGTTTTAATCCTAAAATGGTTCTGATCTCCCTCCTATTTTATTATTATTTTCACTTATCTTGTTAACACTAAAAACATTAAGTTAGTGCATTATATTCTTATGAGGGTAACACAAGATATTTCCAGCATGTGAATACCTGCAGAGTCTATGAAAGGGTTCATTTCCCATATGCACCATTAGCCTAAAATCCGATTTTAATGCAAGAAATTTCCTTTCCGATGATACTACCTATTCTCATCATTTTCCCTTCCTACCATGGCTCTAAGCAGATAATTTTCTCTCAGATTCCCTTTTTGCCATGCTCTCTTTCTTCTGAAGGCTTTTACCCTAGTAGACCAGATTGCCCCCAGACCACTAGGATCTTACCCCTCCTCTTTGCTGGGCTACTCTGTAACCTTAGTTTAGTCTTCATTTCCTCTGGAACATCTGGGTTAGAACTTTTCCTATGTACTTCCACTTGCCCTCCCCCTCCCCTTCATGTGGCACCTGACACACTTTGTCAGGTTGCTTTGAGTATCTGTATGTTCCACAACGGGTGGGTTCTTGTCTGGTTCTTCCTTGCATCCTCAAGGCCTGTTGCAGTATCTGGCCCAGAGCAAGCCCATAATGATCATTTCTTAATGAAAGAATGAAGATATCACTCCACTCATCACTTAATCAGTGATTCAATGCATTTACAATTCTATCCAAGTCTCTGATGTTCTCAGACATGGAAGTTTTATTTTCTGAAATTATATATTGGTTTCATTTCTTAGAGAATCTGATGTATCCCTACTTTAAGTTGTACTACCACGTTTATTAAAGCCATTGCTGCTAGACAGTAAAATACAAGTGCATCTAATACGGCCTCAAGAAACGTGTTTCATAGTAAAAACTCTCAAGGCCAATCTCTCTGTACTTTCCATTGTATATTGAAATTGCTCGTGTTCGTGTCTGTGTAACCTGCAAGACATTAAGGGCCTCAAGGGCAGTGACCATGTCGTATTCATCTTTGTACCCTCACAACCTCATACCTGGTGCAATGTCAGCAAGTCAGCAAGTGTTTATATAAATGCTGAAGATAAGCCCAGAATTCAAGTCTTGGCCGAATTATTTTCTATCTCTGACACCTATCTCCGTACTTAAGCTCTCAATGCCTCAGCTTGTTCACCTGTAAAATGAGGATTTGACTCATAGAAAAGATCATCTTGTGGGGTTATTTGGAAATATTACATAAAATATAGTATGAATGTCTGGAACATAAGGAAATTATGAATAAGCTCCATTGTAGAGAATTCTGGTATGTTAGAATATGGATTTTTCTTTGTCATAGGCTGGCAGGACATGGTCTCAGATCTACTAAAATCTTTGCAAGAGAAACAAAAGAGGCAAACTTCCCAATTTTTATATTAGGGATGTTTGTCTGAAATAGAAAACAAAAGGAGATGTTGGGAGACAAATAAAATGCACTATAAGACAATTTGTAGAGCACTCAAATGTATCAGTTGCCTTATTTGTCTTATGAATATTCTTTTCAAAAAGGAGAATGAAACTGGACAAACAATATTCTCAGACCATAAATTCCTTGAAAATGAGATGCACACTTGGAGATGGCTTATAGAGAAAAGGACTAGAGAATCATAGCAGGACTTGCTTTTTCCTACCTAAATTCCACACAGTTGTCTGTAGTGTGTTCATGTTTTATTGTTTCAGAAATGATTCTTCCTCTTTTCTTTGAAATGACAAGAAATCACCAAGAAAAAAAGGTCCTCTAGTCATAACGTGTTTAGGAAAGTCAAGATGGTAAACATTCACATTATAGGACTGGGAAGCAAATTTAAAGGAAAAAGAGCTTGGCTCTTAAACCAAAAGCCTCAAATTTTCCCAAATATGTTTCCGTTTGCTCAGACTGAGGTGTTTGCTGGATTGTTTGGCCCTGTATTGTTTTATTCATCTAAAACTGTTTCTTCCCTTGTATTGGTTTGTCTGATGATTTTCATATCATGTTAGTGTTATTTTAGTGGGAATTTGTAATTTTTTTCAATTGTTGCCTATTCCTCTGTAATTATTGTAATTGCATCTTATTATATAATTTGTGTAAATACATGCAATCATGGAATTAGAACATGTGGGTGGTGATATGCGATGTCACAATTGCAGTGGTTAAAGATGTATAATTTTTTTAATCTTTGGGGGGGGAAATAAGTAAATATAGTAATTTCAGGAGAGAGCATTTTAGTTGTCTGAATTGATTGTCCAAAGAAGTTAACCAAACATTTTTATTTAGATGTGGATCAGAGGTTTGGCTTTTGCCTGTATTGACAGCTAAGAAATTTGGACATCTTGGTTTTATTTTATTTTATTTTTTTTTAAAGATTTTATTTATTTATTTGACAGAGATCACAAGTAGGCAGAGAGGCAGGCAGAGAGAGGAGGAAGAAGGCTCCCTGCAGAGCAGAGAGCCCGATGTGGGGCTCGATCCCAGGACCCTGAGATCATGACCTGAGCTGAAGGCAGAGGCTTTAACCCACTGAGACACCCAGGCGCCCCTGGACATCTTGGTTTTAAATAATCAGTTTGATCGCTGGTGAAACACTTTAAAGAAAGTTTCAGTATTAACTTTAAAACACAAAACACTGGGGTGCCTGGGTGGCTCAGTCATTAAGCCCCTGCCTTCAGCTCAGGTCATGATTGCAGGGTCCTGGGATCGAGCCCCACATTGGGATCACTGCTCTGTGGGAAGCCTGTTCTCCCTCTCCTACTCCCCCTGCTTGTGTTCCCTCTCTGTCTTTGTCTCTCTCTCTGTTAAATAAATAAATAAATAAAACACAAAACACCGAAGATCATATGCTTCTAAAGATAACTTTCCTATAGATTGTTACCAATGCAAGTTTGAAGACATTTATTCCTTGAACTGGATGTTTATTATCAATATTGACATCTCTATCTATAAAAATAAAAAAGGTTAATCTGTAAAACTTATGTTGACATAAAGATACAGGTAGTGATATATATGCCTTTCAGAATCTCTATGACTATAAAATTTGTTCTTCTGATTATGCATTAGGTAAATAAGCACATTTAGAAAGTAGTCAAGGCCAAAAAAAATAGCCTAATTCTAATTCAGCACCCACTGGAACACTAGATGATTAAAACCAGGCTTTAATAAAGCTAACCCCATTAGCTCTAGGATTCCCTTTGCACAAAGAGAGCATCTACTGAGTTACATTCATCTTTAATTAAAGAACCACACTTGATTTTAGAAGATGATGGAAGCACATAGGCTCAGTCAAGGAAGGCTTGCAACTAGTATAGATCTTTGTTAGGATATTAACATGTTTATAAAAATACCTTGGTGGTATTAATGATCATTTGTGTTTTTGAGAATTTGGAAGGTGAAGAGGAAAAGTGCTTTCTACTAAAAGACAAGATTGCTCTAGTTACCAGCATTAAAAGAAAATTCTCTGAAGCATTCATGGAGAATTTATCTCCTGTGGAATGACTGCATTCATAGTTTTTAGAAGGAAAACTATCTTTTGCCTTTGAACCAAGAAAAGAATCCAAATTTTGGATTTGAAAACAAAATTTCCAATACCTGTGCTCTGCAGAAATGTTTCTGAAACAGAAATTGTGGGTGGGAGGCTGGGACACATGACATGTCAAGGAGAGAAGCGACTCAGCCACCTCACACAGTTGCTTTGCACAGTCTCTAGCAACCCATCCCTTGTTCAGCATCCTAAGAATAGTGGTGTGTTGCCAGAGAGACTTTCAATCTTTTTGTTTTCACTTTAGTTCCTTTCAAAAGGGGGGAAAAAAAAAACCACCTTTTTGTGCCCTATTCAGATATCATACATTGGTCTTAAGAGTTTGAAACTAGTAGAAACTTCATGATCCAGAAATTTTGTCTTCCTCTTGTGATCTTGGTCTAAGTTTTCTTTTTCAGGGGAAAAGTAAAGCTTCTTTAAACATCAAGATTTAGGTATCCACTGGAAGGTAAGTGAAGTTATTACAGGATGGAATTTTGAAGCAATCTTCAGTGCTCAGTAAGGAGAAACCACAAAGCTTGAACAAACTTTCCTGTATTTCTCTTTTAACTAGTTAAAATGTAGCTGGTGTGTCATTGGCTGTGTAAAAAATAGGATTATGTTTGTCAGTGCAAAATTGGAGACTTTTTCTTTCTTTTTAGGTATTGTTCTTGTAATTAGTATGTATCTTAATGTCATTTTGGCTGCAGCTTTATGATCCAAACAAGTTTTTCCTTATGTTTTGTTAAATGAAAATGTTATCATGGTTTACCTATAAATTATCTTTGTAGTGTTAGATGCTACTAAAATTTTAGTATAGAAATTAACAAAGTATGTTGGTAAATATATAATATAATATATAATGTATAATAAATATATTTTAATATATAAAAATATATAATATGTTAATATATATTTATTATATAATATATAAATTGTATATAAATATATAAATAATAAATATATAATAAATATATAATTAAATATATAAAAATATAATGAACAAACTGAAAAAACATACAAATCCTGAGTAGAATCTCAGATATACTTCATCACAAATAATTCCTCCTATATTAATTGTGGAATCTCCCTAGAATCCCTTCAGGGTGAGTGGAAAGTCAGTTGGACAAGGATCTGAGACCTACCTTATTCAACTATACAAGTTTTGATTTAGAAAAGGAAATTTTGACTTCATTATTTGACCCTGCCTGAAGCCAAGAACTTATGTGTCTGCTTTACTATTTCTCTTTGCATATATACAAAAGCAAAGAGGAGTTTTTCCCTTCAGTTTATAATGAAAGTACTGGCATAAACAGCCAACACAAAATACAGTCAAAAGAAATTAAAAAACAAAGTAAAATTTGTGATGGACAAAAACTGACTGAACGTTGCTAAAAAGCAAGCTAGGAAAAATTAGACTAAATATAGACAGCACAGTCAAAATGTCCTGTATTTATTCCTGATCTATTATCAAGCTAGGATCACTAACAAATATATACAGTGTGATTAAATTATTTGGAAAAATTAAACTGTCAACCTACACACACACACACACAGACACACAGACACACACACACACACTCCTGTTGTATCTGCTTAATGCAGTTATAAATAATTTAAACTTTTCCTTTCTTATTTTTAGTAAGTGATTTATTATTTAAGTAACATACTAAAAGTTATTATTTTTAAAGAAATTAAGAAATTGTCTTTTTTCTAAAAGACACCCAAGCGCAAGTTGATCTCGTGCTGAAACTTGTTCTCTGGCTTCTAACACAGTTTGAAAATGAGGAAAAGAAGAGAACTCAATAAAACGTTTCTAAATATGGGGGTCACTTTCACCATCACATCACTATTGGAAAGCCAGAAGATTGAGTTCCCATGCTGAGCACTGGACACTCCTGTCATTCTCGCTGCTTCAGCATTTGTGAGATGTTGGTACTTTAGACCATAATGGACAGACTCTTTAGCTGGACAGCAATACAAATGGCTATTAAGTGGACTGTTATCTATTATGTACACACATATACACACGCAGAGATTTAAAATGAGTTTTACTGATGTAAAGTGGCCTCCCTCATAACTGAAGAATCATATGGATTCCATTCTGCCCACTTCTTGTTTCCTTCTCCATATTTTTTATATTTATAGGTTGGGTTTACTACAGTATCACTTAAGATCCTGAAAATAGCATTAAAATGCTATTTTTTAACTTCCTCAGGGAAGCACCTCTCCGCTCCTTTTACTAATGTCTTAGTTCTCAGACCTTCATTATCTTTCTCTTTAATCACAAGTACAGAACTTTCTGAACTGGTTTGCTTGCCTCTGATTTTACCCCTTTAAATTCATCTTTGCAACTGAGTGATCCTTCTAAAGAACAAATGTGACCCCAACACTCCCAGCTTAAATGGCTTCTGAGCTTCCTTGGTGCCCTGAGGATTGAGTGAAAATTCCTAAGCACAGCTTGGACAATCTATCCCATCTGCCATGCTTGCCTCTCAGTTCCTCTACTCCAGGCAGCCGTGTTATTCTGGGGCACTAATCAGCTTTTCGTTTTTCACATGCACCAATTGTTCATACAATTCCCGCTCCTGCATTGCCTCCACACCTCACAAATCCCTTGCCTTCTTCCCTCAAGGAGTTTCTATTCATTTTGTAAGGCATGGTTCAGCCATTTTCTTGTCTGAAAAGTTTTTTCTAACACCCTTGCTCTCTCTCAGAAAGACAAGGTGACTTTCTCCTGTTATCCACAGGAAATTTACCAGTGGTCGCACTGGGTGTAAATGAACCTTATATCCAACTGTCTCCTCTGCTAGGCTATAAGGTCTTTGATTTTAGAACTTGTATTAACTCATTTTAACATCCCTCATGTCTAACACTGTAAGTGCTGAGTAAATGTAGGTTGAACCTAAGCTGAATTCCCAGAGATGAAGTCAAGAGTTCTTAGTTTCTTTAAAAATAAAATAAAATAAAATAAACTTCTGACCTTTTTTCATTATAATCTTGGCAAATTCAGAATATCTTTACCCTAAAATAACTTTATAATCAGGGAATTGAAACTGGAGTGAGAATGAGAACTGTAGTACTAAAGAATGAATTTTTTAGCAGTGTGTAAGAAATAATAGAAAAGAGCTGTAACCAGTTTCACCAAAGACTGCTAATAAAAATCAGAGAAAACACCGTAAATATGGCGTTAAATAAGGTGGAAAGCTGTGCTGAAGCTTGAAGATGGAAATATTTGTGGAAAAATAAGTGGTGAGAAATAATGTCCTCACCTTGTTTTGACATGCTGTATTCATTTTTCTGGTGATGACTATATTTCACATGTAAATTAGGGGAAAAAAAGGAGAGAAAGGAAAGTATATGCATGCATGTCATGTCCAGGAAAAAGAGTCAACTATCTTAGAATAGCTTCTCTGGTCAGCTTTCTATATATTCCGGTCTTTTGAAGTACTGGTGAATTTTTAAATCTTAGGTTCTACAAAGAAATAACAAAACTTGGAAATTTAAAAATCCGAGCTATTGTAAATTCAGTGACTTTCCGTGAGTTAATCTCATTATTTTTTAACATCTGCAGACCTTAAAACAAAAACAAAAACACCAACTATTTTACAAAAAAAAATGAGTTTATTCAAGAATAGAGAAATACAATTTGGGGCAATCAAAGTATGGCAAACCATATCCAAGTCCAGAGAACAGAGGAGAGAGTCTTGCTTTAATGGAGGGAGAAAGAAGTTGGGAGGGGCTATTTTAAAGAGTTCTGGTTGGTGACGGTTTCTCATTGGCTGACTGTGGCAGTTTCTCATGGGCAGAGCTGTTGCTGGGCAAGGAGAGATTCTTCCTTTCTCCTGCTGTAGTATGTAAAGTAAACTTTCTCCTGTTTGAGGTCTTAGCATTAGGGTCTGAGAGCGCTCCCTTCAGGGTGTTCCAACTCCATTTTTAATGAGGATTCCTTTATTTTTACACATCTGAAAGGGAAAGAGCCATATGACTGATCATTGATGAATTTCAAAATCATGTGCCATAGAAACTATAAAGAAATTTAAACTAAAATATTGATATTGAGGCCTATTTTTAAAAACCTGCCAGTTTGGATATAATGTCTGTCATTGAATAGTCTACTGACCTCCTTTACTAAAAATGGCCCAAACCTAAAAAATAACACCATAAGTACACATAATTTGGAATTTTAAAACATAGTTTACTCTGAATGCTTCAGAGACCCTGCTCCCAACCTCCTCTGGAAAGCTTTTTATGCATAATAACCATGCTTCATACACACTCTACCCTGCTGTGCTAGCCACAGCTAGTTGGATTAGAGAACAGGGGCAGCCCGAAGTCAACTATGGGCTAATCTTACAAAGTGAAGGTGACCAATCCAGCAGTTTGTACCAGAGAATGACTGGCCAACTAGACAGATACTATCTTGAAGAGTTTGAATGCAGAAACACAAATAGTAGATTGACACCAAAACCCACAGTCACATAGGTAACAGATAGTAGGCAGAGGCCACAAGAAAACAGAAGACATAAGACAGAGAAGAGAATAGAGGGTCAGAATTAGGCAGAGCAGAGGAAAACATCATTTATCGAGAGGTTAGTGTCAGGAAAAGGAGCCAACAAGTGGAATCCGAAATAAATTGAGACATGATTACGGTAAAGTCACAGAAGAGGGGACAGCCAGAATGAATAGAATATGAAGTGCTAGTGACAATGAATGTAACTACTGACTTAAGAAGTTTGATGATGAAGGGAAGCAATAGTTTAGTGTCAGTTATGCTTGAGGGACTTTATTTAGGATGAAATGGAGGTAGGAACAAACTTATGGGCCAAGGAGAAGCTGGACTATAAAAAAGCAAAGTTACCAAATTTGGCATGACCACAGAGAAGGAAACTGAAACAAAATTTATGATAAATGGCTTAGCTTTTGAAAAATGGAAGAAGGATCCTTTTTCTTGGACACAAAAAGAATGAAGAACAGATAGAGGAAGATAACAGGAACCTGAAAGAAAATGAGAGCGTAAAAGAGCTCTTCTTTTCCTGTCTTGTTGATTTTCAGTATAAAAAAGAAGAAGAAATTGTAAACAGGGAAAATCAGTAAAACAAAAAGCTGGTTCTTCAGAAAAAAACATCAATAAAATTGATAAACCTCTAGCAAGACTGACAAAAGTACAAAGAGAGAAGACACAAATCATCAATACCAGGATAAAGCAGAGATATCACTACAAATTCTGCATTTGTTAAAATGATCACAGTAGAATATTATGAGCAATTTTACACTTAAAAATTTGACAACCTAGAAGAAATGCAGCAATCCTTTGAAAACCACAAACTACCAAGACTCAACCTGAATAGTACGTAACCATTAATGAAATTGAATTTGTCATTTAAAAGTGTCAGAAAAGGAAACCAGGATGTGTAAAACTAATTCACCATTTAAAAAGCAATCAATATAATCTGCCTTATCAGTAGACTAAGGAGAAAAACATACGATCATATCAACTGACACAGAAAACCATTTGACAAAACCCTACACCCATTCACAATCAAAATTTTCAGCAAAACTAAGAATGCAGAGGAACTTACTCAAGTTGATAAAGAATATCTACAAAAAAACAACAGCTAATATCTTATATAACAGTGAAAAACTGAATGTTTTCCCGCTAAGATGGGGAACAAGAAAAGTGTATGTGTCACCACTCTTCTTAACCATAGTGCTGGAAGTTGCAGCCACTGAAACAAGGAAAGAAAAAGAAATTTTAAAAGCATATGTATTGAAAAGGAAGGAAAAACAGCTTAAAAGCTATCTTTCTCTGCAAATGACATGATTATCTGCAGAGGAAATTTCAAAGAATATATCAAAAAAAAAAAAAAAAGTCCTAGAACCAGTAAGTGATTGCACTATCATCACAGGATAAAAAGATCTATATGCACAAATCAGTTGCATTTCTCTATACTCACAATGAACACATGGAACTAAAAATTAAAAACCCAAAGCCATTTACAGTCACTCCAAAATAAATGAAATACTTAATATTGACTTAATAAAAACATGTACGAATATGTATACCAAAAACCACAAACTATTGGCAAAAGAAATTTAAAAAGACCTAAATAAATGGAGCGACATACTGTGTTTATGGATTGGAAGACTTAACACAGTAAAGATGTCAGTTTTCCCCTAACAGATCTATAGTTTTAATGCAATTCTTGTCAAAATCCAAGCAAGGTTTTTCTGTAACCATAGATGAGCTTATTCTAAAATTTGTATGGAAAGGCACAGGCCCTAGAGTAGCTGAAATGATAGTTATCACTCTACCTGATATTGTCACTAACTAGGTAGTTATAGTAATCAAGATAGTGTGGTATTGCTGGGGGAATAGGCACATATTTCATAGGAATAGAATAGAGAACCCAGAAATAGACCGACACAAATATGCTTAACTGATGTTCTGCAAAGGTGTGAAAGCTATTTAATGGAGGAAGGAAAGCATTTTGAACAAATTGTGCTGGAGCAATAGGACATTCCTAGGCGAAAGAAGGGAACTTTGACTTAACTTCACACCTTATAAATCAATAATAACCAAAATGCATTGTGGACTTTAAGGAAAAATGTAAAAAATAAAAAATTCTAGAAAAGACATTAGGAGGAAATCTTCAGGATCTGGGACTGGGCAGAGTTCTTAGACTTGACAGTGAAAGCATAATCCATAAAAGGAAAAATTGATAAATTGCATTTCATCAAAATTTAAAAGTTTTCCACAGCAAAGACCCCATTAAGAGAAAGGAAAAATAAGATACAATTTGGTAGAAAATATTTGCGAACCATGTTTCCAACAAAGGATTATTATATGGAATATACAATGAACTCTCAAAACTCAGGACTAAAGAAACAAAAACTACCCACTTAGGAAATGGGCAAAGATACAAACAGACATTTCACTGAAGAAGACATGCATATGGCAAATAAGCACATGAAAATATGTTCAACATTATCAGTCATTAAGTAAATGCAAATTAAAACCACAGTGGGGTATCACTGCACACCTACCAGAATGGCTTGATAAAAGTTAGTGACAGAACCAAATGCTGTCCAGGATGCAGAGGAGCAATCACTCACACATTGCTGGTAGGAGTATAAAAAGATAGAGCCATTTTGCTCATTTGCCATAACATTTGCCCATAAAACTGGTGATTCCATCGGTAATACTCTTGGTAATTTTTCTTAGAGAAATGAAAACTTAGGTTCACACAAAACGCCTGTACAGAAATGTTCATAGCAGCTTTCTTCATAATAGCCAAGTATTGGAAACAAACCAGGTGTCCTTCAATGAGCAAATTGTTAAACTATGGTACACCCATGTCATGGAATTATATTGAGCAATAAAGGAAACAAATTGTTGATACAACTTGTATGTATCTATAGAGAATTATGCTTAGTGGGGGAAAAAAAAGTCAATCTTCAAAGGTTAGTATCATTTATATACTACTTTTTAAACTACCAAGTTAGGGGCATCTGGGTAGTTCAGTGGATTAAGCCTCTGCCTTTGGCTCAGGTCATGATCTCAGGGTCCTAGGATTGAGCCCCACATCGGGCTTTCTGCTCAGCAGGGAGCCTGCTTCCCCCTCTCTGCCTGCCTCTCTGCCTGCTTGTGATTTCTCTGTCAAATAAATAAATAAAATCTTTTTAAAAATAAATAAATAAATAATAAAACTACCAAGTTAGAGAACAGATTAGTGGCTTCCAGGAAGTTGTGGGGGAGGGAAGGGTGGTCAATTTGGATATAAAAGATACTTGTTTGCCAACAAGGGGATCACCCAGTTCCATCATGAGCCCCGCTGAGGTTAGATTTCATAGATTTACCGCAGAAAAATTGATGTAATGAAGTGTACTTAGAAAAATGTGATCCCAACCTATGACCAGCCGAGATCCCAGTTAGTAAACACCATACAGATATTCACAGAAACTATAATGCATCAGCTCAACACTTCACATATTCACATTCCATTGCAATGAAAAGGTACTGCATACTGTACTCCTGGGCTTTTGAAAATGTACCAAATGACATCCTGGTGAAAACATGGTCAAATAAACACAACATGATGGTACTAAAATGAGCATGAGAGCCAGGTAGGGGGAAAATCAGCACTTCTGTGATGCCAAAGAGTGAGAAAGACAGATTTCTGCTGTTTCTTTTTTTTAAGATTTTATTTATTTATTTGAGAAAGAGCAAATGAGAGAGAGAGAGAGAGATTAAAAGCACAAGCAGAGGGAGAAGCAGACTCCCCACTGAGCAGGGAGCCAGATGCAGAGCTCAATCCCAGGAATCCTGGGATCATGACCTGAACCAAAGGCAGGCACTTAACCAACTGAGCCACCCATGGGCCTGTCTGCCGGGTTGTCTTAAACTCTGTGCATTTGGGTGCGTGTGCGGGTGTGCAGTGTGGTTGAGTTGAATTAAAGGCTTTTTTTTTTTTTCCCAGATAAAAGAAATACTATTTATATCTTCAAAGCCCACAAATGAGAGTCTGCTCAGGGGCATTGCTTTTGCATTCCACTCCAATTCCAGCTGTGAGGAATGAAATGCAGACATTGAAGAGGTGCTCCACTACCTCAGTATTTAGAGACATTGTTTCTATTTGGGAAGGTTGATTCAAATCACATTTCCTGATGGCAGGTCCATCTCATGCATCTTAATATCCCAAACAGTTACTTTTATGGAGGGACACAAATATTTGTTGAGCAGTTGGATGAATCCACACATAAAAGTAAAATCAAACTTTATTTCTACCAGTTTATTGGACTTTATGCTGGATACCAAAATATTTAATACACTGTCCTTACCCTAAAATGTTGATAACCAGAATTTTAACATGTCCTCTTTTATCCACAATGTCATCTTTGCTGAAAAACTAGTTTAAACCTGTTTCTTGGGGGGCCTGGTTGGCTCAGTGGGTTAAAGCCTCTGCCTTCGGCTCAGGTCATGATCTCAGGGTCCTGGGATCGAGCCCCGCATCAGGCTCTCTGCTCAGCAGGGAGCCTGCTTCCCTTCCTCTCCCTCTGCCTGCTTCTCTGCCTACTTGTGATCTCTGTCTGTCAAATAAACAAATAAAATCTTTAAAAAAAAAATAAAATAAACCTGTTTCTTTAGTGAGAAACTCATATGCTGTCACATACATACTAAAGTCCCTCTCCACCCTACCCCTGGACTGGAACACCAGCAGTCCAATTAGCTTAAAATTCCAGGATTTCAGACCAAGGACAAGTTCAACCAATAGTATCAAGAGGTTCCAAGAGACCCTAAAGGTTATGAAATATGTACCCTTTCGTGTCTAAACATTCCTGACCAGTACGGAACCATGAGCAATGATTAGATTTTTTGTTTGTTTGTCTGTTTGTTTTTTAAACTAAAAAGAGTAATTATAGCTGGCCTGGTTTCCTTAAAGTTTCCAGCAATCTATTTGAATTTGCCAATTCGAAGTCAAAAACTTACTTATCTTTGCCATCAGAGTAACTTATACTAGAAGATCACAGGGTGAACAGACCACAGCAGAGTCCATTTTTCTGCCTTCAGTCAATACTGTACTCAAATTAATTCAGAATAAGAACAGTCTGTCCTTTGCTTTAAAATTTCAAATGGCAGTCTTTCACGAAAATGCATTCAGGAGCTGTAAGCCCCATCATCACTGGGAGTCCACCCAAGTCAAATATCTGACCTAGAGAAGAAAAGCAGTAGTGAGTTCTGTGTGTCTTGCATGTTACATTCCACCATTACTTATGTGTTCTGAAATCAAATCTTTAAGTAAAAACCTAGATTCTCATTTTTTTCCCAAGAGTTCCATTAATGAATATAAACCTTTCTTCCATACCGTAAACCTGTGGAAGATACAGATCGCCATTTCAACAATTGAGCTTGTTTGGCTTTTGTCAACTGTAAAGAGACAGGATTTTAGGAGAGAACTCGTGGCAAAACTGTCTGGAAGAGATGGTTGGGACCTGGACTGACACATTTTAATCCAGCAACACTAAAACCAGGACTTTCAACCCATGGGTGGCTTTCACAGCTCCCTGGTTCCTGACACCTGACCTGTGAAAGGAACAGTTACCTCCACACCTCCCATGCCCCTGCCACATTGGTGGGAAAACTGAGCAAATAGATCTTTCTGGTAGGATCGAGGTAATGAGCACCAGCAATTTCATGACTTTTCTTTTTTCTTTTCTTCTTTTCTTTCTTATTATTTTATTTTATTTTTTTCTTGTTACAGAACTAAAGCAAAGTAATAGTAAAAAACAAAATACCAAAAGTGCTAAAAGAGAAACAAATTGCATGATTTTGCTATTAAGTGATAATCACGGCAAATAAATATTTTTCTAAAGTTAAAACAGCATGCTGATTTAGAAAATGCAAGCATAGAGAAAACAAATCCAAATCCATCACCCAGTCATCTCTCTATTCACACCTACACATAATTATGACTGTAATTTATATAAGGGTCATTCTCTCTATTGTACCCTGCATCTGGAATTTTTATTCAATTGAACTTTTGAGAGATCTTTCTATATCAGGAAATATTTTTAAAAAATCAATTTAATGGATGCAGATTATTCTTTTAAGTGGATAGATGGATGTTTTAGAAATTGTGCAACCCGTCCCTTATTTATGAGGAAGGTTGCTTCTAGCTTTCTGTTCTCTGAAATAATGCTTCACTGAAGCTCTTTGTACATGTATCTTATACTTAATAGCTCTAGAAAAATTTCTAGAAGAGGAATTACTGGGTGAATGTTTATATCTATTTCAAGACTGCTGGAAAAAAAAAAAAAGAAGACTAAGCACTTATGCTTTCACTAGTAAGGAGTAAGAAAGGTGGATTCCTTATATCCTTATCAGTATTACTAATATTTTCCCAACTTACTAGGGAAAAAATGAAATATTTACCCCACTCATTAGGTAGAAATTATAGATCATTTGTACTAGTAGCTTTTTTATGAATGGTGCAGTCAAACAGCTTTTCACGGATTTATTGGCCATTTTATTCTGCCCATTTCCAAATTGGGATTTTTTGTCTTGTCTAAAATTGCTTTCAAAAGATAAATCTTTAATCTTATCTTATAAATACGTACTTCGTTTCTATCATGTATTGCAAATATTTTCCCAGTTTGTCATTTGTCTTTTGACTTGTTTGGGATGTTTTTAAACTATGTATTAATTTTAATACCTTCACATAACACCTAATACATAATTTTATATCCAGCTTTTATCTTTTTAACATTGTATTGTTTTTACTTTCCCTCATTAAAAATTTCAAGTAAAATATTTTAATGATTACATAAAATGTGTTTTAGGAATGTACCATTATTTAATCTTATTATAATGTAGTTTCCTAGTGATTTTTTCCCCTACTGCTGGTTATATTGATATTGTATGTTTCTTACCATCATAAACAATGCTGGATTAGAGAATAGCGAGGTGATAAGCAGACAGAAAAACTAAAGTAGCTGGTCTTTTCAAAATTTTAGTAACAGGAGAGATTCAAAATGGTGTGAGAATCTTTTTTTATCACCCTTGCTAAAGGGACAAAGACTTAACAAAGGCACAATTGTAAAATTAAAAAAAAAAAAAAAAAAGGTGGGATGCGTATTAAGAAAAAATAGCCCTGGGGTGCCTGGATGGCTTAGTAGGTTAAGCATCTGACTCTTGGTTTCAGCTGAGGTCATGATCTCATGGGTCCTGAGATCAAGCCCCATGTGGAACTCCATGCACAGCGGGAAGTCTGCTTGAAGTTTCTCTCCCTTTGCTCCTCCACCTGTGTACCTGTGCGTTCTCTCTCTCTCTCTCTCTTTCTGTCTCTCTCTCTCACACACACACACACTCTCTCTCTCTCTCTCTCTCTCTCTCTCTTAAATAAATAAATAAATCTTTAAGGAAAAAAAATAGCCCTGGGGGAAGATGACTAAGTATTCAGGATGATAATACACTAAATGTGTGTGTTTTAGTAATTTATGGTTTCAAACAAACCTTTGAGATTTTTTTTTCTTTTGCATTTGTCCCATTTGTTTTCATGCGATATAAGGTCTTCTGTTCCTTAGCTGTGGAGTCCCCTCGTGATCTCTATCACATTTTGTTACCCCTGGCAACAACCAAATGTATCCAGTCTCTTTAAGTTTGTCTAATAAGTGGCATTATTGCATCATTCAAGCATTTAAATTTGATTGATGAGTTTATCCATAAAGGTTGTTTGCAAATCTGTTAAAGTCATTTATTTCTGATTCTGGTATAATTGTGTATGCCAGTATTAATGCTGCTTTCCAGAAGATTAACCATATGTTGTAGGGCCTAATTTGGGGTTCAGAGTAGAAAGTGGTGATCTTTTCAACATGTGATTTATTGGAGGAAAACGAATCGTGATGGAGACAATCTGGGAACAGACAGTTGGGAGGGAGCCCCCACACAGACCTTGTATTACTTTGCTGTTATTCAGCAGTTTATAATGTCGGACTTCTAGTACCAACCAGAGTGAAATATAGCCTCACGTTTTACTACCAACTCTGTTGTTTCTCTCTCTCTCTCTTCTACACCAAGACCAGAGAATAGAACATAAAGGTCGACAACTTTATCCTAATCGGACTTGTTTTGAATATTGTACTTGTATTTCCATCCTTCATTGATTTTTAACATGATGTGATGTCTTATAGCCATATTCATTATTGTGTGCGGCACCAAAATTATGCTTTTGAAGTGTGACTTTTAATAAAAGGAAATGCTTGTGATCGTTTGTGCCATATCAACTGTGTCCCATCAAGTCCTTAATATACTGTAATTCCTTGAGGCGTTTTCCCTGATTTCATAGCAATAAATGCAGCACATCGGTTCCGTTGCCTTACCTAGGTTTTAGAGTTGTTTTTGACAATGGATTTTGCTCGTAGTTTCCATGGCGTTCACCGAAATCAGTTGGGTGAGTCTACCCCAGTTAGTAAGGGTCAGGTGCATAAGTGGATAGATATAAGTGAAAAGTTGCCTTATTTTGGAAATGTGCTGCTCTATTCTTGCCTAGCCTCAGTATTTGTCATCCTTGCTCTTCGGGATATGCCTTTTTGCCGTCCCTGCTCCTTACCCCAACCCCTGTCCAGGGCCAGTTAATCACTCCCAAGCCTTCAGGTGCTGTTCTTGTCCATACCCACACTACATTTTTAAAGGACCCGTCTCCATGTGTGTGTCTTAAGGGCAGAATTCAGGCCTGTCTTCTGTATATCCTCAGGCCTTGGTGCCTACTGTTGCCTACTGTGCGCTCTCACACAGGGTGATAATTGGATGAATCCAACTGAGGGAACCCAATCTTGCCATCTTAACGTGTTGAATGAGTAACACATGCAACTGATGATGAAAGAGTCTGGCTTCCTTCAAGCCTTCCTTTCTCCCTTTCGAAATATTTGCTGAGTGCTTGCTTAATCCTAAACATTGTTCTTGGCTCAGAGACTACAGTGGTGAAAATGAGAGGGGAAAAACCTGCCTTCAGGGAGTTAAAAATCTAATGAAATAACTCAATTGTCTTTTTTGTCCAATTCACGTGTTTTTTCAATTTCAACTTGGATAAACAAATCAAGTATCCCCTCATATTAAAAAAGTAAATTAAAAACTGCATCTGGGACTTTGCTACTGGCAGTGCAGAATAGCAGAGAAACACAAAGGGCTGTGTAGTCCACTAGAGTGGCCACTTGCCACATGTGGCTGTGAGCTCATGCAGTGTGCTAGTGTGAATTCAGAGGGACTAAAACTATAAAATACATGCCAGATTCTGACGATGGGGTACGGAAAAAGGAATGTAAAATATCTCATTAATAATTTCATATTGATTATGTGTTGAAATAATTTTTTTATATTTTGGGGTAATAAAATGTTATTAAAATTAATTTCGCCTCATTTTTTTAAAATGTATGTGACTACTAGGCAATTTAAATTTACTGATGCCGTTTGTATCTCTGACTCGGATTATATTGCTATCGAATATTGTGAGTAGAGAGTCGTACAACATGGGCTGGAGAATGCTCCACTATCGATCTGGATCATGTCCCCCTACTGGCTTTGTGGCCGTTGGCAACTTACTAAATCTGTCTTTAATTCTTTTGTCTTATCATCTTGTAAAATCGAGTTATCAGTACTACCTAACTCATGCCGTTGCTATGAGAATAGATGCATACAGACAGTATCTGGCATGTAATGTACACTCTTCATGTATTTGTTAAGTAAGTAAACAAATCTACTGGTCACCACCACATCTACCCCAGTGAGTAGAATTATCAAAGGGGTAATGTTTTTAAGTAGCAGTGTTGTACAAGAAACAACAGTGGCTGACGAGGATGCAGAGAAAAGGGAACCCTCTTGCACTGTTGGTGGGAATGCGAATTGGTGCAGCCACTCTGGAGAACAGTATGGAGGCCCTCAAAAATGTTAAAAATAGAACTACTCTACAATCCAACAATTGCACTACTAGTTATTTACAAAAAGTATCCAAAAATACAGGTTCAAAGGAGTACATGCACTCCAATATTTATAGTAGCATTATCAACAATAGCCAAACTATGGAAAGAACCCTGAATGTCAATCGACTGATGAATAGATAAAGAAAATGTGATATATATACACGATGGAATATTACTCAGCCATCAAAAAGAATGAACTCTTGTCATTTGCAACAGCGTGGAGGAGTTAGAGTGTCTTATGCTAAGTGAAGTAAGTTAGTCAGAGAAAGACAAATACTATATGATGTCACTCATGTGTGGAATTTAATACAGAAGACAGATGAACATAAGGGAAGAGGGAAAGAAAAAAAGAAGAGAAGGAAACAAGTCATAAAAAAGACACTTGGGGCGCCTGGGTGGGTCAGTGGGTTAAGCCTCTGCTTTTGACTCAGGTCATGGTCCCAGGGTCCTGGGATGGAGCCCTGCATTGGGCTCTCTGCTCAGCAGGGAGCCTGCTTCTCCCTCTCTCTCTGCCTGCCTCTCTGCCTACTTGCGATCTCTGTCTGTCAAATTAAAAAAAAAAAAAAAAAGACTCTCACAGATGGAGAACAAACTGAGGGTTGCTGAAGGAGAAATGGGTGGGGGATGGACTAGATGGGTGTTGGGTATTAAGAGGGCACTTGTGATGAGCACTGGATGTTCTATGTAAGTGATGAATCCCTGAATTCTACTCCTGAAGTCAATATTGCACTGTATGTCAACTAACAAAATTTAAATAAAAATAAATAAAATAAATAGCAGTGCTGTAAATAACCCCATTATTTTCTAGGACAGGAGCAGTGATTGTAGACTGACCTGGGGAACATTTTGATAGTTTATTAACTCAGTTCCCTTCTTCCCATCCTCTTCTTTGCCCAGAACAGATGGAGGGAAATGAGTAAAATTCAAAAGGAATTAATTACCTTTCTCTCCAGCAAGCTATTTGGGAAAGAGATGCCGAAGTGAATGGCAGATCTACAAGATTTTTCTTTTCACATAATTGCAGGCCGCTTTTACTTTGTGTGGGTTCTTAGAAAGAAGTCTAAAGTATGAAAATTCAAGCTTCTAAGTTAGAGAATAGATTCTTTGCCAAACAGACCCGCTAAAGAGCATTGTTGGCAGTCACTCTTTAATCTCTGTGTGCTTGTTAACTAACTGCGGAGGAGACACTGGGAAGTCAGTCAAAAATCAAGGTATTTATGACACCTGTGTATAGAGGAAAAAATATATATGGGTTGTAGCAGAGAATCTGCCTAGATTCTAGAGCAGCCCCCTTGTTTCCTGCCTGTGACTTATTTCTATCCAGGGTAACAAGGCAAAAGTGATGGGATGCTTCTGATTTTATGTGTGTGATAACATGACATAAGATAGTGTCTCCCATCTTCCTGAAGTTTCTCTTTCCCTTGATGGCTTTGAGGAAGTAAGTGTTCCTGCTGAGGGATTCCACATAGAAAGAAACCGCTGAAAGCTTCTGGAAGCTGAGTGCAGCTTCTGCTAAGAACTATCGAGAAACTACAAAGAACTAAATTCTGCCAACAGCCAGATTGAATTTAAAACTGCCTCCCCTCCCAGTCAAGCCTCGAAAGAAACCACGACCCCTGCCGACACCTTGACTGCAGCCTTGTGACCCTAAGCAGAGGATCCCGCAAAGTCATGCCCAGACTCCTGACCCCTGAAAACTGGGCAAGAAATATGTGTTATGTTAATCTGCTAATTTGTAGTAATATTGTTATTCAGCAATAGTTAGCTAACACACTGGTACTTTGACTTATCCAAATTGTAACCATTAAGCATATTTTAAGTAAAGACATGTGCACTAAAATTACTGAAATTCTTTGTTCCTTTTCTTGGATTCAGTAGACTCTGCCATCTTCTCAAGCCTGGCTGAGGGATTTAGGTGTATATTTAATAATAAGTCAGTTATATTTATAATATTTTATGGCATTTTAAAGTTTACATGTAATAGACTTTTGGTTGGTAAATGCTAATTCGGTTTCCCATAGTTTGGTTTGACATGATTCAGAAAATATCAGACACATACGTCTAGAGCTCCGAAGAGAGATATGGACCAGATAGGTTTTTTGGTTTTTATTTTTATTTATTTTTATATTTTATTTATTTATTTTAAGAGAGAGAAAGAAAGGGAGAGAACAAGAGAGGTGTGGGGGAGGCAGAGGGAGAGGGAGAAGCAGACTCCCCGCTGAGCACAGAGCTCATTGAGGGGCTCATCCCAGGACCCTGGGATCATGAACTTAGAGCAAGGCAGACACTTAACCGACTGAGCCACCCAGGTGCCTGTGGACCAGTTATTTCTTTCAAATCACTAGCGTCTTCCATGGTAATAAGAGCTATTAAAATGGATTAAGTCACTTGATCGTCTGTAGAAGTTAAGACTGTGGACAAGGCTCAGGAGAGAAACATCTAAGGGCCATACAGAATTGGCAAAATGGAAACCAAGTCAGGAAGGTAAAAAGAGATTTAAGAGAGTGATGTCAGGGATGCCAAGAGTTTCAAGATAAAGAGAGTACAAAAAAAAAAAAAAAAAGGGAAAAGGAAACCTGAATTAATTGGATTTAGGAATTAGGAAGCAATTTGATTTTAGTAAGATTGAATGGAAGTTGGATTTCAATGAGTCACTAAATAGCTTAGGAATGAGAAGTAGAGGTAAATATTTACTTAGGTAATAGCTAAAGGGGAAACGTCGAATCAAAGAAAGAGTTTTCTTAAGGCGGAAGAGGCTTTCATGTTTGTTGCTGTGAAGAGTTACTAGAAGAAGAGGTTGTCAGTGTGGAAAAGGAAGGGGGTTACTGTACAAGTGAGGTCCAGGATTTGGTGAGAGGTAATTGGTGGTATGGACAGCATGAAGAATCAGCCTCAGATGGAGGGAGAACAACTCTTTTCAGATTAGGAGGAAAGAAGTGCTCCTACATGTGGAAGTAAATACACTCATAGGCGTGCACATGAGTAATTAGGCAATTTTTAGGACTTTTGTTTTTCCACTTGCCTTGAGGAAATGGGGCAGGGCTGAGTAGGGGCTAAATGGATACAACCACTGATGGGAATTAGAAGGGAAGCTCATTAGGTACAAATGAGAGTCTTGCTGAGTAGAGGTTCTAAGAGCCATTAAGACTTACCAAAGCCAAAATCTGTCCTACTATGAAATCTTCCTTGGAGTTGAAGGTGAGTGGATTTTGGTTTGTCCATTAACAGGAAAAACCTGAACTTGGGAAGTAACTGCTAGCCCAGCTTGCACCTCATAGGCCAGCTTCCCAGGCTGTTACCAAGGCCATCCCTCTTGCACTCCTATGAACTACTCTCCCACCTCGTGACTGACAAATGAGGCTTCTGTTTTGATCGGTTTTTAATTTAGCAGAACAAAAAAAAAATGTAGGTCTTCAGATTGAAAGTAAGGAATTCTATTTGTAGGACATGGTCCTTACAGTGGGTGACATGCACACCTTCCTAACTAGAAGGGGTGATACTTGTTCTTTTTCCTGTTGACACTGTTTTCAGTCCCCACCTCTTGCTTCATCTGATTTGAGTGGAATGAGGTCAGAATCATCCTTCATGGGCACCTGGGTGGCTCAGTGGGTTGAAGCCTCTGCCTTCAGCTCAGGTCATGATCCCAGGGTCCTGGGATCGAGCTCCACATCAGGCTCTCTGCTCTGCAGGGAGCCTGCTTTCTCCACTCTTTCTGCCTGCCTCTCTGCCTACTTGGATCTCTGTGAAATAAATAAATAAAATCTTAAAAAAAAAAAAATCATCCTTCATTTTTCTCTCTGGCTGGTTCTTCTGGAAACAGTGCATGCACTCATGACAACTCTTCCGAGGTAACTTGTGTTTTCTTCAGAAGAATCTAACACCATAAAGCTGGAATTGTTTTCCATTTCATTTCTTAAATGGAACCCTACATTTTTGCTCCTGGAGAAATGGTCTATAAAGAAAGCATCCTCTGTATCTACATCACCTACGAATGGAGCTCTGGCAGGAGCTACTGCCAGAGTGAACATTCAGATCATCTGAAAATATTGTTGCAGTTTATCCTTTCATTTAACAAATGAGTACATACTACTGTGTGTCTGGTGCTGTTCTAGGCTCCAAAGAAGGACCCGTGCTTTCAGGAAGCTAGTGTTCTTATGTGCATGTGATGGGGGAGAAGAGGGAGAGTGAAGCTGAAAATAAACAATTCAACAAATATGTTTAAAAAAGATCTAGCAGGTAGTGGTAAGTGGTGAGTATGAGCAAAATAACAGAGATGTGGTATCTGTTATGTATTATAGGTATGATAATGACTGGGAAGAGGCTGGCTTTAGACATCTAAAATATGCAGAATTTAGAAGATTATCAGATTGCAACCAGACAGCTAAACAGTCTGCAACTACCTTGCCAAGAATGGAAGTGGCATAAGACCTGCTGTATGTATATTTTTGGAAAGCTTAATCTAAATCAAAAGAAAGGAACCCAGAGACCCATTTCTGACGTCAGCTGTCCATCCTTTCTTCAGCCCAAAAAAATAAAAAATAAAAAAAATCCCTGAAAACCAGAAAAGCCTTACTTACAGATGAGAAAAATTATTTTTTAGATATGCAGTCTTTTGTAAATAAATGGTCCTGTTAGTATATTGGGTTTGAGACTCTCATCTGTTAATACTCCTTTGTCTTACATTCTTAAACAGTTGATTACAATAATGCTAATGATACACACATTGCCTCCTTCTCTGTTGCTGATCTTCACATGGATGGCCTCAGACCTCTATCTTTCTTTCCTTTTGTTTAGGCTTTGAGTTCTGAACTTACTTTAACTGCATTCAGACTCTGGAAAATGGAGGTTTCTGAGGTTACGTTTGAAAGATCTTTGACTGACAGGCTCCCTTCGGCCACACAGAACTGCAAGAGTGGAATAAAAAATGTGGATTTAGCTCAAACTCCGGCAGCTTTTTTTCCACCTGAGAAATGGAATCTGGCTGTGGCTAGCCCCAGGGAATGTAAATAGACCCTTACCTGTAATTAACCCAGGGCTTCTCTTGTTCTCCATGCAAATGGAGTTATAATTGTATTTCCTTTAGCAGAATAGAAACCCTGTGTTTCCAAGGAGAGCTGGCAGTTGAATAGAGGACAAACTATCTGTCTAACTATGACAGCTCCCTCCTATCTCCTTCTAGAAAACCCGAATGATAATAAAACTGGAGTTGCATTTGATGTAAGACATATGGTAATTACTATAATAATATTATCACCCGGGTTCTGCAATGGTTTTGTCAGTGAGGTGCAATTTCACATATTGTCTGCGATAAAATCCCCGTTTTTGGTTATTGATAGCAATGCCTTTCTAAAATGGTATAGGTGTTTCATGACAGCTGCGAAGTTCCTGCTTCATATCCAGGTAATTGGGTTGAGAATAAGGCCTGCATGCTAAAACCTGACGATGTGAGAAGTGGAGAAGGCCCAGGGAATACTGTGAATATTTTGGTAGTTATTAACAGGCTAGAAGGGAAGCCTTTGCTAGTCAGTTCTTCTGAAGCAATGATGGCAGCAAAAAAAGAAAAGAAAGCAAGAAAGACAGCCCCCTTTAGAAAGCCTCTGTGGAGTCTTCAGTCAAAATTTGGAAATTTGGAGCTAATCAATTGTTTCATGAATCTGTACTTAGTATTTTTAAGGCTGTATACAGTATTCACAAATTCAACTATAATTACTTTCATTTCATGCTGCTATTGATTCGTAAGTCAGATTTTACTTTGCTTAATTGCTGATTTAATAGAAATTACTTCAGTAAAGTAAGTATGTACGTATATAATAAATGTTTTATGTATCGGTCATAGGAAAAATTGGTTCTATAGGATTTTATGCTGAGGAAGCTATATATATATTCAATTTTATAGCTGTTTCCAGGGAGCCAAATATCGAAGACACTAACAGCATGTTAAAATGGACTACTCTAAATCCTTTTTTTGGAAAGACGTGGGAAATAAATAATAACAGTATGTCAAAGTGATTTTATTGTTTGTATTAATAAAAGGAAACTAATACAATGACCGGATGGGGGAAAAATCAGATTATGGGTTTTTCTTTTTTTAACATCCTCTCTTGGGCAGAATTTGTTTTTTAAAAATCCCACCAAAGACCCATAAACCAGTGAGCTCTATTCAGAAGTATTATTTAGGCATAAATCATTACTAGTGGCAATATATTCAGTGAGTGCGGCATTATATACTTGTGTTGAATTGAATAAGTACATGTATATATAAAGGTGTAGGTTGGTAAGTTAATTATGTTGTGAAGTGCTAAGTAACTAGAAGTAATGGTAATAATTTGGGAATAAAACTGGTGTTCTTTTAGTTGGTTATTATGATTGAAATTCCTTAGTTAACTTTTTTTTTTTTTTTTTTTTGGAAAAGTGGAAATGGTCCTGATGTCAAAAAAATTGAATTGTAAAGTTAGCACAAAACCAAAGACCTTTGGCCCTAGTATTTTATAGCAAAACATTAGGGATTTTTATAAAAGACCTATAACGAGGTGGCAGTTCAAATCATTCAAATCATTTTGATGCAATTTAATTCAAGAATTATTATTATTATTAAGTACCTGAAAAGTTCAGACCCTAGGAAGATAGCCCTGAACAAAATTAAGTACTACTCTCATGAGCTTTCTAGATCCTAGGAATACAGCTGTGAACAAAATTAAGTTCTACTCTCATGAGCTTATACTTACTAGGTATAGATTCTGTGTTAGAGCCTGTAGAACATCTAAGGTATAATTGAAGTTAACTCGTTGAAGTTCTGTACCAATTTCTCACCGGACATGGTTGAGACTCTGAGTGGTCATTTGTTGGTACAGGAAACTTAACTGGACCAGTGGGACTCCTCCCCTTGGTGAGTCAACCGTTAGAGATTACACTAGGTGAGTTCTGGCACAAAGTAATCTTTAATTGCAGCAAATAAGGGGATCATGGGGAGTAATTTCCAAAGCCGTGACTTCCTGAGTAGGGTGAGCAAGTTCTTTTTATTTGGGGTTTAGGAAGAATGTTTAGAAAGGGGAGCTTTGCTAACACAGGTAAAGGCGGGCGTGTAGTTGTGCCTATACAGGCTTGGTATGTTATGTTAATGAAGCTTGTGCTCTTCCTATGATGGAGACTTTAACATTATAATGAGGCAGAGGTAACTGTTGAACATTTTTTGGCTCATCTGCATAGGCATTGACTTGGTGGCCAAGCTCAAGCTGTTTTTTGGTTTTTTGTTTCTTAAGATTTTATTCATGTATTTGACAAAGAGAGAAAGAGAGCCCCAGCAAGGGGAGGAGCAGACGCGGAGGGAGAAGCAGGCTCCCCGCGGAGCAGGGAGCCCAGCCCCTGGGACTCGATCCCAGAACGCTGATCATGACCCTATCTGGAGGCAGACGCTGACCGAACTGAACCACCCACGCATCTGCTCAAGCTGGTTTAAACTGGCTTAGGCTGGCTCGTTCTTGGTTGGCCAATAGATAGTCTAGGGTTATTCTGCGGTCTAAGACCATTCAGGCTAAGGAATGCAGGGCCTTGCTTGTTCATAGGCTGGAACCCTATCAGTTGACCCTGAGTCTAGGCTTTTACAGAAACAGCTAGTGCATTTGTTAGTGGAATCTGAAAAGAAGCGATAGGTGATTAAGGAGAAACAGTTCTCTGAAAAACAAGCTTTAAATTTTCTGCTAGTCTTAACCTCATTAACCCTATGGGGCATGGTTTCAGAAAGAAGAAGGAATTGTTTCCTCCTGTCTGACTTTCCAGCCAAGCACAAAGAACTTTTCTGTCGTGTAATAGAAAGATAATCCTCTGTGGAGATAAAAATTCTTAATTTTTCAAAAGAAAAATAAGAGGTAACCCACCTCTAATTGGGTTGAAAAATTTTTACATATTTATTTACTCATTGTATTACTTTTTTTTTTTAATAAGTTGTTCTTTGACTACTTTCCTGGGGTCCTAGTATGTTTACATTTGAAGCTCATTATAGAATTAAGATATTGTGTCTTTGTCATATGTACTATAGTGTCCCCATCTGTCGGTTTATTTTGTTGGTACACAGCTCTTTAAAGCCAATGTCTGATTTATTGTGTTTTATTCGAAGCAACAGATCTTTTCTTAAAGAACCAAACTTGCAGTTTATTTGGTTGTTCATACCTTAAAACAGTAAGGAAGAGATATACACCAAAAATAATGGCATTTTTCATCTTGTAAATGAGCCTTTCCCCTTGGAGAAAAGTTCACTGACAAATTTCATTTAGATATTTTGTGCAAATATTATTGGAATTTGAGAGGAAGGAAACTTTTCTATGGACTAGTTCCCTTTGTGGGGTTAAACCTTAATTTAGAGACCATTATTACATGGTAATTACATAGTATTTGTAAATAAACATAAAGTATTTGTAAAGCTGAGAGATTTATTTTCAGTTTTATAATCACTTAGCTTTTGAAATTGTATTAATTTTTACACTCCTGATAATGAATTATAGATACTAAATATTTTTCTCAGGCCCATAGCAGAGGTTATTTGGTTATATAGAGGAAAAAACATTGGATTTTGTACAAGAAAATGTAGGTTTTCACCTGTAAATGGGGACATGGACTAGATGATTCCAAGGTCCTTTTAGGAATGTCTGATTCTAGGACCATTGGAAAAGTCTCCCCCCTTTTAATAGAGATTATTTTCCTCTTTTTTCTTCTCCTCCTTTCTAAGTATAGGGAAGCTCAAGAATTCAATTGTACATGTTGTGTCTTAGATATCTAAGTTGGCTTTTAGCTGTATGGATTCGAAATCCAAATGAAAAATATAAAATGAAGATACACATTTGGAAGTTGTTAAGCAAGCAAATACTGTTAAAAGCCATGGAAATAGACAACATAAGAAACACATGAAACCAGAAGAACTCTGGATGAAACTGGAAAAATCTAATATAATGGTTCTGTAGTAGAGGAACTGGCAAAGGAGACAGGGAACCATGTCCAAGAATTAAAGATGCCATTTGGTTGTCCTCTTAGATGCAGAATTAAGACATGGTTAGTATCAAGAAATTAGCACAGATAAAATAATAAAGAAGTGTGCCTAACATGATAGAATAAATGAGGTATTGGAAGCTCCATGTGGTATACATTATTGATAAAATTATTGTTTGACTTCCTATATAATTTAGGATTTTGAAGAAAAAAGCCTCTAATCCAGTTGTAAAAGGAAGGAGGGGGAAAGAAATAAAGGAGATCAGAAAGGTCTTTGTGAAAGAGGAAATAATTAATCTGGACTAAGAAGGATAATGGGAGAAGTCAAAGGTGAAGACATTCTAGATTGCAGAAAAAAAACTAAGCCAAAGTAGGAAAAAGGCATAAATTGGGTACTTTCAGAAAGTAGCATAGGGCAAAGCAGGCTATAGCCAGTCTTACACAAGCGAATTGAAGGCTGAAAAGGGACACATAGGCAGGGTCCTATTATGAAGAACCTTACATGCTATTTGAGTAACTAATTCATAACCAGTCCACTGTTTAGAAGTTGGCGAATGAATTTAAAATAGAGGAAGGGATTCTAGATAACCATTTTAAATGGAGATTTAAAAATCAGAGAAGTAGAAGAGTATAAATAAATAAATAATTTTGAACTTTTCATTAAGCATGATGAACTAACACTTGAACACATTCAGAGAGCTTTCTTTGATTAGAAGCAGAGGTCTGAGTAGAAGACAAGACACAAGACTAGACAGAAAGGTGTCCCCTTGTTTCCAAGGTCATTCCCATATGCCACCATCAGTTCCCTGGTATCCCCAAGAAAAAGGAAATCCCCCACATTCAGTCCAATGTATATTCTTCCAGGAAGGAGAATATGCATCCTCTGACTGAACATCAAGTAGCTTCTCCTTTCTCTTTATGGATGGAAGGATTTTAAGACAGAATGCAAAATCTGAGTGGCATAGGAGAAAAGGGCAGGCAACTCTCAGATTCCTAAGACCCCAACCAGTGTTCCAGCCTTCATTCAATAAATACCTTTCAACCACCTTCTCAGTGCCAGTTACTCAGAAAAATCGGTCTCATCCCTTGTTGACAACCAACAGATGGAACAAATTTAAATGGTTCTCAGGATCATCGGATTTTTTTTTCTCCTCTGATTTACCTGAACTGTAACACTTATCCACATAACTCATCCCCTTCAACTAAGGCTTGGAGGGGACGAGCTAAGGCTGATCCTGACCAGAATGGAAAGTTAACGGCCTATTTCGTCTCTCATCAGTTCCCCTTACTGTCTATCCCTCCGTTTGTCTGAAATGTCAGTGTGCAAAGAAGGGATGGAGTCAGAGAAACAATTCAACGTTGGTGGATTCCTTCAGGCAAAAGATGAGGTCCTCAAAGAGGGAGTGACAGCAGAATTAGATACAGAACAGTCAGATGTAAAGCTGTTTGAGTGAGAATCAATAGGACTTTGCTACCCACTGGAGATAGAAGGTGAGAGAGAATAAAGACTCAAAATGGACCCAGAGGTCACAATCCAAATTAGGACAGGAAGAGGAAAGCAGAGCCTGTGGCGGGTTGGGGGGTGGCGGGGGAGACATGTTGGTGAGATAGAAAGGAGAGCTATAAAATAAAAGGCTTATTTTGGATACATTCATTGAAGAGGCCATGTTGAGATTTTTGGCAGATAATTGAATATCCCTGCTTCTTCAGAGAATGGTCTGGGTTGGAGAATATAAGTCTCCGTAGGAGCGGTTAATCAAAGCCAAAATGAACGATGAGATCACAGCAGAGGTCTTAAGCTGGCCTTGAAGGTGGTTTTTGGTTTTTTGCTTGTCATTTCTTTTTGATTGTTGTTTTTGATGTTCGATAATGCAAGCTTTTCTGAAAAACCAAAGTTTTATAAATCAAACACTAAAAAATAATGGGACTTATGGGGGGAATAATGATAAGACAGAGAACTCACAACCCAGAAGTTTATAACCAGATATTAATAAAAACAACAATAATCTCAGAAATTACCAGCACAGTTAAAAATCATGTTAAATTTACAGTCGTGTATGTGTGGGGAGGAGAACATTTAACTTCTACTCTTAGCAAATTTCAGATATATAATAGGGTGTTATTAACTATAGTCACTATATTTTACATTATTGTAAACCTTACTGATCTTACAGATGATTACAGATGATTACCAACCTCTCCCTATCTTCTGCAACCCTCCCCCACTCTGGGGCAACCACTTTTTGACCTCTGTTTCTTTCTTTCTTTTTTTTTTTAAGACTCTATATATTAGTGATACCATGCAATATTTATGTTTCTCTGGTTTCTTTCACTTAATAATGCCTTCGAGGTCCCCATTGTCACAAATAGCAGAATTTCCTTCTTTTTCATCTGTTGATGAACACTTGAATTAAATAACTTGGCTATTGTGAATAATGCTACATTGAACATGGGAATACAGATAATTCTTTTGATATCCTGTTTTTATTTCTTTTGGCAATATACTCAGAAGTAAGATTACTGGGTCATATGGTAGTTCTATTTTTAATTTTTTGAGAAATCTCTATACTGATTTCCATAGTGGCTGCACTATGGAAATCTCTATACTGATTTCCAGTTTGCATTCTCAGCAACAGTACACAAAGGATAGCCTTTCCTCCACATCTTCACTAACACTTGTTACGTCTTGTCTTTTTGATGGAAGCCATTCCAAATGGTGTGGGGCGGGGCACTATCTTGTGGTTTTGATTTGCATTTCCCTGATGATTAGTGATGTTGAGCACCTTTTCATGTAGCTGTTGGTCATCTGTATGTCTTCTTTGGAAAAATGTTTATTCAGTTCCTCTGCTCGTTTTTTAATTGGATGGTTTGTTTATTTGTTGTTGTTGTTGTTACTGGATTGTATCAGTTCCTTACATATTGGATATTAATCCCTGCTCAGCTATATGATGTGCAAACATTTTCCATTCATGGTTTAAAACCATGTTACATTCCCAATAATTTTTTTAAAAAGGAAATGATTGAGAATTGATACCAGATAGTGTAAGGAAGAGTTGAGGCTGCAGAGTTGTAGAGGAAAGAGCAAATGCACTAATTAAGGCAAACACCCAATAGGCATTTCTAAGACAGAGTGCAGGCAAACTTAAGGAAGAACAGGGAATGATTGTGTTTAGCTAGTAAGTGCACATTGTGCTTAGCTACTGTTATTGGTAAGATGATGAGAAAGACAAAAGCACCATGAACTGGTGCCTGATACTGACGTCAGCCCCCATTACCAGAGGAGCACATAAAAGAAGTAGGCTTTTGTTTTCCTCTGACACTATATGACCAATAATATTTATGCGTATAATTCATTGCTCTCAGTAAGGCCCCTGAAGAGATCAAAACTGACTGTATTCCAATTAGAATTCCTTTAGGACTAAGATATTCATTATCCATTTGCCATAGGCTCCACCACCCCCTATTGCCTTGTACCCCTTCATTTCCCATCCATTTCATGCATTTATATTTCCTGCCTTGTCTTTGCTGCATTTTTTAAAAGATTTATGTATTCATTTGAGAGAGAGTGAGAGCGAGCGCGCGCAAGTTGGGGGAGGGGCAGAGGCAGAGAATCCCCAAGCAGATTTTCCACTGAATGTGAAGTCCTACATTCAATCCCAGGACCCCAAGATCACAACCTAAGCCAAAGGCAAGAGTTGGCTGCTCAATGGACTGAGCTACTCAGGCACCCTTCTGCTACATTTTTATTTCCAGGCCCTTTTGTGGAGAAAAAAAGAACTTAGGGGTAAACCTCCCATTAAAGGGCAGGCCAGGAACTGAAAGAGGTAGATGGGACATCAGGAGAAAACGTTGGATCTCAAACCAGAGGAAGAGAGGATTTCAGAAAAGTGGTCACGTAAGATGCTGTGAGGAGGTCCTAAGAGATCCTTGGATGTATAGAGTAGTAAAACATTGGTAACTGATAAGAGCAGGGTTTGCGTGGTGTGATGGGGGCAGAGTCAGGCTGCCATACCAGGGAGAGGGGGCTGCCGAGAGGGAGGGAGGAGGGAATGTGCTTGCTCTCTCAAAAGGTCTGATAAGGAAAGAAACTCGAGAGAGGGGCACTATGTTTACTGGAGGATGTGCTGAAAGAATTCTCTTGGTATGAATAGCAACTTCTGACCATATCATTTTTTTTCCTTTTTTTTTTAACATCTTAATTTAATTTTATTTTTTTCAGTGTTCCAAGATTCGTTGTTTATGCACCACACTCAGTGCTCCATGCAATACGTGCCCTCCTTAATACCCTCAACCAGGCTCACCCAACCGCCCACCCCTTCCCTTCCAAAACCCTCAGTTTGTTTCTCAGAGTCCACAGTCTCTCATGCTTCATCTCCCCCTCACCCTCCGATTTCCTCCAATTCACTTTTCCTTTCCTTCTCCTAATGTCCTCCGTGTTATTCCTTACGCTCCACAAGTAAGTGAAACCATAGGATAATTGTTACAGAACAGTCATGAAAGAAATTAAAGACACAAAAAGTTGGAAAACCATTCCATGCTCATGGATCGGAAGAGTAAACATTGTTAAAATGTCTACACTGCCCAGAGCCATCTATACGTTCAGTGCTATCCCGATCAAAATTCCACCGGCATTCTTTGAAGTGCTGGAATGAACAGTCCTAAAATTTGTATGGAACCAGAAAAGACCCTGAACTGCTAAGGACATGTTCAAAAAGAGAAACAAAGCTGAGGGCATCATGTTGCCTGATTTCAAGCTTGACCCTATCGTCTTTAGACTGAGGAGAAGTAGATGCTGGGGAGGAAAGGGGAAATATTTAACGATGAGAGAGCAAGACTCAGCGGAACCACTCTCCGGACCTCCGTCCCCTGACGTGGTCCACTAGACAAGCCCGGACTCGTCTTGGTTTTGTTTCCAGCTCCTTCTGACCGGACGTATGATTTCTGGCAACATATTTACAGATCCCCCTGCCCCACCGCATCACACCCCCCCCCATAACTGCTCTATGTAGCTCCTTCGTAAAGAAACCTGTGCCGTGGTGGTGTCTAGCAGAGAAGACATCTGCTGACAGTGGAACCACGAGGACTGGACGCAGGCCACGTCCTCTGTGACACAGCCCTGAAGATGCTTAGCAGGTGTTCAGGAGGAGTGGACCCCTGTATTGCTGAAATATTGCCTATCTCATTATGCTTAACATTTCAAACATTATTAATTTTTAAATATTTACATTTAATTATCTGCTTTACTTAAGCATCCAAATTCCACCACTAATGTTCTCGATGAAATATTTACTAAACAATCAACCCTCTTGGATTCCGCAGAGCTGAATGTTTTCAATTTGCAGTAAACCTTTCCAGGAGGCCTCCTTTGCACCCCCGTATTCTGGAGGTGGCTGCACTCCGGGCGCTTATGGCTTCCACTGCGGGATCTGTGCTGTCTCAGGGACACTCTGTCAAGTCTAATGGGATGGATGGCCCTGCTCCGTGTTAATGTTAGCGGGTTGAGTGCCCCGGGGACACTCACGCCATCTCCCTTCTCATTTCTCTTCTGTTAGGGCTGGAAACACAATAACAAGGATCCAGTTCTGGTGATAGAAAAGCGAAACAGCTTTATTTGTGGTCAAAAGGTAGAGGTGTGATGAACAGGAATCATAGCTGTCACGAGAGGAGGTGACTCACACGAACGGATCGGCCAGGCCGTTTTTCCATGGTGAAATCGGGACCCGCTGTCAGTGGGAATGTCATTTTCAGAACAAAGGCCAAGGGAAACAGGTTTATCCGTCTTAGCATCCCTGACACAAATACCCCCATAACTCCCATCATCCTTCGTGCAGAAGGTCGACAAAACGTGCACTGGCTTCAGTTGGTTTTCCAAGACTGAAGATAGGAGGAATGATGCTAATCTATTTATGGGCACCAGTGAGGTCTCCCTTGTTATCACTTACACGATCAGAGGGTGGGTTGATTATGTGATATATACAACGTAGTGGTTAAGAGAGAGGGATATGAATTAAACATTCATCCCACAGATATTTACTGATCACCTGCTCTGTGCCAGGCGCAGTGCTAGGCACCAGAGAGATAAACAGACAAGACAGATATGGTGGCTACCTTCATGGAACTTATAGTGAATCGAAGACTCCAGGATTTGAGTCATGACTGCCACCCCCTAGCTGAATGACCTTGGATAAGTTAATTAACCTTTCCAGGCCTTAATATCCTACCTGGAAGATGAGAATAATCAGAGTATCTCCCTCATAGTGTAGCTTTGATGAGTCTTTAATTATTTACATGCAAATGCGTGTGAAACTCAGACATATTAAGACCAACACCTAGGCTGGCTTCACTGGGTTGTTGTAGCTTAGTTATACATGTATAGTTTCACTGAAGACTTGCATTTGAGGCATTTAACAAAATTAGCATTTTAATTATGAGTATTAAATTAAAATTATCATTCCTGGACACAGTTCTAGTTTAAGTAGCAGTTGGAGACAAGATACAGAGGATGTGGTTACAGTGACCAGATGTTAGAGACGACAGATTTCTGAGTTTGGGTAATGGGTCAGCTACATACCTGGCCTGAAATAAATGCTCGGTAAATGCTAGTTGTTCTTAGTGTTGCTCTGATTATTGGGCCCTGAAGGCTTCATAAGTAAATAAGACTGACTCAATGGAGCACAAGTGTGGTTCTTCTACATTATCCAAAAATTAATAAATGTTAACTCACCCCAACCCATGAACACACACATTAGTTTCCATCTTTATGGCAACCTATTCCAAGCATGTATGAAATGGAAAGGACCTTAGGAATGATGGAGTCTGACTTCCTTGGGATGATGGAATGTGGGTCTGGAGAAGTAAAATAACTTGCCCAAGTCTCGGGGTGAGTAGTAAATTGGGAACTAAAATCTGCTCTTTTGCCCCAGCTGGAAATGGTCTGCGGTACCCCCACACTGCCTCTTCTCACCGCTTCATCTCCGATCCAATTTTGAGAATGAGTGACACCCACCCCACAGGCAGACGGCAAACCCCTTGCCCTTGGACGCCAAACTTAGTTACAAGCCTGGAGAACAGCGGTTTGCCTTTTTCCTGGGTCCTCACCTGTCTGCCAACTGTGTGGGTTCATAACAAAAATAAAAGCCTAACCCAACAATTCTAAGACTGACAGTCATCGCTGGTCTCACTGGATGGCTGTGGCTTAGTTGTGCTTGTATGGAATCAGTGAGAACTTCTGTTTGGAGCTTCACAAAAATGAGCATTTTAATTGTGGGGATTAAATAAACATTGGGTTTACTGGACACCACTCCCATTAAATAGCGGTTGGAGACAAAATATGGAGGATGTGGCTGTGGTGACCAAATGTCAGGAAGGACAACTCTGTGGGTCAGATATTTTGTTATCACACGGACCTCTTCAGTACTACCTTTGTTCCTTCTTAAATGGCCAGTGCTGTGTGCTTGGCTATTTAACACGGAACTTGCAACACTCAGGCACGTTAATAGGCAGCTTCTTCTAAAATGGACCTGGATTTATCTTTGTAGCGCATAATTTCCCACGCTGAGGAGTTCACATTAGTGCCACGTAATAGGCTCTGTCACCATTGACTTTTCCTGTGAGGGGATGTACCCAGTTCTGCTTGAACCCCACACATTGAATTAGGAGAACTGGTTGCTGTCCTCACTCCCTGTAGCCGATTGAACAGCGGCCCCCAAAGAGACGTGTCCACTTCCTAATCCCTGGAACCTGTCAATGTGACTTTATTTGGGAAAGGGTTCCTTGCAGATGTAACTAAGAATCTTGAGATGAGATCATTCTGGGTGACATGGGTGAGCCCCAAATCCAATTCCAGGCATCCTTGTAAGAGACTGAAGAGGAGACCACGTGAAGACAGGCAGGGACTGGAGTGATGCACCCCCACGCCAGGAATTCTAGAGTCCCCCGAAGCTGCCAGAAGCAAGACATGATCCGCCCCTCAGAGTCTTTGGAGGAAGTGTGGCCCTGCCAACAACTTGATTTCGGGCTTGCAGTCTCCAGAACTGTGAGAGAAAAAAATCTTAAGCCACTGAGTTTGCAGTGATTTATTACAGCGGCCCCAGGAAAGGAATGCACTTGCCAACTGCAAGTCCAGGGCTCCCTGAGTGAGAGGTGCTGGCTGGAGCAGGGGATTCAGAGTCATTTCTGGAGAATGCTAGTCTGTGGGGGGAGAGATGGGCTGGCCTGGGAGGTAGAAGGGGCCCCACCTCCCTGAGCAAGATGGAAGTACAGAGAGGCCTGGCCCTGAGCTTCTGGAAGAACAGCTCACATAGCCTCTGACCACGTGCTTGACTTCCAAAAGGACTGCTCACTTGCTTGTTTCCTCTCATACACTTCCAGCCTTCCCCTCTCCATATGTATGCAGTGAAGGGATGCCCAAAATTTACCTTTTCTTCTAACCTGTATGATAAGAACGATTGAACCTCCGAGGCCACCACGTTAGCAAACAGTATTTCTTACATTGTATTTTTATTTTAATACTTTCTATTGTTGACTTCACTCAGCGTTCATTTTCCCTTTACCATTCACTCTCATTCTCAGTCACATGACAGGCCAGTGTTCTCTCACGACTGGTTTAAGTTCATCTATGGTAGATAAATCAGTCTAGCCGCACCCAACGGAGTTCTTTCCAAAATGATTGGAGCGGTTGGTACTTCCAGTACCACAGACTGGGGGCATCTGGAGAAATGACTGACGCACACACATCTGCACATTCCTTCCTTTGGCCTGTGGAGGCATCTCTGTGTGCCAGGTACTGTGCTGGGCACGGAGTGCTAAGGAGCCCAGAACAGGCCCGGTGTTGTCCTGGAGCTCTGGGCACAGGAGCACAACTGGATGGTGACAGACCAAGCTTGGTGCGATCTGAGATCCTTTTGGGATATAACTTCCTTTTTTTTTTAAGATTTTATTTATTTATCTGACAGAGAGATAGAGAGAGAAATCCCAAGTAGGCAGAGTGTCAGGCAGAGGGAAAGAGAGAAACAGGCTCATCACTGAACAGGGAGCCCGACTCGGGGCTCGATCCCAGGAGCCCAGGATCACAACCTGAGCCGAAGGCGGCCACTTAACAGACTGAGACACCCAGGCACCCCTGCGATCCAACTTCACCAGTTTTCTCTTGAACACTTCCCTCTCCCAGCCTGAGTCAAAGCAACCCGGACTCCTGAAAGAGAGTTCTGATACTGATGAGGGCACCCGCAGAGCTTCTGGGAACGTCTCCTTCCCACCCCCCTCCACCCGCACGGACCTCCGGAGAACTTCTCCCCAACCCAACGAAGAAAGAACCGGACTCAAAATCCACAAACAGCTGATTAGCGCTGGATTTGTCACCGGTACGTGGCAGTCTGAAGAGCTACCCCTCTCAAAGGCTAACGTGAGCCATCCTAAGTCCCACAAAGAAAAACTCACTTGTTTTTGTCCTGAAGGGATAACAACATTAAGAGTGGGAACCGTCACTTAGGGAGAGCTTCACTAGCCAGTTCTACTTGTTTCTCGCCATTAGCCTCTGCCCCTTCCTTCCCTCTAGCCTCGATGTTGGTTTATGGAGACCCTGATCTGCCCTGCGCTGGTCTAAGCTGGTTTAGAAGTAGTAACTCGTTTGCTCCTCCTAACGACCGGAGATAGGTCCCCTTATTCCCATTTTCCAAATGGAGAAACCGAGGTAAAGAGAGGCGAAGTTACTCCCCACTTTGCAAAGTGACAGAAGGGGTTCTGTTGTCTGGCTTCCAAGCCCACAGTCCTAGGCCTTAGGCTCGGCTGCCGTCACAGGGCCCGGGCACCAGGCCTTGTGAACCTGTCTGTGACTGATGTCGGTTCTTTGACGACACATACCAATCTGTCTGCTCTGGGACATATACAGAAAGAATCGTAGAGAAGAGGGAGATTGAAAATGAAAGGGCAAGGCAACACACTGAAGCCTCCTTTCTCACTGACGTGAGAGAGGTCCCGGTCTGCCAGCACCCTTCTGCAGAGCACCCTTCTGCAGGGTGAGAGCCCGCTGCGCTGCCTTTGGCCTGAGAGTGTGCAGACCGGAAGGAAGCATTTCCAGACACAGCGCACGCCCCCTCAGCTCTCTCTGACAGTGTGAGGAGGCCCCCTCGGTCCATCTATCCACAGAAACCCAAGTAACATGGGAATTAACTGGAATCTTTTCTCCCCAGCATCTCAGTGTAAAAATCATGCTTCTAATTCATTATTGTGACAAGATATTGCATCTAATTCTAAAATGTGACGTTAAGTTAGGAACCAAAATTTGGTCAGTACACATACGAAATCGTATGGGATTTCTTTGGAAGGCACGATCCCGGGCTCCTGCACTCTAAGAAAAGTAAGGTGTGATTTGCACAGGGAGGGTGCAGGTGTGGGAGAGTTGTGGGGGCCCAGCAGGTGATTTATTTAGCAGTCATGGGCTGAGCAGCACAAGGGTCCAAGTGTAGACAGATCAAAAAAGAGGAGGCCTGTGAGCGGGGGGGCTGTTTCTCTCACCCCAAGGCTGCCCGAGGCAATAGTTTTTATCCCAGTAGGACACAGAAGTGCTTCCCCTGATGTACGGTGCCGGAAATCCAGAAGTAAACGTGTCCTGGTTCTGTCTAGAACACGGGTAAAAATTCCCGTGGAATTGCTTTCATTTTTTAAAAGAGAGAAAACAGAGGACTGTTGTGTCCCTTCCACAGCCCACAGTTTATAGGTCAAGTTGATCCAGAGCTAAGAAATGTAATATTCATTATGACACAGCATGAGGAAGAGAGTTTGTTTGGTAGAGAATTTTCTCATGTAATCACAGGCCCAGAAGGAATAAATAGAAAGAGGTCTCTAGTGGAAGAAAAATTCAATTGCCCCCTGTCTGTCTCCCTTTCTTATCTTCCTAATTATTTTTTCTGCACACCCTGCCCACCTCCCAAGAACGTAAGCCACGTGAAGGCACGGATTTTTGTCCGTTTGCTCATCATGGTACCCCTGGTGCCTGGCACAGAGCCTGGCACATAGTCCCTATTCAATATATATTCATTGGTGGGGCGCCTGGGTGGCTCAGTCGCTAAATGTCTGCCTTGGGCTCTGGTCACGATCCCAGGATCCTAGGATCAGCCCCGCTTTGGGCTACCTACTCAGCAGCAAGCCTGCTTCTCCCTTTCCCCCCCTCCCCCCGCTGCTTGTGTTCCCTCTTTCTCGGTGTCTCTCTCTGTCAAATAAACAAGTAAAATCTAAAACAAACAAACAAACAAACCAAACTTAAAGAATATATATATGCAAATGAATGAGTGAGTGAATTGCGGTTTGAAGAACAATCCTTCCAAAAGGATGCATTTGTTAAAATAAGCTGGTGCGTTATCTCTAAAGCAGCTTCTCCCATTAAGGGCTGGCTTTGAGGTTAACACGGGGTGGCGTTTGTGATCCCAGCCTCCAGCCCCATGACATTGCTCTAACACAGAATCTGCTCTCTGCTTCCCTCCACCAGTTTTCCTTTCCTGCATTTGTTTTGGATCTGCGGTTCTAGCTTTTTCAGCCCAGAATTCACTTGGGGAGAGACTGGCTTTTCTCTTACAAGTGAAGCTTAGCAAATTTGAGTAAAAGCAACATAGGCGAACAAGCAACTATCGTTTGAAGCGTAAGGGGCCTGGAAGCTCGAGACAGACGGTGAGGCTGCTGCTTTGGAGGGATGCTTGGCAGCATGGGCCCAGCTCAGCGCGGCTTTCCCGGGAAATCAGGGCTAACTCTGGATTCCGTCCTGGCTCCGTGAAAGTGCAGGGCCGTGCCTGAGGGTCTGGGGAAATGGCTCTGGGGTGAGCAGGACCTGGTGGAGGGCTGGGAGACCCTCCTTGCTGTCTCATGCCCCATCTGGCATCCTAAACATTCTAGGACTCATCTAGACCTGATAAAAGGTGTCCAGAGGGCCCAGGGTTAACGCTGAGTTGTTCTTTAAGTACAAGATTATGGTTTCCAATAAAATGGATTTGTGATGCCTGAGGTGATTTTGTGGGAGAAAAAAAGGAAGATTAAAAAGGCTGTGTCAAAATAGTGTTTTGATTAGACCAGAAGCGTAATTTTAGAAAATGGAAAGTAGTAGAAATGTAGCAGAAAATGAGCCTGGGGCCTGCCCTCCTGGGATGAACCGAGGTCATAAATCAGGCCCTCTGTCCCCCATTTTTCAAGTGTGAGTTTTTTTCCTACATGCTGTAGACTTAAATTTTCTACACTGTGAAAAACTAGCTAATACACAATCCCTTACATTTAAGCTCATATTATTACATTTGCCATCTTCTTAATTTTTTGGAAGATCTTCCATTTACTCTTTTCAGGAACACATACGATCCTGTGCTTTGCTTTCTCGTGCAGGAAGGAGAGTAAAATAATCAGCCCCGTGGGTTAGGAGGAACTAATTACTAAATTTCCCTCCAGTTCCCCAGGCTTGTGGCAACTAACTTCCTTCCTGACAACTGAACTTTGCCTCCCGACCTCCATTCGTCCTAATAGAAGCCCTACACTCTCTCCCTCTCGCTGTGATATAAGAAAAATTTTTCCTCTGAGTGGAATGATGGTTGTGAAGTCATTTAGGTATTCACAGAAAAAAATAGCCTTTTACTATTGTTTTTTTTTTTTTTATCGATTCCAGGAATGAGGCTAAGAGTAACCCCGCTCCGTCTCACCGTAAATACTATTAATCGAGAAACGAGTTCTTGGTGCAGAGAAATGATTGATTTGAATTTTAATGAGCTGATATTCAGCATTTCCATCTAGACGCAGGTAAAAACAACAAAATTATCCAGTGACTGTGGCTAAATTGTAGAATTTCTGCTCAGATTGCCTGAACAAAAGCTTGTGTTTTCAGGGCACCAGCTATGAAAAAAGAGAGTAAAAGCTCTACTCCCCATCCTGTGGTACCTGAGAGCCCTCCACCATTATTGATTTATTCATTCCTGACCTCATCCCCAAAGCAGTTCACCCATTGCTTTCACCCTTCCAGGACCCATGTCTTATTTCAAGTGAGAATTTTTTAGTCCGGAAAAATAGGTTGACATTCGATGATGACAAAGCAGACACTGGAGTTCTGGTGCTGTTTTAAGAGCAGAATTGGGGAGGCCTGATTCCCAATCTACATAATAACTCAACAGAATTTAAGGCTGTCTTTAGCACTTTGCATTAGAAGCAAGTAATTACCTCCAACTAGAATGAAATGAGGGTCAAGAATGGTTTCAAGCAATCAAGTGAAAGTGTTACTTGCTTTATTGAACATGCTAATACAAAGCTGAATTTGGAAGAGTTAAAGGAGAAAAATGCCTCCAACCCAAATTGCCTTATGAGCTTTTTTTGCAAGAGCAGGCCAGAATGGTTGGTAGCTGATAAAAAGTCGCTGTTGTTTATTTTTAACACTTTAAGTGACTTTACCTAGGAATTTTAATGATTTGGGATTTATGCTTTTGGATCTAATTTTAATGATGCATTCTCTGTACCTAAGGATAAGCACACATCCATTCTTTGTGCGTGTAATTTAACTTCTAGTTCATATGGGTGCATCTATTTCAATTGGATAGGTTGGCGTCCTACCAGATGACAAAATTAATTTAAGTACATAGGAATCATACAATTTTAGTAGGTGGCAGTATTAGCTGAGTCAGTTTCCTCTTATGAAATACTAGGTTTATAAAACACTTATCCAAACTCAAACACATTTTTTATTTACTCAGGCATCCATGATTCTAATCAGCATGGGTGACAATTCAAATTCACGGCAAGAATTTATTTATTAGTAACAATTTAACTTTGAGAACAGAAATGCAACCAGGTCCAGAATTAATGAATTTGCTTTTTTTTTCTTATTAGATATTAACCAAAGTTTAGGATGCATATTTTATAATATCTAGGTTGATCATAATATAAAAAATTCTGACCTAAGAGTTATGTCTTGTAGCTTTTTAAAAATTGTTCTCTACCACAGAGCAGGAAATAAGTGGACATTAAATTCAGTTAAAATGATTAAAGAAGACAGTTTCAGTGATGCAAATTATTTAACTATTTCAGGGAATGAACAGTGTCCATTTTCAAGGGTCCAGAGAACTACAAAATGGGGTGGAAGGCAGGAAGTCTCTGGAGGGTAAAGAATATGGAACAGGAAGAGAAAAATGGAAGTGGATTGGGAAAAAGAAAATAAACAAAGTGCCCAGAGTTAGCTTGGTGATTGGGATTAGCTGACTGGATATACCATGTTTTTGGTCATTGCAGCAACTACAGGGTCATGAAACCTATCAAGGTTCCCGTTTGCTGGCATGGCACTAGTCGGCAGAAGCAGCTCCATCTTGGGCCTAGAAATTCATTTGGATAGTTCTTTAAACTAAATAAGCAACGTTTTTTAAGTGATGGACTGTTTAAGTTTAAATTAGATCAAGTTTATTTAAAAAGTTACAAAAATATTGAAAGTTTATTGTTCAAAAACAATATTGAAAGTTAAACTCACCTTTACAGTTTTATCTTTTATCTCAAAAGCTTTTTCTAGTACACATCAAAATGAAAAAAAGGAACAGTTAGGGTGTTGGGTCCCCCAAAAACAGGGTACCCCAATAATGGGTCCGTGATTAAAGGAGCGAGACTGATACAAAGTGAAGGTCAAGCAAAGCTTTATTTGGCGCCAAGCATCAAGAATCAGACCGAACGTCAAACAGACTGGTCGGGGCTGCCCCTTACAGAGAGGACAACCCCTCCCTGCTTTCCAGACTAACTTTTATAGAGCAAAGGCCATGTGGTTGGGCCTGGCCACACACAGGTGGCCAATGAGATTGTAACACACAGAGAAAGCTGCACAGTCATGCTAGGTGACCAATTGAATTACAATTTACCCTAGTAGACATATGAACCAGCCTATCACCTAGTTCAGAATTGGCGCCCAAAAAGCGCCCAAAGGGCGGAGCCCATACTCCTTGGTAGCTAGGAGACAGTATGTGCCCCCACTGATTGAATACCTCCACCTGGCCTGACCCACCCTTGTATTTGGACTGTTACCTGGGACTGGTTTCCCTGGCTTGCTCCTAAATAGGTTCTCCTGGGGGAGGCGGGGGCAGGGTCAATCTAAGTTTTACAACAAAATGGCAGTTCAGCCGGGGTGGGGCTGCTCTGGCTGAATAGGCCCTTACAAGGGAAAAGTAAGACTTTGGGAAAAGTATTTAAAGCAGAAGAGAACATTTGGGAGTGTGTGTGTATTAATTCCGCTCAGATCCCTCTCTCCTGGACTGATAAATTCATGTTGTGAAGGGGCAGGAGAGGCTCTTTCTCCTGAATTAACAAATGCAAAATTGTTAATTCATCAGAGGCTCTACTTTCTTGGCTCCCTTTTCATCTTCAGATGAGATGGGCTTGATAGATCCGAGGAAAATTCAGGAAAGGGTAGGCTATACTTCGGCAACAAATAAACGCTAAAGAGGAAACTGTTTAACACACTAAGGGCTTATCTGCACTCAGTCAAAGTCCAAAATGGATGAGATGTTCCTCCTCCATCTTATAACCTCCAAGGTTTCCGTGTCAAGGGAAGAGAGAGCTAACAGTTTGCTCCAAGTGTTTGTAGGGGCCAGGTTTGGAAGTGCTTCGTGATACTTCCTCCCACATTTTGCTGACCGTAGACAGCCACGTTATCCCAAGCCAGTGCAAGGGATGTGGAGCCGTGTGGGGCCAGCAAGAAGACACAACATGGGACTTGGGGTCTCTGCCACAAGAGACTTGCCAACTTCCTGAAGGTCATCCCATCTTAGCAGTCAGCTCCCTGTTTTCTCTCCTCTGAACTAATGTCCCTCCAAAGAAAGAAAACTTTCCAGTGAGAGAGAAAGAAAGAGATTGAATGAGAGCACTATCCTTTCGACCAAGCCCAAGAGCCTAAAATTCCAGAATGGCGCTGTATTTCAATTAGGTGACCTGACTCCAGGTCGTCCTGCACATCATTTCTTAAAGAGTAAGGAGAGAGAGAGAGAATGCTACTGAAATGAGAATATATGCTTACACTACTGAAATAAACAAGAATATAAATAAGAATATACTTCTTACTCTACTTCCCTTCCTCCCGTGTAATTATTCCCATCGTAGTGAGGATGATGAAGTTCATGTCTGATCTCCTTATTCCATAAACACATCAAGAACCTTAAGCTTCCTTAATCTGAAGCCACCCGGTTATCAACCTTATCTTCATTTCTTAAAGGGTAGCTACTCCTGAGCCATTTCATATTCTCCTGAATATTCAATGACATTGTGGTCCTCAGCATGAGTGACACTTTCTGGACTCATCCCGCCAACATTTTGAATGTCTTCCAAGTGCCAGGCCTTGCGCCAGCTTGTTCCTGGGGCCGCGCTCCTCTCCAGGAGCTCATGGTCTAGCAGCTGCCATCGAGTCTGGGCGGATACGCTGTGGGAACCGTAACCACTGTTTCTTGTAACCCACGCCCCGAGGGGTGCTCCTGGGTCTGTGCTAAGCCATAAAAAGAAGGCCCTCTGAGGTACCCATTGCCTACTTGCTGCTCCCAAATAATCATATCCAGGATGGGATGGCACATACATCAAAGACAAAATATTTGTTATTCTCATAGATGTCAAGAATTACGATTAGTTTTTCCCAAAGCAAACTACAGCTCTCTCCAAATGTCTGTCAGACTTTATCTGGTAACTGGAGGGAGGGCAGAGGACCATGTTCTGAACACTGCCTGTTGGTGCCTGTGTGGGGCTCATGATGCTGGCCCGCAGTGGGTGGGCCAGCAGCTGGAAGCCCAGACTCGGGGAGGTGCGCTCCCTAGACCCACCTCTCCCACTAATTAGCTCTGCGACCTTGGTGGAGTCCTTTGGCCCTCTGAGCTCCAGTTTCCTCGTGTGTAAAATCGAATGTTTGGACACGACAGGGCTCTCCCAGCTGTGAAACCCTGCTGTTGTGGGGTTCTGCATTCCTGCCTCTGTAATTGAGGTCAGCAGCCCTGTGTCACACAGGGTCTGCAGGGAGGATGGATTGGAGCCGTGTTACTGGGCCGATCACCTCAAAAGGAATCCGCTCCACAGTGACTTGCCAAGAGAAAAACCATAAGACACATCACCTCTAAAACTCTTGGGCATTGGGTTTTTTTCTCTTACAACTTCCAGATGCTCACTGTGGTCACAGACTGAAGAAGGAAATAAATAATCCTCCAGCCAGGAAAGTCAGCAAGTGGGATGACTGTGTCCCTTTGTACCCACTGATACATCTCTAAGACAGCCTTGCCGAAGGATACTTGGCCCATGGCTGGGGGAGATTTCATGGGTTTATAGAGAGAAAGTTATCGAAAGCAGAGAGCTGCCTGTCAGTGGGAGCACAGATCAGCCTAAGGGGACTTACCACACAACACTGGGAAGTTTCAGACCTCAGAGTCTCAGAGGCTCAGCCTCCTTCCCACATTGACGCACATCTTGCCGCCAAGAGAACTGAAGCCAAGAGAGGTTGACTAGCTCAAGGTGATGAGCAATGGACAGAACTGACACAAAGCTTGTATCTTCAGACTTCTGACTCAGAGGCCCAAGCTTTTATTCTGTCCTGTGCTAGAGAATTCATAGACACACTCTCTGAAACCTGAATCTGGTACCAAGAATAGTAATAGGTGACAGTGCCAATAATGGTAATTATGGATACGATATGTTTATACTTTATGCATATCATAGGTGCTACACATAGACACTCACACACACACAACATTAATTAAGTAGCCACCATTAGCCAGGCACTGTGCTAGTCATTTTATGTATCTAGCTCTGTAGTGTACAAGAACTCCCTAAGATATAATCCCTTTATTATTGTTCCCAGTTTATAGGCAAGAAAACTAAGGCTTAGAGAGATGAACTGACTCATTCATTTGGTGACATATAGCCACTCATTCCATTGAACCATTTTTTTTTAAAGTCCTTGCTATGTACAAGCATTAAACTAGTCATTGTGGTAGAATTTAGAAATAAACTAGAAAGGAGGTCTGCCTTCAAAGAAATAATAGTAACATCGGACATATAACAGCAATATAAAGGAGAAATAGAACTCATGTCAGAAGAAAGAACTGGCTACATTCCAGGGGAACTCAGAGAAAGGGATGTATTTTGTTTTTCATATTGAATGGATTAAGGGAGGAAAGATAAGGGTCAGGAGGTAGCTGAACTGAACCTCTAAAGAAGGGTAGGTCCTCGGCACTGGAACTGGAGTAGAAAGCCTTCCAGAATAAACAGAGGCACGGAACCTGAAAATCTAACTACACCAGGACCCAAGTGGCAAATCATTTGGAAAGTCTGATCTCTGGCCAGTACATAGCTACAAGAAAGGGACAGGGAGTATAAAACCTTCAGTAAATAAAAAAACAAATATGACTAATCTCATGAACCACTTGCTATAAAGACATCTTGCTTTCTGACTTTGTTTTACCAAAAGAAATGGGGAAACCATTAGAAAACTTGTAAACTTGGTGTCTAAACTAAAAGCAAAGTAGAACTGACCCCACACTGAGCATCTCTTCATGGGTATAACTAGAACATTTTCCTGTAGAGTCCACGGGATTTACAATTGTAATAGGTCATTGATTCTGGATGCAGAAATCAACATACAGTGGGTCAGATCAGCTTCCCAGAAACAGAGTATCTGCAAAAGAGAAAAGCCTAATGCAACACAATTAATCTACATCACCACTTTAAAGAGGAGTGGTGATTTCTCCCAATGGAAGTAAGAACAAAAAGAGAAGGTTGGACTAAAACCAGTGTTGTGCTGGGAAACCTTTAAACACTAGTTCTTTTTTTAAAAGTGTGCATATGTACATGCTTAAATTTATTATGAATTTTATTAATATAAAGACAGTGCACAACTTACAAGTAAGGACAAAATAAGCAATATTCTTTGCTGTAAATTCTGTGTGGCCAATCAGTTCTCACAGTATGCTTCCATGGATTTTTACCAAATTCTTTTGTCTGTAGCCAACCTATAAGTTTGCAATTAGTTGAATGAGTGTAGCTCCAACATGAATGGGGTTGATATTTTTGGTTACTTAATGAGTAACATAAAAACGAAACAAAAAATACCTATGGGGCGTCTGGGTGGCTCAGTGGGTTAAAGCCTCTGCCTTCGGCTCAGGTCATGATCTCAGGGTCCTGGGATCGAGCCCCACGTCGGGCTCTCTGCTCAGCAGGGAGCCTGCTTTCCCTCTCTCTGCCTGCCTCTCTGCCTACTTGTGATCTCTGCCTGTCAAAAAAAAAAAAAAAAATACCTATGTTGGAACTTTATTCACTCCTCAATAGCACATATGACTTCTTGGTTGAATCAAACCTTGGTTTTCAAATAATAGACAACTCATTTTTATGCTATTCATGATATAATGGCTACAGACAAAGCACAGTTTTAAAATTTAGTCTATAACATTAATATTTTCTCCATCACTTTCTTAACAATCAATGGTATAATAAACCAAGTTCCAGCTTGTCATGTCTGCTTATTTCTGTGATATAAATCCTCCCACATGGCTGGTTTCCAGCTACCAATGAGATATAACTGAGTGCAGAGTAAGGAAGAGAGGCATAATAGCAACCTTATATGATACATGGTCTACCTAAAAGAACTTTGTCAGATACGTGGTTTGCAAGTTTTTCCTCCCAGTCTATAACTTGTCTTTTCATTCTCTTAAAAGGGTCTTTTTTTTTTTTTTAAGATTTTTATGTATTTATTTGACAGACCGAGATCACAAGTAGGCAGAGAGGCAGGCAGAGAGAGAGAGAGGAGGAAGCAGGCTCCCTGCCGAGCAGAGAGCCCAATGCGGGGCTCAATCCTAGGACCCTGGGGTCAAGACCTAAGCCAAAGGCAGAGGCTTTAACCCACTGAGCCACCCAGGTGCCCCAAAAGGGTCTTTTAAAGCACAAAAATATCAAATTTTGATGAAACCCAGCTTATCAATATTTTCTTTTATAGATCATGCCTTCAGTATCATGTCTAAGAACTCACATAGGTTGAGATTCTGAAGATTTTCTCCTATGTTCTCTTAGAAAAGCTTTAAAGCTTTACATTTTATATTTAAATCTGTGATCCATTTTGAATTAATTTTATATGGTGTGAGGCTGTAAGTCAAGGTTCTTTTTTTTTTTGCCCATGGATGCCCAACTGTTCCAGCAGCATTTGCTTAAGAGATTATCCTTTCTCCATTGAAATTTCCTTTGTTCTACATATAATTTATCCTCTTGTAAGTTTATTTGTAATGATGTCTGTGATTTGACATCCAGCTCACAAACTCCCTGACAATCTGACCGTGTGTTCGGGCTTCAGCACACTATTGATTTAAATTGTGGTGCATGGTTTTGATTTGGGGGAAGAAGGATGAGATGTGGTCATAGAGATGATTAGGGATGGTGAGCATGTGCAAACACTGCAACATATACCACAAGACATTATAAAAGTGTCAAGGCCCAGTGGTGGCATTAGTACCATCTTGCAGAAAATTAAAACTCAGGCTTGAAACTCACACTTTATTAGCTTTGGGGAGAGGGAGCAGGAATTGAATGTAATTCGTACTATTAATTTAAAATTGCTTAATTAATGGGTTTCCTTCATACTAATTTCATAGCCCGGAAGCTTGGTAAGACAGTCGTGGCCTCTGTGGTCAAACAAAGCTGGGTCTGAATCTTGGCTCTGACATTTCCCAGCCTTGAGGAAACACCTTGTTGACCTTTATTCTCCCGTAGTGTTAAAATGGAAAGAAGAATCAAAGCTGTGTTCGTTAATTTATTGAATACTTGATGAGCTCTAGGCTGTGTAGAAGGGATTAAAGATATAGCAGTGAGCAAAGTCATTGTGATTTTTGTCTTCAAAGAACTTACGGTCCAATGGGAAGGTGGACAATGGAAAGTGAGCCCACTAGTAAATAAAATGGTATTACAATTGTGTTAAGTGTCCTAAAGAAAAAATAAATAAATAAAGCAAGTGCTGTGATTCAAACAATCAACAACAACAATAAAAAACCCAACACAGTTTCAGCAACAGGAACTAACTAAGGAACTAGGAAATAGCTAAGTGTTAGCTATTTTTTACTATAGATTTGGGTAAGTTTCAGAGCAGCACAGCAGACTTTTGGAGACCTCTTCTGAAGGCCTAACTACTGTCCTTTTTTCCTGAGTATTGTAATGCTTACTTTGCATATAAAGCTGAATTAGAGGTTCTTAAAGGGCTCTCTCCTACTTTAAGAATCAGTCACCAGCTTATGCGTTAAGAGAAGGGATTTGTTTCATTCGTTTACCCTAAAGACACAGATAAATTCAGTCAATATGGTAGTCATTAGGTCCGATGCTATATATATTGCTATATATATATATATATTTTTTTTTTTTTTAGGATTTTATTTATTTATTTGACAGACAGAGATCACAAGTAGGCAGAGAAGCAGGAAGAGAGAGAGAGGAAGAAGCAGACTCCCCGCTGAGCAGAGAGCCGGATGTGGGGCTCGATCCCAGGACCCTGGGATCATGACCTGAGCCGAAGGCAGAGGCTTTTAACCCACTGAGCCACCCAGGCGCCCCATATATTTATATTTTTAATAATATTTTTCTAGCATATTCCTAGTCACTGTGCCCTTTCAAAAATGGACTAAATTACGAAAAAGTACTGGGGAGCTAGAATCTGGAACCCTGGGACAAAGAAATGACTGCTGAAGTGTTTACCAAATTTATTTTCAACTCTTACACACATTGGATTTTGTTCAAAAATACATTATTGTTAATCAATGGGTTTTTGTAATGAAGTCCATAAATCCACAGTAAGTAAACATGCAAACTGGTTGGTGTGCTTTGGCTTTCCTGCTTGCGTTTGTGTGCTTTCATCAGAATTGGAGTCTTTTCTGTTTTTTTTTTTTTTGTTTACCTGGTTTTCCACAAAGCCTCCCCTGTCTCCCTCAGCAGCCAGCCCCCTCGGTAGCTGCCTGGGCAGGGCTGTGGAGACATCTGAGGGCTTCTGCTTCTTGGCTGGTGCTCTTATCCTTTGGGACAAAAGGATTCATCTTTCCACTCTACTACTAGGTCTGTTACCTCCATTTTCCAGTGGGAAGATGGAAAACTAAGAAGGACATAGTTATTTTTTGTTTCCATTCTCTGTTTTCTGATTGACAAATTAGCGCGGTGTTAATGTAGAAAGTTTGGAAAATAACAAAAACTACAAAGGACAAAAGAAAAATTATCAGTCGTTCTACTGTTAGCAGAATTCTTCCCCCAGACCTTGAAATACCGGGCATGATAATTCCAAAATTTCAGGGTTCGACTCTGTCAAAGTCACTGCTGCAGTGTCTACCACAGTCTGAGACTAATGGAGGGAGTGACGTACCTAACATGGGCCCTGATCCAGGAAACAGGTACCGCTTAAACACGGGTGATGCTGTGGCACAGGAATGAGTTGAAGCATTTTGCAGATTCCTTGCTTACAAAAACCCTGTAAGAAATCTACTACAACCCCCATTTTTCTAGAGACGCAAAGGCAGTCAGACGTATAACCTAAATTCTGACTCAGGAAGACCAGTTCCAAGTCCACGAGCTAACTGACTTTCTTGGATTATAGAAAGCGGACTTATTCCCTCCTCCCCAACACATCCCCTTCTTTGTTTCTTTGTCTCCATCTAAGCCCACTCTTGACTTTGTTAATATTTTGCCCTGTTATGTGATACTGTCTGTCACTCCTGTGAATGGAGATTCTGTTTTGTATCTTTATCTTCTTTAAACATTGTTTTCACTCATTTCTATTGAAGGCGGAGTGCACTTCCATCGTGTAGAATGTAACTCCTAAATCCCTCCCCAGTTCCAAACATCTGGCCATTTCACCTAACAACCAAAGTCACGTGCAGAATTGAGCATACGTTTGGGGAGGGGAGTAGTGCTTACGTGCACCTGTTAACATGGAGGTGGGAAGGGTTTCTGGGGTCATGGGGGCCAGCAACCCCTTATAACTCTTAGGAAGATAGCTCTTTCTTTGATTTTTTTTTCTGTGCATATAATTTTTAGTTTGTTTGTATTTTTTCACAACCTAAGAGTTTGAAATATTTCAAACCTATGGGAAAACCGAAAGTATTTTCATTAAACAATTTTTTTAAAGATTTTTTTTTTAAAGGTTTCATTCATTTATTTGACAGACAGATCACAAGTAGGCAGAAAGGCAGGCAGAGAGAGAAGGGAGGGAGCAGACTCCCTGCTGAGCAGAGAGCCCAATGCGGGGCTCGATCCCAGGACCCGGAGATCATGACCCGAGCCAAAGGCAGCTGCTTTAACCCACTGAGCCACCCAGGCGCCCTAAAGATTTTTTTTTTTAAGTAATCTCTACACCTAATGTGGGACTCAAACTTACTACCCCAAGATTAAGAGTTGTATACTCTACTCAGTAAGCCAACCAGGAGCCCCCTCATTAAACAATTTGCACATTTACCTTGACCTATGTAGTTTCCCAGGACCGCCATAACAATTACCACAAGTTGAATGACTTATGCAACAGGAATGTATTCTTTCATAGTACCGGAGACTAGGACTCTGAAATCATGGGGTCAGAGGAGTTCTGCTCCCTCTGAAGGCTCCAGGGAAGATTCTTTGTTGTCTCTTCCTACCTTCTGGCGATTGTTTGGAGTCCTTGGGATTCCTTGGTTTGTATCACTCTGTCTCCATTGTCACAGCCTTCTTCCTATGGGTGTCTCTGTGTCTCCTCCTCCTCCTCTTACAAGGTCAGCGGTCATATTGGATTTAAGGTCCACATGGTATCCTCCCTGTGTGGATGTCTGTATCCAAATTTCTCCTTTTGACATGGACACCAATTATATAGGATTAGGGGCCCATCCTAGTCCAATATGGCCTCATTTTAATTTAGCTGATGATACCTGCAAAGACCCTATTTCCAAATAAGGAATTTCTTATTCTTGGCTTCTGGATAGACATGAATTTCGGAAAGCTATTTAACCTAGTACATATACATTCATTAATTACTAACATTTTTAAGTATTTATCTTTAATTCTCTCCATGTATGCATGCATGCATTCATCCATCCCCACACACAGATTTTTTTGGTCCATTTGAAAGTTAGCACTAGACGGGTCATTTCACACCTAAATACTTCAGCCAGTTGGTATCTGATAAGACAAAAAGACATTGTCCTGTATATCACAATATTGTTATGAACAACAATAAATTCAACATCTGTTACCATAATTCGTCTGAGATACAGACAATATTTAAATTTCCCATTATTTCAAAAATATTCTTTATATCTAATGTCTTTTTTCAAAAGATTTTATTTATTTATTTAACCTAGAGAGAGAGAGCACAAGCAGGGGAACCGCAGGCAGAGCAGGCAGAGGGAGAAGCAGGCTCCCTGCTGAGCAGAGAGCCCGATGCAGGACTCAATATCTCAGGACCCTAGGATCATGACCTGAGCCGAAGGCAGCCACTTAACTGATTTAGTCACTCAGGCATCCCTGTCTTTTTTTTTCTAAATCTGGATTGAATAAAGGACCCGACATTGCATTTATTTATTATGTCTCTTTAGTCTCCTTTTACAGGAAAAAAACACACCCCTTTTTTTCATGTCACTAACATTTTTGAAAAGTCCAAATTAGTTACCTTTGAAAATGTCCTATATTCTAGATTTATCTGATTATTTCTTCATGATTAGGCTCAGGCTAAATATTTTTGGAAAGAAGACTACATAGGCAACATCATATGTCCCTATTACATCACACCCAGGAGGCTTGGAATCTCCATTTGCTCCATCACTGTTGATGCTAAATACAATTGCTTGACTGCAGTGCTGAGAGCCACTTTTCTCCATTGCATTGGGGTTCTCGATGATTCCCAGTTCACTTAATTCTTGTTTCATGTTGTCTTTGAAAATTTGGGGTGCTTGGGTCTCTCAGTTGGTTAAGTGTCAGGCTCTTGATTTCAGCTCAGGTCATGAACTCAGGGTCATGAGATCAAGCCCCACATCAGGCTCCACACTGGGCATTGAGCCTCCTTAAGTGTCTCTCTCTCTCCCTTCCCCTCTGGCCCTTCCCAACCCACTACCCCCACTCTCACTCTCATGAATGAATGAATGAATGGATAAATTTTTCTATTTCTGTTCTGAACATTTGAATTTCTTTTTTTTTTTTAAGATTTTATTTATTTATTAGACAGAGATCACAAGTAGGCAGAGAGGCAGGCAGAGAGAGGGGGAAGCAGGATCCCTGCTGAGCAGAGAGCCTGATGCACGACTCAATCCCAGGACCCTGAGATCAAGACCTGAGCTGAAGGCAGAGGCTTAACCCACTGAGCCACCCCGGTGCCCACGAACTTTTGAATTTCTGATTAGAGGTGTGCAGTTTTTTTTGTTTGTTTGTTTGGGGTTTTTTGGTGTTTTTTTTGTTTTGTTTTTTATTTTTATTTTTTTAGAGAGAGAGAGGTGGGGTGGGGAGGGGAAGAGGGAGAGAGAATCCTAATCAGGCTCCATGCCCAGTGCAGAACCCAACCTGGGGCTCAATCTAATGACCCTAAGGTCATGACCTGTGATTAAATCAGGAGTCTGACATTTAACTGACTGTTGATTAGAGGTGTTTTAAAAATATATGTAAGTGCTATTTTACAGACATTTAATTCAGTTTGAGGGTCATGCTACAGTTTTCTGCTGCTTTATAGTTTTGCAGGGAAGAATTTTCACCCATTGAAAGATTTTTGATTCTCATTTTCCAAGGTCTTACAGTGACAGGAGGATGTTGTCTGCTGTTTTAATTTTGAATTGTCTCCTATTTTCCTGGACCAGCAATAGCAGGTGATTCTATATATGCACTGGTAGGGTTTGGGGGAAGCTCACTTGGTTTCTTAGTTCAAGAGGGCTGGGTTCTGTTGATATGGTTAAGTGCACTTTCTTTAAAACAAATCATGGGGCTCCTGGGTGGTTCAGTCAGGTAAGCCTCCAACTCTTGTTTTTGGTTCAGATCATGATCTCAGGGTGGTGAGATCGAGCCCCATGTTGGGTTCCACACTCAGCGGGAAGTCTGCTTAAGATTCTCTCCCTCTCTCTCCATCTGCCCTTCTCCCCACTTGTGCATGCATGCACATGATATCTCTCCCCCCTCCAAATAAATAAATCTTAAAATAGATTGCACCTTTTGTTGGGGGAGTGAGGGGTGCCTTCTTTTCTGATGGACCCTTGATCTCAAACACTTGCTTCCTTCTTTGACTCCACCACCTAGGCTGCAAGGACACCTCCCGTCTCCCAAGAAGGTGCCTTTCCAAGGCTGCCGCCTCTGGTCTTGTGCACTGGTAGGCTCTCCTTTCAGGTCCCCAGTAGCAGGGCCTTGATCCGGCAGGTTATAGACCTTTATCAGCGTTTATCCTCTCAGAGCGTGACATTTTCCTACCGGGAAGGATTTTATCTGTGTTGCATGTGGTTTCTCCTCTGTCCCAAGCATTCTCCAGCCGACTCAGCTCCAGCGACATTGCCGTATTGGCTCTACAGACTCCAGATTTTTCTTTCCCTATCTCTGTGTAAATTGAGATTTGTAACACTCTCTGTCTCTTACTGATGCTGTAGACAAGGATTATGGGTTGGTCTCTATAGGTGTTGGAGGACATGTGTAGAGAACTCCATAGTTAGTTAATGTAGAAACTCAAAGCCTGCACATATTTATTCTTATTTTCTTGGTATTTTAATGCAAATACAATTGTCTACTTTGTGTTTTTTTAAAGCTGTCATGATGGCATAATTATATCTATATTTTTCTCTTTTTTACATTGGACTCTAACTCTTCTGGAAGTAGTCCTTGCTTTTGCGTCTCTCCTGGCCTATGGGCACAGTAAAACATAAGGAAACTTGGCCTAATTTGCTTAGAAATGGAAGATACTTAGAGATACAACATGTAAACTAGGGCCTTGCCCAAATGTGGGTGATGCTTTTTGAAGCACCAAATGGACAGTGATTGTCAGTTTCTTAGAAAAGTCAAGTGCCAGCCTCTCGGCACTTGAGGCTCTCATTTCTGCTGAGTTTTTGGAGGATGGACCACCCTTCAAAGCTGGCTGCTCATCAGACTTCTCAGAATAGCTTTATGGATGGCACATTCTTCGTCACTCTCTTATATCCCAAATTCTCCATTCAGGTACATCTTTTCAGATCTCATGTCAAATATCACTTCTTCAGAGAAGTTTTCCATGAATGTCCCATCATATATTCCCATAGTAATTTGTACTTTCAAGGAGTTTCTTGTAGTTATAATTTTAGATTTTTGCAGGGTCATTTCACTAACAATGTTCTCCTCATCCACCAGAACAAAAGCTCAGCAAATGTAGGAACAGAGTTTATTCTTGCCAACCATTGACTCTCTGTGTTTAGAACAAAGTTTGGTCCTCAGAAAGTGCTGGGTAAAATTTTTGTTGGATGCACGAATTAATTAATCCATGGAAAGCAACTAACTGTCCAAAATGAAACAAATAGTGAACAACCATTTAATCAGATAGAGAGTAGGCTGATTTGTTTAAAAATCATTATTTGTTGCTCTCAGAGTCTGAAACAGCTGAACACATGTAGCCTGAGAGACAGATGGAAGAACTAAGAGAGAAAATTGAGGAAGAAGGTTGAAGAAAACATGATAAAAAATTCAGAGCTACTTACTGGTTGTGTCTGAAAGCACAATGTTCATTTCTAGTCACATCACTGCTGCAAGGAGTTTAAAGATAGAGTGAAGAGAAGAGCTTGGGACGGGCAGCCCGGTGATCCCAGATCAAATGTCAAGCAGCTCACAGAAAGTTTAGAGACTTACAGTGGAAAGTCAAGAGGACTTGAAGGAGATGTAATTATAGATCCAAAGCTCAATTGCTGTGTGTGATAATGTTGCCTGCTTTCATTTTAACAAAGACCTATTTATGCAATGCAGATCCTAGAGTAGAGGTCTGGAAAATTCAAGGCAAATTTATGAAGTATTTTTTATTATCAATAACAACTACAGAATCTAAAGGCATAGGAGAATGTTGAGTATTGAAATTGATAGCTAGGGTAAAGCATTCTTGTATCTGTGAAAGAATTCTCTCTCTCTCTCTCTCTCTCTCTCTCTCACACACACACACATGTTTATTTTAAGAAAGTATAAAAAATAAAGAATATAACACAGAGATGGTGTTAATTTGATCTTTTAAAGCAAAATACTATATATTCATCTTGCATTTTAATCAGCTTCTTTTTTTTAGTCTAAAAGAAACAGAATATGACTGTTTCTACTCATTAGTGGATTCCACTGATTCGAAAGTGAAGAGAGATTTGTAATTCCTTAATGTTTACCAAGGAGTTTGAAGGAAATAGTTTAAGGGAACAATGGGACTGTGATAGGAGAGAGATATTGCCCACTGTACTCTTTATGTGCTAAAGGCTCAAATAGCCCTACATTTTCTTCCCAGCTAGAAAATAAATCAAATTTAACGTGAGCATCCAATGCTTAATTGATAATAGGCTAAGATCATAATTGATAATAGGCTAAGATCACACAGTGAGTGCTCTGGCCAGTCAGATTGCTGTGCATTTACAACCGTTCCTATTAGAACAGATACAGTTCTGCCTATAAAAACCCCTTGGAATTGTGCATAACCAAAGACTTTAGTTGGTTGAAATGTCTTTGACCTTGAGAAGAGCTAATGAGTGGGACTAAGCAAGGTGGAAATAAGCAACAAATTCAGGACAGGTGTGAACTGAAGAGGGGGGTGTCTTAATTAAAGGATGGCCTGATTTAGGTCATCATCATACAGAGAGTAGGTTGGGAGTCTAATTCAGTAGGTAGGTAGAGGTTACCAGAGTCATCAAGACTGCCTCTCAAAGGCAGATGATTACTTTGAGTATGTCCTTTTCTCTCCATTTCCCTCCATCTACTTCTGTGATAGGCAGAATAAAAACCCACAATGATGTTCCAGTAAAACAAAGATGTCCTAATAGGTCCTAATAAATATCTGACTCCCCAGAACCTATGAATGTATTACTTTAGAATTCTTTACCTTACCTTACCAAAGGGGTCATTGCAGATGTGATCAAGGCTGTGGACCTTGAGGTGGGAGATGATTCTGCATTGTCCAGGTGAACCCAGCTTAATCCTATGAATTCCTAAAAGGGAAGAACCTTTTCCAGCTGAAGTCAGAGTCAAAGGGAGATGTGACCATGAAGGAATGATAAGAGAGACGCCACAGGGCTCTTTTTGAAAGTGGAAGTTGGAAGCCAGGAGCCAAAGAATGGATGTAGTCTCTAGAAGCTGGAAAGGATGAGGAATGGATTCTTTTTAGAGCATCCAGGCAGGAACACAGCCCTGCCAACACCTTGATGTTAGCCCATGAACCCTGCATTGAACTTCTGCCATACAGAAGGTAAAATAGTAAAATGTGTTGTTTAAGCCTCTATGTTTATGGTAATTTGTTTCAGCAGCAATAGAAGACTAATACAGTCCCCTAATCTGAGCCACTGACATCACTCACCTGAGCTACAACTGTACCCCACCGCAACTGGTTTCCCTGCTTCCAATTCTGTCCTTCTACCACCCACAATTTGGTTCAGAGTTGTCCTTTTCAAAAATAAGAGGCAATGGTATTTTCTAGCTTAAAACTGTTCAGTGAGTTGATTGCCCTTAGAATAAAACCCAGAAGTCTGAATGGCTGCTCTTGAAACTTATATCATACTGCTAACAGCACCCCCCCATTAGACACAGAAGCTTCCCCCACAAAGGTAACTTTAGTGAGTTTACTGACTTTTATAATAATTACTTCCTTAATCTTACTCATAATTTAGTCATCTATATGTATGTCACATATAATTCAGTGGTGCCAGTTTCTTGAACATTATATAACATCATATAAATGGAATAATACAGTCACCATTCCATTGAGTGGCTTTCACTCACTGCTATCTTTGAGAATCAGATGTGTGTAGCTGCAGTTTGTTCGTTTCATTTTAATAATCCATCTCTGAATTCTTTTGGATTTGCTATGTAAACAACCAAATGATCTATAAACAAGGACAATTTTATTTCTTTCCAAGTCACTTTTATTTCTAATTCATTCTTTATTGCACTGTTTAAGACCCCTGGTACATTGTGGGGATTCCTGGCTTGCTCTGTCCATAGAGCACATAATTCTCGATCTCAGAGTTGTGAGTTCAAGCACCACTTCGGGTGTGGAGCCTACTTAAAAAGAAAAGAAAAAAACCTCTGGTACAATGTCAAATTAAAATAGCAACAGCTATTCTCATTTTTCCTTTCAAAAAGAGCTTAGCAAGGTTGCCTCATATGAGGTATGAAGTTTGTTGAAAGTTGTTTTGTTTTTGTAGATAACATCTATCAGATTAAAGAAGTTCCTCTCTTATATCTCACTTGCTAAATGTTTTGGACATGGATGAATGTTGATCTACTGAAGTGATCATGTCAATGATTTTTCTCTTATACTGTTAATAAATAAATTATATTAATTAATTTTTAAAATATTAAACCAACTTTGTATTTCTGAATTAAATCCCATCTGATCATGATTTGTGTGTGTGTGTGTGTGTGTGTGTGTGTGCGCGCGCGCGCGCACGCATGCTGCTGGATTCAGTTTGCTATTTTATTCAGAATTTTTACAACTATGGTCACAAGTGAGATTGTCCAGTAATCTTCTCCACTGTGTTATGTGCTGATGGGATTTATTCATTTATTCTTGTGCACTTGCTTTAATTACTAAAGACTTACTGAATATTTAAATTTCTACTAAAACTAGTTATCCTTCCTTGTTTTCCTGAAAATTCTAGTTTATAAAATTGAAAATCAACTTATCTGGTTATAGGAAAAAATAATGTTGGTGTTTTTATTAGATTTGAATTAGAATTATTAGTTAACAAAGATTGACACCTTTATGATTTTGAATCTTTATATCAAAACATGTAGTATGCCTTTTCATTTGTTCCTTTATATTCTTTATGCCTGCTTTAGAGGTTTTTTTCCCCCTTAATAAAAGCCTGCAAGTTTTCTTGGTAAATTTATTCATAGGTGTTTTACTATTTTTGTTGCTGTTGTAAATGGAGTTTTGTGTGAAAGCTATTGATATCTATGTGTTAGTTTTATAAGCTGATACATTACTACATTTTTTATTGCTAGTATAGGTTTTTAGATATAAAATCTTATCATTCCTTCTCCTTTCCAGTTTTTACACCTCTCATTTTTTTTCTCATGATAATTTTATGAGATTGTAAATCTGGAAAATCATTAAATGGTAATGTTAATACTTGGTATCCATATCTATGAAAATACTTCCAGTGTTTTTTTATTAAGAATGACACTGATGGGGCACCTTGGTGTCTCAGTCGGTTAAGTGCCTGACTCTTGATTTTGGCTCAAGTCATGGTCTCAGAGTACTAAGATCGAGCCCCACATGTCCTTGGGCATGGAGCCTGCTTAGCATTCTCTCTCTCCCTCTCCCACTGCCCCTAACATGCTCGCTTGCTCTCTCTCAAGAAAAAAAAAAAGAATGACACTGGCTTTGGGTTTGGGTTTGGGACAGAGGTAACTACATTATCTCCTATTAAGCAGCTAACCACTGATTACTGTTTTATTGAGTGTTTATCAAGAATGGATGTGGATCTTTCAAACATTTTTGTATCTGGAGATTTTCATATTATTTTCCCTTTTGACCCGTTAAAATGATAATTACATCTATATAGTTGCCAATATTGAACCATCTTTGCATTCCTGGGATAAATCCCACCTGGTCATAATGATTTTCAATTCTGCAGGGCAAGAATATTTAGAGCAGCATTATTTATAACATTCAAAAACTGGAAATAATCTTGAAGTTCATCAACAGAATAATAGACAATTTGGGGTACTTTCATACACAAACTATTTAATGGAAATCAAAACATCACAAACATTTGCACTAAGGCAAGCAAATCCCACAAACACAACTTTGAGTTCTTCACTCCTCAAAAAAGCCAGGCATGAAAGAATATATACTGCATGACTTCATATATTAGAAGTTCAAAAGGGGGCAAAACCAAACTACAGTGTTTAGGAATGCATACATAGGTGATAAACACATAAAGAAAACAGTTATCATGAAAGTTAGGATCATGGTTACCTTTAAATGAGAAAGGTGATTGGGCACAGTTACTAGGTGGTGTTTGATTTCTTGATCTAGGTAGTATTTGCATAGGCATGTGTTTTATAATAATTTATGGAGCTTTGCCTTTATATTTAATGCAGTTTTTCCATTTGTGTATATTACAAAATGAAAAGGTTTTTAAATTACTTGGTATTAATTTATTCACAATTGTTGCATCACTATTCAGAAGTGAAATGTTTTCCCTTGCTTTCGATTTTTTTTTTAAGATATACAATGAAATATTACTTAGCCTTAAAAAAAAAAAAGAAGAAGAAGAAGGAAGTGTTGTCATTTGCAAAGATTGGTGAACCTGGAGGATATTGTGCTAAGTGAAATAAACCAGACACAAGACAAATACTGCATGGTATCATTTAGATATACAATCAAAAAAAAAAAAATCAGACCCACAGAAGCAGAGAGTAGAATTATGGTTACCAACAGTTTGAAACAGTAGGGAAAATGGGGGGATATTGGTCAAAGGGTACAAAGTTGTAGTTACAGAGGATGAGTAAGTGTAAAGATCTAATATGCAACACCATGACCCTAGTTAATAATACTATGTTGAATACTAAAAACATGCGAAGAGAGTAAGGTTTTAGGTGCTCTCATCAAACATAAAATGGTAACTATGTGAGATGATTTGTTAATTAGCTTGATGATAATAATTTCACTGTGCATATGTGCATCAAATCATGTTATATACCTTAAATACATCCAATTTTTTTAAAAGAAAAAATTATATGTAGATCTCTGTGGTAATAGCTAATGGGAGCAGAGCTTCATTGTGGGGTCATGAAAATGTTTTAGAATTGATTGTGGTGATGGATGCACAACTCTTGTCAATATACTAAAAGCTATTGAGTCATACACTTTCAGTGGGTGAAAAGTATGTTATGCCAATTCTCTCTTAATATAGCTGCTTAAAAACTGAAGTCCCCTTTCCTATAGTTTTTCTGCTCATTTCTCTTTGTAAATATCCCCGTTAGGTTTTACTCTGCTGATCTCCTTTTTTGGTGCCTGTGCAGTTTGTAACTTATATTCCGCACCATGAATCATATCCTTCAGTATTCTTTTTTCTCATTTAATGCATCTTTGCCTGGATAAACAGGAAATATTGTCCCTGAGATCACAAATCCTAGATTGGCTTAGGTTTAAATTCTGACGTTCACACTTACTAGCTTTGTGCCCCAGTTTCTTCATCTACAACATAGACATAATGATGGTAACTATCTCATTACTTTTGGATGGAGGATTGCATACGTTAATAAATGTACAACACTTTAAACAACACCTGCCATTGGGGCGCCTGGGTGGCTCAGTCGTTAAGCGTCTGCCTTTAGCTCAGGTCATGATCTCAGGGTCCTGGGTTCGAGTCCCGCATCCAGCTTCCTACTCAGCGGGAAGTCTGCTTCTCTCTCTCTCTCTCTCTCTCTCTGCACTTTTCCGCTCATGCTCATGCTCTCTCTCTCCCCCTCTCTATCTCAAATAAGTAAACAAAAATTTAAAAAAAAAAAAAAAACCCTGACATATGGTAAGTGCTATATAAATGTTGAGTTAAAACATTCTGAGCTATTAAGCTCTGCTAAGATCATGACTCTGCTTCTTTCTTTTAGTTTGGATTTGCCTGATAGACTTCTGTCTGTTCTTTTTTCTTTTTTTTTTTTTTAACTTTCTGAATCATTTAATTTTAAATATATGTCTTGTGTGCTGCACACACATCTGAAATCCATTTTCATTTAGTAGGTAATTTGCCAAAGTTAGATATATTTTGTATTAATTCTATCACTTTATTTTATATAATGTAGTCTTGTTAATTTTTTTAAAGTTAAAGTATT